>NC_136688.1:60058011-60684490 GCF_903797595.1 Erithacus rubecula
CCTCCTTCCCTCCTTCCCTCCTTCCCTCCTTCCCTCCTTCCCTCCTTCCCTCCTTCCCTCCTTCCCTCCTTCCCTCCTTCCCTCCTTCCCCCCTCCCCTCCCCCCTCCCCTCCCTCTTTCCCTCCTCCCTACTTCCCTCCTTCCCTCCTTCCCTCCTTCCCTCCTTCCCTCCTTCCTTCCTTCCTTCCTTCCTTCCTTCCTTCCTTCCCAAAGTCTGCCTGGGATTCAGTGCCCAGTGTGGGGCTCCTGAGCTGTTCCCCTGCATAAAACCCCACATCCCCAGGCAAGTTCTGGATGCCAGACATCCCAGTAAGAGCTGGACATGCCAGTGAGAACTGGATAGCCCAGTGTGGGCTGGACATCCCAGTGTGGGTTGAACATCCCACCATCCTCAACTTCAGCTTTACCAACTGGGAACTGCAGAAATCAGAGCTAATTACTAGGAGCTTTTATAAGATGCTGCTTTAATCTGAATTTTTGGGGGTTGATGGATATTTTCATCCTCCCCAGAAACACCTTCTTTGAACTCCCCCAGGAATCATTTCCTTGGGGAGGCGTTTTCTGGTTTCCTGATCGTGCCTCTCTGCCGGGGAGGAGCTGCTAAAGGAACAGTAATTATTCTGAAAAAGCTGTTAGATAATGGCTCCAAGAACAGCTGGAGATGCAGCCCTGGGAGTTTTTGTGGTGATGAGTGAAAGGGAGCAGAGATCCCACTCCCTGTCAGGTGTAAAATGAAAACTGCAGAGAGAGCCTGGCTAAAGAATCCCCGAGGGTCGGGGCTGGGCAGGGTGACACCAAAGTGCCTTTGGCAGGGCAGCTAGGGGACAAATGGCTCTAAAACCACCCCAAACCACCCTAAACCACCCCAAAACACCCCAAACCACCCTAAAGCACCCCAAACCACACTGGCAGTGTCCCAGGCCAGGCTGGACACTGGGGTTGGAGCACCTGGGACAGAGGGAGGTGTCCCTGCCATGGCAGGGGGGCTCTGGGTGGGATTTCAGGTCCCTTTCACCCAAACCATGCCAGGATTCTGTGGTTCTCCCATCCAGACCCTCCCCTGCCTGTCTGGAGGAACAAGCTGCACCCTCAGGATGTCCCTGTGATGGTTTCTGTCATTGCTGGGTTTGGGGTGCTCGTTTCCAGTCTCTGCCCTTGCAGGAGTTGCAGCTCCTGCTGCTGAGTGCTCGGGAGTTTCCTTCGAGTCTCCCTGCAAAATCACAAATATTGGAGTAAAGATGCCTGGGCTTCCCTCTGGAAAAGGAAAGGAGGGGAAAACAAACAACACAAAGCTCTGCCTGTCTGGAGCAAGCAGGGAAGCAGCACAGGGGGGCAGGAGGAGCATTTTCCAGGCTTAAAGGCTTGGGGAAGATTGTACCTGCACTGCTGCTCCACGGCAGGTTTAAAGCAGGATTGCCTTTATCCCATTTTTCTGTTTCTCGCCGTGTTCCTTCATGTATTATTAATCCTGGTGGTGCCCAAACAGATCCCTGGGCTTTGCCAGCTCGGGAAGCAGGGATGGAGGCAGTGCCTGCAGGGACATCAGGCACAGGCACAGCAGAACGTGGCAGGGGGTGAAAAGAGGGATGGGGGCACAGAGCACCTTCATCAGCCCAGCCAAATCCCAGAGATTTTGGGGTTTGGGGTGCTCTGAAATCCCTCTGGGTCAGGAGACTTCCCCAGGGTCATTAGAGTATAGAATGTGCAGAAAATGATTCTGTAAGTATGGGTTAGATGTGATTTACCCCTATGGAAATAACCTTAGATTTAAATTAGATTTACCCCCATGGAAATGACCTTAGATTTAAATTAGATTTACCCCCATGGAAATGACCTTAGATTTACCTCTATGGAAATAACCTTAGATTTAAATTAGATTTACCCCCATGGAAATGACCTTTCCTAGGTCTGGTGGATCTGTGGGTGAGGTGTGGGGATTGATCTGGGCATTAATCTGTCAGATTAGCCTGGATAGACAATTCACCTCCAGATTAGAAAGACACCAAATACATTTCTCCCTCCTACTGTACTGGCAGTAAAGTTGTCATTTCTAAAATTCCCATGGAATGCCAAAATTAAAAAAAAAAAAAAAATTGGCAATCTCAGCTTATTTCCCTTCACTCACAGTTTTTTATTGCTATGTTTTTACCAGTGAAGTTGTCAAAGTCCCAGTCAATCCCACAAAATGCCAGTGCTGTGCTCATCCCAGTGCTCCAGGAATGGGGCATTGGACACCTCAGCAGAGAAATCCTGCTGGAGGTTTCAAAGGGAGAATATTTCATGTATCTCAATTTTTAAAATAGACTTTTCTGAGTGGAGTGAATACAAGGAATTGTTCTGGGGGAGAACACAGATGTGTGTATTTAATACAGATAGCCCCAGACTGAATGTGCATTAATCTTTATATAAATATAATTATATTTATAGTGTCTATCTGTTTTATATCCCACATAAACCACACATTGTATATAAATATAGGGCAATATGTGAATAATGGCTTTGCATTATTGTCTGGATTATCCATCACATTTTTTTATATTTATGTATAATGTGGATTTATAGAGAAATATGAGGCAATAAAAATACATTTCTATGAGAAATAATAGAAATAGGTTTCTACTTCTTGGTAAAAAGAAATATTTGTGTGTAAAAGCACCGTGTGAGAATATGCATTGCAAGAAAAAGGAATGTATAGATTTGTATTACAGATGTAATATTAATGTAATATTAATGCAATATAAAGCATGGAATATATTATTTATAGACACCATTTATGTTTATTTTTGTACACAGAATATTTTGTATCTTTTAGATGCATTCACACGACACCATTGTCCATGATATCCATTATTTCATACCCATATATTATTTATGGGCAGGTTTTTATCGTTATTTAGCATTTGGAATCAGAGGTGCTTTCCCTGGGGAATGCTGGGATCCTGCTGGCACTGGGAGCTCCCCAGTTCTCCCAGTCCAGCTCCACTGAACCTTCCCTGGGACATTCCTGGGCTCCTCCTTCCCTGCCCCATCCACAACGGGAGCAGACTGGGGAGCCTCAGGGCTGGGGTTAATTCCTGCAGGAAATCTGAGTGGAATTTGGGAGTGCCAGGCACCCTGCAAATGGGAATCGCTAAAAAAAAAAAAAAATAAAAGAAAAAAGAAAAAAAATTAGATTTTTTTCTTGTTCTGTTTTATCCTCACCCAGAACCGCTGCCTGTTCATTGGGATGGGTTCAGCTCAGTGGGAAAATGCCAGCACAGAGATGAGGAGTGGGAAGGCAGAGAGCAGGAGAGGGCAGGAGGGGTTTGGATCCCCCGCCAGCCCCAGATTCCAGAACATCACGCTCAGCACAGCAGAGCATCAACTTTGGAACGGGAGAGCTGCGAGCTGCGGGAAAACCATGGAAACAGCTCCGGAGAGGAGAAACAGCTCCAGACATTCAAAGGGAAGAGAAGGGGAGGGCAGCAAAGAGCAGCTGCTGAGAGCTGAAACCTGAGCACAGAATCCCGGCAGGGTTTGGGTGGGAGGGACCCAAAATCCCACCCCAGCCCACCCTGCCCTGGCAGGGACAGCTCCCACTGCCCAGGCTGCTCCAAGCCCAAGAGAAATGAGGGATTTGTCTTTACAAACGAACTGGGGGTCTGCTGGTGGATAAAACCAGCACTGAGAGAGAAAAGAAACAGCGAGAAGGATTCCACTGATTGATGAGTGGGAAAAGAGATTTGCCTTTACAAACTGCAGGTTTGATGATAAAGGAGTTTGGATATTGAAAGATGAAAGAAGCAATGGGGAAAAACTATTAATTCCATAAGAATTAAAAATGAAAAGGTGTGGTTGTATATTGGAGGGGAATCTCAGGTATCAGGTGTTTGGGCAGTCTGTGCCTCCCAAGTGCCTCAGCCCATGGGGAAAGAGAGAGGGAAATGCAGATGGGAAATTGGGATAAAAGGAGGCTGTGTGCTCCAAAAATCTGAGAAATTCCAGGGGAATGTCCCATGGCCTCTCCCTTTATCTGAATAAAGTAAAAGGACTGCTCTGTCTCCTTTTTGGACATGAACCTCTGGTGTTTTTGGGTTCATTCTCCTGATGAAGCCCATCCAGCCTGGCTTGGACACTGCCAGGGATCCAGGGGCAGCCACGGCTGCTCTGGGAGACACAACATCCCTGAGGACTGGATGAATTTGGGGTTGACAAAAAAGTCCCTGTGCAGCCCCAAAGGTCCCTTCAGAGCCCCAAACCTCCCTGTGCATCCCCAGAGTCCCTCCCTGGTGAATGTCACGAGCTCTGCTCCAGCACTGGGATGTTCATTTCTGCACTGGGATGATCAGAACCACCATGAGAGATTCCAACCCTGTGGCCATGGGAAATTCCCATTATCTAGGGAATAATCACACCCTGAAGGAACTTTTTGCATTTCCTGGTGTGTGAACATCTCAGATTGTTTCAGTTCAAACCCTGGGGATGTGAGGGGCTCTCTCTGCCCCTTGCCGAGGTTCCTTTGGGGTCACCACCAGAAGTTTGGGGGTTTTCCCCCCTCAATGTTGGTGCTTCCACACACAGCTATTGCCACTGCATTTTTGGGGGGATCACTGGGAGCTGTTCTTGCCCCAGCCTGCCCTGAAGATCTCCCCTGCCCTCTCAGCCCCCCACACCTGGGCTGAGTCCCCTGGTGCCACCCCCATCTGTGCCACCTTCACTTCACCTTGGCTGTCCCTTCCCTGTGCCTTCTTCCAGCTGAACGAGGCAAACTTTGATTTTAAACGATTCAAACACTGCCTTGATTAATTTTTTATTTTCTTTATAAAGCATCTCCTACACCTGTGGCATTTTTGGAATAATTACATTTCTGGTGCTTTAACAAATAGCAGCAAATGAAAGGAGCGCGAGCTGAAGTCAGAGCAGATGGGCTGAATAAAATTATTGATTCGGGAAGAATACCAAGAGAAATAACCTCCCGTTGTAGGGCAGGGGAGAAGAGAAAGGACAAGGGAAATTAATAGTTCAGTTATCCTCAGGAAAAATTTCATGAACTTGAAGCAGGTGCAGGGTTGGAGGCTGGAAGAGGAGGGAGGGGAGGAAAGGCAGAGAGGGAGAGGTTGAGTGTGTCAGAGAGGATCTGGAAGCCAAGCTGAGAGGAAAAGGACAAATATCCCTGATTTTCCTGGCAGGCACAGGGGACTGGTGGTGCTCAGCAAAGCCCCAGAGCATTCCCTGAGCTCCTCTGGTGGAACTGAAACCTCCCTGTTGTGTTCCAGGCTCCCAGACAATGCCCAGCAGCTTTGGGGTGGGGCTGTCACCCAGCTGGCTGCAGAACATCCCACTGGGGGCTCTCAGAGCTGGGAAGGTCTCTGGGGCCATTTCCTCACCTCCAAAATCAAAGACTTTTGGTGTTTCTCCACACCAGAAACTCGGAGAGGAAATGCAAGATCCTGCTTCTCTTCCCTGCTGTTGGAGTCAGTCAGAGAAATCAGAGAGCAGGGATTGAATTAAAGCCTTTGGATTGATTGAAGTAATGAAACCACTCATAAAGCAGACATTTAAGCAGAAGTAAGTCAGTAAGTTTAGGGTGAGTTCTGATGCTTTTAGTGAGTGAAAGGTTTGGATTCTACAGTAGCAGAGTGAGCTCCAGTGCAGGGTGAAACCCACTGATATCTGCAGAGGAGGCTCCAGGCCACAGCTGTAGACAGAAATTTGACATAATAGAATTATAGTAAGAACATTGCTGACATTTCTCAGATAGAACAAGACAGATTGTATGAGTAGTTTATACATAACCTGGCGTGATGAGAAACTGGAATTCTAACAGGTTCAGGAGTGCTGGTCTGAGTTTGTGTCTCAGCTGGTTGGAAAATCCCATATAAGAGTTTGGATTGGAGAGTTGGTGCTTTGGCCTTTGGTTTTTGCCAGGGCTTCCAGCCATTCACTCATTGCTGTTTGCCATTGCCTGTTGAGACTGATGTGCTTTGCAATAAATAACCTTTTTAACCAGTAGCTGCTTTGCTTATTTAGAGATCACCCAATGAAGTTTGTGCTCAGAGCAGGGGAGGTGTTATCCTCACCCCCTGCACCCTTTGGGCTGTGCTGCAGGTGAGACCCTGCCTGGATGGCAGGAGGAGCCCCTGCTGCACCTCAGGTGGAACTGTGGCCATTAAATCAGGGCAATTACTGCAGGGAAAGGGGGGACTGGACTCTGCAGGAATTTCAGTTCATTAGGGAGCTGCTTAAATCTGGAGCAGGTGAGGCTGGGGAAGGAATGGAAATGTGGATATAGTGTGGAAGAGCTTTGTTAAATGCTGTTTTTGAGGCATTATGTATAAAACATTGTTTATTAGCACATGGCAGGGGCAGAGGTGGATTTTCTTTCCAAAGAAAGCTCCAGAGCAGGCTCAGAGTGGGACTGGAGGTGCTGAGTGTTTCCTTTATGAACTCGGAGTCAGAGCAGCTCCTGGTGTGGGCTGGGAGTGACCCCGGGGTGCAGGAGGGTGATGAGTGTCCCACATGCCAGCTCCAGTTTAACCCTTCCTGCAGCCTGCCTGGAGAGTATTCCAGGGGTTTGTTAGAGAATATTCCAGGGGTTTGTTAGAAATAGAATGTTCCAGGGGTTTGTTAGAGAATATTCCAGGGGTTTGTTAGAAATAGAATGTTCCAGGGGTTTGTTAGAAATAGAATGTTCCAGGGGTTGTTAGAATAGAATGATGTTCCAGGGGTTGTTAGAAATAGAATGTTCCAGGGATTTGTTATAGAATATTCCAGGGGTTTGTTAGAAATAGAATGTTCCAGGGGTTTGTTATAGAATATTCCAGGGATTTGTTAGAAATAGAATGTTCTAGGGGTTTGTTATAGAATATTCCAGGGGTTGTAGAATATTCTACCTCTTTGTTATAGAATATTCCAGGTGTTTGTTGCAGAATATTCCAGATTTTTGTTGCAGAATATTCCAGGTGCTTGTTGCAGAATATTCCAGGTCTTTGTTGCAGAACATACCAGGTGTTTGTTGCAGAATATTCCACCTGTTTGTTGTAGAAAATTCCAGATGTTTGTTGTAGAATATCCCAGATGTTTGTTGTAGAATATCCCAGATGTTTGTTGTAGAATATTCCAAGTGCCTGTTTCAGAATATTCCATGGGGTTGGGGCAGAATATCCCAGGTGTTTGTTGCAGAATATTCCAAATGTTTGTTGTAGAATATTCCAGATCTTTGCTGACAATATTCCAGGTGTCTGCTGTAGAATATTTGAGGTGTTTGTTGGAGAATATTCCACCTCTTTGTTGTAGAATATTCCAGGTGTTCCTTATAGAATATTCCACGGGTTTGTTGCAGAATAGTCTATGGGGTTGTTATAGAATATTCCACATCTTTGTTGTAGAATATTCCAGGTGTTTGTTGTAGAATATTCCAGATCTTTGTTGTAGAATATTCCAGATGCCTGTTGCAGAATATTCCATGGGGTTGGAGCAGAATATCCCAGGTGTTTATTGTAGAATATCCCAGGTGTTTCTTGCAGAATATTCCAAATGTTTGTTGTAGAATATTCCAGGTCTTTGTTGAGAATATTCCAGGTATTTGTTGTAGAATATCCCATGGCTTTGTTATAGAATATTCCAGGTGTGTGCTGTAGAATATTCTAGGTGTTTGTTGTAGAATATTCCAGGTGTTTGTTGCAGAACATTCCAGATCTTTGTTGCAGAATATCCCAGGTGTTTATTGTAGAATATCCCAGGTGTTTGTTGCAAAATATTGCACCTGTTTGTTGTAGAAAATTCCAGGTGTTTGTTACAGAATATTCCACAGCTTTGTTGCAGAATATTACACCTGTTTGTTGTAGAATATTCCAGGTGTTTGTGACAGAATATTTTTTGGGTTTGTTGTAGAACATTCCAGGTGTTTGTTGTAGAACATTCCAGGTGTTTGTTGTAGAATATTCCAGGTGTTTGTTGTAGAATATTCCATGAGTTTGCTGTAGAATATTCCAGGTGTGATGGCAGCAGTGGTGATAATGATTAAGAGACTCAGGCTACACCAATTGCAGAGAAATCTCAACCTTCTGAGTCACTCTAACATATTTTTATCTGTTCAAATCTGTTCTAACTTCTTAAGACATTTATGAATATGCTACTCTATGGTCTAAATTAAATTTTGGTTTCTTAAAGCACTTTTTTAGGGGTGAAAGCAGAAGTCAAGGGTATGAAGAAAAGGCTTTAGTAAATTAAAGAGTGTCTGGGTAATGGTGCAGCTGCTTTGGGAAGGAGCTCTGTGCTGGAGCTTTTACATCTGGGTGATGTTCAGGATTTGTTTTGCTCCTCTCAAATGTCATCTGTGCCAAGAACCTTCCCACAGCTCAAACACTCGGGTTTCCCTCCTCTGGGGGTGGCTGAGTCACGTCTGCCTTGGGCTGATGCTGTCCAGCCACAGGGAAATTCAGCAGCCTCTCCTGCCCTGAGCCTTTGGATCCCAGGGAAAAAGGGAGAAATGTCCCTCTGAGCCAGGGGGACAAAGCTGTGCAGTGCCACCCATGTCACTGCAGAGCCCCTGTGCAGAAAAGGGGACAGAGCAGCTGAATAAAATAAGAAAAAGGGCAGGAATCCCCTCTCTGTACCCACTGCTGGAGCAGTGTGGTGATGTTCTGGAATAAAAATATTAAAATTCCTGTTTGGAAGGAGATTTCTTCCAGGAATGAGTCACAGTTTGTGCAGCCCTGGCATGTCCCAGTGCCCTCCTGTGGTTTGATCCCACCTGGAGCAGATCTCCCTCCTGGCCCCAGGTACAAAATCAACCCTGTGAGATGGGCAGGTCCCAGAGGAAAAAAAAAAAAACAAAAATCCAACAACAAAACCCTAAAAATAACCCCAAACCAAGCTAAAACCTTCAAACAAAAAACAAACAAAAATAGCGAAAAAATCCCCCAAAAACCCCAAAACCTAAACAAAAAACCCCAAACAAAAACCAAACCAAACACCATGAAACAAACAAAACAAACAAAAACAAATCCTCAGGTTTCTGGAATCCAAGAGAAGAAGAAACAGAAGAAGAACAAGAGGAAGAAGAAAAGAAAAAGAGAAGAAGAAGAAGAAATGCCAGGGAGCTGCTGCTGCCTCTGCTCAGGACTCTATGACAGAAACTTTATTAGGACTTTAATAATCTCAATTCTTTGCCTTTGAGACTGATGCATTCACCCAATAAACAACTTTACAGCAACCAACAACTGCTCTTCTCTCTTTGATACCCATGAATAATTCAACATGGGAAATGTGGGATTTAATTTCCCTTCTTGTACCCAGCTCTGGCCATGGAAGTTTGGAAGTTTGGGGTTTGGAAGGAGGATTGGGTCCATGGACAGGGAAAAGGTCCCCAAGGGCTGGTCTGTCCCTCCCTGGATGCTCCTCAGGAGCAGCTCCTGGGCAGCTACAGACACTCAATGTGGTTTTATGAGGCAAAAATAAATTGATATTTCCACCATTTTAGTGGGAAGAGTCGTACAATATTTCCTCCAACACATTTTCGTGTTTTAACAGATTCTTATAACAAGTTTATCCTAAAAATATCAGAAATACAGGATATAGATCTTGCATGAGTAGATTATGTAAGAGAATTGGTGGAATAATTTAGGAACTAATCAGGCCTTTTTTATTGAGTACAAATTTGGAAGATTTGAACAGAGAATTTTTTTTTTTTTTCCTGAAAATATGGAAAAATACAGGGGTGGTGACTTCTGGCAGACTTTGGAGGTGGATCCCCATCCCTGGAGGTGTCCAAGGAGTTCCTGGGTGTGGGAATGGGGACTCAGGGTGGGCACAGCTTGGATTAGTCTGGGAGAGCTTTTCCAACCTCAGCAATTCCAGCTGTGCTCAATTATCCAGCAGAACACTTCCCACCCCAACCCTGCACCTCGTGCAGGAGCAGAAGTTTCCCACCAGACTGGAGCTCACCCCAGCAGGGTGATGGGAGCAACTGGGAATTCCAGATCCCAGCAAATAAATCCCAACCCCCACAGGAAATATCCTGGGAGACTTTCACAGAAGTGCAGGCAGGATTTGCATCTCATTAGGGGCTCTGCTGTAGTTAATCTTAGCACACTGCATCTAATTTGGGCACTGAGACTGTAAAAAAGAATAAAAACACAAGGTTAGAGCTGAATTAAAAACCCAGCAGGAGGAAGGGGAGGCTGAGAGAGCACTGCAGACTGGGAAAGGTCAGGATAATTTTCAGGATAATTTTTCCTGGTGAATTCCTGGAGTGGTGGCACACAGAGCTGGGGAGCCCTGGGGAGTTTCCTGCAGAGGTTTTTGGGACATGGGATTGTTTGCAGAAGGTGCAGGACAAATCCATGAGGTGTTCCTGACCTCTGGAAGGGTGTGGCTGCAGAATTTTGGGAATTGGGGTTTACACCAGGCAGCAATTGAACAAAACACAGATTTTTGCTCGATGAGAAGGTGGAGTTCAGTCATAAGTGTGAAAACACAAAGGAAAGATGACATCTTTAAATTGCACCCAGGTTTCCCCTCTCCAGAAGCAAAGTGAAAGCTGCAAAATTACTCAGGAATAATTATTTCCTTCCTGGATTTGGGGAAAGCTTTTTTATCACCTTATGACTTTCTGGGACTCCATCTTTAAGCCAGAACTCTTCAGAGACAGATTTGTTAAACTGTTGGCCAATAAAAGAGGAAATGCTCAGAACTGACCTCAAATGGCCTCAAACTGCACCAGGGGAGAAATTCCTCCTTGTGAGGGGGATGAGAACAGAATTCCCAGATTTGCTGTGGCTGCCCCTGGATCCCTGGCAGTGCCCAGGCTGGACACTGGGGCAGTGGGAGGTGTCCCTGCCATGGCAGGGCTGGCAATGAAATGGGATTTAAGGTCCTTTCCAACCCAAACCATCCCATGGTTTGATATTGGAGATGAGGAAGAATTTCTTCATGGGAAGTGTTGTCCACAGGGAGTCCCCAACATCTGAAATGTTCAAATGTGGATGTGGCACTTGAGGACACAGAGCAGGGGTGACCACGCTGGGGCTGGGCTGACAGCTGGACCTGCTGACCCCAGAGGTCTTTTCCAACCTTAAACATTCCAGGAATCACCAAGTAGGGAGATGTAAAGGGTGGGGTTTGCACCACTTAATCAACAGCTTGTCTGCAGTTTCTTCTGTCTTCACTCAGAGCCAGGATTAAAAAAAAAAAAAAGAAGAAAACTTATTTTCTCATGTTTGGGCTTGGTAGTTTATTAAATCTTATCTAAAGTACAGAGAGTTCAGCAGCACTTCCAGGTACCAGCTAAAAGTGAGCAAAATGGAGGTGAACCTAGCTAGTTACAAGGTCTGTTAAAGCCAAACAGTCCAATAGAGAATTAACACCTGTATTATTGATACTTTTAACCCAATAACCAAATTCCCTCAGTGTGACACCGAATGATCAACCAGAAACTACTCCTGAAACCAGGAAGAAGAAGGAAGACAGAAAGAAACAACACCCCAAATCCTCCATCTTGTCTCATACTTATTATTATATTATAAAACCTTCAAATCCCAAACCCTTCCCCATGTGGAATCACACACTTCTATTTAACCACACACCTGTGATTTTAACTCCATCACTCCAATTTGGGAGCTTCCCAAGGCCTCAGGTCACAAGCAGTGTTCTCCAGGGGTCAGAGCCTGACAGCACAGAGAGATCAAACCCCAGGTCTGTGGGATCCAGCATTTAAACACCATTTCCAGGCCCCATTCCTGTGGAATTTGCCTTAAAGCACCGCAGCAGAGTCGAGTTCAGCAGTTCTGTGAGCACGGATTTGCATTTCAGAGTTAATGTTCCCCTGGAAGCTGATCTCCCCTCCATGGTGGCACTCACACATCCAGAGGTTCCTCCTTTATCCCTTCCAAGGAGTTTCCCCCTCCAGAGTATTTTGATGCAGCCAAGTGATCCCACAGCCAGATCCCGGAGCTCATTAACGTTATCAGAGATTTGTGTGGGGATGGCAGAGATAATTCCGAGTGTGTGCAGGAAAATCTGCCTCTAAAGGAATAATTAACTCCAGCTCTTGCCTGGCTCAGAGTTTATCAGCGAGGTGAGGCTGAATCGGTTTTATTTTTATTTTTAAAGGGATTTGTAGCTTCATTCTCAAAGCCTTGATGACCTCTAACAAATTAAACTTGGCTCTGGTCCTCCTGGGAGGTGCAGAGGACTGAGCTGCCCAAAGCTGAGCTTTAGGGCAGGTTTGACCCAGAGGGGTCCCATCCCAGGGCTGTGGGGTTGGGGCTGCAGGAAAAAACCCCTCCAAGCACTCCCAAAACACTTCTCAGATGCTTTGCCTAATGGGAGAGCTGTAATTAATCTTTTAAAGGCTCCTAAAGATAATTTTGTGTCTGTGCATGCCTCAGTCCCTGTTTCTGAGCTCCCAGGCAGAGGCTGCTGCTGTTATCCCAGGACAGCAGGACAGAGCCTCTGCTCCCTCCTCTCTGGGGACAAATCCAGGAATTCCAGCCCTGTTTGGGTCACTGCTCCTGAAGAAAGCTTTCAAATGAGTATCAGCAGCCTGGAGGCTTTTCCCTCCCTCCCTGCAGGAGGGGCAGGCCCTGGGCATTGCTGATGCTCAGGAGGGAACAGAAGCAGCCCCTGGGAGCTCCTCTCCTGCTGAGCCTACCTGCCTGCACAGCAGGAGATCATTCTCTTCTAAAGAAAGAAAAATTGAGCCCAGGAAACAAAGGAGAAGGGTAATGATCAAAGCTGGTTGGATTTGATAGCTCGAGAATAAAATAAAAATAATCTGCTTGGCTGAGAGAGAATTCAGTTACAAACACATTTCATTTCTCCTGATTTCTGCTGGGGCTTTGCCTGTGCCAGGGCAGGAATTCCCAAACCCTGGGAATCTCTGGGCAATTCTGTGGATCAGAAGGTTCTGGAAAGGAAATACCTTTTTGTGCTTTGTTCAGGCAATGCTTTGAGCTGGCTGCTGTCACAGCCTCAGGAGCAGGGGGGATCCATAAAAACCAGCACCTAAATTTGGGGAGTGCAAGGGGAATTTCCAACATTATCTTTTAAAAACTCTTGCATGTTGTGTCTTCATTCAGACGATTTCTCTGTTCCAAACAGGGTTTGATTTCATGACTCTATAGCATTTTATTATTAAACATACATTGGGTGTGTAAGTGAAACAATGTGGAAGTTGGAACAGTTACTGGTGTTTTGATATCCTCCAATTTCCCTCCCCCCCCCCAAATTATTTGTCTTGCAGGAATATTCTACAGGAAAATTTTCCTTTCTGTTTTCTATTCCTCTGTTCATGCCTTGCTTTTTGCAGGATTTCCCTTGGAAGAGAAATTTCAAACCCCAGCTGGCTTTGCTAAAAATAAACTCGTCCAAACTTTTGGATTTCATTTAAATGTGTTTTATCCTCACTAGTCTCTGGGCACAGGGATTTTCCCTGAAACAACAAATATCTGGGGGAAGTGGAAACCCTGTAGGGGCTGCTCCTGCACTTCCATCCTTCCATGGACTGGGACAAAGGAGTGGGATAAACAGAAAATAGAAAAGCTGAAATCCTGAGGCATCAGTGGATGAACCAAGCAGGAGTTCCAGCCTGGCAGGAGGAGTTTGGCCACAGCAGAGCTGTTAAACCAGGAGGGACAAGATAAGGAAAAAAGGTTAAAAAATTTGGGATAGAGGAAGGTGCTGCTGTCCATGGCAGGGGGTGGAATTGGATGAGCTTTAAATCCCAAACTGCTCTGGAATTCCAGGAAAACTGAATAACTCCTACACAGCTTTTCTGGAAGGGAATTTGTGGATGGAGCCATTGGGAGTCCTCAATCCAAGGGTGAATTTCCCTGGATTCTGTAAGCTCAGGGAAAGCTCTCCCTGCTTGTGGCTGGATGGGAATTCCTTCAGTTCCTGCTCCCTGGAGGGACATTTGCAGGTGGATCCCATGGTTTGGGTGATGCCTTGGCTCTGGCTGGAGGAAAAGAGCTGGGCTGTACCTGGATGAAATGGAAATAAAGCTGGGACCGGGTCAGATGGACATGGGTCAGAGCAGGAGAGAAACCTGTGTGGGAAATATGAAATAATTGGATAATTGAAAACAGCCTGACAGAGAAGTGCCTCTGGAGCAGCCAAAAATCTGATATTGGGAGGGATGGAGGTGTGGGAAGCTGCAGGATCCAGCAGAGCTGGGTGTGGTGAGGTGTGGTTGGATTTACAGGTGAGGGAAATCTGATCCTTGGGATGGACAGGGATGGAAATCTTGGTGTTGGCAGGGCAGGAATCTCTGCTCTGCCTGGGGGTTCCATCAGGGAGCTGCTGTCAAAGGTGTGGCCAGGGCAGGGCTGGGCTCAGCCCCTCTGAGAGCTCTGCCCCACCTCTTGTGGCCCCCAGAACAGGCAAAAAGATCCCCAGTGAAACAAGGAATGGGGGAGCTGCAAATGCCTGGGGTCACCATTGCACCAAGCCAGGCAGGTGAGATGCACTGAAAATTCAGATAAGATATTAACAACAACAACAACAACAAAAAAAAAAAAAAAAAAAAAAAAAAAAAGAAAATGGAAGTGTTTTGTGAGCACAGCATCAATAAAGAGTTACAAATTCTTTGATATTTACCCACATGGCTCTATTAAATGATTATCATTGCAGGCACACTTCCTCCTCATCAGATGAAGGAATTCACACCATTCAAAAGTTAACTCTCGTTTCCAAAGTAATATTGTCATTAAATTTCTGTAAATTAAAGTGGGACTCCCTCTGGATTTTAAAGAGATTGTGTGAGGGAGCAGAGGCACCACAGGAGCACAGCCTGCATCTGTGCCAGGCTCTGAAAGATGACACTGCTGCCAGAATCCTGCCTGCTTTGGAACATTTTATACTCTGTGTGTGGCAGGGAAAGGCTGAGAATGGGTGGAATTCCTGTGGAAGTTTTAGAGAAGGAAACTTTATTAATAATTAAGGGGAGTGAGTGCAAGGCCAGGTCTGACCTAATTGGGGCCCTCCAGGAGAACCCACAGGAAATATGGAGACAATTTAGAGGGATGGAGGGACAGACACAGGGAATGGGACACTGCCAGAGGGCAGGGATGGGTGGGATATTGGGAATTGGGAATTCCTGGCTGGGCTGGGATTGCCAGAGCAGCTGTGGCTGCCCCTGGATCCCTGGCAGTGCCCAAGGCCAGGCTGGACACTGGGACAGTGGGAGGTGTCCCTGCTATGGCAGGGGGCTCTGGGGGGGATTTGAGGTCCTTCCCAACCCCACCCATTCTGGGGTTCTGTTTTGGGAGCAGGATTCCCAGCAGTGATGCCCTGGGTGGTGTCAGGGTCCGAGGCAGGAGCCCCCTGGACCAGGAGCAGCTGTGGGGTCCCATCCCCTCTGCTGGAGCTGCAGGGGCTGTTTGGAGCAGATTCCTGTCCCTGTGGAGAGCAGGGAACGCCTGGAGAGGCCATGGATGGGGGATGGAGGGCTCCTGCTGGGGCTGTTTGATTCTCTCTCAGGGGAGGAAGGTGCTGATGTGAGTCACTCACACCCTCTGCGTGTTTGAATGTGGTGGCACAAAACTCACCTGAGCTCTGCCACAACCCCTGGGAGCACCTGAGCCTGGTGAAAACCATCCCAGAGCTGCCCTGATTCTCTGCAGCTGTGGCAGTGGAGCCATGGCTGAGCCCAGACCACAGCAGCACAACTGAAATGTTTTTATCTCTGCTGAGCACGTTTGCTGTGCTGAGCTGGGGATGCATTGTCTGACTGCAGCTGGAACCAGCACTCAGGGCAGGGGAAAAGGGAAAAACCAGCACTCAGGGCAGGAGAAAAGGGAAAAACCAGCACTCAGGGCAGGGGAAAAGGGAAAAACCAGCACTCAGGGCAGGAGAAAAAGGCAAAAGCAGCACTCAGGGCAGGAGAAAAAGGCAAAAGCAGCACTCAGGGCAGGGGAAAAATGAAAACCAGCACTCAGGGCAGGAGAAAAATGAAAACCAGCACTCAGGGCAGGAGAAAAGGGAAAAGCAGCACTCAGGGCAGGGGAAAAGGGAAAACCAGCACTCAGGGCAGGAGAAAAAGGGAAAACCAGCACTCAGGGCAGGAGAAAAGGGAAAACCAGCACTCAGGGCAGGAGAAAAAGGGAAAACCAGCACTCAGGGCAGGAGAAAAAGGGAAAACCAGCACTCAGGGCAGGAGAAAAGGGAAAAGCAGCACTCAGGGCAGGAGAAAAAGGGAAAAACCAGCACTCAGGGCAGGAGAAAAGGGAAAAACCACCACTCAGGGCAGGAGAAAAGGGAAAAACCACCACTCAGGGCAGGAGAAAAAGGAAAAAACAGCACTCAGGGCAGGAGAAAAAGGAAAACCAGCACTCAGGGCAGGAGAAAAGGGAAAACCAGCACTCAGGGCAGGAGAAAAAGGGAAAAACCAGCACTCAGGGCAGGAGAAAAAGGCAAAAGCAGCATTCAGGGTAGGAGAAAAGGGAAAACCAGCACTCAGGGCAGGAGAAAAGGGAAAACCAGCACTCAGGGCAGGAGAAAAAGGAAAACCAGCACTCAGGGCAGGAGAAAAAGGCAAAACCAGCACTCAGGGCAGGAGAAAAAGGAAAACCAGCACTCAGGGCAGGAGAAAAAGGGAAATCTGCCTGTGGGCTCCTCCTGTCCGTGCAGTTCTGTGAAACACTCCAGTCCTGAGGCAAAGGCAGCTGGGCTGGTGGAAAATATCCCAGTTTACCATCCAGCCCAGCATTTGGCAAGGAATGAAGCAAACACTGGCTTTTGCCAGGCTCAGTATTTCAGAGGGTTACAGCCCCCAGGATCACGATTTGGGGTGCAGCTGGCCAGGGCTGCTGGGAGTTTTGTCCAGCTGGGGAGAGGCAGAGACATCAAAGTCTGCAGATAAAAGGCTTTAATTGGTTTAATTAGCAGCTCCAGCCCTGCTGCACTGCCTCCAGCCCTGATCTCTGTCAGCAGCTGGGAAGCTGTGCCAGGCCCAAACTTTGCCCTTCTGCAGGGAGAAGCTGCTCCTGCAGTGTTGGGGTGAAGGTGGCCCCAACAATCATTTTTAGGGTTCCTCTGATATCAGGGCAATTGTGGCAAAATAAAAGAAGAGAGGTGCTACAACCATGACTTGCAACATAAAATACTTTAATAATAGTGAAAATAAATGTGGGATGAGGCCCAAAAAACTGAACAGTAACCAGAGTAGGAGTTGAGGGTTGAATACAAAGATGGAGGGAGGTCCAGGGTATAAATGTGGGGCAGGAAAGGGGGTGAAATTGAGGTTGGGGTCCAATGGGTACAGGGGAAAGTGGTGCAGGGGTGGGGTAAGGGCAGGTAGGGTCCAGTGGGGCAGGCTGGGTGGGACACTGCACCAACTGGGGGCCAGTGGGGATACAGGGAAGGGAGAACATTCCAGGGGCTGGGAGTGGTGGTGATGACTGGAAAATGAGGGTTGGGAATAGGTATGAGGCATTAACATGGGCCATCCCATAACTCCTTGGAACAACTCCTTTTGGGATGGCCACAACTCCAGAGCTGCCTGCCCAGCCCAGGGGTGGGGTGCAGGTCATCTTCAGTGATGGTTGCTGCTGACTCCCACACTGCAGCTCCTGCCAGAGCTGGCCTTGGAGGGCTGGGAGATTTCTGTGTGTCTGTCCTTGGTGGGAGAACTGTCCCTCTGTTCCCTCACTGTGTCACCTCCGTGTGGCCCAGAGGGGCCCCAGGACAGTGGGGTCAGGCTGTGCCCTCAGATCCCTGGGGATTCACCCCTGGGTCAGCCTGGGGGGCTCCTGGCAAAGCTGGGACACCTGGAGGCAGCTGGAGAGGTTTTTGGAGGCTGAGTTTGGGGTGTTGTGTGCAGGGCTGGGAGCTGGAGTTCAGGATCCTGGGGGGCTCCTTCCAAACCTGGATGTTCCTTGGTCCTGTGAGAGAGGGCAGGAGGACAGGGAGGAGAGGACCTTGCTGTGGGGTGGGATAATGGGATGGGATGGGATGATGGGATGGGATGATGGGATAATGGGATGGGATAATGGGATAATGGGATGGCACCAGGAACACTTTGGGGCAGGTTTGTGTCCCCAGCATGAGGGCAGGAGCCATCAGGGGTTTAGGGAGGGCAGAGCAGCATTCAGAGCTCTCCTGTGGCTCTGCTCAGGGTCACCCACAGTGTCCCCAGAGCTCAGGGCTCAGCCCAGAGAGTGCCAGTGCCTGGGCCAGGAGGTCACAACCCCCAGGAATGCCCCCTCTGTCCCCAGGGGAGGGTGGCATCCCCAGCAGCCACGAGGGCTCTGAGCAAAGACCTCAAATGCAGAGAACAGAATGGTTCTGTTGGGAAGGGACCTTAAATCCCCCCCCCCCAGTGCCCCCCTGCCATGGCAGGGACCCCTCCCACTGTCCCAGGTGCTCCAGCCTGGCCTTGGGCACTGCCAGGATCCAGGGGCAGCCACAGCAAATCTGGGAATTCTGTGCCAGGGTCTGCCCACCCTGCCAGGGAAGAACTTTAAATTGATCAGGGCTGCAGGGACAGCCCCAGGTGGGCACAGTGAGCACCTGTGGGGGTCTGAGGGTGCAGCAGGTGTGGGGGTGTCACCCCCTGTCCCCTCAGCCCGCAGTGCTGGGGCTGGGCTGGGGCCAGGCAGAGCAGGCAGGATGGATAATGAATAATGGATAATGGATCATGAATAATGGATCATGAATAATGGATCAGCTCCTCGGGAGCTGCATGAGGAGCCCCAGAGCCCCCAGATCACAGCACACCCCGGGGCCTCAGCTCCCCCTCCCACTAATTGGAGAGGGGGTCACAGGGTGGGGTGAGGAGGGGGATTTCAGGATGCACAGCTCTGGAATTGCTCTCCTCTGGTGGTTCAGGCCGTTATGATCAGGATTCAGCCATGGGATTCTGTCCTTATTGATTGAACAAGCTGGGGAGGGGCAGAGGGGTGGTTCTGTCTCTGGGGTGAGGATGGGAGGGCTCCTGGGGGGTTTTATCTGTGTCCTCTGAGGGGGGCAAGCTCCGTGTCCCCTCCAGCCCCAGGGGTGTTTCTGTTCCTGCCTGCAGCCCCTGGCTCAGGTGGAGGCACCAAGACTGGAAAGGGTTTAAATTGTGATGAATTTCAGTGATGTTTTGATAGCTCTAGAGGGTTTCTGACACAGCAAAGCATCAGCCACTCACTCTGGGTAAAACCAACTCAGCTGGAGGGTCTGTGATCCCCTCCTCTGCTCTGGCTGGGGCACAGGGATTTCCTCCTGGAAAGTCTCATCAAGAGATGACACATTTTATTTGGAATTGAAACTTTTTCCACCTGAAACCCAAAGAAGCTGAGTTTGGGAAGCAGACAGAGGGAAGCAAAATGTAATTTCTGCTCTCTCTCATTCTCCAGCTGCACTTGGGCTGATTCCCCAGGGGTCCCCAAATGTCCAGGCCAGGGCTGAGGGTTCAGGCCACGTCCCAGAGCCCCATCCAGGGAAGGATGTGCCTGACTCCTCCTCCCTGGGGCCCTCTGGGTGTGCAAACACCTCCCAGAGCTTTCTGAAACCATTGCTCTAATTGGATTGATCAGGTGCTGTCTGAGCAGCCTCCTGCTAATGAAGTGTTGGTGAGGCTGCAGCAGCTCCTGATATTGGGAATTTTTCTCAGGTGCAGCCAGCCCAGAGCTGCTGCCCACAACAGCTGAACCTGAGGGAGAGCATGGACAGGATTCACTGGTTAGTATTTACTGGACAGGATTCACTGCAGGCTGTCCTGGGTTGCTGTTCCCAGCAATGTGAGTTCTGTCCCATCTGCTGACCCGGCTGGGGCAGTGCCCCTGATCTCCTGGCACACATTCTCTGCTCATGGGCCATCTTTAAACCAGCTGGGCAATCATCTTTATCTTCCCACAGCCCATCCTCCCTCCAGGAGATATCTCCTGTTCATGGCCACTGAGTCCCAGGGCATGGCTGAGAAAATTCCATCATCCCACTGGGAGATGCTCCAGCCAGGGCAGGAGCCAAGCCTTTCCTACCCAGAGAAAAACTGACATTTGGGACACCAAGGCACCTTCTTTCCACTGGATTCCAGAGGAAAACCAGAGCCTTGCACATCATCCCTGGAGCTTCAGAGGAAACTGCCCCTTCTCCAGGAGCACTGCTCCAGCTGAGCCACATCTGCCCCTGCAGGAGGATGCAGCACCATGGAATGGGACTGTGCCACCACCCTGACTGACTGACTGTGCCAGCTTGGATTCTGACTCTGCCAGGGCTGGGATTGTTCTGTGTAATACTGCATTGCTAGTTTAATTGTCCTAGGAAAGAACTGTTATTCCTATTCCCTTCTCTTTGCCTGAGAACCCCTTAATTTCAAAATCATAATAATAATTTGGAGGGAGGGTGTTTACATTCTCCATTTCAAAGAGAAGTTCCTGCCTTTGTTGGCAGACACCTGTCCTTCACACCAGGACAGAGGGATCATTCCTGGCCAGGGGAATGCAGAGATCCCAGCTCCCAGCAGCTCCCAGCCTTCTCCAGGATGCTCCAGAGCCACCCTGGATCTCTGCTCAGTCAGAGCTCTGGATTGTCAGGGTGTTTGCTTCTATCCCATGGAATAACTGGGCAAGACAGAAGGACAGAGAGGCTTTTTGCACATTTCTTGCTGGATGGATTGATCTGCACATCAAAGGAGCTCCCACCCACGCTGGGGTGAGCAATGAGCTCCCCTTGCACAGCTGACACTGGAATTAGGGAGCAGCTTCTGCCAGGCAGCACTGAGGAATGGATTCATTTCGGTCTAAAAATTAGATGGAACCTACTGGTGGTTTGGTTTTTGTTTTTTTTTTTTCCCTGATTAGGAATGTTCAAGCTGCTTGAGGCAAGATGACAACACAAACTTGCTTCCCATTTAATGAGCTAAAGCTAATTGGAATTGGGGTGTCAGTCAGCCTGTGCAGCCACCAAGAGCAGGGTGCTGCACTGCATTCCAATGGCTCCAGGACTGTGGGGCTGAAACCACTTTCCTTGGGTTTTTGGAGGTCCATGGGCATTGATCTGATGGTGCAGTTACTGCAGGTTGAGTTTAAAAGGGGTACCTGGATTTATCCCTGGACAGCAGAACTTGCAATTGCATCTTTAAACCCCAGAAAACCTGAGGCAGAGCTGAGAGAATTTGGGAATGCTGGAGAGGGAGGGCAGTGGGTGTGGATGTGAAGGAAAAGTGCATTTCAGCAATCAGCTGGGCTTGGTCTTCAGGATGGGCTGTAAAATGGGGTTTTCTCTGTGTTTAGGTAATGTGAGGTGTTGAAAGATTCGAACTCTGTCACATCTGTAAGATATGATGGTAACAGAACAGAAAAAGTTTTTTTCCACTGAAATTTTCCTTGAAGCTTTTTACCTTCAAGCAGCAGCAACTCTGGGCCCTGAGCTGCCCGAGGAGCACCAGAAGTGGGATGGCTCCTACAGAACTTCCCTCGTGTTTATTTTGCAATTCTCCATCTGGTTTGGGATGCTGGGCAGTGCCAGGATGAGTTGGTGACTCCTTCTGCCCAGTGGGATGCTCCAGTGCCCTGGGAGAGCCCAGGGATGCTCTGGGAGGGGCAGGAGGAGGGATGTTGATCCTTTCCCTGTGAATCCTTTCCCTGTGGATCCAGCCCCTGTGGATCCAGCCCCTGGGATACCCTGGAAGGAGCAGAACAGGGGTGTTGATCCTTTCCCTGTGGATCCAGCCCCTGGGATACCCTGGAAGGAGCAGAACAGGGATGTTGATCCTTTCCCTGTGGATCCAGCCCCTGGGATACCCTGGAAGGAGCAGAACAGGGATGTTGATCCTTTCCCTGTGGATCCAGCCCCTGGGATACCCTGGAAGGAGCAGAGCAGGGGTGTTTATCCTTTCCCTGCCCATGGGCAGTAGATGAGAGAAGGCTCAGCAAAGGCTCCACACAGGGACTAATTAAGCTGAGCAATTTTCCTTTGCTTCCATCCCTCACAGCAGCCTAATTGGGACCATTTTCACCTGGGGAGGATTAATTGTAGCTGAGGAATGTCCCATCTCAGGCCCAGCCAGGGAGGGACACGGGCTGGGAGTTTCCCCATCCGTGTGGCACTCATTAATGGGAACACTTCAATTAAAAGGCTGGAGAAGTTTCTTGGCTCAGAGTTTGACTCCACTGATCCTCAGGAAAACTCTCCGTGGCTTTCCAGAAAAGCAGTGTCCTGCTCTAGGGAATGCTGAGCAATATCCCAGAATCCTGGGATGGTTTGGGTTGGAAATGCCACCCATTCCCACCACTGGATGGGCAGGGACCCCTCCCACTGTCCCAGTGTCCAGCCTGGCCCTGGGCACTGCCAGGGATCCAGGGGCAGCCACAGCTGCTCTGGCAATCCCAGCCCAGCCAGGAATTCCCAATATTCCATCCACCCCTGTTTTCTGAAAAATCTTTATTTAAGATATTTTAAGTGTTCTTTTATGCAGAGAGGGAAAAACCTTTTTGCTGTTTTACTGCTTGAGCTCAGGATCAGTCTTCAATAAATTTGTGTTCATTTTACAGCCTGTGTGTGGCTTGTCCCCCTGGGACAAGGGCAGGATTCATTTGGGAAACCTGGGGCTCAGGGATGTGCAGCTGGAGGATCCATGGGAGCAGATTAAAAGCAGGAGCAGTGCCCAGATGGGGCCTCACCAGTGCCAGAGTGAGGGAGCACCTTCCCCATCCTGTCTGCATCCTTCCAGACTGTCTACAAGGAACACATCATATAAAATTAAAAAAAAAAACCACAAAACCAAAAAAAATATATATAATAATTTAAAATTTTTATTGTACATAAAAATAAAATAATGATAATTAAAAATATCCAAAACATGTTTATCTAAACGTCTCTCCAGGAGATGATCATGTCAACAACCTGATATATAATTCTAATTCTGAGTTATCTTTCCCACATCACCTTCTCCCCTCACCCCAAGGGAGGTGGTTCGTGGATTTCCCTTCCCAACCAACCTGGATCCAGCTCCACAAAACTTTATTAAAACCAAAATAATTTTGAGCAGTGTGTGGAGCATTCCAGCAGTGCCCCCAGGCCTCTCTGGAGCAGTGAGCAAGGTCACAATTGACGTGCTGGAAATTCCAATAATGGAGCAAGGGCTGGAGCAGGTCTGGGCAAAAGGAACAGCTGGATATTTCCAGATATTTCCAGATATTTCCAGATATTTCCAGATATTTCCTTTCCTCAGTGCTGGAAATGCTGCCTGCTCCTTGTAACAACAAACACCAAGGATGCTTAAAATTCCCAGGCTCCCATGTGTTGCACCATTTCTCAGGAACAGCAGAGAATTTTAAATAGACTTTGCACAGAATGATCGAGTTTGCAGAGAACAGCCTTGGGTAGTGCTTTAAAAAACGAAAGAAAAATCATTTGAAGAGCAAGGGAGAGAAAGGACAGAGTTACTTTTTCCCCACTTCATTCTTCTGGAATCACTAAAAGTGTCTGAACTACAGGTTACTCAAGTTCAGGCAGAAGCAGAGCAGACAAAATTCTTTGTGTGCATGGGCAGCTCTTGGGAAGGTTCTCAGGGTGATCCCAAATCAATTTGGTTTTTATGTGGAAGTGCTGAGGTGGCAGGGACTGCTGCAGGATGGGATATGGGATTTGGGATCTGGGATCTGGGATTTCACCCCAACATCACCACTGTAACTGGATTTGGGAGTGGGGGAGGATTCCTCAGCTGGAATATGCTGATTCCATCCAGCACCCAAATCCTTGGGATTTTGCTGGATCAGGTGCCAAGGTTGAAACTCAGTGGCAGAATTCCATGGTCTAAAATCTGGAGGGATTGGTTCAGTCACTCTTTTCTCCAGGATTAAATATTCACAGGACCCACCGGGTCTGAGGGCTCACAGTGGTCCCAGGGCTGAAGGTGAAGCTGGAATGAGTTGGCACCAAAAATAATTAAAAATAAGGATATTTCTGGGTGGAGATGAAGATTCCAGGCATATTTCACTGGCAAGAATGTGGATGGGTGTGGAGAGGAAGGAAATGTTTTGGTCTCATTTGCTCATTGTGAGACTTCTGTCCCAGGGGATTTTCCAGCCCCATCCTGGTGGGGTCAGGTCTGGCTTTAGGCACAGAGGGATGTTTAGAACTTGCTCTCTTTGAATATTCATGTCCTTTACAAAGTACACATTTATATCCTGAGTCACCCCATTCCTTGGACATGGACAAAGAAAAATAATTGAAAAAATCCAAACCTTACAGAGACCATAAATCCCAGAATGGTTTGGGATGAGAGGGATGTTAAATCACACCCAGTGTCACCCCTGCCATGGCAGGGACACCTCCCACTGTCCCAGGCTGCTCCAGCCCAATGTCCAACCTGGGCACATCCAGGGCAGGAGTATCCACAGGGTTTTGGGAAATCTGCTCCTCTGGTGTTTTCCCAATAGAGGCTGATTAATGAGGCCTGGCCATCTAAGGACAAGAGGTTTTTTTTTTTCTTTTCTCCTTTTTGACTTTAAACATAGCATTGTATCCCTTCCCTTCCCTTCCCTTCCCTTCCCCTTCCCTTCCCTCCTTCCCTTCCCTTCCCTTCCCTTCCCTTCCCTTCCCTTCCCTTCCCTTCCCTTCCCTTCCCTTCCCTTCCCTTCCCTTCCCTTCCCTTCCCTTCCCTTCCCTTCCCTTCCCTTCCCTTCCCTTCCCTTCCCTTCCCTTCCCTTCCCTTCCCTTCCCTTCCCTTCCCTTCCCTTCCCTTCCCTTCCCTTCCCTTCCCTTCCCTCCCTTTCCCTCCCCTCCCCTCCCTTTCCCTCCCCTTCCTTCCCCTTCTTTTTTTTTCTCTTTTTACCCTTTTTTCTCTTTTTTTTTCTCCTTTTTGTCCCTCTCCCCCTCAGTGCCAGGCCCTGGCAGTGCTGTCTCCTGCAGTTTTCCATGGGTGCACAATTCCAGCCCAATTTTGCTGAAGGCATCAGTCTGACAGGAAAGTACAGCTGTAATTTCTCAGGCCTAGCCAGAATGCCAAATAAATCTATATCATCTTGACAATTATATCTTTACAAAAGCTTGGGAAAGAACAGCCAGGAAAGCTTGTCAATAAGTTCACTTTTTATTAGAGGGCAGTCCTTTGGAAAGCCCAGGGAGGCAGCATTTCCTGATGGATCTCCCGGAGGCAGGCGCTGCGGGAGGCGAGTTAGAAAGAGCTTTTTATTGACAAACTTTTATTTTAGAGGAGATTTTTCCCTACAAAACCTTAGCTGGAGTCATTGCATGGCACTGCCATAAAACCAGGTGTGGGCTGGGGATAATTTTGGCCTGAGCCTGTTGTATTTGGGCTATAGAAGAGTAGCAAAAAGGATAATGCAAGACAGTTCCTTGTGTAATGGAGAAGCAAAAAAGAGTTTTATTTAAAGAAACACTACACTTATATAGGGCAGTTTGTGTAAAACCAAATAGAAAAGGCTCATGGGTCCAAGAGGGCAACACCTCTTTGAAATCATGCTTTGTGCAGAACATCCCATCTCTCACACACCCTGCAGGTGTTTGATCATTGTTATAATTTCTTGTGCTTGAGCAGCCTGGGAAACCCAGGGCTGCTTTTCCCTGGTTCCCAGCAGGATCCAGCACCATGACCCCAAAGTGAGCAGGGCCTGGGAGCTGTGCTGGTGGCCCAGTGACACCGATCACCACTGGAGCACAGAGCTGGGACTGGGACAGGGAACAGGGCAGGAACAGCTCCTGGAGGAGCCCTACAGGCAGAGTGGGAAGTCATTTCCACAGTCAGATTGGAGATTAATTAGTGCTCTGTGTGATCCCAGCACCCAGGAGAGCCAAATTTCCCCACCCTGCCCTGTCCGTGCTGCCCCCACAGCCGGCCTGTTGGGAACAACAAACGAGCCCAGTTTGCTATTGAGGACATCTATAAATAAGCACAGCAATATGGGCTGCGACCCTTGGGGCCCCTCCAGCCACTCCTCCTCTCTTTGCCCTACTTGTGCTAATTCTGTTTGTCGAGGAGCTGCTTGTTCACGGAGCTCTTTCTGGAGTGGGTAGCTGTAAATTCTGGAAAATGTGTTTTGTGAAGGCATTCTTCATCCTGAGCAGGCAGCTCTCACCTGCCAGCAGCATCAAAGGGGAGTTCCTGGATGTCAAATGCTTTCAAATTTTCCTGCTTTGATCAGGGCCCTGTTTGGGACGAAGTTTTCTCAGCGTCCTCCCGGGAGTTTTGTCCATGGCATTTTCTGATGATTCCCAGCCCCAGTGCAGCTCCTTTGTGATCTGAGCTGCAGTAATGAGGGGGGAGTTCAGCTGTGCAGAGGCACCTGCAGAAATCCCGGCCTGCAAGGCTGCAGAAAACATCCCACAAACCCAGCACAGTCACCTGGGGGCTGGAAGGGAACTGGAGGGGTGAGAGATGGAGGAGGAACAACCACGGCAGCACTGGGAGAGGCTGAGCAGGAGCTGAGCTGTCCTGGTGATGCAGCACTGAGGGAAAACAGCCTTGGAATAAAAGATCTTAAATCCCACCCAGTGCCACCCCTGGATGGGCAGGGACACCTCCCACTGTCCCAGGTGCTTCAGCCCCAACGTCCAACCTGGCCTTGGGCACTGCCAGAATTGTTTTTCGTGTTCTAGAGGGGCCTTACCCCCTCATGGGTAGCAGAGGGAATGCTCAGGATGCCTGAGAGAGGAGGGAGCACCTCGCTTTGCTGACAAGGGCAGCTGTTCCTGGCTCATTTATTGCTCCTTGTTTTCCCTCTTCTCCCACATAATGCACAAAGTGTCTGGAATGGCTCCTGGATAAAGGAAAGTCTGTCAGGTGATTCTGTTCCCAGGTGCATTTCTGAAATGTTTCTGCTTTTGGGAGCTCTCCCTGTTCCATGTTTGGGCTGTTTTGGGAAGCCTGGGTGACCACTGGCTGTGGGAGAATTCCATGTACCGGGCAGTTTGTGGAACTTGGCAAAACGTGTGTGGGATCAGCTCTGCCTCTGCTGAGGATGGAGGAGATGCCTGCAGAGAACATCCTGCTGCCTGCCTGGCATCCCCTACTTCCTGCCTGGCATCCCCTGCTGCCAGAGCCCGGGAGCAGCTGGCACCTGGGCAAGGGGGTGCCCCGACCTTCACCAGGGCGCAGAGCAGCCCAAGGCTGATAAAACTCATTTGGATGCAGCTCCATGCAGGAATGCCAGGAAAAGGGTTTGGATGGGCAACACCTGAGTTTAAAAGGGTTTTTGGTCCAAGGACCTGGAGTCCCAGGATCCCTGAGGTGGGAAAAGCCCTCTCAGCTCATGGAGTCCCATCTGTGCCCACCTTGTCCCCAGCCCAGAGCTCTGAGTGCCACCCCAGGGATGGGGATCCAACCCTCCCTGGGCACTGCCAGTCCCTGAGCTCCCTTCCCATGGGGAAATTGCTGCTGGTTCCACCCTGAGCCTGCCCTGGCCCAGCCTGAGGCCGTTCCCTCTCCTCCTGTCCCTGTTCCTGCAGCAGAGCCTGACCTGGGGCTGTGCCCTCCTGCCAGGGACTTGTGCAGAGCCACAGGGGCCCTGAGCCTCCTTTGCTCCAGGCTGGAGTTGCAGATCAGCATCTGAACACCTGGAATAGCTCAGCCAGGATTTCCCCTCGCTGCCCAGGAAAGGAGCACAGGGAGCTTTGCTGTGGGGTTCCCATTCCCAACCCCAGTGCAGGACCCTGCCAAATGTGGGGAGCACTCAGGCAGGGCTGTCCTTGCTCCCTGCTCCCTCCCAGGAACCTGCAAACTCCAGCTGGGGCATCTCTTCAAGGATAATCATTATATTAAGTCTTCAAATGATAGAGAACCTGCTCCATATGAGGTTACTACCTTCACTGCTTAATTAACTTTATTCCTACTCTGGGTTTGTTTAGTTTCACCTTCCAGCCTTTGCTTCTCATTATGACTTTTTTTGCTAAATGAAAGTATCAGAATTGCCTGCCTGTGATGGCTCTAAAGAACACAGAGAAATTGGCTCTTACTTTTCCCTTGGATAAATTATAAAGGTCAAGTTCCTTTGACCCTTCATTTCTGCATAAAACTGGCTCCAAAGGAGAGACCTCTGGAGGAGACCATGGAGATATTCCAAGGCTGGGAGAGCTGGGAATGTTCCCTGGAGAGGAGAAGGGTCCAGGGAGAGCTTAGAGCCCCTGCCAGGGCCTGGAGGGATCCAGGAGAGCTGGAGAGGGACTGGGGACAAGGGATGAAGGGACAGGACACAGGGAATGGGACACTGCCAGAGGGCAGAGATGGGTGGGATATTGGGAATTGGGAATTCCTGGCTGGGCTGGGATTGCCAGAGCAGCTGTGGCTGCCCCTGGATCCCTGGCAGTGCCCAGGGCCAGGCTGGACACTGGGGCTGGAGCACATGGAATGGTGGGAGGTGTCCCTGCCATGAGCTTTAAGATTCTTTCCCACCCAAACCATCCCATAGCTCAATGCCATCCCTCCTCTGGTCCTGAGAACTCCCCCAGGTGTGTTCTGGTGTCCCAGGGCAGGATGGATGGTCCTGCCAAGGCCATTCCCCTCCTCCTTCCATCCCCTCCCCTCCCTGCAGCTCTTTGCAGTCCCCACCTCTCCTGTCTGGCACATGCCTGTGCTTGGAATTCACCCGGTACCTCCGAGGATCCCAGCTCCCTGAGAAAAGCAGGATCATGAATAAACATCGTGAATCATTTCCTGAGAAAAGCAGAGCCCTATCCCTGGCTGTAAGGAGAGGACAGCACTAATTGGATTATTTATGCAACCCGGCCTTGATGGGATCCATCGTGACAAGGCAGTCAGAGGTCGATCCATTGGAATTCCAGGGGAATGCCCCGTTCCTGGAGCAGCTCCGTGCTGGAACTGCAGCAGCTGCCCCACATCCTGCTGCTCTCAGAGCTGGTGCTGGGGCTGCCTTTGGGGTGCAGATACCCAGGGGAGGGTGCTGGGACTCCAGCTGAAGGAGCAGTGCCCCAGTTGGAGGAGCAGTGTCCCAGTGCCAGGGTGGAGCAGTGCCCCAGTGCCAGGGAGGAGCAGTGTCCCAGTTGAAGGAGCAGTGCCCAGTTGAAGGAGCAGTGTCCCAGTTGAAGGAGCAGTGCCCAGTTGAAGGAGCAGTGTCCCAGTTGAAGGAGCAGTGCCCCAGTTGGAGGAGCAGTGTCCCAGTTGAAGGAGCAGTGCCCCAGTTGAAGGAGCAGTGTCCCAGTTGAAGGAGCAGTGCCCCAGTTGAAGGAGCAGTGTCCCAGTTGAAGGAGCAGTGCCCCAGTTGAAGGAGCAGTGCCCAGTTGAAGGAGCAGTGTCCCAGTTGAAGGAGCAGTTCCCCAGTTGAAGGAGCAGTGCCCCAGTTGAAGGAGCAGTGCCCCAGTTGGAGGAGCAGTGCCCCAGTTGGAGGAGCAGAGCCCCAGTTGGAGGAGCAGTGTCCCAGTGCCAGGGTGGAGCAGTGTCCCAGTTGAAGGAGCAGTGTCCCAGTTGAAGGAGCAGTGCCCCAGTGCCAGGGTGGAGCAGTGTCCCAGTTGAAGGAGCAGTGCCCAGTTGGAGGAGCAGTGTCCCAGTTGAAGGAGCAGTTCCCCAGTTGAAGGAGCAGTGCCCCAGTTGAAGGAGCAGTGTCCCAGTTGGAGGAGCAGTGCCCCAGTTGAAGGAGCAGTGCCCCAGTTGAAGGAGCAGAGCCCCAGTTGGAGGAGCAGTGTCCCAGTTGAAGGAGCAGTGCCCCAGTGCCAGGGTGGAGCAGTTCCCCAGTTGGAGGAGCAGTGTCCCAGTTGGAGGAGCAGTGCCCAGTTGAAGGAACAGTGCCCAGTTGAAGGAGCAGTGCCCCAGTTGAAGGAGCAGTGCCCCAGTTGAAGGAGCAGTGTCCCAGTTGAAGGAGCAGTTCCCCAGTTGGAGGAGCAGTGCCCCAGTTGAAGGAGCAGTGTCCCAGTTGAAGGAGCAGTTCCCCAGTTGGAGGAGCAGTGCCCCAGTTGGAGGAGCAGTGCCCCAGTTGAAGGAGCAGTGTCCCAGTTGAAGGAGCAGTTCCCCAGTTGGAGGAGCAGTGCCCCAGTTGAAGGAGCAGTGCCCCAGTTGGAGGAGCAGTGCCCCAGTTGAAGGAGCAGTGTCCCAGTTGAAGGAGCAGTTCCCCAGTTGGAGGAGCAGTGCCCAGTTGGAGGAGCAGTGTCCCAGTTGAAGGAGCAGTGTACCAGTTGAAGGAGCAGTGCCCCAGTTGAAGGAGCAGTGTACCAGTTGAAGGAGCAGTGCCCCAGTTGGAGGAGCAGTGCCCAGTTGGAGGAGCAGTGCCCCAGTTGGAGGAGCAGTGCCCAGTTGAAGGAGCAGTTCCCCAGTTGGAGGAGCAGTGCCCCAGTTGGAGGAGCAGTGCCCCAGTTGGAGGAGCAGTGCCCCAGTTGAAGGAGCAGTGTCCCAGTTGAAGGAGCAGTGTCCCAGTTGGAGGAGCAGTGCCCCAGTTGGAGGAGCAGTGCCCCAGTGCCAGGGTGGAGCAGTGTCCCAGTTGAAGGAGCAGCTCCCCAGTTGGAGGAGCAGTGTCCCAGTTGAAGGAGCAGTGCCCCAGTTGAAGGAGCAGTGCCCCAGTTGGAGGAGCAATGCTCCAGTTGAAGGAGCAGCTCCCCAGTGCCAGGCAGGAGCAGTTCCAGGTTTCCAGGCTGCCCTGGGCTGTGGGGAGGGGGCTGGGCAACCCCTGCCTCCCTGGAGGATTTAATGGGGTCACACACATGGGATCAGCTCTGGGAAAGGAAATCCAGGCACCCCTGGATCTATAAAACAATCTAATAAAACAATGAGACACCCAGATGCTGGATTGTACTTTAGGTTTCTTTAAAACAAACAATTCTGCAGCTTCTCAAGTGATACCCATCCATTTGTGTGTGTGTCAAACACCACTGGGTCTGTCACAGCTTTTCTTCACTTTGGGACAATTGAGCATAGATTCCATGGACTCCTTATTTCCAGCACTGTATAAACAAAATTTGTTTTATCATGTTTATTCAGAAAACAGCTAATACTTTGGGTGTGCATTCTAAGGTCTTTTGGAGACAAACCCCTGCACCTTGTTGTGCCCCAGTCCTGCACACAGATCTCCTGCCTGGCTGGATTTCCCTGCTCTGAGCCCTGGGCAGCCTGGGTGGGGGGTGCTGTCACTGGCAGTGCCCCTGCACTGCTCCCTGCCATCTACAGACAGTGATTTATTTATCTTTATTTATCTCTATTTATCTGGATGATGCACAGAGATGCTGACTGCTCCTGGTTTATCACATTCATACCCTTCCTCCCCCTTGGGAGGGGCTGCCAGGACCACCCTGCCCTGAGAGGAGGGGGAGGGGAAGGAGCCCTCTCTGCAATCTGAATTCCTGCTCAGCTCCTTCTCCTCTCCCCAACACTCATATATTTTTCCTAACTTTAAAACAGAGAAATCTCCCAATTTTTAAACCTGTCACGTCCTCAATTTCAATAAAATCGGGCAGCAGAGTGTTAGAGCTAATGATATGTTTTAGAGAAATAATAGTTTTATTGCCCTGGGTTTATAATCTTTTTGATTAACTGATTTTCTCAGATATTTGCACTCCCTCATTTGTTTTCTGCTGGTTCTTTGGAGCCATTTTTAGGTTGTTATTTTTCTGACCAGTGCATGTGACATTTTCCAAGCTGGGTGTCCCACGCAGGGTCTGGAGGTGAGAGAACACCCCAAAGTTTAACAGTGTGAATTTAAAGATAATAATGATATTTTTTTTCTTTAGAAATACGCAAGAACAGGGAGAATGGGAAGTGATTTCCTCTGGATTTTCAGGTCAGTGAAGATAAACACACAAAAAATTAAGATGGACATGGAATACACTGGCAGAGGTGCCCAGATGCCAAGGCCAGGCTGGACATGGGGCTGGAGCACCTGGGACAGGGGAGGTGTCCCTGCCATGGCAGGGGGCACTGGGGGGGATTTGGGGTCACTCCCAGCCCAAACCAGTCTGGGATTCTCGGATTTGTGATGAGAGGAATGTCACATTTGTCCTTACAAACAAGCTGTGGGTCTGAGATCAAACCAGCACTGGGAGAGAAAAGAAACAATGGGGTGGATCCACTGATTGATGAATGGGAAAAGAGATTTGCCTTTACAAACAAACTGCAGCTTTGCTGGTAAATGGAATTGGATATTGGAAGATGAAAGAAGCAATGGGGAAAACCATGAATTGTATAAGAATTAGAAATTAAAAGGTGTGGTTGTACATTAGAGGGGAATCTCAGGTATCAGGTGTTTGGGCAGTCTGTGCCTCCCAAGTGCCTCAGCCCATGGGGAAAGAGAGAGGGAAGTGCAGATGGGAAATTGGGATAAAAGGAGGCTGTGTGCTCCAAAAATCTGAGACACCCCAGGGCAATGTCCCATGGCCTCTCCCTTTATTGGAATAAAGCAAAAGGACTCCTCTGTCTCCTTTTTGGACATGAACCCCTGGTGTCTGTGGGTTCAGTTCCTGACAGTGATAAGCAAACTCATCACTCTGTCTCTGCTCCCTTTGGTGTCTTTCCAGGGCACCTGCTCTTCCTCCACAGCATTTCCCACACCCAGCTCTGCTCTCCAGGCCAGCCCAGGAGGAGCCCAGCAAAGCCCAGGCTGGATTCAGAGCCTCTGCAGCTCCTGCCTGGGGCATGATGGATTTATCCAGAAAAATGTGTGTTCCTGGTTATTGTAACACTGGAAGAGGACAGAGAGAAATGCTCAATAAAGCAGACATGATAAAAAGGGTAAATCTGCCTGGCAAAAAAAGCTGTGCCTTATTTTCTCTCCCAAATAAATCAGCTGGGAACAGCTGAGTCAATAAAGCTCACTTTGAGCAGGCTCCTTTCTGTTGGTCAGGAGATACATTGCTGGTATGTTAATTGGCCCTTTAATCACTCTCTGTGTGCTGGGCTGCTGCCTTTGGAATCCTGCTGGAAGCTCTGCCTGCCATCCCTTTATGTCTGGCTTTTTTGGGAAGAGCTCCTGAAAAGAGCCTGGAAATGTTGGATATCTGCAGAGAGGCTGAGCTCTGCTTCAGCTCCAGCCCACTCTGGGGCTTGCCTCTGCCAGGTGTCTGCAATCCTCATTTTCTGCCCCTGGAATCCTCATTTTCTGCCCCTGGAATCCTCATTTTCTGGTACTTTCTGTCATTTTTGTAGCAGTAGAAAAATAAAAATTGGTTAGTGGCTCTGGTGTGGCACAAAATTCCCAACCCATTTTCAGCTCTGTGATGGAGCAGCACAAGACTTGGCAGAGCTCTCTGCTAATTAAGATTAAGAGTGGAAGGGTTCCTTCCCAGGGACAGCAGCTTTTAATGAAAATTTAGGAAGAACTGGGGGAGAATGCAAACAACCCCCAGTTTGTCAGAGGATCAGAAGCAAGGCAGTGCAATCCCAAGAGCTGGTCTTGTTTTAAATCTGTCCTTTCTCTGGAAAATGGGACCTGCTGGCTCAGGGTGTGCCTGTCAGACTCTGTGGGTGCCCAGGAGGAGTTTTATGGGTTTTTCCTGCATTCTCTGGGGTTTCACAGCAAACTGGGGGGCTGTTTTGGGGCTGGGTGGGAAGAGCAGCAGCTGAGGCAGTGAAAGGGTGTGAGATTCACCTCCCAGGAAAGCAAACAGGCAGAGCTGGGTGCCACGGGAGAAGGAACAGGGGCAGGAGGGGCTCAGCTCTGGGGTGGCTCCTGGCTGCAGGTCCTGCTCCTAAACCAGTGTCCCCTGAGGCTGGATGGGGTCCCAAACCCAGACAGATCCCTCCATGTGTTACCAAACCCAGAGAGATCCCTCAGTGTGACACCAAACCCAGAGAAATCCCTCATTGGGATCCCACACCCAGACAGATCCCTCCTTCTGTTACCAAACCCAGAGAGGTCCCTCAGTGTGACAACAAACCCAGCTAAATCCCTCCATGTGACACCAAGCCCAGCTAAAACCCTCAGTGTGACACCAAACCCAGAGAAATCCCTCCATGGGACACTAAACTCAGCTGGGTTCCTCATTGGGACACCAAACCCAGCTAAAACCCTCCATGTGTTACCAAACCCAGAGAGATCCCTGAGTGTGACACCAAACCCAGATGGGTCCCTCAAAGTGTCACCAAACCCAGTTAAAACCCTCCATGTGTCACCAAACCCAGACAGATCCCTCCATGTGACACCAAACACAGCTAAAACCCTCCATGTGACACCAAGCCCAGTTAAAACCCTCAGTGTGACACCAAACCCAGCTGGGTCCCTGAGTGTGACACCAAACCCAGATAAATCCCTCCATGTGTCACCAAGCCCAGCTGGGTCCCTCAGTGTGACACCAAACCCAGATAAATCCCTCCATGTGCCACCAAGCCCAGCTGGGTCCCTGAGTGTGGCACCAAACCCAGATAAATCCCTCCATGTGCCACCAAGCCCAGCTGGGTCCCTGAGTGTGGCACCAAACCCAGATAAATCCCTCCATGTGCCACCAAGCCCAGCTGGGTCCCTGTGTTGGAGCTGACCCCCCTGGCTGTGGCTGGGTCAGGGGAGGCAGCAGCCCCAGCACAGCTCCGTGGTCAGGGCTGGGAATTGTGGCCACAGCCCAGGGACACCAGTGAAGGGGCCAGAGTGTCCTGAAGGGCTGGGGAGTCTCTCAAGGGATTAAAGGGAATCTCACTGGAATGAGATCCAAAAAGGAGAGTAAGAAAGAGATCATGGAACCATGGAATGGGTGGGGTGGAAGGGATCTCAAATCCCCCCAGTGCCCCCCTGCCATGGCAGGGACACTCCCCCTGTCCCAGTGTCCAGCCTGGCCCTGGGCACTGCCAGGGATCCAGGGGCAGCCACAGCTGCTCTGGCAATCCCAGCCCAGCCAGGAATTATTGATGGGAGCACTGGGACAGCTCCTCCTGCCACACCCCCAACCCCACACAACACCCTGAGCCTGGGGGAGATGTGAGGGAAGATTTTTGCCTTTGTCTTCATCATCTTCCTCCTCTTCACCATCTTCATCATTGTCTTTCTCCTCATCGTAATCTTTGATGTCATTCTTGTCTTCATCTTCATCATCTTTGTTGTCTTTGTCATCATCTTCTCCTTCTTATTATTATTATTGCTATTATTACTACTACTATTGTTACTGTTATTCCTTCTCTTCTCCTTGTTATTACTATTATTATTATTACTATTATTACTATTATTTCTGTTAATTCTATTAATACAATTAATACTACCAATCCTATTGCCATTATTACAGTTATCAATTCTCAGTTATCCAGCTCTCTGCCCTCGCTGCTGCCCCAGGAGGTTTCAGATCTCCTGAGGGGTCCCTAAACTGCCCCCTCATCCTCCCCATCTCCTCACCTTTCTGCAGCCCCTCCCAGGAGCTCCTTCCCACCCCCACTCCACAGGTCACCCACCCACCATTCCCCTCTGGAGCTCCAGAAATCACAGAACACAAACTGCAGCTCTGCTCCCAGCCTGGAGCAGGGAGGGGCTGTTCCCATCCTCTCTCCCAGACCTTTCCTGCTGGGAATATTTAGTTCCAAGTGCTGTGCTGAAGAACAAATCAGACTGTGATTTAGATTTTAGAGCTGTGCTTTAATCTTCCCTTTGGGAGCCCAGAGCTTCCCAGGGTAATCCTGATTCCAGGGAAAAGCATTGCTGGGGAGAGATTTGTCTGGATGTGCTGGGATGGATGCAGGAAACCCAGCTCGAGTTTATCCTGCCTCAGGCCCAGCCCTGCTGCAATTAAACCTGAGTTTAAGCAGGTGTGCTCTGGGTGATGCCTGTGAATGATGAACTCAAAACGTTCCCCTGCAGGTTCCTTGGGGAAAGGAGAATTTGTGTTATCCTGAATTTTGGGATAAAAAATTGGATTTCCAGGCTGTGATGAAAAGACTCATCATGGAATCACTGCATTGGATGAAAGGGACCTTAAATCCCATTAAATCCCATGGCAGGGACTCCTCCCACTGTCCCAGCTGCTCCAGCCCCAGTGTCCAGCCTGGCCTGGGATCCAGGGCAGGGAATTCCCATGGATCAGCTAATCCCTGGTTCTTAGGTCCCTGCACTGTGCCCCCTCCCAGTTCTCATATTTCCTGCCCTGCCCAGGATTGATGCTGCAGTTCAGAGCTGATCTCACCTGGGGCTCCTTCTGGGGCTTTGGGGTGCAGCTCAGGGCCCTACAGCCCCCTGTCCCCAGTGCCAGGACCTGTGGAGCTTTGAGACACAAACAGTTCCGTGCTATGATCAAAACCAAAACCAGAATGAATAAAAGGAATCACTAAGGTAAGAAACCTGCCAATGTGTCCACAGAAGGTGGAGACTATCTTGCTTTTAGCTGCATTGTGCCTGTGGAGTGAACCTTCCACAGCCCTTTAGGGACATGGATTTGACATCCAGGGGATAGGGAGAGTTTTGGGAGCCACAAAAAAAAAAAAAAAAAAAAAAAAAAAAAAAATTCTATGGGAAACAAATTGGTGAGGGATAATTTTAGGATCCTGTTGGTTTAGGGCTGTTCTGGGCTTGCTTTTCTGGCCTGGCACAGGAGTGCTGGCAGGGGATGGAGCAAGCCCTGGATGCTGTGGGAGGGGGAATGTTGGCTGAGGCAGGACTGGCTCTATGGGTCACAGGCCCCAAACCGTGTCACACCCATCCCAAAATTCCCAAAAGAGAGTGTCCCCATCCAGTCCCCAGTGAGGCTCTCCCACAGCTCTCTGCAGAGTTACAGCTTCTCCTGTCTGAGCTCTGATCTCAGAATCTGTGACCCCTAGGTCCCAATCCTGTCCCCATTCCCAGGAGCAGGATTCTTCACATTGCCCCATTCCCAGGACAGGATTCCCCTCTCCCCATTCCCAGGACAGGATTCCCCTCTCCCCATTCCCAGGACAGGATTCCCCTCTCCCATTCCCAGGACAGGATTCCCCCTCTCCCCATTCCCAGGACAGGATTCCCCTCTCCCCATTCCCAGGACAGCATCCCCTCTCCCCATCCCCAGGACAGGATTCCCCTCTCCCCATTCCCAGGACAGGATTCCCCCTCTCTATCCCATTCCCAGGACAGGATTCCCCTCTACCCATCCCCAGGACAGGATTCCCCTCCCCCCATTCCCAGGACAGGATTCCCCTCTCCCCAATCCCAGGACAGGATTCCCCTCTCCCCATTCCCAGGACAGGATTCCCCTCTCCCCAATCCCAGGACAGGATTCCCCTCTCCCCATTCCCAGGACAGGATTCCCCTCTCCCCAATCCCAGGACAGGAGTCCCCTCTCCCCATTCCCAGGACAGGATTCCCCCTCTCCCCATTCCCAGGACAGGATTCCCCCTCTCTATCCCATCCCCAGGACAGGATTACCCCTCTCCCCATCCCCAGGACAGGATTCCCCCTCTCCCTATTCCCAGGACAGGATTCCCCTCTCCCCATTCCCAGGACAGGATTCCCCTCTCCCCATCCCCAGGACAGGATTCCCCCTCTCCCTATTCCCAGGACAGGATTCCCCTCTCCCCATTCCCAGGACAGGATTCCCCTCTCCCCATTCCCAGGACAGGATTCCCCTCTCCCCAATCCCAGGACAGGATTCCCCTCTCCCCATCCCCAGGACAGGATTCCCTCTCTCCCCATTCCCAGGACAGTCTCCCCCTCTCTATCCCATTCCCGGAGCAGGATTCCCCCTCTCCCCATCCCCAGGACAGGATTCCCCTCTCCCCATTCCCAGGACAGGATTCCCCCTCTCCCCATCCCCAGGACAGGATTCCCCTCTCCCCATTCCCAGGACAGGATTCCCCTCTCCCCATTCCCAGGACAGGATTCCCCTCTCTATCCCATTCCCGGAGCAGGATTCCCCTCTCCCCATCCCCAGGACAGGATTCCCCTCTCTATCCCATTCCCGGAGCAGGATTCCCCCTCTCCCCATCCCCAGGAGCAGGATTCCCCCTCTCCCCATTCCCAGGACAGGATTCCCCCTCCCCCATTCCCAGGACAGGATTCCCCCTCTCCCCATTCCCAGAAGCAGGATTCCCCCTCTCCCCATCCCCAGGACAGTCTCCCCCTCTCTATCCCATTCCCGGAGCAGGATTCCCCCTCTCTATCCCATTCCCGGAGCAGAGCTCTCCCCTGCCGTGTGCCAGTCCCCGCAGCCCGGGCTGGTGACAGGGTGACATTATTAACTCTGCTCCGTTTGTTTGCAGCTGTCACACGCCTGCTTTCCCCAGCCCCACTCCCGCACTGGAATATTTGTTTTCCTCTCATTTGTATGTGCACTTGTCTCCATCGAATTTTGTCTCTTTGATTTCCGACCATTTTTCAATTTATCAGGATCACTTTGAATTCTAATCCTGGCTGCCAGAGCACTTGTAATCATCCCCACTCTGGTGTCACTGGCTGCTCCTGGCTCGTGCTGCTGAATTGTTAATATTTCATGGAAGCACAGCCACTCAGGGCCCCTCTCCTCCTGTGCCCTGTGCCAGAGAACCCTTTGGAGCAGCTTTTTGCCATTTCTGGGCTCTCACAGCACATCCAGACCATTATTTGGTTCAATTAGTGCTGCAGGATGAATTTGGATCGTTGGCAGTGTCCTCGTGGTGCTGGTTGGACAAACACATCCCAGCTGTTGATGTGCAGCTCCTTTGTGAAGGGATAATTCACACTTTGGGATTTTGGGGTCCTCCTGCTCCTCCCCAGCCCAGCATTCCCTGGGGTCCCACATCCCAGAGGGGAGGCTGTGATCCGTGTGGAAGGAATCCTTGGGAAGGAAGGAAAACCCTCCAGAGCCTGCAGACAGAGCTCAGCTGGCAGCAGAGGGGCACTGCAGCAGCAAACAGCCCCCACAGCACCATCCCGACCCCAAAAACCCACAGCCATCCCAGACTGTGCCTCCAGGGAAGCAGCAAGAGCAGCGAGGGGGGATTACACCTGGCTGTGGTGAGACTGAAACGCCACACTCTGATCAGTCTGTGCCTCTCAGAACTGGGGAGCCTGCAGACCCCAAGGTTTGCTGCTCAGCTCCATTTGTGCAGGGATTATCCCAACCCATGGCAGTGTGATGCTGTCCTGACCCCTGGCAGAGCATGCAGGGGCAGTGCCATGGATTGCACAAGGTGGATTTCCAGCTCAGGGCACTCTAAATCCTCGTGCACAGGAAGGAGTTGTTCCTTTCCCCCCGTTTTTATGGAATTCTGTTTCCTGTTTCTACCTCAGCAGCTGCTCTCAGCTCCCTGAGAGAAGGATGGAGCCAGCTGGGACAAGTGACAGGTGAGGTTTATATTGGACATCAGGGAAAATTCCTGCCATGGGGTCAATCTGAAGAGCTGCTCTCACCTTTGGCTGGTCACCATGAGCTGGAGGAGAGAAGTGACCATTTCCTTAATTGTGGGGATGAACCTGAGGGGAAAAACGTGAATGTTTGGCCTGAAAAGCAGGGAGTGTTTCCATGATCAGTGAGAGGGGTCTGTCCATGTGCTGCCATCAGGGAGCCACATCTGCCCAGCTGGCAGCACCTTGACCACATCCAGCTCCTTGGGCAGTTCCAGCTTTGGAATATTTATGGGGAAACACTTGAGCTGCATCCTCTGCTCCTCCCTGTGGTGCCTGCTCTGTGTTTCCTGCTCTGTGCTCTCCTGACCCCCAAACCCTCTGCCCTTCTGCCTTTGCCCAGGTCCTGCTTGGTGGAATATCAGAATTTTGAGCTGCTTTGGCTGGGAAATGCCTTTAAGATCATCTCATCCCACCCCTCTGCCATGGGCAGGGACACATCCCACTGTCCCAGGTTCCTCCAAGCCCCAGTGCCCAGCCTGGCCTTAGTGGAGTGACTTGAATGGCAAAATTCACAGATCAGGTTTCCTGATAGCTAAAATTTAACCTTTATCAAAAGAAGGAAAAAAAAAAAAAAAAAAAAAAAAAAAAAAAAAAAAAAAAAAAAAGCTTTTTCTGCTCTTTTTATGTGGCAGATCAAAGCTGGCTGATTTAACTACTCCCTTGATAGTGCATTTTGTCCTGTGCTTCAGAAGCTCAGTGCACACACAGAGCTCCTGCTCTGCAGCCTGGGATCACTGCTGGGATCACTGGGACTCTGCAGGGACACCAGGACAGCTGGGACATGCCCGGGGTGCTCCTGCCCTGGCTGCTGCAGGGAGCTGGGCTGGAGCTCCTGCCACGGAACAGCAGCAGGGAGGGAATCAAAGGAAGGGGGAATAGCACCCATTTTATCTGCTGCATGGTCTGGAGAGTCCCTGCTGGTGGCCTTGTCCCCCTGCACACTCTGGACAGTCCTTGCTGGTGGCCTGGGCCAGGCTGTGCCCTGGGCTGAGCACTGGCTGTTGATGTCCTGGCATCAGCAGGGATTGATTGGAATTCCAGGCTGTGATTAAAAGACTGACCATGGAATCCCAGATCAGTTTGGGTTGGAAGGGACCTCAAATCCCCCGCAGTGCCACCCCAGGGACCCCTCCCACTGTCCCAGTGTCCAGCCTGGCCCTGGGCACTGCCAGGGATCCAGGGGCAGCCACAGCTGCTCTGGCAATCCCAGCCCAGCCAGGAATTCCCAATTCCCAATATCCCACCCATCCCTGCCCTCTGGCAGTGTCCCATTCCCTGTGTCCTGTCCCTCCATCCCTTGTCCCCTGTGCCACTGTCCCCTCCTCACCCAGGCTCTGTGCCCCATGCCAGGCACTGTGCCATCACCACCCCAGGATAAATCTCCTTTTCCCCCACAGCCTCTCCCATTGCCTGGCAGTGATTCCCTCCCTGACATCAGATCTCTTATTTAACCCTGTGATAGATCTGCCAGCGCATCATTAACCACACATTTGGATCCTTAAATTAAATTTACCTACCACAGTCTGAGTGATTTCCTTCCTGATTACCCATTTGCAGGAAGCAGCAGCCATTCATCCCTCTCCCTGTGCTGTTTCCCAGCTTTACCTGGCTGTGTCCAGCTCCACATTTCCCACCAGCTCACATGGAGTTGGCAGTGAGGAGGAATTAAAAAATGGGTTTTAATCTGCCAGTGCTGAGCACAAAGCAGGGGAAGAATCCTGGAATCCTCTCACAATGGGAACGACAGAGCAACAGTTCTCCCAAGCCTTTGTGTTTGCCTTAATTGAAGTTTTGGTAATAAATAAATAAATAAATGATGAAAAAATAATGTGCTCTGGTGGCAAAGGGCACATGTGGAGAGGGCAGGGCTGGGGGCTCCCCTGGCAGGTGAGGGGCTGCTCCCACCCTGGCTCCAGGATGGGGGCACCTGAGCTCTGCCCTTCTCTCACCTTCCAAACATCAGCAAAATGAGATCTGGGGGGTTATGGGGTCAGAATGGTAATTTCAGACTCTGGAGCTTCTTCTTCCATTAAAAAAATAACTTTGCTGAAATAATTCATGCTCTCTGCCACTCCTGAGTCAATGAATTCTCATTTTCAGATGGAAAAGATGTGTTTGAAAAGATCCTGACCTCCTGTATCAGGTCCAGCCCGTGCGTGGCTGTGAGTCTGGGCAGCAGCTTCCTTGCAGACACAAAACTCCTCAGAAGTCACCAGGTGCAAGAATTCAACAGCATTTTGTCAAGCCTTGTGACAGGGCTGACAGGAGTCTCTCACCTCTGCCATGCAGAGCCTGGAGCTGTCGGGTTGGAGCAGTGACCTCCACAGACCTTCCAGCCCAAACCATTCCACCATCCTGTGAGCAGAGAAAGAACACAAGGAAATTCGATTGCAAGAAGGAAATGTGAGGAGGAGAGAAGGGAACCATCTTTAGAGGGGGAGAGGGATGGGTTTTGTACTGCACTCACCTGTATCAGCAGCTCTGCATTAATTCCATGGTGTCTGCAGGGTGAGGAAGGCTGGAAGGAGGGAGGTGAATAGAAAAGAAATTATGGATAAAACGCTATTGAGAAAACATGGAGAGTAAGAAGAGGGAAAAAAAAAGGTTTGGAAAAGCAGCCCAAGCCTCTGTGACAGGCAGGGCAGGTGAGAAGGATTTAATGGTCCTGTCTGGGCTGGAACCTCTCAATCTCAGGAGCAGTGGAGCAGCTGCCCTGGGTAGGAGCTGGTGATTAAAAGCTCTGTTCTGTCCTGTCAGCTGCAATTCCCGTGGGAAAGGCTGATCCTTGCTGTGCAGCAGGAGAGAGCAGAGCTTGCACTTGGAGCTGATTGCATCCAGCCAGGGCTGCCCCACAGGAGACTCAGGCTGGGACAGGAACCCCAGCTCAGGGAACAGCAGCGACTCAAAATTATGGAAACTTTTACAGGCTGGAAAGTTCTGGAAGAGCTCCCAAATATCCCAGTGTCTGGGCTTAGCCCCTGGTGGTGTCACCCCTGGGCTGTGTCTTGGGGACATTCCCATCATGGGGGGCTTCCTATAGTGCTGGCACGGCTGAGAGGGCTGTGGATCCCATCCCATCCCATCCCATCCCATCCCATCCCATCCCATCCCATCCCATCCCATCCCATCCCATCCCATCCCATCCCATCCCATCCCATTATCCCATCCCATCCCATTATCCCATCCCATCCCATTATCCCATCCCATCCCATCCCATCCCATCCCATCCCATCCCATCCCATCCCATCCCATCCCATCCCATCCCATCCCATCCCATCCCATCCCATCCCATCCCATCCATCCCATCCCATCCCATCCCATCCCATCCCATCCCATTATCCCATCCCATCCCATCCCATTATCCCATCCCATCCCATTATCCCATCCCATCCCATCCCATCCCATCCCACTGTCCCAGGCTGCTCCAACCTGTCCTGGGTTGCTGTTCCCAGCAATGTGAGTTCTGTCCCATCTGCTGACCCGGCTGGGGCAGTGCCCCTGATCTCCTGGCACACATTCTCTGCTCATGGGCATCTTTAAACCAGCTGGGCAATCATCTTTATCTTCCCACAGCCCATCCTCCCTCCAGCAGATATCTCCTGTTCATGGCCACTGAGTCCCAGGGCATGGCTGAGAAAATTCCATCATCCCACTGGGAGATGCTCCAGCCAGGGCAGGAGCCAAGCCTTTCCTACCCAGAGAAAAACTGACATTTGGGACACCAAGGCACCTTCTTTCCACTGGATTCCAGAGGAAAACCAGAGCCTTGCACATCATCCCTGGAGCTTCAGAGGAAACTGCCCCTTCTCCAGGAGCACTGCTCCAGCTGAGCCACATCTGCCCCTGCAGGAGGATGCAGCACCATGGAATGGGACTGTGCCACCACCCTGACTGACTGACTGTGCCAGCTTGGATTCTGACTCTGCCAGGGCTGGGATTGTTCTGTGTAATACTGCATTGCTAGTTTAATTGTCCTAGGAAAGAACTGTTATTCCTATTCCCATATCTTTGCCTGAGAGCCCCTTAATTTCAGTATTATAATAATTTGGACGGAGGGGGTTTACATTCTCCATTTCAAAGAGAATCTTCTCCCTTTATTGGCAGACACCTGTCCTTCACACCAGGACAATCCCCAGTGTCCAGCCTGGCTTTGGGCACTGCAGGGATCCAGGGGCAGCCCCAGCTCTCTGGGATTTGTGACAGAGCTGCAGCAGCACCAGGGAGCTCAGCTGGGGGCTCTGGTGGAGCAGGAGCTGCTCCTGGAAGGAACTGCTGTGTTTTGCTCTTGAACTAATCCCTGGAAATGTGAGGTACCTGACTGTGCCAGATCAGGGATCTCTGGAAGATTTCTGTGGGTGTTTTCCCCACGTGCTGTGTCATTGTTTGGAGAGCTCAGTGGATATTTTGGGAACATATGTTCCTTCCTCCTCCCTGCCAGCAACTTCATTTCCAGCCTGTGAATGGGTTTTTTCCTTCCTTTGTGGGTACATTACAGCACTTTTCTCTCCTGGAGAGAATTGCCAGGAATGCAATGGTAAATGGCAGATTTGGGATTATTTGTTCATTTGGTTTTGTGCTCTTCTTCCCTGCCTGGCTCCCACCCTTCTCCTCTGGAGTTGCATTGTTGCTGTTGAAGCCAAGGAGCTCTAAAATCCAAGGGAATGAACAGGCTGAGGAGTTGTTCAGAGAACAGAGGATCCCATGGAGACCTCACAGCACCTTCCAGAACTGGAAGAGCCATCCCACCCTCTCCATCACTGCAGCAGCATGGGTGCTGCTTTTGAAGAAGCCAAATTCATGCTTTGATCTGGAAGTTTTGGTCTGGAAGCCCAAACTTGTGTTTTTCCTTCGAAATGTGCTCAACTAGGAGAATTTTGCTAGCTGAGTCCATTGCAGTCAGTAGTTATCAAATCTGCAAACAGGACTCAGGATTTGCTCAGATCATCCAGTCCAGGCTGGTCCCTCCTTTGTCATCTCTGGGGGCAGCCCTGCCCTGCCTGGAACCCCAAAAACAAACCCAGTGCCCCCAAAGGGGTGATGGAACCCCCAAACAAACCCAGTGCCCCCAAAGGGGTGATGGAACCCCCAAACAAACCCAGTGCCCCCAAAGGGGTGATGGAACCCCCAAACAAACCCAGTGTCACCTCAGGGGTGATGGAGCCCCCAAACAAACCCAGTGCCACCTCAGGGGTGATGGAACCCCCAAACAAACCCAGTGTCACCTCAGGGGTGATTTAATTTCCTTTGTCAGATAATTTCCCCATTTCCAGCTTGGAGCACTCTGCAGGACAAATGTCACAGATCCCATTTGGCAGTGAGGGGGGAAGGAAGCACCTGCCCCCCTCCAGTGTCCCCAGATGCTGCCAGTCCCTGCTGGCACAGCTGGCACCACATCTGGAGCTCCTGGCCCCTCCAGTGTCCCCAGATGCTGCCAGTCCCTGCTGGCACAGCTGGCACCACATCTGGAGCTCCTGGCCCCTCCAGTGTCCCCAGATGCTGCCAGTCCCTGCTGGCACAGCTGGCACCACATCTGGATCTCTCCTTTCCATCCCCCTGCAGTCGGCATTGCCAGAATTGAGAGGTTGTGAGGTTCACTTTAATTATGCTGCTCCCAATCTTATCTGGATTAAGAAAGAACTTTAATTACTTGGCTAACAGCTTTGCCTTTTCCCCGGGGCTCTGTCCCGTTAACCCTTCCAGAGCCGCATCGCTGCAGGGCGCGGGGAGGGAGGGGCTGGGTGCTCGGGGCTTTGTCAAAGGCACAAAGCCAGCATCCAAAAAAAAAAACCAAAAAAAGCGTGAAATGCCATTTCGTGTGGCAGGTTTCAGAAAACAATCATTAGGAGAGGAATATTCGCAAATGTCACCGTTTGGGAAGGGCCCTGTGGTGCCTGGCTGCGTTCTGCGTCCTGATGGACTGGAAAACAAACAGCGGCTCCTCTCCGGGCTGCAGCTCGGGCTGCTGAGAGCACCAGTGTTAACATTTATTACTTGGTGGTAAACATCATTAGCGTGACCTTTTTGAGGCATTTGAAAGGGAAAATTGGATGGTGCAGAATGCAGAGGTCCTTTCTCCCTCGCAGCTCTCTCCCAACGCCTTGGTGTCTCCCAGGCAGTGAAAACACAGCCACAGGCTGAGGGAATGAGGGAATGATTGCCCCAGAGCTGCTGGGGATCAGCAGTGCTCCAGGGAATGCAGTGACCTGGGAATTAGCACCTGGAAAACAGCCATGGGGCTTTATGGGCCTTTGTAGGGTTTTTGCATTTTCTATGAGTATTGTCATATACTGGTGTGAAGGACAGGTGTCTGCCAATAAAGGGAGAAGATTCCCTTTGAAATGGAGAATGTAAACCCCCTCCGTCCAAATTATTATAATTTTGAAATTAAGGGGCTCTCAGGCAAAAATATGGGAATTAGCAATAACAGTTCTTTCCTAGGACAATTAAACTAGCAATGCAGTATTACACAGAACAATCCCAGCCCTGCCAGAGTCAGAATCCAAGCTGGCACAGTCAGTCAGTCAGGGTGGTGGCACAGTCCCATTCCATGGTGCTGCATCCTCCTGCAGGGGCAGATGTGGCTCAGCTGGAGCAGTGCTCCTGGAGAAGGGGCAGTTTCCTCTGAAGCTCCAGGGATGATGTGCAAGGCTCTGGTTTTCCTCTGGAATCCAGTGGAAAGAAGGTGCCTTGGTGTCCCAAATGTCAGTTTTTCTCTGGGTAGGAAAGGCTTGGCTCCTGCCCTGGCTGGAACATCTCCCAGTGGGATGATGGAATTTTCTCAGCCATGCCCTGGGACTCAGTGGCCATGAACAGGAGATATCTGCTGGAGGGAGGATGGGCTGTGGGAAGATAAAGATGATTGCCCAGCTGGTTTAAAGATGGCCCATGAGCAGAGAATGTGTGCCAGGAGATCAGGGGCACTGCCCCAGCCGGGTCAGCAGATGGGACAGAGCTCACATTGCTGGGCACATCCTGGATTGCAGCTCAAGACATGTCACAAAACCCCATCAAAGTTTGGGTTGAAAGGGCCTTAAAGCTCACCCAGTTCTGCCCCCTGCCATTATCATCTCAAAGCCCTTTCCCACCCAAACCAGTTGCAGGATTCCAGGATTTTGGGGTGTGAGCCTGTGAGTGTTTGGCAGGGTGGAGCTGGGAGAAGAAGCAAAGCCCCAGAGTGAGAAGAGCTGCTCACTGCAGCCCTGAACAGCCCTCAGCAGCAGTTCTGGGCCTGGAATTGGATGGAATTCCCACTGCAGATCCCAAACTGCCATGATCCCATTGAATTCAGGGGTGGGAGGTGCTTTATTTCCTGCTCTGAGCATGGGGACTGCTGGGACAGCGTTTGCAGGGAGAAAATCCATGGAGCACAGAAAATCTGAGAAATTTACAGAGAAAATCTGTAAAATATGAGTGTGGAGTGTGTGTTTAACTCCCAAAGGAGCAGCAGCAGGACAGCTGGATTGTCTTTGGGGTGGGAAGGTGTCTCTCTCTCCTGTAGGATGATGGGCTCTGCCCCAGGGGTTTTCCTTCCCAAATGTCCCTCAGTGTCACAGCTGTGCCAGGCTGAGCCCACCTGGGTCCTGCTGGGCCTTGGATTTCTGGGAAAACGATGGTAAAAAAATATCTGAAACTGATGTGTTGCCTCCAAAGCTTAGCAGAAGGGGTGATTGGGTGGATGAAAAGTGAGTGGAACCAAGTTACACAGAGCAGCTGTGGCTGCCCCTGTGCCAGGTTGGACATTGGGGTTGGAGCAGCTGGGACAGTGAGAGGTGTCCCTGCCATGGAATGGGGTGGGATGGGATTTAAGGTTCCTTCCCACCCAAACCACTCCGGGGTTCAGTGTGCAGAGAAAGTTTCCCTCCTCCTACTTGCAGGAGGGAAAAAGTGAGCAGAAGAGAAGGAAAACCTTCCTGCCATCTTCCTTAGAGATCCTGGAAATCCTGAGTTTGTTCCCACAGCCTGAGGGTCCTTCAAGGAGACCTGTCCTCTCTGGAAGCATCTATATTAGACCTCTTTTTATGTGCTCAGACCTTCAACTTCCCAATTTCATTCCACCTCTGGGAGGTGAAATTTGTGCTCTGAGAGCTCCTAAAGGGAAATGACCTGAACAGAAGCTTCTGCAGCCACATCACCCTTGGGGAGGCACCGTGGGGACAGGCTCAGGGTGCACAAGGGCTGTGGAGGGATATGGTGGGCTGGAAAAAGAGATTTGCCTTTACAAACAAACTGCAGGTTTGCTGATAAATGAAATTGGATATTGAAAGAAGCAATGGGGAAAAACCATGAATTGTATAAGAATTAGAAACTGAAAGGTGTGGTTGTACATTGGAGGGGAATCTCAGGTATCAGGTGTTTGGGCAGTCTGTGCCTCTCAAGTGCCTCAGCCCATGGGGAAAGAGAGAGGGAAATGCAGATGGGAAATTGGGATAAAAGGAGGCTGTGTGCTCCAAAAATCTGAGAGACCCCAGGGGAATGTCCCCTGGCCTCTCCCTTTATTGGAATAAAGTAAAAGGACTGCTCTGTCTCCTTTTGGACATGAACCTCTGGTGTTTGTGATTAATTTTCCTGAGCCAGCCTTTGGGATCCTGTGAGGTTAACTTTTCGGTGCTCTGCCCCAATTTTGTTGCATTATTAACATAACCCAGTGCTCCCAGTGTCCCCACTGCCTGTCCCAGTGGCACCTCCCAGCCACAGCCCCCAGTGCTGGCACAGCTGTTCACCCCATCCCTGCCAGGGGAGCTGGGGCCACTGGAACCCCCAAAAGCACTGAACCCACAGCTCCTGGCTTTTCCTGAGCACTGAACCCACAGCTCCTGGCTTTTCCTGGAGCCTGAACCCACAGCTCCTGGCTTTTCCTGGAGCCTGAACCCACAGCTCCTGGCTTTTCCTGCAGCACTGAACCCACAGCTCCTGGCTTTTCCTGGAGCCTGAACCCACAGCTCCTGGCTTTTCCTGCAGCCTGAACCCACAGCTCCTGGCTTTTCCTGGAGCCTGAACCCACAGCTCCTGGCTTTTCCTGCAGCCTGAACCCACAGCTCCTGGCTTTTCCTACAGCACTGAACCCACAGCTCCTGGCTTTTCCTGAGCAGAACCCACAGCTCCTGGCTTTTCCTGAGCACTGAACCCACAGCTCCTGGCTTTTCCTACAGCACTGAACCCACAGCTCCTGGCTTTTCCTACAGCCTGAACCCACAGCTCCTGGCTTTTCCTGGAGCCTGAACCCACAGCTCCTGGCTTTTCCTGCAGCACTGAACCCACAGCTCCTGGCTTTTCCTACAGCACTGAACCCACAGCTCCTGGCTTTTCCTGCATCCTGAACCCACAGCTCCTGGCTTTTCCTACAGCACTGAACCCACAGCTCCTGGCTTTTCCTGGAGCCTGAACCCACAGCTCCTGGCTTTTCCTGGAGCCTGAACCCACAGCTCCTGGCTTTTCCTACAGCCTGAACCCACAGCTCCTGGCTTTTCCTGAGCAGAACCCACAGCTCCTGGCTTTTCCTGCAGCACTGAACCCACAGCTCCTGGCTTTTCCTGCAGATCAATAGAGCAGCTGTTGTGCCCTGGCTGCTGCTGCCTGGGTCTCTCCAGGCTCACCCAGAGCTGTGATCAGGGCTGTGCTGTGACACGTTTGCTGTGACACGGGCACATTGGAGGGATGGAACAGCCCCTTATCTCACAGGGCACATTTCAGCAGCTGCAAATCAGGCATTTCTCACTGCCCCACACAGGCTGGGCTTGGCACACAGGCTGTCACACAGCACACACTCACAGGGAAAGCTCTTTAAAGTGGGGTTTTTTTGATGGGTAATGGATTGTCAGTGCTGGCTCCTGCATCACAACAGGGGCAGGGGAAGATGCGACGCCTCCTGATTTTCCTTTATTAGAGGGTAAATACCAAAATGAGCTGATGAGAGCCTATTTATTTTTATGAGGAAATAAACAGCCAAAAGGGCAGCAGTTTATGAGATGAAAGCTAATACAGCTGGGCCCTGATTTGGTGAAAGGCTGTCAGAAAACAAAGCAGAGATTTAGTGCTGGAGATGTTTTGATGGAGGCAACAGGAGCTGTGTTCAGCCGGGGTTGTATTAACAAATTAAACAAAAAGTGCTTGGGCCCTCAGATTGCAAAATCAGGGACACAGAACAGGCCAGCAGGGCTGGGAGGGTGGGATGGCTCAGCTCCCACCCTGGCTGTCCCTCTCACTGCTCTGACCCAATTCTGAGCCCCTCAGTCAGCTGCAGACCCAGATTTGATTTGGTGTCAAATTCAGGGTGACACCCGGGGTGGTTCCAGCTCACACAAACCTTCCCCACCCCAAGGGCTGCCCTGGAGCTCCTGCATCCTATCTGCTCAGGGATCTGTGTCCCACCTGGACACTGAGCTCAGTCAGAAGTCCCTGCCTGCCCCTGGCAGGGCATCCCTGTCCCTGCCCTGTGGTTCCTGTGCCCCAGTGGGGTGGATCCAGCTCCCTCCTGCCCCACTGTGACATCACAGACCCAGGTCCTCCAACTTTCAGTTCTAGGACAACAATTTCACCTGCCCTCCCTCCAGGACACTCCTTTGTGTGTGTTCTGTCCACTGCAGCTCTTCTCCCGAGCCCTGAACTGACCATCACAATTTTTCTTTTTTTTTTCCAGCCAGGCAATCCTGAGCTGGAGCAGGAATCACCTGGGATGGCTCAACCTTGGAGCTGCAGCTTCTGAGGAGAAAACCTCCCCTTGCCTGTGCTGGCTCCCAGCAGGTCTGGAGTGCCTGACAAAATGGGACACCTCCCAGTGTGATGTTGCAAAGGTCTCAGTGAAATCAGGGAAAGAAAGGATTGGGGAGCGAGGTGGGGACAGCACAGGCAAAGTCTCACAGCCCCTGGAAATGTTCTGTGCAGGAATGGCTGATGTGGCATTTAATGCATCCCATCTTTTGATTGCAGAGTGCATTTTATGATCAGAGTGAGCAACTGCACTTGGCTGTTGTGGCAGCCAGAATAAACATGGAATCATGGAATGGTTTGAGGTAGAAAGGACCTTAAATCCCATCCCATCCCATCCCATCCCATCCCATCCCATCCCATCCCATCCCATCCCATCCCATCCCATCCCATCCCAGGGACATTCCCACTGTCCCAGTGTCCAGCCTGGCCTTGGGCACTGCCAGGGATCCAGGGGCAGCCACAGCTGCTCTGGCAATTCCAGCCCAGAATTCCTTCCCAATCCCCAATTTAAATCTACCCTTCTACAGCTTAAACCCATCCCTTGCCCTGTCCTGTGATTGTTCTCATCCAAACCCCCTCCCACAGTGACCCCATAACCTCAGGGTGTCCCAGCAATGGAATCCCAGCAGTGTTTTCCTCCCAAATGCACAGCAAGGGAATGGGGAAGGGAAATGTGGAATTGCAGGGAGAGGTGACATTGGGAATGCACATTTCTGGCTGTGTTTAAGGAGCCTTCTTTACCTGCTGAATCACACCAGAGACTGAAGAGAAACACGTGGAAATGAAGGGATTGAACCTCCTCCCAGATGGGCAGGTAAACCTGGAGGAAGAGGGATGTTAACGCTGGAATTTGGGGAATTCATTCTGGTGCTGATAGAAGATTCCAGGTGTGTCACCCTGCACCTTGACTGGAGTGGGCTGGGAACTGGAGAGATTCAATTCTGGGGGTTTCAAAGCCCTGTGGACGTGGCACTTGGGCACATGTGGCACTTGGGCACATGTGGCACTTGGGGACATGTGGCAGTGGCACTGCTGGGGAACTGTTTGACTGGATGTGCTCTGAAGGATTTTCCAACCTTAAAAACCCCAAAATTCTGTATTTGGGCACAGGATTTTCATCCCATCCTGCCAGGACTGTGCCTGGGCTGGGACAGGTGTGGAAGGAGCAGTGTCAGGGACAGCCCTGCACTGAGAAAATTCTCTTTATTTCTTTGAAGTGTTTTGACTCTTGTAGCCCAACCAAATGTGTCTGTTAAAAATGTAGGGTCTGGCTCTCAGTGCCATTAAAGATAAAGGCAAATAACTGCATTTCTTTCTTTCATCTTTGTCTCTGAAAGCATCCTGTGCACCTCCTGGTGCTGTTAATATTCATATTTCTGTGCTCCCCTCTGATGTTTCACTAAGCACCAGCCCTTGGCAAAATAGAGCTGGAATAACTCAAAAAGATAAAAAAAACCCAAACCAAACCTGGCTTGTAATTCTTCTCCTATGTTCCTCATTCAGGTTTGGTAATTAGATCCTGAAATTTCGTACAGTTCAGATTTTTTCATTCGCCTTCTTAGGTTCTAATCCTAAATCATGCCCCTGTACCACAAATGGCTGAGAATCCCTTAGGGCTGGGAAATCCTTGGCCAGGCTGCTGCAGACCTGCCCAGGCAGCCAAAGGAACCATTCCCAGGGAGCCACGAGGAGCTCCAGGGCTTGGGGAGGCTGCTGGAGCCCCAGAGCAGATTCATTCCCAGGGATTTCAGTGCTTCTGCTTCCTCTGCAGGACCTGGGACTCACCTCACCCTGCTTCACTTGCACCTCCTTGTTACTGAATTCCACCTTTCCCTGCAGTCCAGCCACCTCTGCCTTCCCTCTGTTGCATTTGTCTCCTCACCAGTGGAAAATGCAGAATGGTTTGGGTTGGAAGGGACCCTAAAGCTCATTTTGTTCCACCCCTTTTGTTCCATGTTCATCCTGAGCTCCATTGGTTCCCCTTTTATTTCTTCCTGCATATCAGACTAAAAATTTCCAAGAATTCAGAAGAAATCATTGTTATTTGATCCAGCACTTCTGACTGTGGCCTTTCAAGTGGAATCTCATCTGTCCTCATTGTTTATTCGGGTAGTTCATCATTGCCATGCCAGAACATCCTTTTACTCCTTCAAAACTCACACTAATGGCTCTGCAGATTATTTTCCTTAATGATCTTTTCCTTTTGATTACTTCAAGGTATCTAATGATGCACTAAAGTGAGATATGGGTATAAATAATGTCCTGTGAATAGCAGTGATGTCCTCAAATTCTGTTTAGCTTTTTAAACTCCTTTTGTTGGAACTCAGACACTTCATTCCAGAGTTTTCCTCTGATTAGTTCCCACAGATGATTGTGTCAGGAGCAGCCAGCAGGAACATGGATCTTCCAGCCACCCAAGCAAACAGTGGTTGTTGTGAGCCTGGGCCAATTTAAATATCATTTAATTGTGTCTCAGTCCCCTCTGCCAGGTTCAGGACAGCAGGATCCTGAGGGGTGGCAGGGCTGGGATGGCACAGGAGCACAGAGCTCGTTGTGCTCCCGTTAATTGTGGCAGGGAGCAGAACCTGAGCTGTGCTGACCTTTCCCAAGGCTGGGGAAATTCCCATGGGGAACCCCAGAGAGCTCAGTGTGCCAGGCAGGAGCTGCTGAGACAGGTTAATGAAGGGGAGGCTTGGATCAGTCACTGCCACAGAGCAGGAAACCGAAAATCAATGAGCCAGGCACTGGGGGAATTCCCAGCCATGGGATGGGGCAGAGCCTGAGCTCTCCTGGCTGGGCACTGGGCTGGGAACTGAGCCCCCTGTCCATCATCCACTGATTGCCCTGCTCCTGCCTGTCCTGCTGAAATGAAGGGTCTGGTGTGGGCAATCCCAGAATGGTTTGGGAGGGAAAGGACCCCAAATCCCCCTCAGTGTCCCCCCGCCATGGCAGGGACACTCCCACTGTCCCAGTGTCCAGCCTGGCCCTGGGCACTGCCAGGGATCCAGGGGCAGCCACAGCTGCTCTGGCAATCCCAGCCCAGCCAGGAATTCCCAATTCCCAATATCCCACCCATCCCTGCCTCTGGCAGTGTCCCATTCCCTGTGTCCTGTCCCCTGAAGAAAATATCCACAAAAATCTGAACTATTTTTAAATATAAATTAATACAGCTGATATAAATCCCAAAGGAAAAGCAGCCCCTGCCTGGATATCAATGTGTTCACTGCTGTGTCCAGCCAGTCCTTGAGCTGACCTTTCTTTAATTTGCTGGAATTGCTGCAGTTTGGATCATCCTGTCCTTACCTATCCCATCAATATTCACACTGCTCCTGCCCAGAAAGGCCTTGCAGTGTTTGGCAGAGGCTGGGAAGGTTTTCCCCGTTTTTGGTGTAACCATGTGGGATAGAGCCTTTCTCTGGATAAATCAAAACCAAAGGTCACAGACTCAGAAATCTTCAAACTCTGTAATGATGTTTTGGAGGTGCATATTCCTGTCTGCTCAGCAACTTTTGGTGGCACTGGTTTGGAAGGATCTCCTGATCTTCCCCCAGGCTCCTTTGATCTCAACTATTTATTGAAAAGCAAAAACAAGTGGTGCCTCTGTCAGGCTTTCCCAGTGAGAAATTAATTAAGAAAGCAAAGCACACCTACAGGGACTGGGGGCTGCATTCCCTGTCAGGACTTTGGAATTAAAAAGAAGTGGAGCTATTAGTAACAGATTTATTTAGTATTACATCTTCCCCTCCAAATACTCTTTGGAAAGCCCATAAAGCCAGGCAGTCACTAATAGGCAATTTTAAGACAACTGGGTAAGTGGAGTGTGAAAGGCTGAAATGCCCAAAGGTCAGGTGCCTCTGAGATTTGATTCTTCCAGCCAGGAAAAGTCTTAATGAGTAGTTTAATTATATGACAGATTAGAGCACTTTGGTTCAATGAATCCAAGGAAGTTAGAAATTGCTATTTTCCTGGGTAAATCATTTGAAAATAAGTCGAATTGTTAAAATAATTATTGACTACTTCAAAAGGTTTCCCTGGCACTCTGAGAGTGCAGCAGAAGCGAAATGGGAGCCGAAGCCTCATTGAGCTCCAAGCACTTAATTGGGATATGTTTTTGTGAGTTTGCTTTTCCCTCTGATAACGAGACCATGATGGATACAAACGCGCTCTGGAGCTGAAGCTGCTCGCAGGATTAATTGCCAGTGATTGATTTGGCACTCTGCTCCCGTTCCCTGGCGCTGGGGTCACTGCCGGCCCTGCGGGGCTCCTGCTGCTGCTGCCATCCCCTGTCCCAGCTCCGGGCACCCTCCCTGCGCTGCTGGCAGGCAGGGGCTGGCGTTGCTGCCTGGCTGTCCCAGCAAAGGCAGGGACACCTGGGGGTGCTCGGCGCTTTCAGCTGAGCCCGGCTGTGGTGAGGATGCTGCTCTCCGTGGTGCTGATCCCACAGAACCGGGGCGCCTTGGAATCTCCTAAATCTCCATCGCCCGGAGCAGCTGTGGCTGCCCCTGGATCCCTGGCAGTGCCCAAGGCCAGGCTGGACACTGGGGCTGGAGCAATGGGACAGTGGGGTGGGATGAGCTCTAAGGTCTCTCCCAGCCCAAACCAATCTGGAGTTCTAAAACTCTTAAATAACCCAAATTGTCCCGCTGGGCTCCACTGCTGCAGTGCTTGTGGGGTTTTCTCAACTGTCCTGTGGCAAGATGAACACCTCCCTCATGATCTTTGAGATTCACATCAGATAGAAGAAAAATTTTATTCACTGAAACAGTTGTCCAGCCCTGGCACAAACTGCCCAGGGCAGTGTTAAACATATTCAAGAAGAGCAGGGCTGTCATTGCTGGAAGTGATCAAAAACCACATGGATGTGGCACTTGAGGACATGGCTTAGTGCTGAGCATGGTGCTGGGTTGGTGATTAGAACTGATGATCCTGGAGGTCCTTCCCAACCTAATCAATTCTGTGATTCTGGCTCTGCACAAGTCCCTGGCAGGAGGGCACAGCCCCAGGTCAGGCTCTGCTGCAGGAACAGGGACAGGAGGAGAGGAAACGGCCTCAGGCTGGGCCAGGGCAGGCTCAGGGTGGAACCAGCAGCAATTTCCCCATGGGAAGGGAGCTCAGGGACTGGCAGTGCCCAGGGAGGGCTGGATCCCCATCCCTGGGGGTGTGCAGGGAATTCCTGGAGGTGGCACTGAGAGCTCTGGGCTGGGACAGGGTGGGGATGGGCACAGCTGGGACTCCATGGGCTGGGAGGGCTTTTCCATCCCAGTGATTCTGGGATTCTGGGGAGCTTGGCCTCCACCATTGCCCTGGGTCCGGCAAGGAGCCCGTGTGGGATCCTGGATCGTGTTTTCTCGGTTTCTTCCCCTCAGAGCAGAAAGGAATCCCCAGTGGCACCAGGGCTGTGGCCATGTGTAAATAACATTTAGGAGCTGCCGAGTTCCTCCCTCCCTGGGTGCCCGGCTGGAGTTGTAGCTGCTGAAGCATTTCCAGGAAGAGTCTCCACAGGCGTATAAATAGCACTTAAATGAGTGTTTTCCTCCTGCTTAATAACACAGCTTTATTTTTAACTCCTTTCCCAGTCAGTGGCACGCAGCACAAGGAGAGCGATGGGAGGAGTAAGGAAAACATCCCAAAAGCTCCTGAAAGGCGGGGGACGAGCCCAGCAGAGCCATCAGCAGCGGGGACTGTCACAGCCTCCCCCGGAGCCGCGGCAGAGCCGCTGCTGCTGTGCGGAGCCGTTTTCCCACTGGAATCCTCGCTGGGGCGGGCACAGGGAGCTCCCTCTGACACTTCCCTCGGGGCTCAGACAGGGAATCAAAGCCCTTGGACCGTGCAGAGCTCGCCGGGGCTGTCCGGAGATCCCCGCTGCTGCCTGGGTTGTTAATTAGCGGGGACGGGGGTGGTTAATGAACTGGGGCGTTTGCAGATGCTGCGAGATACTTGCAGCAGGCAAAGCCTCTCACCCTAAAGGCAGATAAAGCTCAACGTGGTGAAGTAAAACTTCTCTAGGACGGGATCACTTGGAAAATTCCGTGTCTGGAACGAGAAGCAAGGACAGGAATTATGGAAATACAGATTGGGACTGCTGGAGGTCATCCCACAAAAATGCCACCTTCACCAGAGCAGGTCAGCCTGGCTTTGCTAGGCTGGGTCTGGAAGTCCCCAGGGATGGAGATGGCCCCAACTCTGGGTGCCTTTTCCCCAAAATCTTGGCTGAAGCCTCCCAAATGGTGGCTCCTGCTCCAAGGAGGATTTGGCTTTGCAGCCACCCCTGCAGTGGTGCTGGGCAGTCCTTGAGCACACAGGTGACCCGTCCTTGCCCCTGGCCACCTGGGCAGCTGACGGACCACAGAATCATGGAATCATTTAGGTCGGAAAAGACCTTCAAGACCATCAAATCCAACCACTAAGCCAGCACTGCCCATCCTGGATTCTCTTCCCTGTCGACAGCAAAGCAGCTTTCCAACCCTGGCCAAGCATAAAGTGTAAAATCAAAATGTGGTGTAAAATCTCCTAGAAACTTTTCATTTGTAATTTTTTTTTCACAAACTGGATTTTTAAGTTAATGAGTGTTTCTGGGCTGGGTGTTGGGTTCAGGAGTTGAGATCAGGGCTGGCTCTGGCGCTGATCACAGGACACACCCAGGGGCTGGGCAGGGATTGTTCTGTAGGATCAGTGAATCAGGGCTGTCCTGGTGTGAAGGACAGGTGTCTGCCAATAAAGGCAGGAACTTCTCTTTGAAATGGAGAATGTAAACACCCTCCCTCCAAATTATTGTTATGATTTTGAAATTAATTGGCTCTCAGGCAAAGATATGGGAATAAGAATAACAGTTCTTTCCTAGGACAATTAAACTAGCAATGCAGTATTACACAGAACAATCCCAGCCCTGGCAGAGTCAGAATCCAAGCTGGCACAGTCAGTCAGTCAGGGTGGTGGCACAGTCCCATTCCATGGTGCTGCATCCTCCTGCAGGGGCAGATGTGGCTCAGCTGGAGCAGTGCTCCTGGAGAAGGGGCAGTTTCCTCTGAAGCTCCAGGGATGATGTGCAAGGCTCTGGTTTTCCTCTGGAATCCAGTGGAAAGAAGGTGCCTTGGTGTCCCAAATGTCAGTTTTTCTCTGGGTAGGAAAGGCTTGGCTCCTGCCCTGGCTGGAGCATCTCCCAGTGGGATGATGGAATTTTCTCAGCCATGCCCTGGGACTCAGTGGCCATGAACAGGAGATATCTGCTGGAGGGAGGATGGGCTGTGGGAAGATAAAGATGATTGCCCAGCTGGTTTAAAGATGGCCCATGAGCAGAGAATGTGTGCCAGGAGATCAGGGGCACTGCCCCAGCCGGGTCAGCAGATGGGACAGAACTCACATTGCTGGGAAAATCAACCCCACCCAAGGGCACAGCCAGGGGCTGAGCAGGGATTATTCTGTGGGGTCAGTGCTATTTCTGGGCTCTTGCCTGCCGTGCAAACAAATCCTACACCACAAATTCAGAGGGCATGTCCAACACACCCCTGTTTATAAAATAGCTGCTTTCCACAGGGCAGATTAATTATGGATGGTGATTAATTGGAGCTGCTAACACATAAACCATGAATATTTTAGTGGAAGTCCACCCACAGCCCTGGAAATCACATCCCCATTCCAGAGCCTGCATTTATCCAAACGTTGCTCCCATTTCTGATGGGAAGCAACAACTCCTGAACGCTGCAATGATCACCCAGAGCTCTCAGCTCCTCCTCATCACTCAGCCCCGAGTTTGCATCACAGTGTTATCACCAAGGATCTCCTGATATGATTATAAATCATGTGAAGCTCAGCCAGGAAATACTATATAAATTTTTAATAGAGTTTTTTATTCAATGCTCGTGTTTTGCAGCGCATGGAGGCAAATTATTTTAACTAATTTATGCCAGAGTGCAGAGCTGCTGCTCAAATTGTTTTATCTCCATCACCTGGAGCTCAGCATGACAACAAAACACTTGCTACATGATTTTATGAACTTTGTGCCACGTAAATACTGTGTGAAGATTGCCTGTAGTATGTGATTGTCTATTTTTCTATTTGAATTTCTATTTTATCCTGCTGATTGCCAAAGAAGACAAGATTTTCATAGAGCTTAATAATTTTATGTGGTTCTTTCAAGGCAGAAGTGAAATACCAGTTTTATATCTCACTGTGTGTGGCTGAAGGTCAAAGAAGCTTCAGAAAAGTGATTTTATTTTTTTTTCCAAAATACAGTAGCCCAGTGATCAGGGTTTATGGGAATCATATTTGACACTTATTGAAACCTCATTTCTGTATTCATAACTTTCTGATTTGGAATTCACTGGGAAGCTGGAGAGGTTTAATGCCCAGAGAGGGAAGGCTTTACTACCAATATCTGGAATTTATAACCTGGGGAGAGCTTCCCCTCCCCAGCCCAGGCAGGCAGCTCAGCTCTGATATCCATCCCAGCAGCTTCAGAGCCCTCCTGGGAAGATTGAAAAGCCAGGAAATTAAACAATGCCATGAAGTGCAAATTTGGGATGGGGGAACACGCCAGGAGAATTCCAGAGCAGAGCTGAGGAAATCAGGGCTTGGATGAGGATGGAATCTGGGAACCTGGAGCAGGAGAAGCTGCTGGAAAGGGAACAGCAATGTCTGGAACATTTCAGTCACATTCCCTGAGAATTTTGCCTCTCTGCTGGCTCGGGAAGGAAAAGGCAGGAGCAGGAATTGCCTGGGTGTGGAGAGGTCCAGCCTGAGCAGAGAGTTAATGAAGAGGAGGATTCTCTCCACAGAAACCAAGAGTGCTGGTAGTGAATGCAGCAGAGCTGGAGGAAGGCACAGGGAACTCTGTTGGGAATAATCCCTGTCTGGCCCAAACACTCCAGCAAGGTTTGTTCTTCCCACTCAGCTGAAGCTCTCCTGCTGGGGGTGGAGAAATTGAGGGATAAAGGGATCCAAGGGTACCTGGGGGGGAGGGGGATGTGGGATTTTCCAGAGGGACAGGGGGTATTCCTAAGGAAAAATCAGATTTAGGGAAGTTCACAGGAGCAGGTTGGGGTCTAGGTGAGGAATAACAGTAATTTGGACTCACACCATCCTGTCTGCTGAGACAGCCCTGAGAGCTTGGGCTGCTCCTTAGGGCTCTTTGGGATGGGGACACCCTGCTGCCCTGGGAATGCTGCTCCAGAGGGGGACGGGGCTCTGTGATTGTCAGAATGACCTTTTGGCCGGGGTGGACATGCCATGAATTCATGATTCCTGTTTAAAGGGACCAGCCATTTACATCCCTCGCTTTGTGGGATTGTCGAGACCAACATCTGGAGGTACAAACTAGAGCTGGGCTTGTTGGGAAGTGCAAAACCGCTGGAATGTGTGTGATTCCTGCAGAGAGAAGAGACAGCACTGAGCTCCCTCTCCAGTGGGATGTGGTCAGGAGAGAGTGGGTGGGATTCTCACGGAATCACAGACTGGGAAGGAGCTGAAATCCCATCTCATCCCAACCCCGCCCTGAGCAGGACACACCGCACAGAGCCGGGAGGAGGCTGGAGCAGAAATCCCGGGGCTGGGGAAGGCTGGGAAGGGATTTGGGAGCAGAACACGAAGTGTAATATATGATACGATGTAATTCGTGTTAGTTTGTAAATTAATGTCGAATAAATAATGTTTGTATGAATAAAATAAAAACCGGGAAACCAAAAAAGAAAACCGCGGAGGAAGGGACACAGATTGCTCCATCGCAGCATTGTGACCGCCACCAAAAGCTGAAAATCTCGGATTAACAAGTAAATAGACTCGGCCCCAAAAAGAGATGGCTCTTTCGGAAACTCTCCAGGAAACCCTAAGCAATGAGTGCTCGACAAGCGCCGATGATTGAGATAATCAGAGCCATGGGGAACGACACATCTCAATGCCAGCTTCCCGTAAACCGAGACCTGCCCTCATCGGAATTCAACTCTCCCAGAACATGGTTTTGTCCAGCCCAACGCAGAGAAAGTAAAACAATGAATATGCGGAACAACGAAAGGAGACAAAAACCCCTGCTCCGGACTAGGAAAACCTGTGTAAAAACTGGGCTGACCCAGGCGGTTTTGTGAACACGGGGATCGGATCAGTGGGATCGGATCAGTGGGATCGGATCAGTGCGTGTTCACCCCGCGCCCATCCGGGCTCGACGCTGCCCTGTTTGATTGTGGCTGTCTAAGGCCGTATTTCGGTAGCGAAATAAAAATCATTCCTTCTGATTATTCTTAATTCGGCTTGATCTCTTTATTATTTATAAGACAAAGGGACAGTGAGTTCAGGGGCGCTTCGGGCACTGGGGAGGATCAAACACGGTTTTGGGGTTGGTTTTACAGCGGCGGGGCAGGTCAGGGGCAGCAGGAGGGACAGGGCATGGCAGCGCTGCGCTCCGGTGTTAATTATCCGGCGTTAATCACCTGCCCTCCCTCGGGGCTCAGGGGCAAGGGCAGCAGCGCCCTCGGGAATATTGAATGGGAATTTCCACGGGCAGCCCCGCTGAGGGAAACACGGAGCGACGGAAGAGCTGCTTTAGTCTCAGCCTAAACTCTGCGCTTGTCAAACCCTCCTAAAGAACAGAAGGGTCTGAGCAGGGAGGGGAGATCGGGCTGCTGCTCCTGCTCCATCCGAGCATCCGCAGGTGTGCTGCTCCTGCTCCATCCGAGCATCCGCAGGTGTGCTGCTCCTGCCCCATCAGAGCATCCCCAGGTGTGCTGCTCCTGCCCCATCAGAGCATCCCCAGGTGTGCTGCTCCTGCCCCATCCGAGCATCCCCAGGTGTGCTGCTCCTGCCCCATCAGAGCATCCCCAGGTGTGCTGCTCCTGCCCCATCAGACCATCCCCAGGTGTGCTGCTCCTGCCCCATCAGAGCATCCCCAGGTGTGCTGCTCCTGCTCCATCAGAGCATCCCCAGGTGTGCTGCTCCTGCCCCATCAGAGCTTTCCCAGGTCACAGCAGTGCTGCCCCTGGAGAGGCTGGGGGAGGACAGACAGAGCTGGCATCATCTGACACTAAGCCTGGATCAGGAATGGTGTGGCCAGCAGGAGCAGGGAGGTCATTCTGCCCCTGGACTCGGCACTGGTGAAGCCACACCTCGAGTGTTGTGTCCAGTTCTGTCCCCTCAGTTCAGGGAGGACATGGAGGGGCAGGAGAGTGTCCAGAGGAGGACACGAGGCTGGTGAGGGGCTTGGGACACAAACCCTGTGGGGAATGGCTGGGGGGGCTGGGGATGTTCAGCCTGGAGAAAAGGAGACTCAGAGTGACCTGATCACTCTCTGCAGGCCCTGACAGGGGCTGTGCTCAGGGGGTTGGTCTCCTCTCCAGGCAGCACTGACAGAACAGAGCACACAACCTCAACCTGTGCCAGGGGAAATACAGGCTGGATATCAGGGAAAAGCTTTCACAGAAACAATAATAAAATATGGAATGATCTGCCTGGGAGGTGCTGGAGTCACCATCCCTGGGTGTGTTTATAAAGCCTGGGTGTGGCTCTGGGTGCTGTGGGGTATTGAGCTTTGGGCTGGGCTGGGCTCGAGGGTCTTGGGGGGCTCTTCCAAGCCAGTGATCCTGTGATTGATCCTGTGATTGATTCTGTGATTGTTTCTGTGATTCTGTGATTCCACAATTCTGTAATTCTCTGTAATTCTGTGATTCCGTGGCTGATTCTGTGGTTCCGTGATTCTGTGATTGGTTCTGTGATTCTGTGGTTCTGTAATTCTGTGTGGTTCTCTGATTGTTTGACTCTGTGTAGTTCTGTGGTTCTGTGATTCTGTGAATTGTTCTGTGATTGATTCTCTGATTCTGTAATTCTGTGATTCTGTGTCATTTTGTGGTTCTGTATTTCAGTGGTTCTGTGCTTCTGTGAATGTTTCTGTGAATGTTTCTGTGCTTCTGTGATTCTCTGGTTCTGTGGTTCTGTGGAATTCTTTTCCATTCTGTTACAAAGTCCTCAGAACCACGGCCACAGCCACGCTTACATTTTGGTTACTTCCCAGGCAGGACTTCTGCAGAAAAAGGGGAAATTAAGGTTTGATATCACACTAAGGGAAATTTAGAACATTATAGTCCATAATCCAGATTTTAAAAAGAAAGTTGGCTTTGTTAGCATTAATTTAATCCAGGTTCTTATCCAAGCACTTATCTGAGAAGAAAAGCTTTCCATGGCAAAGATTTGTGTTCCCAACTCTTTCAGCTGCAGAATAAGAAACATCTTTGTAGATTTTGTGGTTAAAGCCGATTAGATGAGATTTAATATTCTTGATTTATTTGTTTACATATTTATTTGCCTTTTAAACCTAAGGGTAAAAAAACACGAGCAGATTTTAACTTCTTTCATCTCCAGCAGCAGTAATTTCATTTCAGACCTTGCTTATATAACACAAAGCAGTGAAATTGTGATTCCCTTTTCCATTTAAACAGCCTTCAATATTTACTGCACGGAGTTCAACCCCTCAGTCCTGCGGCTCCACATGCAGCAATCAGTCAATAATGGAGCCAGAAGGAGTTTCAGCTTGAGTCCAGCCATAAACTTCCCTGAATTAATTCCTATTTTAATGAGAGAATGGCTTTTAAGACAAAAAGTCCAGTTTTGATTTTGGATTGCCGCCGACAATGGTTCTCGTGGGGTTTGAGGTGACAAATGTATTAAAAATAAAAGGGAAGAAAGGAATTTTCCTCTTTTCCTCTCACAGCAAGCACTGTTCTTTCCTCAGGCTGAGTTTCTTCCTAATGATGCCACAATATTCATCTCCCACTGAATGGTCTCCTCCTTAAAACTTCCCATTTGTTTTGGATGTGAGAAAATCCCCCACCAGGCTGCAGTTTGCTGAGTTCCAGGCTGGACACTGGGCTGGAGCAGCTGGGACAGTGGGAGCTGTCCCTGCCATGGCAGGGGTGGCTCTGGGTGGGATTTAAGGTCATACCCAACCCAAACCAGTCTGGGATTCTGTGATTTCCTCCCAGATCTCCTCCTGCCTCTCTCACACTCCCAGGATTTGCAGTGCTGGGACTCAGTGTTGATGTTGTCCTGCCATGGACAGGGGGTCACACCCAGGGCAGGCACCCCCTGACCATTCCCCACCTCCAGGAGTGCCCTCAGCCCCTGCTCTCACACTATTAATGTTTAATTAGCTTTTGCAATTAACCTCACCTTTAGGTTTGCAGGTGCCCAGCTGGGGGCTGAGCTGTCCCCTCCTCCCCTGTCCTTTGTCACCTGCAGGTTCCAGCCATGTGGGGTTTGTTCCTCCCCTGGCCCTGCCCCAATGTGTAATAACCTGTGTTTAATTGGCATGTGTAATAAGTTGTGTTTAATTGACATGTGTAATAAACTGTGCTTAATTGAAATGTTTAATCACATGTGTTTAATTGAAATGTTTCATAACCTGGGCTGGAGGTCGGTGCTTTGGATCTCTTTCAGTGATGCACCAGTGCAGAGACCCTAAAATCCCTTCATCAGTGCTCCAGACCCCAAAGATCCCAGACCCCAAAGTTCCCCTTAGTGTCCCAGACCCCAAAGATCCCAGACCCCAAAGTTCCCCTTAGTGTCCCAGACCCCAAAGATCCCAGACCCCAAAGTTCCCCTTAGTGTCCCAGACCCCAAAGTTCCCCTTAGTGTCCCACACCCCAAAATCCCCTCCATGCCCCAGACCCCAAAGTCCCCTCAGTGCCCCAGATCCCTCTCCCAGCCCTAAACTCACAGAGCCCCCCGAGTTTGTCCTGCAGGAATCAGACTTTGGCTCCTCTCAGGTCAGTGGCACTGATGGGGTTAATGCTTCCTGCAGGAAATGCTGTGATGGGGGTGAGGAATCTCAGGATTCTGTGGTGTCCCTGTGGATTTGGGGTGAGGAGTGGCAATGAGGGTCTGGAAGGAATGAGGAGCAAATCTGGAATCCTTGGGGCTGGAAAAGGCTCCAGGGCTGGTCCAGCCCAGGCAGGAGGAGCTGGGGCTGAAATGTCTCAATTTTCCAGAGCTGGGATCAGGTGCCACCTTAATTTCCTCCCCCACATCGGGATCCTGCACCAAATCCTTGGGAAGAGCCAACCACGCAGTTGGCTTGGTAATTATAATATAAATAAAATAATTAAGTAGGGCCTATTCCTTTTTAAATGAGATTAGATCAGAGCTGCTGCCATTGCAGAGGAGCTGATTCGGTTCAATTAGCTTTATTCTCAGATGTGGAGCATCCCAACATCCTTTCTTGCCTTTGTTAAATTAATTTAATTAGAAAACACTGTTTTAATGAAACAGGATACTGTAGCTTCCAGAAATGAATTTTCATCCACAGAGTGCTTGGGAAAAATGGCAATGAAAATAATTTTGATAAGTAACTCTCAGCCTGAATATCTCTATTGTTGCTCTTGCCCTGAGGTTATATTTTTAATTGCATGTAATAAATATAACTTTATTAATTAGGAATTATCTGGAAAGGAAAGAGACTTTTTTTTCTTCTTCTTCTTCTTCTTGATGGTGTAGAGAGGCTTAAAATAAAATCCCTGTTCCTTGGGGTAGGTACATTCAATCCACCTTTGGGTTTTTGTTTTTAGACTGGCTACAAAATCACAATATAAAATCCTGTCTTGTTTGTGGTGGGGGTTTTTTGCTGGCTGGAAAAGGAAATTTTTAGTCTTATACTAAAGGAAATTTGGGATGTTTCTCATGGGATTATTTCATGATGGGACTCACTGCCAACCAGCCCAGGGTGCAGTGCAAAGCCTTTGTCTTTGTTTTTCCCCTGCACCAGGTTTTTAGATCCCTTGCAAAGCCAGGATGATAATTTGCTATTCTGAGATATTTGTGTGTGCAAAGCACCAGCCTGGGGGGAATGATGGGATTTGAGATTGAGGACTTGGCTGGAAAAAGGGAAAGTGAAGCAGGGCAGGCTTTTGTCCTTTTATCACTCTAAAATTTAAAATTTAAAAAAAAACCCCCAACCTCTGAAAAATAGATTTCAGAGATATTCAGGGGAGAGAATTTTTCTCAGTGCAGGGCCAGAGGAGCTCACACATGAGCTCACACATATATTAAGTCTAAGGTGTTTCAATTTTTCCTCATTTTTACATTTAGACTGAGAGACTCTTGCCCCAATCTGGGCTGTGTCCTCACCAGCACCTCCCACACTGGGAGCAGACCTGGGAGTGTTTCAGGAATATTTGGGAGCTTTGGGAGGATCAGGGCTCTGTCTGCATGGGCTCCTCAGGATTCCCAGAGGGAATTTGGGTGGCTCCTGGCCCTTGGCTGAAGCTCAGCCAGGCACTGATGGAGCTGGAATCTCCTGCTTTGATTCCTGCTCCTCTCCAGCTGCTCTGCTTTCCTTTGCCAGCAAATAAAAGCAATAATCCCACGGGGTTCCTTCCTTCCCAACATCACCAAAATATTCATTTCCCATTGAATGCTCTCTTCCTAAAAGCTGCTGGTTTTCAGGTTTGACAAAAATCTCATCAGGCTCTGATTTCAGATATTTTTCTGCCCCATTTGCTCTTTGCAATGGTGATCAAATATAGAAAGTTCTTTGGGAAGATAAATGCATTTATGGACTTAACTCCCTCGGTGTGAAAGGAGGAAATGCACAAAGAGAAAATGCATTATAACCCTTCATTAATTAATTTAATGAAGTGATCAGTGAATGACTGTGATCTCTGTGATCCCAAGATGCAAAGCTCCAAGAAGTTGCTGCCACCATGGCTGAATGCAGGGGAGGGTCCTGGGATGGAGCTGGGGAGGTGACAGTGCTCACACCTGGGCAGGACTGGGTGAAACACAGGTGATCCACAGGGTGATCCAATGGAGTGATCCACATGGTGATCCACATGAGTGATCTATAGGGGTGATCCAATGGAGTGATCCACAGGAGTGATCTATAGGGGTGATCCAATGGAGTGATCCACAGGGTGATCCACAGGAGTGATCTATAGGGGTGATCCAATGGAGTGATCCACAGGGTGATCCACAGGAGTGATCTATTGGGGTGATCCAATGGAGTGATTCACATGGTGATCCACAGGAGTGATCCATAGGGGTGATCCATGGGAGTGATCCACAGGGTGAGCCACAGGAGTAATCTATAGGGGTGATCCAATGGAGTGATCCACAGGGTGATCCAATGGAGTGATCCACAGGGTGATCCACAGGAGTGATCTATAGGGGTAATCCAATGGAGTGATCCACATGGTGATCCACAGGAGTGATCTATAGGGGTGATCCAATGGAGTGATCCACATGGTGATCCACAGGGTGATCCACGGGGTGATCCACATGGATGATCCAATGGAGTGATCCACAGGGTGATCCACAGGGTGATCCACAGGAGTGATCTATAGGGGTGATCCAATGGAGTGATCCATAGGGTGATGCACAGGGTGATCCTCAGGGATGATCCACAGGGTGATCCACAGGATGATCCATAGGGGTGATCAACAGGGATGATCCACAGGGTGATGCACAGAGGATGATCCACAGGGTGATCCACAGGAATGATCCACAGGGGTGATCCACAGGGTGATCCACATGGGTGATCTACAGGAATTATCCACAGGGTGATCCACGGGGTGATCCACATGGATGATCCAATTGAATGATCCACAGGGTGATCTACAGGGGTGATCCACAGGATGATCCAATGGAATGATCCACAGGGTGATCCATAGGGGTGATCCACAGGGTGATCCACATGGAAAATCCACATGGATGATCCAATTGAATGATCCACAGGGTGATCTACAGGGGTGATCCACATGGATGATCCAATGGAATGATCCATATGGATGATCCATAGGGGTGATCCACATGGATGATCCAATTGAATGATCCACAGGGTGATCCACAAGGGTGATCCACAGGATGATCCAATGGAATGATCCATAGGGTGATCTACAGGGGTGATCCATAGGATGATCCAATGGAATGATCCATATGGATGTTCCATAGGGGTGATCCATAGGATGATCCAATGCAATGATCCATAGGGTGATCCACAGGGACAATTGCAGTGACACTGAACAATCTGGGCCATGTCTGAACAAGTCTAGGCCATGCTCTGTATCATATGCACCAACCAAATTATATTCAGCTATTTTTCTCCATATTTTGCTGCCTAGTTGTTTTTCTGCATATTTCGCTGTTTCTTCACACACTTAACTGTTTTTCTGTATATTTCTTAGTTTAGAGCAATGTTTATAACAAGTGCAAGGGATGAGCCATTTTTAAGTATTTTTCTACAACTTGTTGAGACCCTTCAAAGGCACTAAAACATAAATTGTGCTAAATCAAAAGAAAAAGAACTGAAAAACAGAATACCAAGATTTAAAAACCCAAAATAAAGATGGGCAGTAAAGTTCTGAACAGCCACCAATCATCACACCTGAAGGGCTTGTGCAAAGCCCCACAGTGGGCTTTTTTATTTTTTTAGGGTTGGGATTAAATGCATAGGGTTTCTTGTTTGGACTCAAATGTTTATTAGTTCTTATTTCTATTACAGTCTCCCAAACCCTGAGTTCTACAGCATCTCAAGCTCACAAACTAAAACTAGAGCTTTATTTTTCTCTTTCCAGGGCCTCTTAAGGATAAACTGCCCAATTAAGAAATGCCACTGAAATTACTTTTACTTTTAACTTAATAATAACTACCTGTGGCCCGCAATGTGGAGTTTTCTACTTATCACACAATATGACCCAAACTCATGAAGAGGAAGGTGAAGAAGAAGGACAAACCTCTACTCCAAAATTTCCACCTTGCTTTATGTATATTGCTGTATTATAAAACCTTAAATTTTATTTTTCCACCATGTGATATCACACACTTCTATTCAAACTACACACCCATAATCCCAGTTCTATCACTCCAGAGTTCTCCTGGGGCTCCTGTCCTGGCCCAGAGCACTTGGTCATTCCCAGAGCTCCCCATCCCAGTCTGGCCAAAGCTGGGCCAGGATTGTGCATCCCTCTGCCCTCCTCTGGAAATCTCTGTCACAAACACCTCAGAGACAGGAGGGGCCTTTGATTTAAAAGCAAACCAAATCCTCACAGGGCTTGGGGAGAGAAGGAAAACCATAGACACACACACACACACAAAAAAAAAAAAAAAAAAAAAAAGAAGCCAGGGAAATGTGGGAATGCACAGCTGGGAATTGAGCCCAAGGGAAAGGGAAGGTCTGTGTGCAGCAGGGAGGAGCAGGATGGGCAGGGACACACACAAACACAGCCAGCAGTGGCACTGGGATGGGCACAGCTGCCAGAGGGTGCTGCCCTCGCTGAGGAGGGGCAGGATGATTTATTCCCCTCTGGCTGTGATAATGAAACACTTTCTATTCTCTCTGTAACTGGGAGGATGTTAAAGGGTAACTGGTGCCTGGTGCTGGAGCAGCAGGAGCAGGCAGTTTGTGTGTGAGCTCATTAGAAAAGGGGCAGGGAGCTCTGGGGCTGCAGCCCTCGTGGGTTTGTTTGTGTCCCCAGCAAATCACAGATCATGGGAAAAGGCTGTGGGAGCAGATGAGTGATGGCACAGAGTGCTTGAAAAGGCAGCAGGGTGCCCTGCAGTGCCAGTCTGGAGTGGGGGATGGAAATGGAGCAGGGGGAGCTGGAACAGGATCAGCTGAGTGTCCTGGGCTGACCCCAGGACAATGGGGACCCTGCCCCTGTGCTCAGGAGAGACCTCACCTGCAGAGCTGCCCCAGCCCTGGGGAGAGCCCAGAGGAATCCACGGAGCTGCTCCAGGCTGGGAGAGCTGGGAATGTTCCCTGGAGAGGAGAAGGGTCCAGGGAGAGCTCAGAGCCCCTGCCAGGACCTGAAGGGATCCAGGAGAGGGTCTGGGGACAAGGGATGGAGGGACAGGACAGAGGGAATGGGACACTGCCAGAGGGCAGGGGTGGGTGGGATATTGGGAATCGTTCCCTGTGAAGGTGGGGATGCCCTGGCACAGGTGACCTGTACTGTGGGACTTTGCTTTTTTAGAACTCCCTTCAAGCCCAGGCAGAGTGCGAAGGCACCAAAAGGGGGAACAGCTCCTCAATCCCAGGCCAGCAGGGAACCAGCTCTTCCCTCTCAGGCTGGGCAGGGACTCACAGTTCCTAGCACACCTCAGGAAATCCACATTTCTTTGTGAACCTCTTAAAAAGGTTTCCTGGGGTTGTTTGAGTTGAACTTTGTGTTGACCAGAAATAGCCAGGTGCTTCAAAGGGCAGCCCCTGCCTTGTTGCAGAGCTCCGTGAGATCTTTTGTATCCTGAGCCAAGAAAAGGGTTTTTGGAAAGGTTTTCTGAGTCAAATGTAATGATCTCTCAAGGTCTTGGCAAAGGAGCGAGGAATTTTTAAGCTGGTGAAAAGACTGAATAGAAATAAACCCATCAAATAACGTATTAAAAAAAGCTTAAGTGTTAAATGCTGCTTAAACGTTTAAATGCAAAGGGTGTGGAGCAAAATAATCCTGAATGTCCCTTCAAGGTCGCTAAGGTCCCTTCCAGCCTGAGCCATTCCAGGATCCTCTGCAGCAGCTCCTGGGTCCCTCCCCCTCTGCTCCCAGTGCCTGGGGCTCTCCTGGCCCCGGCAGCAGGAATTCCAGCAGGAGCAGGGAATTCCTGGAGGCAGAGGCAGGCAGGGGCGCTGGGCCAGAGCAATCAGAGTTATCTGGGATGGACAAGACCTCCAGGATCATCAGCCACTGAGCCAGGGGAAACTGCATATTTATTTATTTATTTATTTATTTATTTATACATATATGCTTCACACATGTGTATTATATAATACATTTAAAATATAAGATTTATAAGACAGAAGATGCAAGATATAAATCTACTGACAAACATCCACAAATATAATAGTAAATATAATTGTATATTATACAGAAAAATGCATAATTTTAGATGCTATATGAGAAATGATAGTCCCAAGCCTCCCTCTGCAGGTGCCTGTGCAGTGAACTCTGGCAGGAGGAGGAGGGGAGGAACCTCCCAAATGTGAAGCCCTTGAACACCACAGGATTTTAATAATCCAATACCTGATCTCCTTAATTAGCTCGCTGTTTTCTATAAATCTTCATTTAATGAGATCAAAGCAGCAGGAAGGAGGCTCTTCCCTGACCCTTTGTCCCCCAGCTCCCCCCGTTGCTGCAGGAAGCTTTTCTGGGAAACTCCTCAACTTCTGGCAGGGAAACCTTGGGAGTGGAAATGGAGGTGGAGGGAATGAGCCCAGGGAATCAGAAATGAAGGGAACAAGCCCTGGGAATCAGAAATGAAGGGAATGAGCACTGGGAATCCCTGGAGAAGCACATGGGGGACTGGGGCTGTGGGAGGTGACTTTGGGGACCCTGTGCCCCCATTCCATGTTTGTGATGTGGGCATGGGGCAGGCACCACCCCGGCTGTGCTGTCACAGAAACAGAAAATCCCACAATGGTTTGGGTTCAAAAGGACCTCAAACCCCACCCAGAGCCACCCCTGCCATGGCAGGGACCCCTCCCACTGTCCCAGGCTGCTCCAGCCCCAGCGTCCAGCCAATGTAAACCATAACCCATAGCACAGCTCTGGAAGGACTGTGGGAATGAGAGGAGGCTCATAATCTGCAATGTTTTCCCGGGCAGATGTAGATTGTGAAGGAGAAGACACCCCCTGAGCCTAAACTAAAAAAGGAACTTTTCTCTCTTAAGTGAACTGAAATGATTATTTGTGTGGATAACTGACTGAAGTGTTTTCTGTATGATTTTGTTAAGAAATGTGGAATGAAGGGAGGAGGGAATAATCTAGGAATCTTATACTGAATTCTTTTTTTGTGTTATTAATAAATTTCTTCTTATACCCTTTTAAGTTTTGAGCCTGCCTTGTCTCTACTCCTAAATCCTGCCTCTAAAAGAAATTAAATATATTAAAATTGGCAAAACCCAAATCACACCATGACATCTCCATCCCTGGGAATGCACAGGAGCAGGATCTGGGCTCTGCAGCCCTGCCTCCATCCCTGGGAATGACAGGAACACCATCCCGAGCCCTGAACTGGCATTTCTGGCCCAGCTTTGCCCTTTTCCGAGGGCACTCGGGGGCAGCTGTGCAGGGGGGTCTCCCCTCCCACCTCCAAACCCAGGAAATGCAGCCCCAGGCACAGCCTGGAGTGTTTTGTTGTCTTGGCAGCTCCAGAGCCCCAGTTGGACAAACAACTGACATCAGCCTCTTGAAAGCCTTTAAAGGGCTGCAGGTAATAGCCACTAAACCCCTGCTGAATTGTACTTAAATGCAAAGGACCTTGACATTTTGTGAATTTAATTTAATACCTTTGTCGAGAGAAGCAATTACAGTTACATCATTATGTGCAACAGCCATGACTCGTCACTGGAGCCTCACTCTAACCAAGCGTGCAAGGAGATTATTTGGGAATCCTTGCCTATTGTCAGAGGCTTTTAACCTTCCCTCCCTCCCTCCCCCAGCCCTGCACCTCTGCTGCAAAATGTGAGAGCTTTTCTGTGGCCCTGGCTCTGCAGAGAGAGACAGCAAAGCCCACAGGAGGAGACTTCAAAGCACCCTGCTGGTGTGTGGAGAAGGAAGAACATTTGGGAAAGGGCAGGAATGTTTCTTAATCTACTTTACACAGAGATTTTATCCTGAATTAGAGTCTGAGGGAATGAGTTAGTGATGAGAGTAGGTTTAGATGGGATATTGGGGAGGAATTCCTGGCTGGGAGGGTGGGGAGGGGCTGGGCTGGAGTTCCCAGATTTGCTGTGGCTGCCCCTGGATCCCTGTCCAAGGCCAGGCTGGACACTGGGGCTGGAGCACCTGGGACAGTGGGAGGTGTCCCTGCTGTGGCAGGGGTGGCACTGGGGGGGTTTGAGGTCCCTTTGAACCCAGGGCACTGCCCATGACCTGGGGCACTTCACAGGGCACTCCCTGCTCCAGAGCCACCCCCAAAATCCCCTTCCCACTGAATTCCGTGCTGAGAATGGGAGGGAAGGCAGTTAATTGGAAGCAGAGGTGTACAAGATAAATTCCCTGAGCCCCCCTCAGGTGTACAAGATAAATTCCCTGAGCCCACCTCAGGTGTACAAGATAATTCCCTGGGTCCCCTCAGCTGCCAGGGGAGGGGTGGGTCCCCAGCCCTGGAGGGATTTAGAAGCCACAGGGATGTGACACTTGGCAGTGCTGGGGGAAAGGTTGGACTCAAGGCCTTCTCCAGCCTAAATAATTCCCTGATTTCCAGATGTGAGCTGTGACACACGTGTTGGCACACAGGGACACCCAGATGTGCTCACCCTGTGTCCCCTGAGCTCCTGCAGTCCTGGCACATGGAATTCCTTCCTCTCCTGAGCACCTCCAGTCCCAGTAAATGGAATTCCTTCCTCTCCTGAGCTCCTCTATTCCTGGCACATGGAATTCCTTCCCCTCCTGCTCTCCACCCCTCCAGCTCTGACCAGGCTGATTTGTTTTCCTCTGTGGCTGCTGTGGTCACACCATGGAAGAGGCTGCTGTGACCACAGCAGGGACATCAAAAGGAGCTTTTCACACCCCAAACCACCAACGAGTGCAAGCAGGGCAGGGCTGGGGTGGAAAACAGAACTGTCCAGGAGTCAGGGAGAGGAGAGGGGCTCGGGCAGGAGAGGGGAAAGGGCAGGGAAAGCTCCCAGTCAGTGCTGGAGCAGCAAAGAGTGCCCAGGATAATGAGGAGCAGGGCTTGTTCTCCTGCTGGAGCTGCACTGCAGCTTGGGGGTTTTTTTGGCTCGTTACAGAAAAAGATTAACTACAGCAGTAATCAGAGAATACAGTGGAAGCAATTGTGAGCTGAAAAAATAAGAGGAAAGAAAAAGAGGGAAAGAGATATGATGAGAATAATAACTGAAAAGAACACAACCAGCTAAGTAGGCAGCAAATTGGGAGATAATTGTATCATTTAAATAAGGATGGCAAGAAAAGTTCAGTAATTGGTGCAAAGGTTCATGTGAGGCTGTTGTGCTCCCTGCAGCCCCAAAAAGAAACCAAATGCTCCACTGGGGGAGGAAGAGTTCCAAAGATCTCCTAAATTTCTGTGTAGGACCATGACCTGCTGCAGCCTTGAGGTTACTGAAATTCCCTCTCCCAGTTTTTTAAATTGTAATAATTGAATCCCAGACAGGTTTTGGTTGGAAAGGACCTTAAATCCCACCCAGTGCCACCCCTGGCATGGCAGGGACCCCTCCCACTGTCCCCAGTGTCCAGCCTGGCCCTGGGCACTGCCAGGGATCCAGGGGCAGCCACAGCTGTGCCAGGGCTGCCCTCCCTGCCAGGAACAATTCCTTCACTGAATTTGGTGTTTAAAACTTTATCACATTTTTCATTACTCGTAACAATTCTATGAAAAATCTGCGCTGTCACAAGGAGTGATGGCAGCTCATCAACGTGTGTGTGGGGAGCCTGAACTGATCAGGGAGGTCTGTGTGCTCACCCTGCACACCTGGGGTGAGGGTCTGGGGCAGGGGCAACTTTGGGGACAAGTACAGGATGGGAAGGGATGGGCACGGCAGGGTGGGGGGGCTCTGGCTCTGCCCTGCAGGGCTGCAACCCCTCCCAAACTGCAGCAGGGCCAGATTGTCCCTGAGTGTGACACAGCCCAGCCTGTCCCCTGAGTGTGACACAGCTCAGTCTGTCCCTGGCTGTGACACAGCTCAGTCTGTCCCTGAGTGTGACACAGCCCAGCCTGTCCCCTGAGTGTGACACAGCTCAGTCTGTCCCTGGCTGTGACACAGCTCAGTCTGTCCCTGAGTGTGACACAGCCCAGCCTGTCCCCTGAGTGTGACACAGCTCAGCCTGTCCCCTGGCTGTGAAACAGCCCCATCCTGTGACACAGTCCAGCCTGGCTGTCCCCTGGCTGTCCCCTGACTGTCACCCAGCCCATCCTGGCTGTCCCTGGGTGTGACACAGTCCAGCCTGGCTGTCCCCTGGCTGTCCCCTGACTGTCACCCAGCCCATCCTGGCTGTCTCTCTGTCCCACGCCCTGTCCCCTCTCTGGCTGTCCCATCCCGAGTGTCGCTGCTGCAGTTTCCCCTTTGCACATTCCTCTGCCACAGTTCAAGTTCTCCGTGCCCCGAGGTGTTTTCATTCCCATTGATCCCGGCTGTTTTTGCCATTGCTCTCAGTGCTGCAGGAGAGCTCCCCTCGCTCACTGCTTGGCTGCTGCAGAGCCCCACAAATCTATTTTTGCTCTGTGTTTTCACCTCCATTCCCAGCTAATGGCCTGGAGATGTGGGATTGCCCGGAGGACACTTTTCCTGTGTGTTGTTAAACCTGAGAAATCCTCACGGTCATTAAAGCATGGAGGATAATGAGAAGTGAAATCTCTCTGTCAGGGCTCTCAGACCTGACCTTTTGTTTGTTCTAAATACGTCAAATACATCAAATACAGGAGTGTGATAACATTTCTCTTCAAAAACCACTCAGAGATCTGATGATGCTTTACAAGGATAATTAACTGCCCTGATTTGAGCAGCCTGGGACAGGGGGAGGTGTCCCTGCCCAGGGGAGGAACAAAATGAGTTTTAAGGTCCCTTCCAGCCCAAACCATTCTGGGATTCTGTGATGTACCTTGGCCAGAGCTGAAGGAAGAACGAGGTGCTCCTGTTCAGTGAGGAGCAGTGGGGACCAGGCCAGGGCTGGATCCTGCTCAGGGCTGGGCTCTTCTGAGCTGCCCCTGGCTGAGCTCCAGCTCAGGAGCTCACCCATCACCTCCCAAATTTCTGCAGGACAAGAGGGAACGGCCTCAGGCTGGGCCAGGGCAGGCTCAGGGTGGAACCAGCAGCAATTTCCCCATGGGAAGGGAGCTCAGGGACTGGCAGTGCCCAGGCAGGGTTGGATCCCCATCCCTGGGGTGGCACCTGGATGTGACACTCAGAGTTCTGAGCTGGGGACAAAGTGGGGACTGGGCAGGCTGGGCTCTGATCCTGGAGGGTTTTTCCCACCACAGGGATCCCAGGATTCTGTTCTATTCCCTGAATTATCTCCTGCAGTGGTTTTGGGTTTAGAAGCTTAGCTGAAATCATCCCTGCATATCTGCTCCATCAAACCCCTGGCACAGGAACAGGATTTGATATTTCCAAGGGAGGATTGTTTAAAGAGCCTTGTTTAAATATTTGGAGGTGAAGATAAATTACTGGAATATTTCCATGTAAGTGTGGACCAGTCATAATCAGGTTTTTGTCTGGGTTGGGAGAGAAAAACTGGGGATGGTTGAGGGTTGTAAAGAAGAGGAGGTGCAGGCAGGAGTGCCATGGAATCCCAGAAGGATTTGGGGATACAGAGGAACCTTAAATCCCATCCAGTGCCTTAAATCCCACCCCTGCCGTGACAGGGACACAGTCACCATTGTCACCACTGTCACCATTGTCACCACTGTCACCATTGTCACCATTGTCACCATTGTCACCATGGTCACCTTTGTCACCAGCAGGGGCTGTGGATGGGGGGTGGCAGCCTTGGTGAGCAGCACACCAGCCCTGCCCTGTGCCAGGCTGGCCCAAGGCAGGGACACTCCCAGGGGAGCCATGAGGGATTCGTGTTTACAAACGAGCTGTGGGTCTGAGATCAAACCAGCACTGGGAGAGAAAAGAAACAATGGGATGGATCCCACAGATTGATGAGTGGGAAAAGAGATTTGCCTTTACAAACAAACTGTAGGTTTGCAGGTAAATGGAATTGGATATTGGAAGATGAAAGAAGAAATGGGGGAAAACCATGAATTCTATAAGAATTAGAAATTAAAAGGGAGAGTTGTATATTAACAGGGGAATCTCAGGTATCAGGTGTTTGGGCAGTCTGTGCCTCTCAAGTGCCTCAGCCCATGGGGAAAGAGAGAGGGAAGTGCAGATGGGAAATTGGGATAAAAGGAGGCTGTGTGCTCCAAAAATCTGAGAGACCCCCGGGCACTGTCCCCTGGCCTCTCCCTTTATTGGAATAAAGTAGAAGGACTCCTCTGTCTCTTTTTTAGACATAAGCCTGTGGTGTTTGTGGGTTCATTTCCTGACACAGGGATGCATCTCCAGCCCCTCTGAGCCAGGGTTTCACTGCCCAGTGTCACTGTCCCCTTTTCCTGAGCCATCCCACTGCTGGAGGGTCTCTCCCTGTTTTTCCTGGCTGTCCCAGGCTCTGGGGTGCCAGGGCAGTGCCAGGCCCAGCCAGGGTCCCCATCCTTGGCAGGGGCAGTGGCCAGGGGGAGGATTTTCTCCCCTTTCTATTGTCCAAGCAGTGCCAGAGCCCTGTCCCCAGCTGTCCCCTCCCCTGCTGGGGCACAGCACCAGGGTGGCTGAGGCAGCAGCTGTAGCTGTGGGAGAATCCCCCTGGGAATGAAATCCACATTTATCCTGGTGCTGGAGTCAGGGGTCTGTCTGAATTTTTCAGAGAGAAATCAGAGTGCAGGGATTGAATTAAAGTTTGTGGATGGATTGAAGTACATTAAGTCACTCACTCATAAACAGTTAAGTAGAAGTAAGTTAGTAGTTTTAGGGTGAGTTTTAATGATTTTAGTAAGTAAAAAGTTTGGATTCTACTGTAGTAGCTTGAGTTTTAGTGAAGGTTGAAACATACTGATATTTTCAGGCTTCAGGCTCACAGTTGTAGACAGGACTTAGTCATAACAGAGCTGTAGTAAGAATATTGCTGACATTTTTCAGATAGAACAAGATGGGTTGTATGAGTAGTTTATACATAACTCAGCGTGCTAAGAAATTAGGATTCCAATAAGTCAAGGAGTGGTGGTTTGAGCTTCCATTTCAGCTTGTTATTGCTCAGATATGAGTGGACACTTGTCCCAATGTCAACACTGAGTTTAATTTTCCTATAGTTAATTATTTAAAAAAAAAACAAAACAAGTAACAAAAACCTTCACATCCTGGAATCACAGAGCCCTTTGGGTTGGGAAAAGCCTCTAAACCCTTCGAGCCCAGCAGTGCCACCCCTGTCCCCAATGCCACTGTGTGCCACCCCTGTCCCCAGTGTCACTGTGTGCCACCCCTGTCTCCAGTGCCACCGTGTGCCAGCCCTGTCCCCAATGCCACTGTGTGCCACCCCTGTCCCCAGTGTCACTGTGTGCCACCCCTGTCCCCAGTGCCACCGTGTGCCAGCCCTGTCCCCAATGCCACCATGTGCCACCCCTGTCCCCAGTGTCACTCTGTGCCAGCCCTGTCCCCAGTGCCACTGTGTGCCACCCCTGTCCCCAGTGCCACCTCTGCCAGCCAAGGCTTTGCCTGGGGTGAATCCTTTGGAGCATCCCAGTCCAAGGGATGGAGGAAAACCAGTTAAACCGAGGGAAGAGCTGCTAGAAGGAGCACCCCCTGCCAGGCTGCCATGCAAGGGGTTTTTTATCACACTTAAATTCCTAAAGAAGAATAAAACCTGTGCTTGCTCCTGCACACAAAAGGGACAAAGGCTCCGTTTCAGTCCTGACCCGTGCAAGCCGTTTGTAAACTGGATTTTGTGGTTCGCTGTGAATTTCCAGAACATTTTATAGCCAAACACTTTCCTGGGCTGATATTTGGTGGTGAGGAGCTGTGAGAGATGATGGGAGCATCCCACACTTGTACCCAGCTCCTGTCCTGGCATTGCTCCAGGGCACTTCATCCTTCTGAAAAGGATAAATCCAGCAGTTGTCTTAAAACTGGGATTTTAAATAGGATTTTTTTAAAAGCAACCCTAAATCCTGTGTTTTTACTGCCTGCCCAAGTACTGCCAACTCCCAAATGCACCAATATCAATGCACAGCTTTCTGCCTCCTTTAAAGTCACCAACAGCTTTTTACTGAACATCTAAAAATCAAATGTTAGCATTAATACATGATAAAGCCCAGTGATTGTGTGCTGGCCCTGTTTGTCCCTGAGGGAGCTTTGGCTCTCTGCAGCAGGGACTGGCAGGAGTTTGGTGCTGGGTGAGGAGGTGCCAGCCCTGGTGTGAAATGCATCCTCAGCATCCTTGGAGGGTTGTTCTGTGCTGAATCAGGGTGAAGCTTCCCGGGGGAGGGAATCCCTCTCATTTATCCCCCGGGGAAATGGGGACATTGCATCTCATCAGCACTTCAGGAATTGTCACCTCGAGGGTGGGAGCAGCAGAATGGGGCCGGGACCCCGCTGGGATCGGCCTGTTCAGTTTGTGAATGTGGAATTTCCTCTCCTGTTTGTGACCTTCAGGGATGGGGAGGAATCGACAGAGGTTTCCTGGGGGCACTTCACAGGGGGTTGGGTTATTTGGAGCATTTATCACAGAATTCCTGTGGTGGTTTGGGTTCAAAAGGATCTCAAATCCCCCCCATTCCCACCCCTGCCATGGCAGGGACACCTCCCACTGTCCCAGTGTCCAGCCTGGCCTTGGGATCCCTGCCGGGATCCAGGGGCAGCCACAGCTGCTCTGGCAATTCCTGCCCAGCCCCTCCCCACCCTCCCAGCCAGGATTATTTAATTTGGGATTGTTCTTCCACCGTGCTGGGGTCACAGGGGACACTGGGCAGTGGCACCAGGGCTCAGCCCAGGGCTGGGACACATTTCCACTGCCTGAAGGGATCCAGGAGAGCTGGAGAGGGGCTGGGGACAAGGGATGGAGGGACAGACACAGGGAATGGGACACTGCCAGAGGCAGGGATAGGTGGGATATTGGGAATTGGGAATTCCTGGCTGGGCTGGGATTGCCAGAGCAGCTGTGGCTGCCCCTGGATCCCTGGCAGTGCCCAGGGCCAGGCTGGACACTGGGACAGTGGGAGGTGTCCCTGCTGTGGGATTTGAGGTTTTTTGAACCCAAACTGATCTGGGATTCTGTGACTGGCACAGGGCAGTGTGTTGTCAGGGCACTGCTGGGCTGGGGGGGGGGGGCTGGCAGCACATTCCCATGGGATGGGGAGGGGTCAGAGCATCCATTCAAACTGCCTGGGAATAAGTGGAGCCTCGGTGGTTGCTGAGTGGTGCCTGCAGTGCCCCTGGCACAGCCTGGGCTCAGGTGTCCCTGTCACATCTCTGTGGCATCAGCACTGCCCGAATCCTTCAGGGCTTCTCTGTTCCCATTTTTGTCTCCCTTTTACTGAACCCCTGCACTGAACCCACCTCAGCCAGCTCATGAACTCCTGTTCTTTCTCCCTGCTCCGTTTTTATTTTGCTTTGCCTTTTCCCCATGGAGCAGCTGGGGGTGAAAAGCCCCTTCCACCAGGCACTGATCCAAGACAAAGCCTCATTTCCTTCTTTCCCTTTCATGAAAGGCCTTTCCAAGCTGTGTCTTGCTGTGTTTGTTTTCTCTCGGTGCCATATGGCTGCTGGAAGGGCTATAAATAATTCAGCAGCAGGAGGTGACACAAGCCAGGGCCGGGCGAGTGGGCGAGTCCCGAGCACAACTCACAGCTCAGCTCACAATTTACAACTCACAACTCAAAATTCACAATCCACAGCTCACACTCACAGCTCACAGCTCACAGCTCACACTCACAGGTCACAACTCACAGCTCAGCTCACAATTTACAACTCACAACTCAAAATTCACAATCCACAGCTCACACTCACAGCTCACAACTCACAGCTCACAGGTCACAACTCACAGCTCACAATTCACAACTCACAGCTCACAGCTCAGCTCACAATTCACAATTCACAACTCACAGCTCAGCTCACAATTTACAACTCACAACTCAAAATTCACAATCCACAGCTCACACTCACAGCTCACAGCTCACAGCTCACAACTCACAGCTCACAACTCACAGCTCACAACTCACAGCTCACAATTCACAGCTCACAGCTCACAACTCACAACTCACAACTCACAACTCACAACTCACAGCTCACAATTCACAGCTCACAATTCACAACTCACAACTCACAGCTCACAACTCACAACTCACAACTCACAACTCACAACTCACAATTCACAACTCACAACTCACAGCTCACAACTCACAGCTCACAACTCACAACTCACAATTCACAGCTCACAACTCACAGCTCACAGCTCACAGCTCAGCTCACAATTCACAGTTCACAATTCACACTGGAGCACCGTGACAAAGCAGAGCAGGGATGGGAGAGGGAATTCTGTGACAGGGAACTCTGTGATTGACAGGGGATTCTGTGACAGGGAATTCTGTGACAGGGAATTCTGTGATTGACAGGGAATTCTGTGATTGATAGGGAATTCTGTGACAGGGAATTCTGTGACAGGGAACTCTGTGACAGGGAACTCTGTGATGGGGAATTCTGTGATGGGGAATTCTGTGATGGGGAATCCTGTGATTGACAGGGGATTCTGTGATTGACAGGGGATTCTGTGATTGATAGGGAATTATGTGATTGATAGGGAATTCTGTGACAGGGAACTCTGTGACTGACAGGGAATTCTTTGGTGGGGAATTCTGTGATTGATAGGGAATTCTGTGATAGAGAAATTCTTTGGTGGGGAATTCTGTGACAGGAATTCCGTGACAGGAATCCTGTGATAGGAATCCTGTGACAGGAATCCTGTGACAGGAATTCTGTGACAGGGAATCCTGTGATAGGAATTCTGTGACAGGGAATCCTGTGACAGGAATCCTGTGATAGGAATCCTGTGACAGGAATCCTGTGACAGGAATTCTGTGACAGGGAATCCTGTGACAGGAATCCTGTGATAGGAATTCTGTGACAGGGAATCCTGTGATAGGAATCCTGTGATAGGAATTCTGTGACAGGAATTCTGTGACAAGAATCCTGTGCTGTGTCACAGCTGGGATCCAGCCTGTGCTGGGCAGCAGCAGGATGGGGAATGCTGGTGCAGTAGGAAGGTTTTTAATTAATGATGTAATTTAGAATCATGGAATGGTTTGGATGGGAAGGGACTCAGAGCCCAGCCAGTCCCACCCTCTGCCAGAGCCTTACCACCCTCCCAGGGAGTCTCTGGGGTCTCCTTGACCTGAATTTCCCCCTTTCAGTCCCAGTTGCCCCGTGGGGCAGCTCAGGTGAGGGTGTGGAAGGTGTTCCTGCCCCTGGCAGGGGCTGGACAGGACTGGGGTCCCTGCCAGAGACATCCTGGGATTCTAAGGCAGTGACAGCTCCCTGCTGAGTTCTGCATCTTTGGATTCTGCAAATTTCCCCATTTTTGCAGCAGCAGCACTTTCCTGGCTGGGAGAGGCTCCCTGGGAGCTGTTCCCACAGACAGGCCTTGGCTCTCACTTTGCTCTCCCAGCTCCAAGGAATCTCATTTTGGTGGAGCAGATTCTGCAAGCCCTATGATTTTCCTTGTCAAAACAATGTGTACAAGTGTGGGATTTTGACATTAGGACTTTCAGGCTAAGTTTTGATTGGGTAAATTTAAAAATACTGTCATTTATCAAGCATTTCTACTCAGTTGTGAAGGCAGGGAGAAATAATGATTGATACAGGGTTGGGAACTTCTCCTTCAATCTTCTCTGGCCTGTCATTAAAAAAATATTGCAGCTCAGTCCATGGCCTGTGCATTTGTCTTCCATGAAATTTTGCAAGGTCAAAGGATTGTCAACAGAACATCAATATCCACAATGTATTATCCTGTATCTTGAGAACAAGTTCAGAAATAACAAGTTTGCTGCCAGCCTGGTAATACCAACTCACATCAGTCATTTATCAGGGGCTGGAATTGATAAAGAGGAAAATCTCTTTGCAGGGCTGTTGTTTTTTTGGGTTTTTTTTTCAGGTTGTTTTGTTGTGTTTTAGGGCTGCCAGTAATTCCTGCCTCAGTGCAGCTGCTGTCAGTAGGAGGCTTGGAAATGCAAACTTTTAATTTATAAACATGGCCACTTTTGCTTTAGGGTGTAGCAGGGAGTGTTTTATGGGGTCATTCATTTTTGTCTGAGTGTGATGTGTTGGTGTCTCCATTCCATGGAGGCCCTTTGTTCCCAGCCCCATGAGCCTGATCCCAATTAAAACGTGGCCCCTTGTGCCCAAATTAATCTGGGTAATTCTCTTTGATTGCAGAGCTCTGCCCCTGCAGAAGTTTGGGCACAGGCTGCAAACCCTGCCTGAAGGGGCTCTGGGTGATTTTGGGAAATCCTGGAATGGTTTTTGCTGAAAGGACCTGATTCTTTTTCTGAGGACCTGAAATCCCCAGTGCCACCCCTGCCATGGCAGGGACACCTCCCACTGTCCCAGCTGCTCCAAGCCCAATGTCCAACCTGGCCTTTGGATCCAGGGGAAAGAGAAGAAATGAGAGAAGTGAGAGGAATGTCACATTTGTCTTTACAAACGAGCTGTGGGTCTGCTGGGAGATCAAACCAGCACTGGGAGAGAAAAGAAACAATGGGATGGATCCACTGATTGATGAATGGGAAAAGAGATTTGCCTTTACAAACAAACTGCAGGTTTGCTGGTAAATGGAATTCGATATTGGAAGATGAAAGAAGCAATGGGGGAAAACCATGAATTGTGTAAGAAATAGAAATTAGAAGGGAGAGTTGTACATTGGAGGGGAATCTCAGGTATCAGGTGTTTGGGCAGTCTGTGCCTCCCAAGTGCCTCAGGGACTCACAGAATCTTTAATTTCCCTCCCATTCCCACAGTCCTTCCAGGGCTGTGCTGTGGGTTATGTTACACACACGGGTACCACTTTTAAAGGCAGGCTGCTGAAAAACAAGGATGTTCTGGTTTATCCTCCCTGGCTGGAAATGAAGTGTCCAGTCCTCAAACTGGACTGGGAGAGGGGAAAAGCCCTTTGGGCTCCTTTCTGCTGGAGCTCAGACCTGCAGCAATCCCCCCTGGGGAAGTTTGATCCTCTCTTTGTGCCAGGGCAGTGAATTCCTGCTGCTCTGCTGAGGGGGAGATGCTGAGATGCTCCAGGTCTGCCCAAAGCTCTCTTGTGGAAATGGCCTCAGGTTTGCATCAATTCGTGCTTAAATTGCTAAAAAGAGAAGTGAATTGGTCAGTGTTTGGTTGTGTGTGTGCTCAGCTGAGCTCCTGGGGTGGGGATGGGAAAATTCTCCTCCAGTCTGTGATTGATCTCAGGGGAGCACAGGGATCTGGCCCCACAGATTAATTTAAACCAGAATTCCAGCCTAGTTTAAACCTGCACTCTGAGGATAATCTTGTACTTGTTGTTCTTTTGTTGCATTTTTTCTTGATCTGATGCTTCAGTTCTCTCTGTTATTCCTGCTTTTGGCTTGTTTGTCTTTTCCCAGGCAATCCACGGGATGTGAGCAGGCACTGCAAAAATACCTTTCAAAATTTTTACACCTCCTCTTTCAGATGATCCGAGGCTGTTTTGTTTCTTTCTTTCAGCACACCCATAACAGTTTTTTTCTCTGTTTTTAAGAGGAGCACAATAAAAGCAGCAGTTTAACCTGTCTGGGGTGTGTGGGTGAGCAGGAGCTGGGCTGTAGGTGAGAGTTACTGAGGTGTAAAACACAAAAACCCTCTGGGGAGGGATGACAATGATGGGATTGCTGCAGGGGGACAAAAATCATGGGCTTGGCTGTCCCAGGGTGTCCAGGGGGCTGAGGAGGTGCAGTGGGAGCTGGGCATGGCTGGGAGGGAAGGGGATGGCTCCAGAGGGATTTGTGCTAATGGGAAATTTCCCTTTTAAAACCTTTTTTCCCTCTTGCCAGGGTCAGGATTAAAGGCACAGGAGATGTATTCTGTGTTTGGACTTCCATGTTTATTCATTTTTATTTATGTTACTGTGAGTGCAACAGCACTTGGAAATAAAACTAGAAATGGTGAAATGGTGAAATGGTGAAATGGTGAAATGGTGGTGGATCTTGCTTGTGACAAGGCCTTTTAAGGCTCAGTTGTTTGATTAAGAACCAACACCTAAATTATTTTTACTTTTGACCCAACAACTAAATGCTTGTGACTCTCATTGCAGCATTTTCTATCTAATTAAAAAATACTATTTACACTTATGAAGAAGAAGGTGCAGAAAGAACCTAAAACCTCCATCTTGTCCCTTACCTACCACTATATCCCAAAATCCCAAATTCCAAATTTTCCACCGTGTGACATTGTACACTTCTATTCAAACAACACACTCATAATTCCAGTTCTACCACTCAATTTGGGAAGCTGATTCCAAAATCTGCCATTCCCTTCCCTGTTGGGTCCCACAAATCTGGGATTTTGATCTCTCTGTGCTGTCAGGCTCTGACCCCTGGAGAACACTGCTTGTGACCTGAGGCCTTGGGAAGCTCCCAAATTGGAGTGATGGAGTTAAAATCACAGGTGTGTGGTTAAATACAAGTGTGTGATTCCACAAGGGGAAGGGTTTGGAATTTGAGGATTTTATAATGTAATAATGGGTATGAGACAAGATGGAGGAATTTGGGTTGTGGTGTTTTTGGTGTTCATTTTCCTTCTTCTTCACAGTTTCAGGAGTAGTTTCTGGTTGATCAGTCAGTGTCACACTGAGGGAATTTGGTTATTGGGCTAAAAGTATCAATAATAAGGTGCTAATTCTCTATTGGACTGTTTGGCTTTAACAGACCTTGTAATTAAGTTCATCTCCATTTTGCTCACTTTTAGCTGGTACCTGGAAGTGCTGCTGAACTCTCTGTACTTTAGATAAAATTTAATAAACAACCAAGCCCAAACACAAGAAAATTAATTTATTTTGTGTTTTATTATTATTTTTTTTTTTAATCCTGGCTCTGAGTGAAGGCAGAAGAGACTCCAGACCAAGCACTGATTAAGTGGTGCAAAATTCCCACCATCACACTTGCCACAGTGGGAGAGGCTGGAGCAGCAGGTAACTCCTCATTTCCAGTTCCATCCCCAGTCTGACAGAGCTGCCTCTCCTCCCTGTGCACTGACACTTTTGCAGTCTATTTTCCCCCTGTCTGCTCTGATCTCTCATTATTTGACCCTAATGAGCAGAGACTGCTCTGGGTGTGTGGGAGGGGGAGGTTCTGGGCCTCTGGTGCTCTGACCAGGAATGAATTTCCCTGTTCCTGTCAGCAGCTTTTAATCTGCTCTTACCCAAAACTGCCTTGATCAGTGTGTTCCTGCAAGGACCTGAAAGAACCATCAGATCCATGACCTGGCAGCTCTGGCCCATCACCAGGAGATCTGCTGGTGCTGGGGAAGGAAACGTTTGAGCCACGGAGCCCTGGGGTGGTTTGGGTTGGAAGGGAAGATAAAACCCCTCCATGTCCCCTGGGCAGGGACATCTCCCTCTGCTCCACGTGCCCTGGGAACTCCCAGGGAAGCTCAGGGATCCCATCTGCACATTAAAGTGGGAGCTTGGTGTGCAGGACAGGCTCAGCAGGGGCTGGGCTCTTAGGACAGATCCATGGATGGCAGAATAAAACCAGCTGTGAGAGGCTGTTTGGATTAGGATACACGGGGGGGAAAGTGCAGCTGAGAATTGCTTCTCTTTGTGGGAGCCCAGGGTGTCCCCCTGGCCCCCTTGGGGGTCACAAGACCCCCCTGGTGAGGGTCTCAAAGACTCTGAGTGAGACCCTGGTGTCTCAGGTGCTGAATTCCAACCCCTGGGGGAAGTTGTCAGCACAAGGAGAATGGAATGCCAAAATTAGTGAAGTGTAAATTAGATTGTTAGAACGTAGATAAATAGTTTTTTTGGAATGTTTATGATAAGGGACACGTGGCCAAGATGGAGAATTTGGGGGGTGGACACCTTTTCCTCCTTCTTCTCCCTGTCATCCATGCTGGGTGACACGTTGGCCTCTTGGATTGGATGGGGTCAGGGCTGGACCATTTAATAAAATTGTATTGTATTGGGAACATTTTGTAAACATGTAACACGTAGTACAAACTCTCTAAGATCAGCCCTGCCCTCAGCAGGCAGATCCCACCATGGGTGCCAGGCTGAGCAGACCCTGCTGGCCAGGCTAAAGGTGCCTGAGATAAGAAACAATAAACAATCCTTGGAACAAGAGAAAACCATCTCCAGCAATCTCTCTTTGGCTGCTTCAGAGAGAACCAGGGTTTGAACCACCTCATGTCCCTCTGGGGGATCTGGGACACTCTTGGCAAGGGGCTGTGGGGTGGCAGAGCAGGAGGGGAAGAGAGGAGTCTGTCCTGGGCTGGGTGAGCATCAAATGTGGCAGAGACATCTCGTCCCTGCAAAGCTGAGCTCCACCAGGCCTGGCCCATCACAGGCTGCTGGGGGAGGGAGGGAGGGAGATTAAAGCCCATCCAGCTCTGTGCCCTGGGCAGGGACATTTCCCAGTGGCCCAGGCTGCTCCCAGCCCTGTCCAGAGAGGTTTTTCTGGAGCCATCCCTGTGGGAGTTCTCCCAGTCCTGACCTGGGAGCTGCTCCCCTTTAAAGAGCTGCTTCTGGCATCTCCTGCCTTTTTTTTCTATTTTTATTTTTATTTTTATTTTTATTTTTATTTTTATTTTTATTTTTATTTTTTTATTTGTTTGTTTGTTTGAGGGGGGGTGGTTCTTTTGGGGTTTTTTTTTTTTTTTGTGTGTTTGTTTGTTTTTTTGTTTTTTTCCTGGGCTATTCAGGTGTTACTGAGTGAAATCAGCAGTTCCAAATCCCAGAGGAGATGGGCACTGCTGATTTTTGCTGGGCTGGAGTTAATTGCTGCTCCCTGGGTGGAGCCAGAGGCCACAGTTCTGCTCTGCTCTGGGTGGGAACAGCAGAATTACCGGTGCAAGGAGCTCATTGCCAGTGGTGAGAAGGTGCCACTTTACTGCCAGCAGTGCTCAGCCCAGCTCAGCCAGGCTGGAGCTCTGGCCCTGCCAGAGGGACACAGCTCGCTGAGGCTGGGACAGGAGCAGCAGGAATTCCCTTCTCCCTGGCTCTCCCAGCCACAGGGAGCGTCTGGGGAAACCTTGCAGCTCCTTGCATCACTCAGGCTCTGCAGGAGGAGAATTGCACCTCCTGCCCCAGCCCAGCCTGCCCCAGGTGCCAATTGTGCAGCACAGCCTGCAGAGCTGAGGCACCAGGGTCTGTCTGCAGGGCTGCACCTGGCAGGTGGGCACAGAGCACCCTGGGGTGCTCATCCTGCACCTGGGCAGAGGGGCACAGAGTACCCTGGGGTGCTCATCCTGAATCAGAGCAGGGGGGCACAGAGCACCCTGGGGTGCTCATCCTGCACCTGGGCAGAGGGGCACAGAGTACCCTGGGGTGCTCATCCTGAATCAGAGCAGGGGGGCACAGAGCACCCTGGGGTGCTCATCCTGCACCTGGCAGGTGGGCACAGAGTACCCTGGGGTGCTCATCCTGAATCAGAGCAGGGGGGCACAGAGCACCCTGGGGTGCTCATCCTGCACCTGGCAGGTGGGCACAGAGCACCCTGGGGTGCTCATCCTGCACCTGGCAGGGGGGCACAGAGCACCCTGGGGTGCTCATCCTGCACCTGGCAGGTGGGCACAGAGCACCCTGGGGTGCTCATCCTGAATCAGAGCAGGGGGGCACAGAGCACCCTGGGGTGCTCATCCTGCACCTGGCAGGGGGGCACAGAGCACCCTGGGGTGCTCATCCTGCAGCTCTGGGGGGCACAGAGCACCCTGGGGTGCTCATCCTGCACCTGGCAGGTGGGCACAGAGCACCCTGGGGTGCTCATCCTGAATCAGGGCAGGTGGGCACAGAGCACCCTGGGGTGCTCATCCTGCAGCTCTGGGGGGCAGGGTGGGGATGCTGCACCCTCCCAGGTGTGCTGGGAGTAACTGGTGGGTGTGACACCCCAGTGAGGAGCTGGGGGATGGGATAGTGGGATGATGGGATGGGATGGGATGGGATGGGATGAGAAGATGATGAGATGGGCAGTGCTGTAGGGTGGGATAATGGGATGGGATAGGATGATGGGATAATGGGATGATGGGATGATGGGGTGGGCAGTGCTATGGGATGGGATGATGGGATGATGGGATGGGCAGTGCTGTGGGATGGGATGATGGGATGATGGGATGGGCAGTGCTGTGGGATGGGATGATGGGATGATGGGATGATGGGATGGGCAGTGCTATGGGATGGGATGATGGGATGATGGGATGATGGGATGGGCAGTGCTATGGGATGGGATGATGGGATGATGGGGTGGGCAGTGCTATGGGATGGGATGATGGGATGATGGGATGATGGGATGATGGGATGGGCAGTGCTGTGGGATGGGATGATGGGATGATGGGGTGGGCAGTGCTGTGCCATCCAGGCTGGCAGGGAGGACAGGAGATGCTGCCTTAGAGCTTTGCCTGGGGGATGCTGGGCTCCCTGATCCCTGACCCAGGAAATTGGGCATCTCTGGTGGGGGGGAAGGTGCTGAGGTGAGGGGCTGGGCTCTCCAGGGCGTTGCTGGAGGCAGGGGGGTGAGATCCAGGTGAGGCTGGGGCAGCCCTGGGGTCAGAGCTGGCTGCTCTTGGGGTGCTGGAACAGCTCAGGTGCTCTGGGAGCAGCAGCAGCAGGAGTGAGTGGGAGAGGCCCTGGTGCTGCTCAGGGCAGCTCAGCTAATTTGGACAGTCTGGAGCAGGGAAATGAGAACTGCCCAGCCTGTAATTAAAGGTGCTTAAGGCCCATTAGCAGCGCTTGTAAAAACGCTTTTTAATCCAGTTTAATAAATGGGAATCCTGGTTTAATTGCTTTATAAAAATTACATGTGGGCTGCTTTCCATAGGTGGGATTGGTGTGTGATATGAGCCCGGGCCATGTAGACCCCAGCCCCATCCCAGGTGAGCTCCCAGCAGTGCCAGAGGGCAGGGATGGGTGGGATATTGGGAATTGGGAATTCCTGGCTGGGCTGGGATTGCCAGAGCAGCTGTGGCTGCCCCTGGATCCCTGGAAGTGCCCAGGGCCAGGCTGGACACTGGGACAGTGGGAGGTGTCCCTGCCGTGGCTCTGGGTGGGATTTGAGGTTTCTTTGAACCCAAACCATTGTGGGATTTTATGATTCTAATTCCAAATTTTGGGGTGGATTTTGTGCAGCCCAGGTGGCTCAGCAGAGTAACAGTGGGATTGTGACTTGGTGTCAAACCCACCTTGGGGTGTCCTTGCCCCATTTTCAGGAGAGCTCCTCTGTCAGGCTCCCCTTCCAGCAGTGAAATGCAGAGAAATTCCAGCTGTGCATTCACTGTCCTTCAGGCTGGGCCTCCTCCAGCTCCCCTGGCTCTGCTCTCAGCCTCTCTCAGTGCCAGCAGTGGAAAATCCCCTTTTCCCTGGCTCTGAGCTGAGTGCATCCATTCTGGTGGAAACCTGCCCACGTTCAGCTCCTCTGCAGAAGTTGTTTTCCCTTTCCCGTGCACATTAAGACAGACTCATTCCATCATTCTTCAGCCTGATCTCCTGTAATCCTTCTGTGCTTGTGCTTTCTGTGCCTGGCTGTGTTTGACCTGCTCTGTGGTTGGAGGGGCAGAGCAGTGAGTGCCAGACACAGCTGTGCTGCTGCAGGCAGAGCAATTGGAGCCTCCAAAACCCCAAACACGAGAACATCCCAGCCAGCAGCTCTGGGGCTGTGGTTGTGCTGCAGGAAAGCTCAGGCTGCACCTCCCAGCACTTCCAGACTCACGGCTGGAATCAAACACACCTGGATTTGACAGATTTCTGCCATTTATTGTTCCCACCACTCCCAAAGCCTCACCCAGGCAGGAGGATGTGAAAACATCTCTTCCTGCACACTGAGCTGGCTCTGGTGGTTAAAAGTGGGAGAGGAAAATCTGGGCTGGTGGGAATGGCATCAGCTTTGAGGTCCTTCCAACCCAAACCATTCCATGATTTTCAAATCCTCGTCCTGAGGCCAGTGCAGCATCCCCAGTGTCTGTATGGACAGGTGAACAATCCCAAACAAAACCCTCAGCAGAAATCAGAAGGAAGAAATCAGATGTTTTGCACAGGTGTTGCAGACAATTTTCTGTGTGAGTCCCAAGTTCTTCTGGTCTTGGAGGTCCCTTCCAACCTTGTGACCCTGTGATTGATCCTGTGATTGATTCTGTGATTGATCCTGTAATCCTGTGATGGATCCTGTGATTGATCCTGTGATCCTGTGATTGATCCTGTGATTGATCCTGTGATGGATCCTGTGATTGATCCTGTGATCCTGTGATTGATCCTGTGATTGATTCTGTGACCCTGTGGTGGATCCTGATTGATTCCGTGATTGATTCCATGATAGATTCTGTGATGGATTCTGTGATTGAATCTGTGATTGATTCTGATGGATCCTGTGATCCTGATTGATTCTCTGATTGATCCAGTGATTCTGTGATTGTTTGATTCTGTATTTCTGTGATTCTGTGACCTGCAGAGGAGAGTCCAGCAGCCCCCCCAGTGATTCCTCCCGCAGAGACAGGAAATGACAAGGCAGAAATCCCCTCAAACCCCTCTGGGTTGGATCCCAGCTGTCCCAGATCTCAGCTGTTACAGAGTCCCCTGTAACCCCTCTCAGCTCCTTTCCCAGATGGAGGCACTGTCAGTGCTGGGCTGGAGCTGATCCCAGTTTTGGGGCTGGGAGAACAAGGGACAATTCCCTTCCCTGCTGCTTTCTCCTTTGGAGCCCCTGAGCCTGGACTGGTTCTGTCTGTGCCAGAGCTGCTCCAGGTGTTCTCACTCCAGGGATTCTCATTCCAGGGTTCTCATTCCAGGGATCTCACTCCAGGGGGGCCATTCCAGGGGTCTCATTCCAGGGTTTCTCACTCCAGGGGTTCTCACTCCAAGGGTTCTCATTCCAGGGGTTCTCATTCCAGGGGTTCTCATTCCAGGGTTTTTGATTCCAGGGTTTTTCATTCCAGGGGGCCATTGCTGCTCCCTGAAGTGCTGATGGCAGCCAGGAGCCCCCAGCCCCAGCAGCCCCTCCCTGTGTGCCTGTGCTGGCTCCAGGCAGGCTGGGGTGGGGGCAGCAGGGATGAGCAGGGATCTCTGTGTCTGTGCTGGTCTGTTCTCTGCAGCCTCCCCAGGAGCCTTCCAGGAATTATTGCACCAGCAAATAACCAGCCTGAAGGATGCTGCTGTTTACAGGGGCAAATGTTCAAGCTGAGTCTGTTTCAGGAACAAGAGCTGCCAGGTGGTGCAGTTTGGGATTATTTAGGTGGTGCTGGCCCTGTGGAGCTCATCCTGCCCTGCAGCAGCAGCTGCTCCTCTGCAGCTGCAGGGTCTGTGTGTCTGGAGTGTTACAGGGTCTGTGTGTCTGGGGGGTCCCAAGGCTGGGAGGGGTGATGAGCCCTGGGCTCCTTCCCCCTCTGCTGGGGACCCCTGGGGTGTGGGAGCAGAGCCTGGGGGCTCAGTCCCTGTGCTGGGGATCCCTGGGATGTGCTGGAGACCCCTGAATGTGCTGGGGACCCCTGAATGTGCTGGGGACCCCTGGGATGTGCTGGGGACCCAGGAGTGCCCGTGGCTGCTGCTGGCTTTGTGGGGATGGAGTCAGTTGTTGTTTAATGAGCAAATAAATGTGATTTGTGCTTGCTGGCACATCTGGAATGGCCCCTCAGCACCGCTGGGAGCTGAGGGTTCAGCCAGCCCGTGGCCCATCTGTGCCTGCTCCAGAGGATCCCTGTGCAATCAGGGGGTCAGAACTGCAGGGCACAGCTGGCTCGGGGGGGGGGGGCACAGCTGGCTCAGGGGGGGCACAGCTGACTCTGGGGGGGCACAGCTGGCTCTGGGGCACAGCTGGCTCAGGGGGGGCACAGCTGGCTCTGGTGGAGTTTGCTGGGTCCCTCTGGGTCGGGATCTCAGCACCCCCTGAAACTCCTGCTGCTGCACTGAGCGTCCCAGAGCAGGAGCAAAATTAAAATCGGAGGTTTGGCAGCAGATTTCTGAGCCGGAGGATGTTTTGTCCTTTGAAATCCACCACAAAAGCCCCCAAAGCCTTCAGTACACATTTGATGTGGCAACTCCCACTTGGAAGGAGCCACTTAGAGATCTTTATCCCGTGCCTTGTTAAAGCAGCTATAAATAATCCATCAGTGCTGCAGGGATGTCTGCTAATGTTCCTTTATTTACGGGAGGTGTGCTTTGTGCTGGAGCAGGGAGTTTGCCTTAACTCCATAATTCCCAAAGCACTCTTGTGTGGACTGTAATATCTGACAGATAATGCAGGCTGGAACACAGATCAAGATATAAATTAGCAAAAGTGTGTCCTGAGGCTTCTCTGATAGTACACGCAATGCTTTTCCCCTTAATTATCTTGTCATGATAATTTCCTTTAATTATCTTGCCGTAATAAATCCGGTAGGTGAATGAATCTGGAATAGTCAGGAGCAGCACGTGATTCTGACAGCTCTGGATTTGCTGTCAAGGTTTTTGCTGACAAACCAGGATCCCTTTGCTCCCTCAAAGAGCTGTTTGATGTTAATAGTGCCCTGTTTTCCTCACATCCCACATTTCTCCGTGACAAAGCCGAGGGCAGAGCGCAGGGAATTGAGCAGTGAGTGGCAGAGCTGTGATTTGGGCTGTGGGAAATCAAACCCGGTGCTTTAAACGGGCCAGAGAAGTTCTGCAAACCTTTGCTGAGAGAGTTTGCTGTTTGATTTAGAGGCTCTGGGAGTTTTGGAGGGCTTTTTTTTGTGGGTTAAAAAATGATAAAAACAAAACACAAAAAATCACTTTTGTTCTGTGTAGAGATTTAAGATCCACAGGGAGCATCTGAAGAGACTGAGGGGTCCCACAGCCCTGGGGTGGTGTCACAGCAGGACCTGCCTTGGGCTGGGGTTTTCTTTTTGGGGCTGTTTGGGGGGAAAGATTGGAGTGTGGGGCATGGGAATGGCTGAAGGAAAGGGCTTTTCCAGCAGGGACAGGGTTAACAACACCAGCCAGGGGCAGAGCTGGGCTTAAACCTCCTGTCCCTCACCCCAGGCAGTGCCCAAGCTCTGGGCAATTCCATGGGATAAAGGGAAAGGTGCCTGGGATCAAGGGAAAAGCCCCTGGTCACAGGATAAAGGGGAAGAGCTCCAGTCTCTGGATAAAGGGAAAAGTCCCCTGTCCATGGATAAAGGGGAATGACCCATTTCCATAGGATAAAGGGGAATGTCCCATTTCCATAGGATAAAGGGGAGTGACCCCTGTCCATAGATAAAGGGGAATGACCCCTGTCCATGGATAAAGGGGAATGTCCCATTTCCATAGGATAAAGGGGTATGACCCCTGTCCATGGATAAAGGGGAATGACCCATTTCCATAGGATAAAGGGGAATGTTCTATTTCCATAGGATAAAGAGGAATGACCCCTGTCCATGAGATAAAGAGGACAGACACCTGTCCATGGTTGAAGAAGAATGTCCCATTTCCATGGGATAAAGGTGAATGACCCCTGTCCCTGGATAAAGGGGACAGGCCCCTGTCCATGGATAAAGCATAAAGTCCTCTTTCCTGGATAAGGGGGAATGTCCCCTGTCCCTGTCCCTGGATAAAGGAGAATGACCCCTGTCCATGGATAAAGGGAAATGTTCTATTTCCATAGGATGAAGGGGAATGTCCCCTGTCCCTGAATGAAGGACAATGTCCCCTGTCCCCAGATCTCATTAGCTGGGCTCTGGGCAGCCTCGTTAGCAGTGCTGCAGAGCAGAGCAGAGCTGGGCCATCCATCAGGGCTGCCCCTGGCAGCCACAAGGAGCTGGGGAAGCTTTTAAATGCAGGGAACAGCAGCAGCAGGGCTGGGATCAATAACTGCAATTGTTTCTCCAAACTGGCTGGGAGAGGCTCCTGTCCAGCCTGGGCACAGCCCTGGTCACTCCCTGCTGCCCTGGGTGTGTCCTGTCCATCCTAGGCACAGCCCTGGTCACTCCCTGCTGCCCTGGGTAAAGGGGCACAGCCACTGGTCACTCCCTGCTGCCCTGGGTGTGTCCTGTCCAGCCTGGCCACAGCCCTGGTCACTCTCTGCTGCCCTGGGTGTGTCCTGTCCATCCTGGCCACAGCCCTGGTCACTCTCTGCTGCCCAGGGTGTGTCCTGTCCATCCTGGGCACAGCCCTGGTCACTCTCTGCTGCCCTGGGTGTGTCCTGTCCAGCCTGGGCACAGCCACTGGTCACTCCCTGCTGCCCTGGGTGTGTCCTGTCCAGCCTGGCCACAGCCACTGGTCACTCCCTGCTGCCCAGGGTGTGTCCTGTCCATCCTGGCCACAGCCCTGGTCACTCTCTGCTGCCCAGGGTGTGTCCTGTCCAGCCTGGGCACAGCCCTGGTCACTCCCTGCTGCCCTGGGTGTGTCCTGTCCAGCCTGGGCACAGCCCTGGTCACTCTGCTGCCCTGGGTGTGTGTGGCACTGTGAGCACTCTGCAGGAGCTCTCAGCTCCTCTGCCCTGCAGTTTTCACCTTGCCCTGCTCTGCCAGCCCTGCCTGGCTGTCCCTTCCCCAAAGCTGGCACTCCTTGGCTGGGGTCACCTTGGAGAAGGAGAGTGGCAATACTGACCTGCAGTGTCAGTGAGAGAACAAAGCAAAGGATTGGAGAGCACCAAGGGAAATTTGGATTTGTTTGTTTTGAGGTGTGGGGGAATATAGAGGAAGGATTAGGAGTGAGACAGGGGCACCTCAGACTTCACTGTTTCTCATTTGAGATTGCACTTTTCCATTTTCTAGGATTACAGCACCTGCTCCACAGCTGCTATTTTTAAAGCCAGGCTTAGGCAGGAGCTGCAGCTCAGCTCTGCACATCAGTGACAGGCTGGAATGTCACAGTGGTGACACCAGAGCAGCTCAGCTCACCCTGGAACAAGACACTGGGATGCAGCCCCACAAAACCCAAAAAAAATCACCTTCCCCATCCAGGCAGTGCTGGAGAAGGTGCTGCACACTCAGGAGAACCAGGATTGTGCTCCTGTGCTTGTTTCTGTGTTACAAACTCCATCCTGATTTGAGGATCTGCCTTTGTTCCCGGCTTCTCACTCTCATTTCAAACCCTTGGATTTCTGTGGTGGGAGTTCAGTGCCACCAGTGCCATTTGCTGGGATGCCAGCCAAGGGACAGGGAATGTTTGCAGCTCCAGAATTGCCTGTGCAGGGATTTCTCAGTGTCCACTGTAACTGCTGCAGGCTGTGAAGGAGCACCAAAGGCAAACACTGCTCTTTGCTGGGGAAGGAAACACTCTGGGTCTCTCCTGCTGGGTTCTTGTCCCATCTGCAATGTCCCATCCCTGGATCCCAAGGTCAGGCTGGACACTGGGACAGTGGGAGGTGTCCCTGCCATGGCAGGGCTGGCACTGGGGGTGATTTAAGGTCCCTCCCAACCCAAACCTTTCTGTGATCCTCATTTTCTCTGTGCCTGACCTCACAGCAGCCTTGTTACCTGAGTTACCTCCCTTTATTCCAAATTCCAGGATCCCTTTTCTCTGACACTGACATTCTTAGCCGTGGATGAACTGTGTGAACAGTTCTGACCCCAGAGTGTGTGACAATGGTGGTGGCAGCTGTGGGATCCCACTGTTCTGGGGACACCTGGGCAGGACTGGCATGATCCCAGCAGGGCTGGAGAGCTGCAGGAGGGTTTGGACACCAGGGTGGGATTGCTGGGTGTCTGTGCAGGGACAGGGCTGGGACTCCACGATCCCTGGGGGTCCCTCCCAGCTCAGGCTGCTCCATGATTCCATGAATGATGGAATGTTGGTGTTACCAACAGCATATTCTGTGCTTCACTCTTGTTTTCTAATGGCCAAAGAGCAAAACATAAAGATTTTAGTGTTGTCATGAATAAAAAATCTCTGCTCAGAACCCAGCAATGGTAACAAAACTCTTGACACCTCGTGTTGTTCCCATCAGCTCTTCCTGCTAATGGAAACTCTCTAACTCTTTGGATCAGCCTCACTCCTGTGGGATTCAGGCATGTAAAACTCCTGTTCTTCACCCTCATATCCTCCTGGACGTGGGAGAACATTTGTGGTGTGGTTTTCTTGTTATTTCATTTTAAATAAACGAAACCCCTCATTTGCAGTTGGTTCCTAAGCAACAAAGTACAGGGGGAAGCAGCCAAACAAGCACCAGGTAATGTTTCCTTGTTGGAGCTTTTGAACGATGCTAAACGTGGCTCGGGAGCCCCTGGCAGGGAGGATGCTCTCACTGAGGTGCTGTTAATTCCTCTTTGCAATCTGCAGCTCCTCAGTGTTTGATTTAAGACTTTTTTTTTTTTTTTTCCTTTTCTGGTGCTCCCTGAGCCCTGGAGAGGAGCTGGGGTTTGGCTGAGCAGTGAGCAGGGGCAGTCATGGCCTGGGAGTGTGGCTGGCTGTTATTTCCAGGCAGGGGGGGAACAGGGAGAGCCCCTGAGCTGTGCCACAGCCCTGGGGGTGGATACTGGGGAGGACTCAGGGAAAAACGCAGCTTGGATTTTCCCAAGCTACTCAAAGTGACAGGAATGTCACATTTGTCTTTACAAACGAGCTGTGGGTCTGCTGGGAGATCAAATCAGCACTGGGAGAGAAAAGAAACAATGGGATGGATCCACTGATTGATGAATGGGAAAAGAGATTTGCCTTTACAAACAAACTGCAGGTTTGCTGGTAAATGGAATTGGATATTGGAAGATGAAAGAAGCAATGGGGAAAACCATGAATTGTATAAGAACTAGAAATTAAAAGGTGTGGTTGTACATTGGAGGGGAATCTCAGGTACCAGGTGTTTGGGCAGTCTGTGCCTCCCAAGTGCCTCAGCCCATGGGGAAAGAGAGAGGGAAATGCAGATGGGAAATTGGGATAAAAGGAGGCTGTGTGCTCCAAAAATCTGAGAGACCCCCGGGCAATGTCCCCTGGCCTCTCCCTTTATTGGAATAAAGCAAAAGGACTGCTCTGTCTCCTTTTGGACATGAACCTCTGGTGTCTGTGGGTTCATTTCCCTGACAAAAGGAAAACAGAGGTGAATAAATTAATAACAGAGATTAACGCTGGTGTTGATCACAGAGCAGAGGGTGAGAAATGTGATGTTGGGTGAAAGGATGTTTCCAGGAGGTGTTGCCTTCCTTGGCCAATCAGCTTTTTCTATCCTGTGTTCCACATTCTAGGCAATAAAAGTCTGGTTGCTTTTTTAATAAATTGCTTTCTTCTGCCTCGGAAGGAAGTTGTGTGTTGCTGTATCATTTCACCATTCCTATAGGACAGGAGGGGACAGTGCCAATGTCCCCAAGGTCAGCACTGGCCCAGGTCTCCTCACTCCCCAGTTATGCAGGTTCAGCACATGGATTTTACTCTTTCCTTATTTTGTTTATTTTTTTCCCAGTTTTGAATTTTCACATTGTCATTTTCAGGGCTTTAATGGTTTCAGAGAAAGCAGCTTTGCCCAAAAGTGTCACATTCCAATGGATTTTTTTTTTTTTCCAATGTTGTTTTTCCCTCTTCTTCTCCCTCTGCATTCAGTCTTTGCCATCAGAAGCTGGGATGGTGCCTGGAAGGATTCTCTCTATTAAAGCAGTGGTGTCGTGTCAGGGAGAATTCTTTGTTTCCACCAGCTTGTCAAGCTGCTATGAAATGTTTTATACCCTCATTGTATTTGTGTTCCTGCCTGGCAAACACTTCCTGAGCACTGGAATTGTGGTGCTGAACGTGTGAATCTGATTCCTGGTTTTAAGTTTTTGTGACTTTGTTTTCCCATGGATGTTTTGTAGCTCATAAAGGGGTGAGGGGAAGAACCAGGTGCTTCCCACAGGTCTCTTTTCCAGCCCTTGCTCATTTTGTGACAGATTTGGCTCAAATTGTTTCATACCCAGAAGTATCAGTGGAGAAAATGTTTTTTTTTTTTTTTTTTTTGTTTTTGCCTTATGGAGAGTTTAATTACTAATTACCCCAGTTCTCCTGTTCTGGCTGGTTTATGATGTGGGACTTCATTGCCCAATAAAGTACCTGCTGTGGGTTTTTCCTGAGCACTGAGGGCTCCAGCCAGGAGCTGCTCCTGGGTTTGGGTTTTACCAACACAGAGAAAAACACTTGGACAGGCCAGAAAGGAAATTCTCATTTTCTCTTCAGTTTCAGCCCTTGCAGACTCAACAGAGCAGGAACAAAATCCCAGAATGGTTTGGGTTAAAGAGACCCTAAATCCCCCCCCCAGAGCCCCCTGCCATGGCAGGGACACCTCCCACTGTCCCAGTGTCCAGCCTGGCCCTGGGCACTGCCAGGGATCCAGGGGCAGCTACAGCTGCTCTGGCAATCCCAGCCCAGCCAGGAATTCCCAATTGCCAATATCCCACCCATCCCTGCCTCTGGCAGTGTCCCATTCCCTGTGTCCTGTCCCTCCATCCCTTGTCCCCAGTCCCTCTCCATCTCTTCTGGATCCCTTTAGGTGCCCTCAGCTCTCCCTGGACCCTTCTCCTCTCCAGGGAACATTCCCAGCCTGGCTCCAGAGCAGAACACCAGCAGGGTGGGCGATCCCCAGGGATTTTTTTGGAGCTGGAACCTTCCCTTGAGCTTCCTCAGGAGCTGGGATGTGACTGGAACCTCAGCACTGTTAAAAAGCTGACACGTTCCCAGTTTGGCACTCTAATGGCTGCACAGGTGAGCTGGGGACAAAAATGGGCTCAGAAAAAGGGAGAGGAGGGGAAATGCACACTCCGGGTCGAACCCAGGGATTCCCTCAGGGATGGTGTGAGATGAGGGTCACTGTGAGGATGACATGGAAATGGGAACTGGTGTCAGGCAATTGCCTGGCAGGCAAAGCTTCTTATCCTGAGCCTGGGAGAAGTGCCGGATTTGACTCCGTGCGCTCAGTTAATGGCACTGCAGGGCGCACCCAGGGGAGCCGGGCGGTGCTGCAGAAGCTCATTTTGGCAGCTAATTTCTGAATTCTGAGCGGGGCTGTTTGGAAGCAGAGGAAGGCTCGGGCTGCTAATGACCGGCTTTTTTACAGCCCAGTGAAGAAGCTGACACGGAATGTTGGTTACTCAGCAGGATAATTAACCCCGCATCTGTGTTTGCAACCAGCAGCTCTCCCTGGAGCCATCCTGCCCTGGCCACCCCGGGCTCTGCCAGGGATTTATTCCTCTGACTTTGGGTTTGATGGGATTTACAGCAGGGGTTTATAAATAAAGGGAGTTTGTAAGCAAGGCTTTCATTGTAATGCGAGCTGTTAGTTAAAAAATGTAATGGCCATAGAATCTTGTGACTCAGGAAATGGTTTGGGTTGGAAGGGACCTTGGAGATCATCCAGTTCCAACCCATTATCTTTGATTTTGTGTAGTGCTCCTTACATCTGACAATCAAAGAGAGTTCTTGCTGCCTGAGGGTTTCCCTGCCCTGTCCCCACTGCTGAGCTGTGTCCATCATTTCACCTTTTGTTCAACACTCACAGAAACCTGGAAATAAACCCAGCAGTGCAAGGGAGGGAAAGCTGCAGTGAGCTCCTCTGCCCATCTCAAGGCAAAGCTCCTCCATCTCCCTGTGCCCTGCAGAGGCTCCAGTCTCCCCACTGAGCAGCAGGAAATATCCATTATCCATATCCATATTCATTATTTCCTCCAGTGCCTGAAGGGGATGCAGAGGAAAAGGGGACAGGGGCTTTTCCCAAGGGTGAAGGGTGACAGGGCAAGGGGGAATGGGGCCAAGCTGAAGGAGATGGGTGGGATATTGGGAATTGGGAATTCCTGGCTGGGCTGGGATTGCCAGAGCATCTGTGGCTGCCCCTGGATCCCTGGCAGTGCCCAGGGCCAGGCTGGAGCAGTGGGGCAGTGGGAGGTGTCCCTTCCCATCCAGGGGGGTTTGGGATGGGATTTAGGGTCCTTTCCAGCCCAGCCCTTTGTGTTCCCTGTGTCTGAGGGATGGTGAGGGGCAGCCAAGGCCAGCCCAGCCTGGAGCAGCTCCAGCCCTGCAGAGCCTGGGCTGGGGATGGGCTGGGGGCAGAGTGCAGGGTCTCACCTGATCCCCCTGCAGGGTATCACCTGATCCCCCTGCAGGGTCTCACCTGGATCTCCCTGCAGGGTCTCACCTGATCCCCCTGCAGGGTCTCACCTTTCCAGCTCAGGCAGTTCCTCCTTTCCTGTGGATTCCCTTCCCACAAGGTCTTTCCCTTTCCATGATTATTTTCCACAGCAAAGCTGCTCTCAGTGGGGCTGCACCTTCCCAAACTTTGCCTTTCCCAATCCTCTCAGTGCCACCACCACCACAACGTCCTTACTGCAAACAGTCGGATTTCTGGGAGCAATTCTCATTTTTATTGAAGACAATCTTTAAAAATATTTATTTATTTATTTATTTGCTCACAGAGTGCACATTGAGTAGCTGTTTCTGCTGCAGATCTAAAGTTTATTTTTTATTCCTAGGAATTCTGGCTAGAAATTCAAAAGTGGTCGAAGGAATATTTCTTAATTCCTTTAGAATCATGGAATATTTTGGGTTGGAAAGGACCTTTAAAGGCCATCTAGTCCAACCCCCTTGCCACGGGCAGGGATGGTTTTTATGAGATTCACACTGAATTGCGTTAGCGAAATAAGTTTTCCTTATTTTCCATTCCTGCCATTCTGTTGTCTGCTGCAAATCAGATCAGCGCCGATTTTCTGTTTTCCTCGGAGGCCCTGATTAAATCTGTCTGCACCCGGAGCTGCCCATCAGCTCCTGCAGGGCCGGGATTGCTCCCAGCCGGAGCCCAATCACCGAGACAGCGCTAATTGTTTAAAGACCGGGCTATTGATTGGCTCCTTTTCCACTTTCTTAGTTAAGAAACTGGGCGGCATTGAGGGAATCCTGAGCAGATTTTGTCAGCAGAGGCTGTGACCCCCTTCCATCGGAGCTGGGTGCACTGTTTGTGCTGAAGGAGCTCCCCAGCCCAGGGGAATGGCAGTGGTTCCTTTATCCGGGATTTATTCACTTGTTCCTTTATTCACTTCCTTATTTAGCTCTATTTTTACCCTTTCCATTACTTGAATCAATTTTTTTCTCAGATCAGCAACAAACTATATTTTCTAGACAATTCTTTTAAAAATGCTGCTGGATGGTCACTTTTCTCCCCATCTCTCTGGTTTCCCTGCTGCATTTCCCAGTTATTTCCCAGCAGCTCCAAAGCCTTTCTTTCCACGGGTGCTGTCGAGCACCCCCTCAGAAGCAGGGGGAGAAAAGCAGTGTTAGCAGTTAATGCTGCACCTGGCATGAGAACACTTCTCTCCTTCCAATACTGAGGAGAAATCCAGACTAATCCTATTTTTGGCCTGGTTGATAATTGCACTCTTTCTGGCTGCATATTAATGAAGAGCGTTTTCAACATCCCTAATGAATTTTTATCAACAAGCACAAGGGGTTGTGTCTGCTGGCAGAGGGTTGTTAGGGATGGCAGAGCTCCTCACAATTCCTGATTTATACATATTTTTATATTTTCCTTCCCTGCTTGTGCAGAGTGCAGGGCTGGTGTCTTGGCTGAGACACTCCTTGGGGCACAAAAAGATTTTTTTAATAAGGTTCTTAATTATTATCCCAGGCTTCATCCCTGGCAGTGCCCAAGGGCAGGGTGGGCATTGGGGTTGGAGGAGCCTGGGACAGTGGGAGGAGTCCATGGGATGGGATGGGATGGGATGGGATGGGATGGGATGGGATGGGATGGGATGGGATGGGATGGGATGGGATGGGATGGGATGGGATGGGATGGGATGGGATGGAGGGATGGGATGGGATGGGATGGGATGGGATGGGATGGATGGGATGGGATGGGATCGATGGGATGGGATGGGATGGGATCGATGGGATGGGATCGATGGGATGGGATGGGATGGGATGGGATGGGATGGGATGGGATGGGATGGGATGGGATGGGATCGATGGGATGGGATGGGATGGGATCCATGGGATGGGATTTAAGGTCCCTTTTAACCCATGTAATTCTCCGTGGTTTTAATGCTCAGCCACCCATGGCAGGATGGGAAGAGGAGGTTTGGGAATCTCCCATTCCCACCCTGTCCTTTATCCCAACCCATCCTCAGCCCCCTCCCTGCTCCATGTCCCCATTCTGTCTCAGAGCAGGGGCAGCCCCATTAGTTCAGATTCCTGCTGGGAATGCACAAACTGGAGAGGGGCTGGAGCTCCCAGAGCCTGTGGAGGGGTTTGTGACTCCTCTGGATGGTGATTCCACACCCTGAGCAGCAGGACCTGCCCTCTGCCCCAGGCTGGTGCAGGAATCAGGCAGAGCAATATTCCCTTTATTCCACCCCAGCACTCCTCAGAGGCATTTGATGAGCAGATGAACATCACAAACCAATTAAGAACAAGAGACCTCACCTGCCTTTTTGCTGGCTGAGATGGAGAATTAAAGTCATTTTAGATCCAGGCTTGAAGTTCCAGCTTTCCACAGCAGGTGGTTTTTGAAAACACTTTATTTGTCTTTCTGGGTGCACATACAAGAGTGATGGATGGGATACAACAGGTTATTCCACCTCTCTCCAAAGCCTTTTCCCAAAACTTGCCTTTCCTGGCTGTTTACTGGACCTGAGACAAAATTTTCTCACAAGATCAAGGAGAGGCTGCAGCAAAGCCAAATAATGACACTCATGGTGTAGCTCAGCCACAGGTGAGAAAAAACTTCTCAATTCCATGAATTCAAAGTCCTTCTCAACCAGACAACAATCTTAATAAATTACATGTTTTTTGACTGGTGAAATGTTTTCCAAGCATGAGAATTTTTAGTGTAAACTACAGCTGGAAATTTGGAATGCAATTCCAAGCCTGAGAGCCTGGGAAGAAAGGGTGGACTGTGATCTTGGAGATAATTTTGGAGCTAAAGGATTCTGTGATTCTGTGGTGTGAGGTTAAATAGTTGTGAGATTTGTGATCACCTGTGCTCCTGATTGCCTGGACATTCTGGCACAGGACCATAGACTGGGACCAAAAATATGCTTTAAAAATTAACCAGAAATTAAGTAAATGAGCCAGCCTCATATTCTTTTAGAAGCTGCCTCCAAAGGAAAAGGAATGAAATGTTTGTAATTGAGGATGTGCTGGAGCCTCTCCCCAGGTAATTTTTGAATGTTGCCTTGTACAGGAGAAATTCGTGTTAGTGCTGATGATAATAGACCTGCAGAGCAGTAAATGGATTTCTGTGCTATTTTCCACCTGAAAGGATGACCCTCAGAATTCAACACCCTGAACACCGAGATTGTTATTGGAAAAGAGGGATAAGGAGGTGCTTCTGTTGCACAGCAGAAAATGGATGATTGAGGGGAAGCTTTCCAGGGGAGAGTTCAGCCTGGCTGCCTGTGGGGCTGGGGCAGGATTGGGGACCTGGGAGATCCCTTTGGCCAGGCTGTGTTGGGTGCAGGAGGGGTGGGAGCCCTGCCCTGGGCTCAGGGTGAGCTCTGGGGTTCAGGGCAGGGGAGCTGGGATGGGAATGACACAAATGGCAAAGCACAGGGGATGGGGGAACTTGGGTGGGTTTGTGTCTCCTCAGCTCTTCTGGCATTGCTGTGTTTTGTATGGACCAACCCCTCGGGGCTCCTGGGGTGCCAGAGTGTCCAGGGAAGGGAATGGGGCTAGAAAGGGGCTGGAGGATCCCTGAGGAGCTGGGCAGGGGCTGGAGGATCCCTGAGGAGCTGGGCAGGGGCTGGAGGATCCCTGAGGAGCTGGGCAGGGGCTGGAGGATCCCTGAGGAGCTGGGCAGGGGCTGGAGGATCCCTGAGGAGCTGGGCAGGGGCTGGAGGATCCCTGAGGAGCTGGGCAGGGGCTGGAGGATCCCTGAGGGAGCTGGGCAGGGGCTGGAGGATCCCTGAGGAGCTGGGCAGGGGCTGGAGGATCCCTGAGGAGCTGGGAAGGGGCTGGAGGATCCCTGAGGAGCTGGGCAGGGGCTGGAGGATCCCTGAGGAGCTGGGCAGGGGCTCAGGCTGGAGCAAAGGGGGCTCAGGGCCCCTGTGGCTCTGCACAAGTCCCTGGCAGGAGGGCACAGCCCCAGGTCAGGCTCTGCTGCAGGAACAGGGACAGGAGGAGAGGGAACGGCCTCAGGCTGGGCCAGGGCAGGCTCAGGGTGGAACCAGCAGCAATTTCCCCATGGGAAGGGAGCTCAGGGACTGGCAGTGCCCAGGCAGGGTTGGATCCCCATCCCTGGAGGGATTTACAGCCCTGTGGAGGTGGCATTTGGGGACAGGGGACAGAGGTGGTGAACAGCTGAATTTTTGGAGGCTTTTCCAACCTGACCTGTTCTGTGATTCCCTGACTCCCTAAAGCTCTGAGAGCTCCAGAGCTGCTGCTGCAGCCTCACAAATCTGTGGTCACAACCTGGGCACTCCACAGGCCAAAGCCCTTCCTGGCACCCAGAGGTGGCACCCAGAGGTGGCAGCTGTGGCTGCTGTGCCTGCAGAAGGTGCCAAGGACACACATTCCATGCCCTTGCAGGGACTCAGTCCCCAAATCTGAGGGGCAGCTCCTCCCTCTGCAGAGATCAGGGTAACCCAAAGGCTCTGGAGCTCAGGGAATTCCTTAGGGAATGCTCAAGCAGCACCCACCCCTCAGGAGATGTGGTCCAACACCATTGTATTTAAAGAAATCTCTTCTCCTGCTCTCTCCCATCATCTGCCTGCTCAGAGCTCCCTCATTAAGGAGCTGCAGGGGAAGTAGGAGAGGATGTTTTATTCCACAAGTTCCTCACTGCAGCAGCTCATCATATATATTAAATAAATATTAAATGGCAGTAATTACTCAGCTCTGACTCAGTATATCAAACATAAAATACTCATCTACACAGAAGCACCTCAGTGTTCTTTCTCTGCCTAATTGATTCATTTACTAAATCCATTAAGAAGAACTTGAAAGGACACTTGGATTGCAGGAGGAAGGAGAACACCACAGGGAGGGGGAAGGTGGGAGATTTCACCTCCAATGAAAATTTAAAGCTCCATCCAGGCAGCCAAACCTGACAGTTATTCATGTCAAAACTCACATAATAAAATAATGGAATTGGGCAATAGGAACTCCCAAGGTTTGCCCTTCTGCTCTGGCAGGCTGAAAATCAAAATACCCTGGCAGAGCTGCTTGGTTTGGAGGCTAAAAATGCAGCTATGGGGATGTTCTGCAGTGTCAGCTGTCACCACCCTCGTGGGAGTTTCTCTCTGGGCTGATGCTTTTCTCTGGAGATCCCAGGGAGGAGCAGGGTCAGCAGGAACCCTCTGCAGCAGGGTTGGATTCTGAGCCCAGAGTTTCTCCTGTGCTTTCCTTTGCCAGGTTGGGCCAGGAGCAAAGGCAGGGCTGCAGTGAGCTGGGCAGGTTCTGCTGCTGCCCTGTGCTGCTGGGGCATGGAGCAGGGCAAGGGCCAGGCTGGGACTGAGCCTGGGCCAGGCTGGGACTGAGCCTGGGGCAAGGATCAGGCTGGGACTGAGCCTGGGGCAAGGGCCAGGCTGGGACTGAGCCTGGGGCAGGATGGGACTGAGCCTGGGGCTGGGCTGGGACTGAGCCTGGGGCAGGATCAGGCTGGGACTGAGCCTGGGGCTGGGCTGGGACTGAGCCTGGGGCCAGGATCAGGCTGGGACTGAGCCTGGGGCCAGGATCAGGCTGGGACTGAGCCTGGGGTTGGGCTGGGACTGAGCCTGGGGCAAGGGCCAGGCTGGGACTGAGCCTGGGGCTGGGCTGGGACTGAGCCTGGGGCAGGATGGGACTGAGCCTGGGGCCAGGATCAGGCTGGGACTGAGCCTGGGGCAGGGCTGGGACTGAGCCTGGGGGCAGGATCAGGCTGGGACTGAGCCTGGAGCTGGGCTGGGATTGAGCCCAGAACATTTCTGGGAAGCACCAGCATTTTTAGACAGATTTCCTCATTTCAAATAATTCTCTTCCCCTGTCCCTTGAATGCAGCATTTCAGGCTCCAGAGTGGTTCAGTTGAAAAGTCTGGTTTTTAAAAACAATTTTGAAAAGTCCCAGCCTCAACCCCTGGCTTGCAAAACAGGAAGAAGAGGCAGAGCAGCTCCTGATGCTGATTGTTTTTGTTGTTTGATGAGACATTTCCTTCCCTCCCCTCCAGCTCCTGTCTCCAGCTCATCTGAGCACTCAGCCTGCTCTACAATGCACCTCCGAGTATGGAAGGCTTGTCAGTAATTAAATTAAATTGGAATAACATGAAATGCTCACATGGCCCTGTCACCAGCCTGTCCTCCATGAGCACTGACAGGGCAAGCACTGGTGAGGTGACTGAAGCTGTTCAAGTGCTTGCATGGGGGTTTTCCATGGGGTTTCCATAGGGTTTCCATGGGGTTTTTCCATGGGTTTTTCCATGAGTTTCCCATGGATTTTCCATGTGTTTATCCTTGGGTTTTCTATGTGTTTATCCTTGGGTTTTCCATGGGTTTTCCATGGGTTTTTCCATGAGTTTTCCATGTTTGTTTCCATGGGTTTTCCCATGGGGTTTATCCATGGGTTTTCCCATGGAGTTTTCCATGGGGTTTCCATGTCTGCAGGAGGAAGGTGCTCCTGTTTGAGAGTATGAAGCTGCCTCTTCCCATCCCTCACCCCTCCCAGGGCTGTCCCTTCCCCTCTCTCAGCCTATGGGACACTGCCAGAGAGCAGGGATGGGTGGGATATTGGGAAGTGGGAATTCCTGGCTGGGCTGGAATTGCCAGATTTGCTGTGGCTGCCCCTGAATCCCTGGCAGTGCCCTCCAGGGCAGGAGCCAAGCCTTTCCTACCCAGAGAAAAACTGACATTTGGGACACCAAGGCACCTTCTTTCCACTGGATTCCAGAGGAAAACCAGAGCCTTGCACATCATCCCTGGAGCTTCAGAGGAAACTGCACCTTCTCCAGGAGCACTGCTCCAGCTGAGCCACATCTGCCCCTGCAGGAGGATGCAGCACCATGGAATGGGACTGTGCCACCACCCTGACTGACTGACTGTGCCAGCTTGGATTCTGACTCTGCCAGGGCTGGGATTGTTCTGTGTAATACTGCATTGCTAGTTTAATTGTCCTAGGAAAGAACTGTTATTCCTAATTCCCATATATCTGCCTGAGATCCCCTTCATTTCAAAATTATAATAATAATTTGGAGGGAGGGTGTTTACATTCTCCATTTGAAAGAGAAACTCCTGCCTTTATTGGCAGACACCTGTCCTTCACACCAGGACACCCTGGAAGTGCCACAACCACGTGTGGGCCCATCAAAGGTTCCCCTCACAGGTCACATTCCAGGGATGAAGCAGCAGCCAGAGACACACAGAGCTCAATCCTGCTTTTCCAGTGACTTATGCCTGACCTTCCATCACCACTCAGCTCCCCCAGCTCCCTTTCCCCATGGAGATAATTCCATAGCAGAGGGCTTTGCAGATTAAATGGCTCATTGACTCCAAAATCACTGCTCTTCCTGGCACTCATTTGCCTACTGCTTCTTGCAGATGGCAGCTGGGACACCCCCCTGCTCCCTTGGATGGTGCAAACTCCAAGCTGTTCCCCCATCTGCCTGCTCAGGGTAGGGCTGGGCGAGCCCTGCCAGCTCACACAGGACAGGAATGGCTTTGAGCTGGAGGGGGCTGCACTTAGTTGGGATTTTGGGAAGGAATTCCTGGCTGGGAGGGTGGCTCAGGGTGCCCAGAGCAGCTGTGGCTGCCCCACCCCTTGGGCAGTGCTGAGTGCTGTGCCAGGGGAAGTTTGGGTTGATATTGGGGAAATTCCTTCCTGGAAAGGGCTGTCCAGCCCTGGCACAGCTGAGTCCCCACCCCTGGAGGGATTTAAATCCACACCCTGTGCCTGTGGCACTCGGGGACATGGGCAGTGTGGCCTTGGGCTGGGATTTGGATTTGATTAGAGTCTCTTCCAGCCCCAAAACTGCAGGATACCTTTAGCTCTGGCTCTGGGGTACCTGCTGTGTCTGGGGCCCTCCCAGCCCCTCTGCTCATCCCTTCCCATTAATGCCCTTTAACGAGGCCATTCCTGTAAAACAGCCAGAGGTGTAAAACATCAGACAAAGAAACAACAGAAAGGAAATAGAGTCATGGTAACTCCTGAATGACAAACTCTGGAATTCTAAACTGCTGCTTTCCTTCACCTTGTGTGTGGAGATTGTAAAGCAAACCAGCACTCGACTCAGTTCCAGGTCCTGGAGTGTTTACACAGTTTTTAACCTTTCCTTCTGCAAGGAAATAATATAAAAGCTGCAGATATTGTGGAAGTTTGTAAAACTGAAGAACACCAGTGACCTGTGTAATGCACAGAGGCTTTTCAAAAGCTTTAAGTCCAACATAAAACCCTCCAGTGTATTGAGTAAGACACTGTGAAAGCAGAAGTTAAATGGATTAAGAGCACTGAAAAGGAATAGCTGCATGTTGGAAATCACTGCTGTGTGGAAGTGTTTGCACTGAGACTCTGCAGGGCCTCTCCAGTGCTGGAATCAATCCTTTAGAAGGATTTTACTGTTGATTAAAATGTAAAGAAAATCCACCAAAACAGAGGAGCAGCTCACGTGGAGCTAATGTTGAACAGGAATCTGCCAGGTGGGGGAAGAGCCACCTTACCTGGGCCCTGATGGCAGGAGGGACAGAGGGGCTGGAAATAGAATTCCAGAAGGGAAAGGAGCTGGGCAGGGGCTGGAGGATCCCTGAGGAGCTGGGCAGGGGCTGGAGGATCCCTGAGGAGCTGGGCAGGGGCTGGAGGATCCCTGAGGGAGCTGGGCAGGGGCTGGAGGATCCCTGAGGAGCTGGGCAGGGGCTGGAGGATCCCTGAGGAGCTGGGCAGGGGCTGGAGGATCCCTGGGGGAGCTGGGCAGGGGCTGGAGGATCCCTGAGGGAGCTGGGCAGGGGCTGGAGGATCCCTGAGGAGCTGGGCAGGGGCTGGAGGATCCCTGAGGAGCTGGGCAGGGGCTCAGGCTGGAGCAAAGGGGGCTCAGGGCCCCTGTGGCTCTGCATAAGTCCCTGGCAGGAGGGCACAGCCCCAGGTCAGGACTGGGTCCCTTCCAAGGCAGGATATCCTGGGATTCTGTGTGTTCCTGAGTCCTGGCCCTGCACAGGACAGGATCCCATCCTGTGCCTGAACGTCTTGTCCAACTAAGCTAAACCCAGGTGAGGCATTTCTAAGATCTGAAATTCTTCTCCAAACACTTTGAGAACTTGAAACGTAATTTCTCATCATTTCAAGGTTTCATTTCATATGCTTTTTGTTATTCATGCATTATTTTACGAGGCAGCAGTCAAACCAATGGCTTGTCATAATACGACATTATTGCTGAAACATTCTCTTATTTTAGTGTCATTTATAAAAACCAGCAGCTATGACTGATTAAAACACATAATCTGCCTTTCTGGATCCAGCTGTCTGTGGTATGGAGCAGGGTGGAAGGGCTGGGGATGGTTTGGTTGCTCTGTGCTGGCCAGACTCAGGAAGGCAAGGCAGGCAGGAGCAAATCCTGAGCACGTTGCACACTGTGTGCCCCGGGCCAGCAGCCAGAAATGAAATGCAGTGACACTCTGGGCACGTCCACCCCGTGTTTGTGCTGACTGCTGGTGGCCACAGCCAGTGCCAGTGGCCAGGAAATCCCAGAGGAGCTCCAGCCCCTTCTGTGGAACCACGCTGCCTCTGCTTGCCAAGGCTGGTTTGGGATCCTGAGATGCTCAGGGAGGGGAGATCCTAAAATCCTGCCTGGCTGTGGGGTTTGAGACCTGGGACACCCCATGTGCTGTGCTGTCACAGCCTGAGATCAGCAGCCTGAGGGGCAGGTCCTGGCAGGGTCCTGGCAGGGTCCTGGCAGGGTGGGCAGCCTGGCACAGGTACCAGAGCATCTGTGGCTGCCCTGGATCCCTGGGATGCCCAAGGCCAGGCTGGAATTGGGGTTGGACAGCCTGGGACAGTGGGAGGTGTCCCTGCATGGCACGGGAGGGAGTGGATGGGATTTAAGGTTCTTTCCAACCCAAACCAGTCTGGAACTCTGATTCCATTCTCTACTCAGTGATGTGGCTCCATCCCTGGTTCTGAGGTGAGTGGAAACGTTTAGGGACAGGGACACACATTCCCACAGGGACACACATCCCACAGGGACACACATTCCCACAGGGATACACATTCCCACGAGGACACACATTCCCATGGGGACAGGGACACACATTCCCACAGGGACACACATCCCACAGGGACAGGGACACACATTCCCACGGGGACATAGACACACATTCCCACAGGGACAGGGACACACATTCCTCTCTCTGAGGCTGCACCCTGCTGGATCCCATGCTGTTCAAAGCACTCTAATTAAAGCTGGATCATTGATCCTGAGCTCCCTGTAAGGGATGCCCCTGGCAGGGCTCTGCTTTAATTTATGCAAATCCCTCGCCCTCCTTTGATCCTTCTCTCCTTGCTGCCCCCCTCCCAGGCTGCATTTTTCATCCCTTTTTGCTGTTTTGTTGCTTTTGGGACGCTGGTGGAGTGGAGGGACACGGCAGGGTCAGAACACAGCCCTAGTTCCACTTCTCGTGCCCTCCTCAGTCGAGGCCTCCTGAGGCTCATCCAGTTCCACCTTAGGAAAACAAAGCATTTCTTGGCTTTAAACAGCAAAAGTAGGCACTACCTGTCTTCTAAGAAACCTGCATGCCCTGATTTAAAAATGCCCTCGTGTCACAGCTGATGCCCCCTTGGAGTTTCTCATATTAAAATACTGCTGTTATTTATGAAATCCCTGATAAAGCTGCACTTAATGCTCCCCTAATAGGATGTGCATCTTTAATTCTGCTGAATGTGTAGTTTGTCACTGATGCAAAGTGTTCTCATTAATTAAATAAGACTTAGAGACTCATAAAGCAATTGCTCCAAAATGAAATGTTATTTACATCTAAGGATATTAACAATTAAGGAAACCTAATTTTTCCCTGATACAATCTGTCTTGGAATTCCACTGATATTTTAACACTCTCCTGATTTAATAATTGAAAATGAATTTTCGATATTAAACACATTTACCACGGAGTCAGGGATATTTCTCAATAAACACATCTGCGAAGGAACCAGGCAGATAAATAAGGCTGGTATGCAAAAGGCTCATTTTCCGAATAAACAAGCTGTGACTCTTGAGGGGGATAAAAACAATGGAATTGAGCCGTATGTGTGAGTTTCAGTCTGGTTTTGAGGTCGGTATTTTGATGGCCGTGGCTGCAGGAAGGAGCCTTGGGATGTGCTGGGTTTTGGTGAGGAAGATTGGGGCGCTGTTCCCTCTCCCCGTTAATCAGCACATCCCATCCCTTACCCAGACTTTATCGAAGGCTCATCTCATCTCATCCCATCCCATCTCAGCCTTTATCGAGGGCTCATCCCATCCCTTAATCATCCCATCCATCCCATCCCATTATCCCATCCCATTATCCCATCCCATTATCCCATCCCATCCCATCCCATTATCCCATCCCATCCCACGGGACTGACTCAGGCACCCTCAGCCGCTCTGCTCCCGCTGATTCCCCTTTTCCAGGGGGATGGGATGAAGGATGCGCACCGCGTTCCTCTCTCCTCCGCGAGGTCTCGCTCCCTGTGATCTCTCTTTGTGTCATTGAAGTTTCATCCGAGCGGGGCTGGGAAAGGTGGGGGATTCCCGATCCCCCGGGACGTGTCATTTATCGGAGCATCAGCCCGACACGCGGAGCTTTGCTCGCCCCTTTGATGCCGCGTTCGCCCTGGATCGTCCCCATCACCTCCTCCCGCTGCATCCCCACGCAATTAACACCTTCATTAGCAGCGGCTGCTCGGGAGCCCCAGCACGGCCAGCCCGGGGTGTTCTCACCGAGCTTTTAGCGCATCCCAGAACAGCTCACTAAATACATTGCCCGAACCTGGCTGGTTCCCCCCTGCTCTGGCCTGGGGCTTTTCCCCTGCCCCAGGTGGGGAATTGCCCTCGGTGCTGCCCCAGCTGGGTGGGAGCAGGGGGGGATTTGTGTTTACAAACGAGCTGTGAGTCTGCTGGGAGATCAAATCAGCACTGGGAGAGAAAAGAAACAATGGGATGGATCCACTGATTGATGAATGGGAAAAGAGATTTGCCTTTACAAACAAACTGCAGGTTTGCTGGTAAATGGAATTCGATATTGGAAGATGAAAGAAGCAATGGGGAAAACCATGAATTGTATAAGAATTAGAAATTAAAAGGTGTGGTTGTACATTGGAGGTATCAGGTGTTTGGGCAGTCTGTGTCTCAAGTGCCTCAGCCCATGGGGAAAGAGAGAGGGAAATGCAGATGGGAAATTAGGATAAAAGGAGGCTGTGTGCTCCAAAAATCTGAGAGACCCCCGGGCAATGTCCCATGGCCTCTCCCTTTATTGGAATAAAGTAAAAGGACTCCTCTGTCTCCTTTTGGGCATGAACCTTTGGTGTTTGTGGGTTTATTTTCCTGACATGGGGAATTGCCGTGTATGCTGCCCCATGTTAGAAATGAGAAACAAAAGTCTCAATATTCAGCACAATTCAGATTGCTTTATTTTATATAGACAGAGCAGTCAGTGCTGGGGATTCGTGGGGTCACTGCCCACTCCACGCTCCACCAATCTTTGGTTTGCAGCTCCCTTTTACACCATGGTTTCCTTGTAGTCATCAATAATTGTTATTTTTTTGTTGTCATAGTTCTGCCAGGTAAGCAGTGGTGGTCGGTGGGATTGCTGGACAATGTGAGTCGCTAGACAATTTGTCAAGTCCCATAGATAACCTCTGCTCTTGGTAGATAAGAAATCACAGAAGTCAGGCAGTCTGGTCTCAGGGACAGGCTGCAATTGATCACACAAAGGCAGGAATCCTGATTTTGCAGGATCTGTTGGGCTGTGTGAGAGCCTTGTTTGGCAAGCTGTCAGTAGATACAACTTATTTAGAAAACATAATATTCATAACAGAGGGGTTTAAAACAGAATGATTTAATCATATATTTTCCTTTCTTTAGTATCATGCTTCATTTCAGACCTAAGCATTCTGGTTTATGCAAACCCCAATACTTTTATGATTGACACGAGTCTTTTATCAATTTTCACACCCATCATCCTCACCCAGAGCTGTGGTCTCCAGTGTTTCCACTGAGCCCTCTCTGGAAAAGCCAAAAACCGGCTGGGAAGGTGGCCCAGCTCCACCTGCAAGAGCAAAGCCCAACAGGATGGAGCAGAATGGAAAATAGAGTCCCACAGTGCTCATCTGCTGGCTGTGCCCCACCACCTCCATGGATAAAGTACGGGTGCATTTCCAAGCCTTTTTTCCAAAATATTCATTCCTTCCCTGCTGGACCTCGTGTGAGTGCTGCTCTCCATGGGAGTGAGCTCTGAGGATGGAGAGTCCTTAATTCTGGTTTCTTTATTGGAGAGAACTTTCCACGGGGGAGGAAATCCATCCTGGGATTGTTCCTGTGCTGGTGTGAGCTGGGGAATCCATCCTGGGACTGTTCCTGTGCCCTGTGCTGTGATGGGAGCTGAGGAAATCCATCCCAGGGCTGTTTCTGTACTCTGGGATGTGAGCTGGGGAATCCATCCCGGATTGTTCCTGTTCTGTGAGCTGGGGAATCCATCCCGGGCTGTTCCTGTGCTGGTGTGAGCTGGGGAATCCATCCCGGGCTGTTCCTGTGCTGGTGTGAGCCGGGGAATCCATCCCGGGCTGTTCCTGTGCTGGTGTGAGCCGGGGAATCCATCCCGGGCTGTTCCTGTGCTGGTGTGAGCTGGGGAATCCATCCCGGGCTGTTCCTGTGCTGGTGTGAGCTGGGGAATCCATCCCGGGCTGTTCCTGTGCTGGTGTGAGCCGGGGAATCCATCCCGGGCTGTTCCTGTGCTGGTGTGAGCCGGGGAATCCATCCCGGGCTGTTCCTGTGCTGGTGTGAGCTGGGGAATCCATCCCGGGCTGTTCCTGTACTGGTGTGAGCTGGGGAATCCATCCCGGGCTGTTCCTGTGCTGTGAGCTGGGGAATCCATCCCGGGCTGTTCCTGTGCTGGTGTGAGCCGGGGAATCCATCCCGGGCTGTTCCTGTGCTGGTGTGAGCCGGGGAATCCATCCCGGGCTGTTCCTGTGCTGGTGTGAGCTGGGGAATCCATCCCGGGCTGTTCCTGTACTGGTGTGAGCTGGGGAATCCATCCCGGGCTGTTCCTGTGCTGTGAGCTGGGGAATCCATCCCGGGCTGTTCCTGTGCTGGTGTGAGCTGGGGAATCCATCCCGGGCTGTTCCTGTGCTGCTGTGAGCTGGGGAATCCATCCCGGGCTGTTCCTGTACTGGTGTGAGCTGGGGAATCCATCCCGGGCTGTTCCTATGCTGGTGTGAGCTGGGGAATCCATCCCGGGCTGTTCCTGTGCTGGTGTGAGCTGGGGAATCCATCCCGGGCTGTTCCTGTGCTGTGCAGGGACGCAGCGGAGCTCGTTAGAGCCATTGATTGCTCCTGGGCTAATGAGCCAAGCGCTGATCGATTCTCTGGGAGCTGCCCGGGGAACAATCGCAGCTCCTGCCCCTGGGCAGTGCTGAGTCTGCAGCTCAGCTCCCCGGAGCGCTCTGCTCTGGGAGAGTTTCCGTGGTGAAACATCACAGGACAGCCGGGAAGGGCAGCAGGGAGCCCCTTTCAGTGTGGGTAGCACAGCTGGGAGCTCACCTGGAACAGCTGGGAACTCACCTGGCACACCTGGGAGCTCACCTGGCACACCTGGGAACTCACCTGGCACACCTGGGAACTCACCTGGCTCACCTGGGAGCTCACCTGGCACAGCTGGGAGCTCACCTGGCTCACCTGGGAACTCACCTGGCTCACCTGGGAGCTCACCTGGAACACCTGGAACCTCACCTGGCACAGCTGGGCCTCACCTGGCTCACATTCCAACCTTCCACCAACCCCACCATTCCCACCAGATCATGGCACAGAGAGGGATCCAGGGGATGCTGGAGCTGGGCCAGGGGGTTCAGGCTGGATTTTGGGGAAGGTTCTTCCCTCCCCCAGAGGGTGGGATGAGCCCTGGAACAGCTCCCAGGGGATGGGCGCGGCCCCAGAGCTCCGGGGGGGTTTGGACACCAGGGATCCCGGGGGGGTTTGGACACCAGGGATCCCAGGGGGGTTTGGACACTGGGGATCCCATCTGGGATTTTGGGGTGCCTGTGCAGGGCTGGGCTGGGTGATCCTTGGGGGATATCCCAGCTCAGGATATTTCAGCATTTCCACCTCCCAGCACCCCGGGGCTCCCAGTGCAGCTCATCACTGTGATCAGCTGTGGTTTATCCCAGTCCCTGTGCCCGCACTGCCCCAGCCCAGCCCTGGCTGTGACATTCCCTGGGCTCCATCCCCTGCTGTCCCCAGCCCCTGTCCCCTCCCCAGAGCTCTCAGCCCTGCCTGTGACATTCCCTGGGCTCCATCCCCTGCTGTCCCCAGCCCCTGTCCCCTCCCCAGAGCTCTCAGCCCTGCCTGTGACATTCCCTGGGCTCCATCCCCTGCTGACCCCAGCCCCTGTCCCCTCCCCAGAGCTCTCAGCCAAACCCTGCTGCAGCTGAGCTCCCCTCAAAACCCCAACTAATTGATAGTGCATTTCCATTGATAAACTCCTTTACATTTGTCTTAGCATCCAAAACACCCATTAAGCTTTATGGACTTTTATACCTCAGAGCTTAATTTTGCTAAATATTGATAGCAGGAGATTGGAATATAATGTCATTTCTTAGTGAGAACAGCCACGTTTCCCCACCCACAGTTAATTGCATTTTGTTGTTATTTTTTTTCAACAGCGGTGGAATAAAAAGTGCAGTTTTGTCTGAACAGCCCTGTGCTCCCAGGAGCTGCTCCTGCCTCTCCCAGAGAATGTTCCAGAAGGAGCATCCGAACTCCAGACTCGGTTATTGACAGGCAAAGTCACCCCCACCCATGGCTGAAAGACTGTACACGATAATGTTAATTACCATTAAAAATAATAGAACATTAATTATTATTTTTAAAAGCTACAGGAGAATGCTAATTACTATTAAAAATAATAGAACATTAATTATTATTTTTTAAAACTACAGGAGAATGTTAATTATTATTTAAAACAATATAGAATAACGTTAATTGTTATTAAAAACAATGCAAGATAATGTTAATTATTATTAAAACCAATACAGGGTGACGTTAATTATTATTTAAAACAATACAGGATAATGTTATTTGTTATTAAAAACAATGCTGGATAACGTTAATTATTATTAAAAACAATGCAGGATAACATTAATTATTATTTAAAACAATACAGGACAACATTATTATTAAAACAAATACAGGGTAATGTTCATTATTATTTAAAACAATATAGGACAATATTATTAGTTATTAAAAACAATACATGCTTATGTAAATTATTTTTAGAAACAGTACTGGATAATATAAATTATTATTGAAAACAATATAAGATAATGTAAGTTATTATTAAAAATAGTACAGGATAATATTAATTATTATTAAAAACAGTACAGGATAACATTAATTACTACTTAAAACGATTCAGGATAACATTATCGTTAAAACAATACAAGCTAATGTTAACTATTATTAAAACCAATACATGGTAATGTAATTATTATTTAAATCAATACAGGATAATGTAAACTATTATTAAAACAATATAGGATAATGTCAATTATTATTTAAAACAATAGGTAATAATGTAAATTATTATTAAACATAATATAGGATAATGTAAAATTTTATTAAAAATACAGGATAACGTAAATTATTTTTTAAAATAACACAGGATAATATTAATTATTATTTAAAATAATACAGGATAATGTAAAATATTAAAAATAATATTAAAAATAATAAAGGATAACATTAATTATTATTAAAAACAATATAGGAATAATGTAAAGTAGTATTAAAAATATAGGATAATGTAAATTATTATTTAAACCAATACGAAATAATGTAAATGATTTTTAAAAATAATACAGGATAATATTAATTATTATTAAAAACAACACAGGATAATGTAAAATATTAAAAATAATATAGGGCAACATGAATTATTATAAAAAGCAATATAGGATAATGTAAACGATTTTTAAAAATAATACAGGATAATATTAATTATTATTAAAAACAACACAGGATAATATAAAATATCAAAAATAATATAGGATAACATGAATTATTATTAAAACCAATATAGGATAATGTAAATTATTATTTAAACCAATACAGGATAATGTAAATTATTTTTAAAAATAATACAGGATAATATAAAATATTAAAAATAATACAGGATAACATGAATTATTATAAAAAGCAGTATAGGATAATGTAAATTATTTTTTAAAATAATACAGGATAATATAAATTATTATTAAAAACAACACAGAATCATGTAAAATATTTTTAAAAAATAAGATAACATGAATTATTATGGAAAGCAGCAGAGGATGATGTAAATGACTGCTGGGTGCCAGCCCCGGAGCTGCCCTGCCCTGCCCTGCCCTGCCCTGCCCTGCCCTGCCCTGCCCTGCCCTGCTCTCCCTGCCCTGCCCTGCTCTGCCCTGCCCTGCTCTGCCCTGCCCTGCCCTGCCCTGCCCTGCTCTGCCCTGCCCTGCCCTGCTCTGCCCTGCCCTGCCCTGCCCTGCCCTGCCCTGCTCTGCTCTGCCCTGCCCTGCCCTGCTCTCCCTGCCTTGCCCTGCTCTGCTCTGCCTGCCCTGCTCTGCCCTGCCTGCTCTGCCCTGCCTGCTCTGCCCTGCCCTGCCCTGCCCTGCCCTGCCCTGCTCTCCCTGCCTTGCCCTGCTCTGCTCTGCCCTGCCCTGCCCTGCCCTGCTCTGCCCTGCCCTGCCCTGCCCTGCCCTGCTCTGCTCTGCCCTGCCCTGCCCTGCTCTGCTCTGCCCTGCCCTGCCCTGCCCTGCTCTGCCCTGCCCTGCTCTCCCTGCCCTGCCTTGCCCTGCCCTGCCCTGCCCTGCCTTGCCCTGCCCTGCTCTCCCTGCCCTGCCCTGCCCTGCCTTGCCCTGCCTCCAGCCCCGTCCCTGTGCTTGGCTCCCTCCCCGGGCAGGCTCTGCTCTCTAATCAAGGCTTCTCCTAATTGTCCTGCTGATGAACCAAAGAGATTAAACTCTTTGCATCTCCCCGGGCAAAGAACTTTTTTCCTAACAGCCAAATTATTTCTGCAGCTCTTTTCTGCCTTCTCTCTAGTTTGTTGAAGGCTTTTTGAAACTTTTCCTTCTCAGCTGTGTCTGTTTCCAGCAGAGATCTGGCGAGGTGAAGAGGGGAAAGGGCTGGGGATGGTGGGGCTGCTGCTGCTGGAGGATTGCACCTGCCTCTGGCTCCCACCAGGGTGGAATTCTGTCCTGGTTTGGGGACAGGTGTCTGCCAATAAAGGCAGAAACTTCTCTTTGAAATGGAGAATGTAACCCCCTCCCTCCAAATTATTGTAATTTTGAAATTAAGGGGCTCTCAGGCCTATAGGAATAACAGTTCTTGACTAGGAAAATGAAAATAGCAATGCAGTATTACACAGAACAATCCCAACCCTGCCAGAGGCAGAATCCAAGCTCTGGTTCTGGGAGGCAGCTCCAGTGGTGGGCTCAGGTGACAGTGACAATGTGCCACCTCCCTCCAAAGGCCACCTGGTGTTTTCCTCCTTCCCCCTTTGTTCATGGTGATAATGATCCACGATTCCCTTCACCAAAAGACAAATAAAATTACTACAGGGAATGGGTTTGTTTTCCAACTGCGAGGCATCATCTGATATTACATTTGGAAAGTGCTGAAATGTTGATTTTCTTTATTAGCAAAACTGCAGACAAGGGTGACGTTTTTTTAAGCTGTAAGAAATTAGATGGCACCTAAATGGGGGGAAGAAAAGCCCATTTTTCATGATAAAGGAGGAGGATTTTTGGAATCCAGGAGCTGAACCATGACTGATGAATTTAGAAAAAGTTCCCATCTCTTCCAAGGCTTTGTTGTGCAGCTCAGATAATTCACTTTGGGTCTGGCTTTGCCCATTCCCAGCTTTTCCTTCAGTCTGCAGCCTGGGACAGTGGGACATGTCCCTGACATGGCAGGGGTGGGATGGGATTTGGACCCAACCCAAACCTTTCTGGGATTCTGTGGAACATGCAACCTTACCAGCCCAAAGAGTGCTGCAGCTCTCATTTGCCTTCCCTGCTTAAAAATAAAATAAAATAAAATAAAATGTTATCATCATTATCAAAGTAACGTGACTTCCCAACAGCATTTCAGGTTTTCTTCCTCAGAGTCTCTCCAGGAGTCTGTTCTCTGTGATCAGAGACAACTTGCTGTATTACAGTGTGTAATTTCTCATTCTTGTTGAAAGCAGAAATTATTTTTAGACCTCCATGGCAATTCTTTAAGGAGGAAAACCAAAAAAAGGAGTTAAAATCTGAGTTTTCTGGAGGCTGGGGGAGCTGGCTGTGGGAAGAGAGGCTCCAGCAGAGGTGAGTTCAGGATCTCAGGGTCCCTCTGGCCCTGCACCCCAAAAGCTGCTGGGCAAATTCCCTCCTTCATGAGCCCTGAATTTCAGTGGGATCTGCATTAATTACCCAGGTAATGGATGGTGCCAGCCCAGCCAGGTTTGCAGACTCGACAGTGGGATACAAATGAAGCGTTTTGGGCAGGAGAAGAAATGCAGTGTTATATTCCTATTTTGTTCTCATTAGTTCTTTTTTATATAAATAGTAACTGTGCAGGGTGTAATACATCCTCTGCTGTCAGGATTTATCAGGGAGCTGCTCTGGCTGGGCAATTGCTCTGTGAAAAATTAAGGGGTTTGCCTCATTCTATCAACATGTTTTGGTTTCACTGGTGAATAAAAATAGATTTTTAAATAACAGCCACATAAAGTAATAAAACCCAGAACAGAGCCTATTTTACATCCAGAGGTGGATTCAGCTGGAATAGATCACGGGGTAATTAATTACTGAGGACCATTATTAGGAATACAACTAAAAAGTCTAATGAATGTTGTGGTGATTTTTAATTTCTTTCAGCCAACTGTGAGATGTCAGCTGGCTTTTCCATAGGGCTGTATGGAGGGGAGGGGTAGAAAAAGTCACTTTTCCCTCTGGGAATGCAGCAGCTGTGCCTGGGAGATGTGCAAACCCCCGGGGGCACAGAGCTGGCAGGGTCTGGAACATTCTGCAGCAGCTTCTTCCTGTTTGTGGCACTTCTGGGCTGGGAGCTCCAGTCTGGTTTGGTGGTTCCCAGTTCAGTCCCTGCTCTGGGGCTTTGGGGCCGTTTCTGCTGGAGGAAGGGCCCTGAGGGGTCACGGCTGTGCTGGGCTCATCCCTCCAAACCAGCCCAGCAGCTGATCTCGCCCCCAGGAACGTGCAGCCCCACCCTGGCACTGGGGTGTGCTGCAGGATCCCAAAAACACAGATCCCAGACTGGTTTGGGTTGGGAGAGACCTCAAATCCCACCCCATTATCCCATCCCATTATCCCATCCCATTATCCCACCCCATTATCCCATCCCATTATCCCATCCCATCCCACCCCTGCCATGACAGGGACACCTCCAGGGATCCAGGGGCAGCCACAGCTGCTCTGGCAATCCCAACCCAGCCAGGAATTCCCAATTCCCAATATCCCACCCATCCCTGCCCTCTGGCAGTGTCCCATTCCCTGTGTCCTGTCCCTCCAGGACCTTTCCCTTGGGAAACCCCAGGTTGAAGGTCAGAGCCCCTGGAAAATCCCACCCTGTTTGAGCCCTGTGCTCCTCCAGGAGCCTGGGATGGGATGGGTTAATGGAATGGGATGGGATGGGGTGGGATGGGATGGGATAATGGGATGGGTTAATGTGTTTATGGGTGTTATGGGTTGATAGGATGGGATTTAGGGTCCCTTCCAACCCAAATCACTCCATGATTCCCTGATTCTTCCTGGCACTGGGGGTCAATGGATGGACTGAAGAAGGTGGATTCACTCCACTCCCACCCTCCACCACGAGGTCCCTGCAGTGTCCGGGAGTGCTGGTGTCACCTCACCTGTGTCCAGGTGTGCTGTTGTCACCTGCAGCCCTGTCCCCATCACCCCGCGGTTCTGTCCAGCTCTGTCAGCGTCTCTCGGGTGATCTCTGATACGAAAATGGAGGGAAATCTGCCGGAAGGGCTGGGAAAGGGCAGCAGCAGCGATTTTGGAGCTGGCATTTACCGAGGGAAAGCTGCCGGAGGGGCTGGAGGCACAGAGTAATTTGGGTGATAATGGCCAGGAAACAACACAAAAGCTGCAATTTGTTATTCAGAGGGAAGAAAGGAATGAGAGCCACAGGCCGGTGATGACAGAGCTCAGAAGAGCCGGTTCAGCTCAGCCGGGGAGCAGCAGCAGGATCCTCCCGGGAGGAGACAAAGGCATAGAAGAGCAGAGCGCTGCCTGGTCCTGCAGGAGCTGCTGCTGCTCGGGGAGATGGGGCACTGCAGCGGAAAACATCCTCCAGATACCCAGAACTATTATTATTATTATTATTATTATTATAATATAATATAATATAATATAATATAATATAATATAATATAATATAATATAATATAATATAATATAATAATAATTTAATGATAAAGTATAGAAAAAAATATTTCTGCACCCAGAAATAGGGACAGACTACTGAGGGTGGGCATAAAGGAACTCCTGCCTATAGAAACAATATAGTCAGAAATAATATAGTCAGAGAACAGAAGGCACGAATTGGGCAAAGAGCATAAAAGCCAGGGAGGTGTGAATGCATCTGAAATGAGAGGAAGACAAAGGCAGGGCAGGGGAGCAAATGAAGGTTCGTGGTTTCATTCTTCAGGAAAAGGTTAATTGCGAGCAGACACTCGCTGCAATTACCTTAACGCGGGGTTAACAGGGAGAGAAGAGATGACAGCGTGTCCCGATAAATCAGACACCCGATGTGCCCCAGCCGGGAGAGGGTGAATGGTGACAGAACCCAAAGCAGCCCTGGGCAGGGGGAGCGCTGGGGGCTCAGCCTCCCCTGGCAATGCCAGCGCTCAGCAGGCACCGGGAGAGGGTGAGTAACGGCTTTGGGGACAGGCAGGGAGGCTGAGGTGATAAGGAAGGTGATAAGAGAGAGCCCGGGGGGGTTAAGGGATGGGTCAGCCCGGGCAGGGGTTTGCTCTGACAGGGTGAGGGCTCAGAGTGAGGAGGGCACTGGGGTGAGCCTGAGGTGACAGTCACCTTTGAGACCCCCGTGCCACTCCCGGAGTGTGTCACTGCCTGCTGTCCCAGCTGGCTGCTCAGGGATGTCCCAGTGCCACCAGCAGCAGGGCAGCCCCCGAGGCACAGAGAGATTTCAGAGAAACAGGGAAAGGCAGAGCTGCAGAGGGAGGAGGGGCCCCATCCCCATCCCATTATCCCATGCCATTATCCCATCCCATTATCCCATCCCATCCCATCCCATCCCACTGTCCCATTGCTCCAGCCCCAGTGTCCAGCCTGGCCTTGGACATTCCAGGGATCCAGGGGCAGCCACAGCAAATCTGGGAATTCTGTTCCAGGATCTTCTCAGCCTCCCAGGGAAGGATTTCTCCCCAGTGTCTGATTTAAACCAACTCACCTTCAGTTTAAAACCAGCCCAGCCCAGCCTGGGATTCTTTGATATGAATATTTCTGGGGATGGAGGATCCAGACTTGTCCAGGGCCCTGTGACAAAGCTGTAATCCCACAAATTGCAGGATTTTCTCCTGATCTCAGCCTCCAAATATTTGCAGAGCCGTGGATAATCCCTGCACCTGCTGCTGCCTGTGTGTGCACAGCCTGCACCTCTGGGGCTCCTCTGCTCACAGCTCATCTGAGAGGAATCTTTTCAATTAGCAACACAGCACTACAGTTTAAATTTCACATTTCAAACCCTTCTATCACTTTGGGAACCCCTGGATTTGGTTCATGGAACATCCCAGCTTGGCTCTGGTTTTGGGATTCCCTGTGCAAAGATCCTTTCATGCACAGGCTTTGTGGCACCAGAGCCCAGCCAACCTTTTGTGCTGCTGCATTTATTTGGAGCAGCTCCTCCCTGAGCTCTCTAAGCTCTCAATCAGAGGCTGCTGGAAGCAGGGGAATATTCCTGTCTCTGTTTGGGTGCTCTCCCACAGAACCCCAACAGCAAAACCTTAAAATGTGTCTTGAATGCCCAGAACCAACAATGATATTGGGCAAAAATTTTCTTAAACAGTCATTTTTCCCCTTTTGCAGCACGTCTTTAATAAAAAAAATGAGACATCTGAATGAATTTTATATGTTTCCTGAACTGCTGCAGCCTTTGAAACAGCTCAGCTTGAGGTTTTAGTCAATATGAATGGAGACATTTAAAAAATCTGTGAGCTCTTCTGTCAATAAGAGATGGCAAAAGGCTAAAGAGATGAAAATAGAGAGTGCAGGCAGAGCTGCAGCCAGTGCAGAGCAGCCCCCACTGAGAACAGGCACTGGAAACAGGAGCAGAGGGGCTGGGCAGGGGTTTATGGCAGGGTAGATGCTAAAGAAAACCCTTTCCTGAATTCCTTTGAGAATAAATTAGTGGCTAAACCTCATCAAAGCCCAGCCTGGTCTGATTTCTGAAACATGAATAAGTTAAATAATTGGAGCATTTTGCAAATACTATTAATAGGAGTGAGTGAGAATCACAGGATCAGGGAATTACCAAGGTCAGAAAAGCCCTGTAAGATCAGGGGTGAGCATCAGCCCAGCAACCCCACTGTGGTCACCCCTGGGCCATGGTCACTCCTGGGCCATGGTCAGCCCTGGATCCTATCCCTGCCCCTGAGCTGGGAGGGAATTCCTGGTGGGAATCCATGAAGATGTCCTTGGAGCTGTCACTGGAGCTGCAGGGAGCTCAAAGCACCCCTGGTGCTTCACCCTGGGGCAGCTTTGAAAGCCTGGGGGCTCCTGAGGGGCTGGAGGAGCAGGGCAGTGCTGGGAACACATCAGCAGGAACCTGAGAATGGGGCAGAAGGAGTGAAAATAATAGTGGGGGGGTCTCACAGGGATAAGCTGGTGCCACAGCTTGGCTTGTCATCAGTGTGGGTGACAAAAACCTGATGTGTGCCATTTTTGCTGGTCCTGGGAAGGATTTCCATGCCATGGGTTGGATCCTTAGTGCCGTGGGTCAGACCCTTCTCAGCTGCTGAATAATTCTGTATCTGACCCGTTTGTCAGGGTTGCAGTCCAGCCCTGGGTGTCCTGTGTGGGTCTTGAGGTGTGTCCTGAGTCAGCTCAGGGACCCCCATCAGCTGGGGGGATGGAATCCTTCCTTGGATCCAATCCCATCAGCTGGGGGATGGAATCCTTCCTTGGATCCAATCCCATCAGCTGGGGGGATGGAATCCCTCCTTGGATCCAATCCCATCAGCTGGGGGATGGAATCCTTCCTTGGATCCAACCCCATCATCTGGGGGATGGAATCCTTCCTTGGATCCAATCCCATCAGCTGGGGGATGGAATCCCTCCTTGGATCCAATCCCATCAGCTGGGGGATGGAATCCTTCCTTGGATCCAATCCCATCAGCTGGGGGGATGGAATCCTTCCTTGGATCCAATCCCATCAGCTGGGGGATGGAATTCTTCCTTGGATCCAATCCCATCAGCTGGGGGATGGAATTCCTCCTTGGATCCAACCCCATCATCTGGGGGATGGAATCCTTCCTTGGATCCAACCCCATCATCTGGGGGATGGAATCCTTCCTTGGATCCAATCCCATCAGCTGGGGGATGGAATTCTTCCTTGGATCCAATCCCATCAGCTGGGGGATGGAATTCCTCCTTGGATCCAACCCCATCATCTGGGGGATGGAATTCTTCCTTGGATCCAATCCCATCAGCTGGGGGGATAGAATCCTTCCTTGGATCCAATCTCATCAGCTGGGGGATGGAATTCCTCCTTGGATCCAATCCCATCAGCTGGGGGATGGAATCCCTCCTTGGATCCAATCCCATCATCTGGGAGGGATGGAATCCTTCCTTGGATCCAATCCCATCATCTGGGGGATGGAATCCCTCCTTGGATCCAATCCCATCATCTGGGAGGGATGGAATCCTTCCTTGGATCCAATCCCATCAGCTGGGGGATGGAATTCCTCCTTGGATCCAATCCCATCAGCTGGGGGATGGAATCCCTCCTTGGGTTCAATCCCATCACCTGGGGGGATGGAATCCCTCCTTGGGTTCAATCCCATCATCTGGAAGGGGTTTAAATCCCTCCTTGGGTTCAATCCTGTGGGATGGGTCAGTGTTTGGGTTAATAACAGACTTAGTGGGCTGGGCCTGTTCTCCTTTCCCAGATCCCTGAGCCAGCTGGTCAGACAGGACCAGCAGTTCCCTGGGTCTCCTGAGGAGCTGGGACTTGCTCTGTAAATCAAGATCAAGCCCCTCACTGTGCTTCATGAGCAGCAAATGCTGCTCTCGATCACTTGGCTGGGCTTTGTGTGGATTCTTCAGGCTGGTTTGGGAAATGGAGCTTTGTTCTGCTTTTCTCCTCATCAGGTGGGACCTGGGCAAGGCTGGAACTTCAAAAATCCCAGCTCTAGGCAGAGCCTGGTTAGTGGAAGTGGTGTCCCAGCTCACTCCTGCTCTCCTGCTGCAATTCCCTGTGGGAAAAACACAACTGGGTGCAGCAAAAATGGGGAGAGAAGAGGATCCATGGATTCATGGTCACTGTGGAATGAGCAGTGATCATTCTCCAGAGGATTCCATAGAACCCCAGACTGGTTTGGGTTGGGAGAGACCTGGAATCCCCTCCAGTGCCACCCCAAGGACACCTGCCACTGTCCCAGTGTCCAGCCTGGCCCTGGACACTGCCAGGGATCCAGGGGCAGCCACAGCAAATCTGGGCAAAGTCCTGTTTTTCTTTCCTCTTTATCCCACCCAGTGCTATCCCTGCATTCCTGGCACCTTTTGCATTCTCCTTTCCCCCCCAGGAGCCCATTCCCATGGAAACTTCCTCATCAGTGCAGCTCATCTCAAAGAAATAATTGGCATGAGGAGGATCTATGGAAAACATATTCCTGTGTAATTAGGCAAAAAGCACCTGTTCTTCCTTCAGTGGGCACCAGGCAGTGGATGAGCTCTAATAGTGCTGTTTGCAAATATCAAATAATAATGGCAAGTGTGACAATAATGAAGTAAGTAATCAGAGGAGCTGTTGAGTACAGGTGCCTCCATTTACAGCTCTTTCATCAAAGACAAAATTAAGCGCTCTCAGAATATTATGGCAAATTGCTGCTGTTCCATGACTGCTAATCAGGTGGAGTGTATAAATGCAACAGGAAAAATCTTCAGGAGCAATTATGGCGGTGGGTGATTAGCACAGGGAGCACATCCTGGGGCAGGGAGCGGGCTCCTTTCTCTGCCTGCAGATGGAAATGCTCCTCACAAGCACCAGCAGCACGAGCCTGAGGCAGCAGCACCTCTGAGGTTTGGCTGGTGGTGCAGGGCAGAGAATTCCAGAATTGCTGGGGCTGCAGAGAGCTCCATTCCAACCATCATCATTCCAACCTTCCACCATTCCCACCAAACCACGGCATGGAGAGTGGCCCAGGGAAGGGCTGGAGCTGTATCAGGGCAGGGTCAGGATGGATTTTGGGGAAGGTTCTGCCCTCCCCCAGAGGGGCTGGCACTGCCCAGGCTCCCCAGGGAATGGGCACAGCCAGGAGCACACTGCTCTCAGCACCTGCTCCTTGGAGCAATGAGCTCCCCATACAACACTCCATGAATCTCCCCACCTTTTGGCCAGAGGCCACTGGCTTTGGAAAAGGACTATAAAAAGTGACTTTCCTAAAGAGATTTTGGGATCTCTGTCTCCCCAGTGAATTGAAGACACATCTCATCGGAAGAGCACGAGGATGCGTCTGTTTGTTGGGAACTACACCCCACCCCATTATCCCATCCCATCCCATCCCATCCCATCCCATCCCATCCATCCATCCCATCCCATCCCATCCCATCCCATCCCATCCATCCCATCCCATCCCATCCCATCCCATCCCATTATCCCATCCCATCCCATCCCATCCCATTATCCCATCCCATCCCATCCCATCCCATTATCCCATCCCATCCCATCCCATCCCATCCCATCCCATTATCCCATCCCATCCCATCCCATCCCATCCCATTATCCCATCCCATTATCCCATCCATTATCCCATCCCATCCCATTATCCCATCCCATCCCATCCCATCCCATCCCATCCCATCCCATCCCATCCCATCCCATCCCATCCCATCCCATCCCATCCCATCCCATCCCATCCCATCCCATCCCATCCCATCCCATCCCATCCTCTCTCTCTTCTATAGCAAACTGAACTGCTGACATGCAGTAAAATGCATTGCTGCTTCCTGCTGGTTAAAACCCGAGTCTCTTGCTGTTTTTTGCCCCCTGGGGTGGAGTGAACCATCGCTGGATGGTGACAGAGCCCAGCTCAGCCCAGAGCTGGTGGGAGCACTTTCCCTTGGCAGCTCTCTGCTGCTCCTGCTGCCGATGTCCCCTCTGGGGCCACTTCACTCTGGCAGGTTTGCAGAGCTGTATCTTCATTTGTGCCAGCTGCTGGCAGCGCTGCTCCAGCACCCTCCATGCCTGCTCTCCTTGGGCTGCAGCTCACAGCACTCCAGAGTCCTTCTGAGCAGATGGAGAGGGGAGGAAGGAAGGAATCTGCTGATAAAATGTTTGTTAGAGCACAGGCAGGGTTTGTCTCTTCAGGGGTTTGAGCCTCTCCAGGAAGACACTGCGGTGGTTTCTGGATCTTGGATTCTCCAGGTTGGAAAAACCCCTCAAAGTATCAAGTCCAACCCTTCCCCAGCACTGCCAAGGCCACTCTGTGCCCAAGTGTCACATCTAAATGTGTTAAATCTTCCAGGGATGGGGACTGCTCTCCTTCTCTGGGAAGCTGTGCCAGGGCTGGACAAACCTTCCCATGGGGAAATTGCTGCTGGTTCCACCCTGAGCCTGCCCTGGCCCAGCCTGAGGCCGTTCCCTCTCCTCCTGTCCCTGTTCCTGCAGCAGAGCCTGACCTGGGGCTGTGCCCTCCTGCCAGGGACTTGTGCAGAGCCACAGGGGCCCTGAGCCCCCTTTGCTCCAGCCTGAGCCCCTGCCCAGCTCCCTCAGGGATCCTCCAGCCCCTGCCCAGCTCCCTCAGGGATCCTCCAGCCCCTGCCCAGCTCCTCAGGGATCCTCCAGCCCCTGCCCAGCTCCTCAGGGATCCTCCAGCCCCTGCCCAGCTCCCTCAGGGATCCTCCAGCCCCTGCCCAGCTCCTCAGGGATCCTCCAGCCCCTGCCCAGCTCCTCAGGGATCCTCCAGCCCCTGCCCAGCTCCCTCAGGGATCCTCCAGCCCTTTCCCAGCTCTGTTCCCTTCCCTGGACACGTTCCAGTTCCTCCCTGTCCTTCCTGAACTGAGGAGCCCAAATCTGCCCCCTTCTCTGGAGCTCTGCACATTCCCAGGGGGGTTCCAGGTGGGTCACTCTGTGTGACAGAACCTCAGTTTGGAGCCAGGAAATCATCCCAGCTGCTCAGAGACTTGTGGGCTGTCCCTTCCCCAGTGAACAACCACTCGAGGGTTTTTCCACTGCCCCAGGTGCTCCAGCCCCAGTGTCCAGCCTGGCCCTGGGCACCTCCAGGGATCCAGGGGCAGCCACAGCAAATCTGGCACCTGTGCCAGGGCCTCACACCCTCACTGTGTAAAACTATATCAATGTAAATCTCTGCTCTCCCAGGCCAAACCATCACCCTTTATTCCATTTCCACAGGCAATATATTGCTAAAATATTTGTCCCCATCCCCCTGGATGAGCAGGACAGGAAGACTTGAGGTCCACAAAACCCATCTTACAGTGGAACACTGAACAAACTGCATTTATTTACTTTATCCAATGAGAAAAACCTCTGATTTCATCTCTACCTGAGCACTGTCAGGGGAGAAGATGCCTGAAAACAAAGGTCTCTGATTTATCAGACAAAGGTACAACAAGGTCCAGTGCCCAGGAGCAGCAGCCAAACATGCTTGAAATAGAGAAAAAACAATTTTAACATTGAGCAAATCAAACTAGAATATCCAAGGGACAGTTCCTCTCACTGGAAACCCACTCGAGGGCAGGATGCAATTCCCTGTGAGCCTGCAGGGAGGGGAGAGCCCAGGCCTGGGCAGACTCAGCTCTACCCCTGAGCATCCTGAAGCCAAAGGAGGGCAGGGATGGGTGGGATATTGGGAATTGGGAATTCCTGGCTGGGCTGGGATTGCCAGAGCAGCTGTGGCTGCCCCTGGATCCCTGGCAGTGCCCAGGGCCAGGCTGGACACTGGGACAGTGGGAGTGTCCCTGCCATGGCAGGGGGGCTCTGGGGGGGATTTGGGGTCTCTTCCATCCTGAACCCCTCAGGGATTCCATGGGGTCCCCCCAGGGCAGTGCTGGGGCCTCAGACCTCCTCCAAAAAAATATGGATTTAAAACTCTATTCTTTGCCAGAATTGTTTGTGCATCACAGCAGTTCAGCTCTCTTTTTGTTTTGTGCTCCTGGTGAAATCTGGATGCAAACCCTTCATCATCCCAGGTTTATTTATCTCTTTGCTGCTGATTTATTTGCTCCCTTTCCTTCTCCCTTCCCCGCAGCTCCTGGGTGTCTGTGGGAAAGCAGAGATAAGTTAATCTGAACAAAACATGGAAATACTTGAAAAAGTCCTTCCCATCAAATTACAGGGAACAACATTCACTTTTCATCTCTCCTCCACATTTCCATGTTGGCTCTAATCACTCCCCACGTCAGGCAGCTCCTGCCAGGAGGATCTGTGGTCCTGGATCACTGGGCTGCATTTCCCCAGAGAGGAGCAGAGCCCAGCAGGCTGCAGGAGCTGGGGATCAAAGGCACAGGGAACAAATCCTGGGAAAAAAAAACAGGAGAAGGCAGTGCTCTGCCCCAGGGCTGTGTCTGGCTGGAAAATATCGCTGGAATATTTGAACCTGTTTTTATTTTAATGTTAAGGATTGTTTTGTTTCCTTAGAATGGTGAATGTTTTGTGCTGAAGTTGGGCTGTGCTCTAACACCCACATGTGTTCAGGGCAGAACCTTTGGGAACACCCATGGGATTATGGTGGGGTGACAGGAGCCCCAGGACAGGGCTGCCCCATGTCCCCAGGACACAAGGGCCAGGTGTCCCTGAGGAGGGGGCAGTGGCTCTGCTGGCACTGGTGGCACTGGCTGTGCTGGTGTCAGTAGGGGAGGTGGCAGTGGCAGGGGGTGGCCATGACAGGGGGTGGCACTGGTGGCAGTGGAGGTGGTGACAGTGATGTTGGAGATGGTGGCAGTGGTGGCAGTGGCTGTGGTGGCAATGGTGACAGTGGTGACATTGATGACAATGGTGACAGCAGTGACAGCAGTGACAGTGGTGGCTGTGCCCCAGCCCTGGGGTGACCCCAGCACAGCCCAGCTGTGCCCCTAGCCCTGGGGTGACCCCTGTGCCTTCAGCTGTGCCCCCAGCCCTGCCAGCAGCACTCGGGGGCACAAGGACACAAAGTGAGGCTGATGCTGGTGCCACTGGGGGTCTCGGGTCCCCCTGGTGCTGACAGAGCTGTGTCACTCAGCCTGGCTCTGTCACCGTGCCCAGGCAGCTCCTCCTGCTCTGCCTGTGCTGCTGTGACAGGGCTGGGGCTCCCAGGCTCCTGCTGCCTCACCATCCTCCTGTGCAGCCTGATGGCCTTGGGCTGAACTGCCAGCCCCAAACCATCCTTGAGTCTTTTAGTCCTTAAAATGGGGAAGATTTGCAGCATTCTGACCCAAAATGAGCTCTGGAGCCCAGGAGGGAGTTGTGCTTGTCCCCTTGGGGTGACAGAGAAACAGAGAATCCCAGAACAGTCTGGGAAGGGATGGAGTCAAACCCTGCCAGGGCCTGCCCACCCTCCCAAGGGACAATTCCTTCCCAGTATCCCATCCCTGCCCTCTGGCAGTTTGGATGTGAGCAATGCTGCTCAGGAATGTTTTGAACCTTGCCCTGGCCAGCCCTGGCCCAGCTCCCAGGGCAGGCTGCAGTCCCCATCCCTGCAGGGATTTAAATCCCTGTGCCACTTGGGGACACGGTTGGTGTGGCTCTGGCAGGGCTGGGAGAGCAGTTGGACTCTGATCTCAAGCACCATTTCCAACATCCCCACTTGCACGAGTGTCTCCAGCTCCCTCCAGCTGCTCCCTGCTAGGGGAGGGAGCCCAGGATGGATGCAGTGATCGGGCACTGGGGGCTCTTGCCTGACTGCAGAACCATCACCGGGTTTTTAAGCAGATCCTCTCCTCACCAGCCTCGTGTCCTGCTCCTTCCAGGTCACTGGAATGGCAGAAGCCTCTGCAGGACGCTGGGGTTGGGAAGGACAGCACAGGAAAAGCTGTGCCAGGGGCTGTGTGAGGGCAGCAGGAGCCCCCTGCTCCCTGCAGCCCCATCCCCGCTCCCTTTGCTGGGATTTGCCCAGTTCTGGGGTAGCTGCAATGAGCCCTCCCATCCATTGCTGGAAGCACAGCACTGGGATTTGTGAAGCTGATGTGCATTTCTCCTTTTGCTTCATCTCTGCTCAGCAGCAAAATGAGCATCCATTCTGAGGCAGAGTTCCTGTAGCAAAAGCACTTCCCAGCCTGCCTGGAGACAAGCTGGGATGGATAATTCAAACACTGAAGTGGTTTTTGTGCTGTGGCTGGGAGTGTCTGGGAGAGCTGAGGTTCTCCCTCCCCAAATTCTGCCAGTGTTTCCCCAGAACTTCCTATAAACTCCGAAGGGCTTCACGGGGAGCAGGAATAGAAGGATCCTCCCAGAGCCTTGGAAATGACCCAGAAGTTCTGGGAGGCAAAGTTTGCCCACCCTGAGTCATTTGAGGCTGTTCAGAGCAGCTGTGGCTGCCCCTGGATCCCTGGAATTCCCAGAACTGGGAATTCCTGGCTGGGCTGGGATTGCCAGAGCAGCTGTGGCTGCCCCTGGATCCCTGGCAGTGCCCAGGGCCAGGCTGGACACTGGGACAGTGGGAGGTGTCCCTGCCATGGCAGGGGTGGCTCTGGGGGGGAATTAAGGTCTCTCCAAGCCATTCCATGTTTCTATGATTATATGAAAAGCTCAAGTTGGATGATGTCCATCCAGTCAAAGAAAGATTTCTGTAGTTTTGTGCTCTTTGCTTTAAAGGTGAATGATTTGCTGCCCTGGGCTGTGACCTGCTGCACGTGTCAGCTGTGGCAGGGACGTGGCTGCTCCTGCTTTGGAGCTGGATAAAACATGGGAGGGTTGGGAGCGTTCCAGCCAAGCTGGCTCCTAAGAGATCCAATTCTCTTTTTGTGTTGCAGTTTATTTTAGAGGGCACTGGAGTTTATCCTTTTTTTGTCCCCGAGGCTGCCAGAGCTCCAGGAATGTTTGGATACAGGGTGGGACTGTGGGGTCTGTGCAGGGACAGGGGCTGGGCTGGGTGATCCCTGTGGGTCCCTCCCAGCCCAGAACATTCCAGGGCTCTGTGCTTTCTGAGGGCAGGGCTGTCTCACACATCATCCCAGCTCTGTGGAAGCCGAGCTGATGAAACGATCTCAGAAAAATAAAAAATCTCATGTAGCCAGAGCTCAGAGAGAAAAAACCACCTCGTGCAAGGCTTCCTGGAGTGCTACAATCTCCTGAAATAAATGAGCAGATTGCCATGAATGAATAAACTGCTTAAGACACTAATTCACATTCAGGAGGGCACGGGGCTGGGGCTGGGTGAGGATGACAGAACTGTTTCCCTGTGGTTGTTGCTGCACGGAGCTGGAGGAGGCAAACAGAAGGTGGCCGTGCTCTGCACACAAACTGCTGGGCACAGATGGCTCGGGGGCTCCTGCCCACGGGAAGGGGCCAGGAGCTGTGCCAGGCTGGGGGAGAGCAGCTGAGGCACTGCTGGCAGAGCTGGCAGGGAAGAGCTCTGCCTGCTGAGACAGCCACAGCAGCAGGGAGCGGGCCAGGGGGCTCAGGCTGGATTTTGGGAAGGTTCTGCCCTCCCCCAGAGGGTGCTGGGCACTGGAACAGCTCAACAGCTCCCCAGGGAATGGGGACATTGCCAAGGCTGCCTGAGCTCCAGGGGGTTTGGACACCAGGGATGCCCAGGGTGGGATTGTTGGGGGTCTGGGCAGGGACAGGGGCTGGGCTGGGATGATCCCTGGGGGTCCCAGCTCAGGATATTCCATGGTTTTGTGATTCTAAGAGAACATGTGGGAAATTTGGGCCATAAACTCACTGGGCCGTTGGGGAAAGCTGTGGGCACAATACAGGTTTGGGATGGTGATCAGGGAATTGTTTAGTGCCCTTTGCTCATTCCAGTGTTTCTGTGCAGCTGTAACTGCTCAGGAACCACTGTCCTGATAGCCAGGGCAGGTGGAGCCATGGGGGCCACGGGCCCTTGGCATGGCACCTGTCCATGGTTAAACCCAGCCCCACATCCCACATCCCCTCTGGTTAAACCCAGCCCCACATCCCACATCCCCTCTGGTTAAACCCAGCCCCACATCCCTCACCCCTCTGGTTAAACCCAGCCCCACATCCCACATCCCCTCTGGTTAAACCCAGCCCCACATCCCTCATCCCCTCTGGTTAAACCCAGTCCCACATCCCACATCCCCTCTGGTTAAGCCCAGCCCCACATCCTGGATCCCCCCTCTGGTTAAATCCAGCCCCACATCCCACATCCCCTCTGGTTAAACCCAGCCCCACATCCCTCATCCCCTCTGGTTAAACCCAGCCCCACATCCTGGATCCCCCCTCTGGTTAAATCCAGCCCCACATCCCACATCCCCTCTGGTTAAGCCCAGCCCCACATCCTGGATCCCCCCTCTGGTTAAATCCAGCCCCACATCCCTCATCCCCTCTGGTTAAACCCAGCCCCACATCCTGGATCCCCCCTCTGGTTAAATCCAGCCCCACATCCCACATCCCCTCTGGTTAAGCCCAGCCCCACATCCCTCATCCCCTCTGGTTAAACCCAGCCCCACATTCCTCATCCCCTCTGGTTAAACCCAGCCCCACATCCCCTCTGGTTAAACCCAGCCCCACATCCTGGATCCCCCCTCTGGTTAAGCCCAGCCCCACATCCCTCATCCCCTCTGGTTAAACCCAGCCCCACATTCCTCATCCCCCCTCTGGTTAAACCCAGCCCCACATCCCCTCTGGTTAAACCCAGCCCCACATCCCTCATCCCCCCTCTGGTTAAACCCAGCCCCACATTCCTCATCCTCTCTGGTTAAGCCCAGCCTGGGCCCTGCCTGTGTTTGCAGCTCTGATGGCCTGGGTGTCTGGCCCTTCCTAAGAGCCCTGTTTGCTGTGCAGCAGCCCCAGGCAGGGCTTGGGAGGGCTCTGGGCTCTGAGATAAGCCAGTTCTGCTGGTGCCAGGAGCAGCTGCTTCCCAGCACCGACAAATGGGGATTTGATGAGTTCCTGGAGATGACAAAATGGACCAAGATAAGGATCTGTGTGAGAGAACCATTCAGTTCAGTTTAGTTATTGAAATCCTCCAGCTGAACTGCTCAGTGCTGAGGGGAGGGGCTGCTCAGGCTCAGGGGCAGTGGGGACATTGATGCTGCTTTTGGGAACTGTGGGGTCTCAGTGAGCAGAGCCCATCCTGAGCCAGAGCAAGATCCTGAGCCAGAGCAGGATCCTGACCCCAGAGCATCACCCTGACCCCAGAGCAGGATCCTGGCACCCAGAGCAGGATCCTGACCCCAGAGCATCACCCTGGCACCCAGAGCAGGATCCTGGCACCCAGAGAAGGATCCTGACCCCAGAGCATCACCCTGGCACCCAGAGCAGGATCCTGGCACCCAGAGAAGGATCCTGACCCCAGAGCATCACCCTGGCACCCAGAGCAGGATCCTGGCACCCAGAGAAGGATCCTGACCCCAGAGCAGGATCCTGACACCCAGAGCAGGATCCTGACCCCAGAGCAGGATCCTGACCCCAGAGCATCACCCTGACCCCAGAGCAGGATCCTGACCCCAGAGCAGCATCCTGACCCCAGAGCAGCATCCTGACCCCAGAGCAGGATCCTGACCCCAGAGCAGCATCCTGACCCCAGAGCAGGATCCTGACACCCAGAGCAGGATCCTGACACCCAGAGCAGGATCCTGACCCAGAGCAGGATCCTGACCCCAGAGCAGGATCCTGACACCCAGAGCAGGATCCTGACCCAGAGCAGGATCCTGACCCAGAGCAGGATCCTGACACCCAGAGCAGGATCCTGACACCCAGAGCAGGATCCTGACCCAGAGCAGGATCCTGACACCCAGAGCAGGATCCTGACACCCAGAGCAGGATCCTGACCCAGAGCAGGATCCTGACCCCAGAGCATCACCCTGGCACCCAGAGCAGGATCCTGGCACCCAGAGAAGGATCCTGACCCCAGAGCAGGATCCTGGCACCCAGAGCAGGATCCTGAAACCCAGAGCAGGATCCTGACCCAGAGCAGGATCCTGACCCAGAGCAGGATCCTGACACCCAGAGGCCTCATCCTGATCCCAGGGCATCACCCTGACCCCAGAGCAGGATCCTGACACCCAGAGCAGGATCCTGACCCAGAGCAGGATCCTGACACCCAGAGAAGGATCCTGACCCAGAGCAGGATCCTGACACCCAGAGAAGGATCCTGACCCAGAGCAGGATCCTGATACCCCAGAGCAGGATCCTGGCACCCAGAGCAGGATCCTGACACCCAGAGGCCTCATCCTGATCCCAGGGCATCACCCTGACCCCAGAGCAGGATCCTGACACCCAGAGCAGGATCCTGACCCAGAGCAGGATCCTGACACCCAGAGAAGGATCCTGACCCAGAGCAGGATCTTAACCCCCCAGAGCAGCACCCTGACCCTCAGAGCAGGGTCCTGCCCTTCCCTCTGCCCCTCCCTGCCCTTCCCCTGCCCTCCCCCTGGTCAGATGCTTCCAAACCCTGCCCAAATGCTCTGTGCTAAGCCCTCAGGACACGGATTCTCTTGTTGGCCTGGACACTGTCAGGCTGTCCGGGAGTTTTCTCAATTAAAACCACTATTCCGTATTGAAATGCAATTAACACTCAATTATTTCCTATCATTGAGGCCAGTGCCTGGTTGGCAGGAGTGACTAAAACATGGGAAATGGTGTTTGGGTAGGTGGTGCCTGCACTGGCTGTTATCCCCAGCTTTTAGAAGCTCCCTTAGAGGGATTTCTCTGCTGCTGGATTTAATGGTGGTGGCCTTGCACAAATATCCCCAAATTACTTCTGAATCCCTCTATCTGCAGCATCTGACAGCAGCGATTTTATTATGCATCAGCTGAAAATGCATTTGATTTGTATTAAACTTATTTGAAGATCTTTCTGCTATTTAATCTCCTTGAGAGTGGAAGACAAGCGGAATATTGAGGTCAGGGAAGAGTGGGAGAGCAAAGAGAAATGTGGTCCTGGAAGAGCAGGTGGGCGGGAGCTGTGCCTTTTTCCTTAAATCAAGTTCAGCAGAAGCTTTCCAGCCCGACTCTGGAGGATTTCCAGGCAGCACAGTAGCTATTTTTATTAAACTGTTTTCCTGAACAGCTGCCTACTCAGGAGTGTCCCTCTGCATTTACTTTCTGTCTCAATATTCCTTTGGTAATAGAACACAGTCATTTAGGCTGGGATAAAAAAGGGAATTAAAATACCTAACATATCCACAGGGCTGGGTTTTCTCGGTGCTTGGCTGCTGTGGGGAGTTGAGTTTAACTCCTAATTACATGGTAGAGTTTGCAGCCCTGGTACTGTTGATGCTTTTTAGTAAATTCTGAATGGCAATTCTTAAACAAGGCTCTGGAGCTGCTTTGGGGAGAGAGAGAAGAGAAGAGAAGAGAAGAGAAGAGAAGAGAAGAGAAGAGAAGAGAAGAGAAGAGAAGAGAAGAGAAGAGAAGAGAAGAGAAGAGAAGAGAAGAGAAGAGAAGAGAAGAGAAGAGAGAGAGAGAAGAGAAGAGAAGAGAAGAGAAGAGAAGAGAAGAGAAGAGAAGAGAAGAGAAGAGAAGAGAAGAGAAGAGAAGAGAAGAGAAGAGAAGAGAAGAGAAGAGAAGAGAAGAGAAGAGAAGAGAAGAGAAGAGAAAAAAAGAGAAGTTTGGTGTCTGTGCTGCTTTCTCAGGCTGGGAGCACTGGAGCTGGAGCCCATGGAATGTTTTTGTTACCTGGGTGAGATTTGCCCTTATGCACAGGAGGTAGAAAAGGAAATTTCTTTACAGAACATCTGAGGGGCTGTTCAGTGTGACAAGGTTGCCCATGACCAAATCGTGAAACTGAGGCTTTACTCAGCACTCAGCACAGTCTGAGTCTCCTCACCAGGATTTTTAGTTCTCCAGTTTGAAACTTTGGCTCCCAAGATCAGCAGCAACCCCTGAGCACAGGGCTCTCCTCCCTGGGGCTGCTCTGGGGAGATGCTGCTCACAGCCTGGAACAATTCCACACCTGGCCCAAGGAGGGGCCTGGAGCAGCCCTTTCCTGCCTTCCCAGAGCTGCTGGTGCCAGACTTGCTCTGCTGTGGGATTTCTAACTAATTTCTGTGCTTATCCTCCTGGATATCCCTCATGCTCATTCCCTTTTTTCAGCAAACACAAATTTCATCTCTGAATGTGACCAGAGCTGCTCATTCCTTTTGGGATTAGGCCAGAAATCTCAGAGCTTTCAGTCTAACAGCTGGGTCATGGTGCCCAGATATTTACTGGTCCTTGCTGGTAAATTTTAAAGGTATATTTTCCTCTCCAGGTGAGCATTCCCAGCTCTCCCAGCCTGGCTCCAGAGGGGCTCCACTGGAGCAGCTCCATGGTCTCCTCTGGACTCTCTCCAGCAGCTCCAGGTCCTCCCTGTGCTGATAACCCCAGACCTGGGCTCTGAAGTTGATCAATTACCCATTAAAAAAAAATCTATAAAATACCCATTAAATGGTTGGGTTTGCTGATCTTGGAGGTCTTTTCCAACATAGATGGCTCTGTGAGGATTCCCTTGCTCAGCAGCAGCCACAGTGGGGCAGGACTGCAGTGTGGCACAGGTAGGGGACACTTCATCCCATTTATCCCATTCCTGTTTGCTGGAGCTGAGGGAGGTGGGGCTGTGACAGGGCAGAGCCCAGAGCTGACACTCCAGAGTCCCCATTTTCCAGGGAAAGTGTCTTGGGCTGCAATACAGGGTGTGCCCAGCAATGCCCAGAATTCTGTCCCATCTGCTGACCCGGCTGGGGCAGTGCCCCTGATCTCCTGGCACACATTCTCTGCTCATGGGCATCTTTAAACCAGCTGGGCAATCATCTTTATCTTCCCACAGCCCATCCTCCCTCCAGCAGATATCTCCTGTTCATGGCCACTGAGTCCCAGGGCATGGCTGAGAAAATTCCATCATCCCACTGGGAGATGCTCCAGCCAGGGCAGGAGCCAAGCCTTTCCTACCCAGAGAAAAACTGACATTTGGGACACCAAAGCACCTTCTTTCCACTGGATTCCAGAGGAAAACCAGAGCCTTGCACATCATCCCTGGAGCTTCAGAGGAAACTGCCCCTTCTCCAGGAGCACTGCTCCAGCTGAGCCACATCTGCCCCTGCAGGAGGATGCAGCACCATGGAATGGGACTGTGCCACCACCCTGACTGACTGACTGTGCCAGCTTGGATTCTGACTCTGGCAGGGCTGGGATTGTTCTGTGTAATACTGCATTGCTAGTTTAATTGTCCTAGGAAAGAACTGTTATTCCTATTCCCATCTCTTTGCCTGAGAGCCCCTTCATTTCAAAATTATAATAATAATTTGGAGGGAGGGGGTTTACATTCTGTATTTCAAAGAGAAGCTTCTCCCTTTATTGGCAGACCCCTGTCCTTCCCACCAGGACAGAATGCCAGGCTGGGGCCATCCCAAACCCTTCACTGTGTGACATCACACTCTTCTATCCAAACTACACACCCAGTGCCCAGTTCTCATTTTTGGCAGCCTCAGCTGCTCAGATGTGCTGAGCTGCTCCCCCTCTCTCTGGGCAGGGCTGAGCTGTTCATCAAGGGGCTCAGGGCATTCCCTCACTTTCTCCTGAGTTTTCTCTGTGAGGTTCCCTGCGTGGCCCTGAGCAGCAGAGCAGCTCCATCCATCAGAGCAGAGGCACTGCAGGAAGTTTCCAGGGCAGGGCTCAGCCAGGGCTGTCAGCACACATCAAACCCTGGGACAGCCAGGGGATCCCTCCTGCCTCCAGAGAGATGGAGCTCTATAAATAGCACACAGGGCTCTGGCTTGGTCTCTGCAATGTCAAAAGCCTCAAAATTCAGAGCAGAGCTCCCCAAAAGCTCTGCAGGACTGGAGCTTGCTCTGTGGGGGGTGCACACAGTGGCAAAGAATTTTTATTTTAGTAACTGCTAATTTTACAGACTGTCAAACTGATTTTTAAATCCCATCCCAATCCACCCCTGCCATGGCAGGGACACTCCCACTGTCCCAGTGTCCAGCCTGGCCCTGGGCACTGCCAGGGATCCAGGGGCAGCCACAGCTGCTCTGGCAATCCCAGCCCAGCCAGGAATTCCCAATTCCCAACATCCCACCCATCCCTGCCCTCTGGCAGTGTCCCATTCCCTGTGTCCTGTCCCTCCATCCCTGTCCCAGCCCCAGCAGGGCCCTGTCCCTGCTGTCTCAGCAGTGCAGGAGCTGGGGAAGCTCTGAGGGTTTTATCTCCTCATTATCAGCCCCAGAAAGCTGCAGGGCTGGGACCAGGGCTCTCTACAGCCAGCAGTTCATTTTTCTTCATTAGTTTGTCCTTGCAGAAGTCCCAGCCCAGCCCAGGAGCCATGGGGCCGTTCCTGCACTGAGGAAGATGAGGATGAGGATGAAGAGCTCCTGCTTAACCTTGGCAGCCCTGACCTACATTGCAGCCCCTTTATTCTCCTCTCCCTGCTGCAGAAGCAGTTTATTTGGGGAATACATAAAAAGTCCTGAAAATACAGCCCATGACAATATTTCAGGCTGATGGTTTGCACTTTACAGGAGCCTTTAATCTTCCTTGGGATAAAGCAAAACCTAAATTACCAGCTGGGAAGTGCTGGGTGCTGGGCTCAGTGTGGGCCAGCTCTGGGCACACAGCCAGGCCTTTATTTGCAGGACAGAATAAATTCCCCTCCAAAAGTTCACCCTTTATTTTTCCTCCTAAACCTCCATTGTCTTACGGGCTCGACTTGCAAACATTTAAGATTTGCATTAATATTGGCAAGAACAAACTTCATGATTTCTTGCTCTTGGTCCAAGTGAAGCCTATTGCTTAAGATCACACTGTTATAAATGATCCTATTATCACTGCAATCCTGGAGAACCTTCCCAGGATTAACCCATTTCAAAGCAGAGGCTTCCAATTTTAAATTTGTAAATATTGAGCAGCACAGTTTGCACTGTGCATTTACAGCTGCAGCTGGTGGTGCCACACTCCCAGTCCCACCTGCATTATCATAATGGAATTTTACAGGAACAGCACTTTGAATTGGCCAAGGCTTCCTCTAAAGGCACGAGGGTTTCTCTATCAGAATTTCAGTCATATTTACCCTCTGAGTTCTATAACACACCTCTGTTCTTGCTGAGAAATCCACAGAACTTCCTATTTTAAGCTGAAGAAGGGGAGATTTAATGGGAAATTGGGAAGGAATTCCTGGCTGGGAGGGTGGGGAGGGGCTGGGATGGAATTACCAGAGAAGTTGGGATTCTTCCCACCCAAACCAGTCTGGGATTCCCAGTCTGGGGCAGCTCCCCTTGGCAGGGGCAGCAGGGGAGGCTCTGGGGGCAATTTCTGAGGCTTCTCCCTGGCAAGAATTCAAGCAGAGAATTCTTAGATTGGCTAAATGGATTCAAGAAGTTGTGATGTATTTCAATAATAATTTTTACAAGAAATGTGCTTTAAAATGAAAAAAATTGCTTTGACAGAAATTCTGAGCAGCGAAGATAAACTCAAGTAATTTTATTTTTCAAAAAGCTTCAATATATTATAAAATCCCAGACTGGTTTGGGTTGGGAGTGACCTCAAATCCCCTCCAGGGACACCTCCCACTGTCCCAGCTGCTCCAGCCCCAGTGTCCAGCCTGGCCCTGGGCACTGCCAGGGATCCAGGGGCAGCCACAGCAAATCTGGGAATTCTGTGCCAGGGCCTCACTGTATTTTATGTTATGATCAACCATTAACATTTCATTTATTCAAAATACATTTACTAAATCTTTCTTTTTTTGTTGTCTCAGTTCTGTTAAATAAAATGCTGATGGAGATGAGTAATGAGTTGTCTTTGCTTGTCCCAGTAATGATCATTATTTTCCACTTGAAATTAAATTACATTTAAATTTTGGTAATAAACAGCTGAGTAGTAATGAATGCTACACCATTATCTTAATATTCTGCAATTTATCACCTCTGAAAACAGATAAATCAGTCTGCTAAGGACAGCCAGTGGAATGCCAGGTCACAGACTAGAGACCAACACAGATTTGTGTGGCTGAGCTCTGGTGTCACACACCTGTCACTGACTTTAAAGGTTAAAAAACTCCTCCCAAATTTTGAGAAACCTGAAATTTGGATTATTTTGATAAGAATTTCCTGCTGTTTTAAATGAATCGCGAGTGTGAGTGAGCCTGGAGCTGCTGTCCCCATTCCTGTTCCAGTTGTCCCCCCAGAATCCAGGTCAGACACCTTTCCTCTCCCCCACCTTTCTCCAGGCTTTGTCCCTCCCAAATTCCCGAGTCCCATCCCTCCCAAACTCCTGAGTCCCATCTTCCCAAATTCCCGAGTCCCATCCCTCCCAAATTCCCGTGTCCCATCCCTCCCAAATTCCGTGTCCCATCCTTCCCAATTCCCGTGTCCCATCCCTCCCAATTCCCGTGTCTCATCCCCCAAATTCCCGTGTCCCATCCCTCCCAATTCCCGTGTCCCATCCCTCCCAATTCCCGTGTCCCATCCCCCAAATTCCCGTGTCCCATTACCCAGATTCCTGTGTCCCATCCCTCCCAATTCCTGTGTCCCATCCCTCCCAATTCCCGTGTCCCATCCCGCAAATTCCCGTGTCCCATTAACCAGATTCCTGTGTCTCATCCCCCAAATTCCCGTGTCCCATCCCTCCCAATTCCCGTGTCCCATCCCCCAAATTCCCGTGTCCCATTACCCAAATTCCCGTGTCCCATCCCCCAAATTCCCGTGTCCCATCCCTCCCAATTCCCGTGTCCCATCCCCCAAATTCCCGTGTCCCATCCCCCAAATTCCCGTGTCCCATCACCCAAATTCCCGTGTCCCATCCCTCCCAATTCCCGTGTCCCATCCCTCCCAATTCCCGTGTCCCATCCCCCAAATTCCCGTGTCCCATCCCTCCCAATTCCCGTGTCCCATCCCTCCCAATTCCCGAGTCCCATCCCTCCCAATTCCCGAGTCCCATCCCTCCCAATTCCCGTGTCCCATCCCTCCCAATTCCCGTGTCCCCTGCAGGAGGAGCAGGATGCTCCGGGGGTGCTGCAGCTCCCGTGTCCCGCGGAATCAGGGCTGGTGGAGCCTCCTGGGCTCAGGCAGGGCCGGGATTTGGGGTCCTGCCCATCCAGGGCTGCCCTGGGGGGCGGCAGCACCCGGCAGATCCAGGGCAGATCCCGAGTGCCCGATTCCATGCGGGGCTGCACCGGGAGAAGCCGGGAGGAGCTGGGTGCAGACCCTCGGTGTGAGCCTGAGGGGTGGGCGGGGGAGAATCTGTGCAGGATCCTCTGGGATCCTCCGGGATCCTCTGGGATCCTCTGGGACCCTCTGGGACTCTCTAGGATCCTCCAGGATCCTCCAGGATCCTCTGGGATGTTCCAGGATCCTCCAGGATCCCCTGGGTTCATCTGGGGTCCTCTGGGGTCCCCTGGGATCCTCTTGAATTATCTGGGATCCTCTGAGATCTTATGGGATCTTCTAGGATCCACTGGAATATTCCAAGATCTCCTGAGACCCTCTGGCATCTTCTGGGATCCTCCAAGATACTCTGGGATACTTTTGGATGCTCTGGCATCCTCCGGGATCCTCTGGGATGCTCTGGAATCCTCTGGGATCTTCTGGGACCCTCTGGAATTCTCTGGGTTTTTCTGGGATCCTCTGGGGCCCTCTGGGATCCTCTGGGATCTTCTGGGACCCTCTGGGATAATCTGGGATCCTTCAGTATCCTCTGGGATCAGGGAGTGGGGGATGCTGTGAAACATCACCCAAATGAAGGATCCCGCCAGGAGAGCCTGGCTGCAGGATCCTCTGGGATCCTCTGGGATATTCTGCGATCCTTCAGTATCCTCTGGGATCAGGGAACAGGGGATGCTGTTAAACATCACCCCACAGGAAGGATCCCACCAGGAGTTTGTGGTGCAGGATCCTCCGGGATCCTCTGGATTTTGGGGTCAGGAGATGCTGTTCAGCAGCACCCACAGCAGGGCCTAGCCAGCCCGTCCCCTGGCTGGTGCAGTCCCTTGGGAATGTGCCCAGTTCCTGCAGGACAGTCCCTGCAGGGGACAGTGGCAGCCCTGGGCAGGGGCCAGGCTGGGAACTGTCCCTGCAAACACCCGTGTATGAAGTTTTCAAAAGCCAACTTCTGGTTTAATGAAGCTGTCCCCTCTCATCAGTTTCACTCTAATCCTTGAGAGCACAGAACCTTTTAAGCCTAATGAAAAATGTTAATAAAGCTTCAGGTTGTGGAGAGGGTTTTTTCCTGATTCAGTAACAGCTGTCAGCACCTTTCCCTGCTGCCCCTGAACATGTCACTGTGCTGTGCTGACAAAGAAACCCCAAACTGTGCTGCCCCAGCCCCTGCCCTGCTCACTGAAACTGCCCCAGAACCCCTGTGCCAGGGCCAGGCTGGGCTGGGAGCACCTGGGATGGGAGGATGGGAGGATGGGATAATGGGATTAGGATAATGGGATAATGGGATGGGATGGGGTAATAGGATGGGGTAATGGGATGGGATGGGATAATGGGATGGGGTAATGGGATGGGGTAATGGGATGGGGTAATGGGATGGGGTAATGGGATGGGATGGGATGGGATGGGATGGGATGGGATGGGATGGGATGGGATGGGATGGGATGGGATGGGATGGGATGGGATGGGATGGGATGGGATGGGATGGCATGGGATGGCATGGGATGGGATGGGATGGGATGGGATGGGATGGGATGGGTTAATGGGATGGGATGGGATAATGGGATGGGATAATGGGATAGGATGGGATTTGAGGTCCCTTTCCAGCTGAGTGGGGAGGGTTGTGGGAAGTAGAAAAGGTATAAAACACTCCGAAAGCTGGGTGAAAGCACGAATGGGCCTCAGCTTTTAATGTTCTGCTATTGGTTAGGAAGTTTTGTAATGAAGAGAACTGATCTGCTGTGCCAGCAGCTGAACCTGTTCCATCTCCCTTGCTTGAGGCTGATGGCTGTGATGGAATAAAGCTTCAAGACAGCTGCTCCAGTGATCCCATCCAGTGTGTGTACATAGATATGTAAATATAAAATAAGATAAAGAAAAATATACCAAGAAACCAAAAAGGGTGACCCGAGCCTCTCCCTTGGCCAGGCCAGGCTGTACTGGGCTCTGCACCCTGGTTTATAGAAATCCCTGCTGTGCTTGGCACTGCTCAGGCATGGCAAGGGACTCCTGGCATTCCATGGAATCCCAGAAAGGTTTGGGTGGGAAGGGTCTCAAATCCCACCCAGAGCCATCCCTGGATGGGCAGGGACACCTCCCACTGCCCCAGTGTCCAGCCTGGCCCTGGGCACTGCCAGGGATCCAGGGGCAGCCACAGCTGCTCTGGCAATCCCAGCCCAGCCAGGAATTCCCAATTCCCAATATCCCACCCATCCCTGCCCTCTGGCATTTCAGGTGAGTCCATCCTGTCCTCTCCCATCCCTGTCCCCATTCCCAGCTCACCCCAGAGCTCAGGGGACCACCAGCCTGGCCCCCCTCCCTGCAGGGCTGCAGCAACCCGTGACCAGCAAGGAGGAGGGTAATTAGCACAAACAGGAGAAGGAAACGCTGCTTCTGGAAGGCAGGACTTGTTGGAACAGAATTTCTGATGTGGGAACATGAAGACTGACAAATGGGAATCTGTTCATGCAACATGTAATTAAACAGTACAACTTATTAGCACGGGGGGTTGCTATGGCAAATAATTTATATGGATTTGGAAGGAAAGGCAAACAGAGGCAGATAACACCAATACCTGGTGATGTGAGCCCGAGAGCAGCTCAGGCTGAGCTCCGGCAGCTCCAGCAGCTGCAGCCCCTGGGGCTCTCCCTGCTCCTGGGGATGTTCTCTTACACTCCACTTTGCAATGGGAATTTGGTTTGCTCTGATTTAAAATGCAGGTTCAGAATAATTTTAGCATTATTTTCAAAACTGTATGAAAATGCCTTTATTTATCGCACAATAAATTTATTTTATATCTTTTATATAATATATAATTTATTAGAATAACATTTTTTTTAGCTTCAGAATAATTGCCAGAACCCTGTGGCTGCCCCTGGATCCCTGGCAGTGTCCAAGGCCAGGCTGGACACTGGGGTTGGAGCACCTGGGACATGGGAAATCTCCCTGCCCACGGCAGAACAAGAGGAGCTTTAAGGTCCCTTTGAACCCAAACCATCCTGGGATTCTGTGATTTTTTTTTTTGTTGTTGTTATTTTTTTGGAGTAGTTGAAATGGAACATCTCTGCTGTAAGATTTTCCTTCATTCTTCTTTCCCTCTGGGAAGGGTCAGAAGTTATAGAGAAACCCTTGAATATATTTTGCCTGATCTGAAGGTGACTTTTCACTGCATTAAGCTCTTTGCAGGAGAATTTAAACTCCTTTCTTTGCCTGAATTTTGTGCTTTAGTTATGAGAGTTTGTTGGTAATGTTAACTCACTGTTAGCTTGGTTTTCATTTGCTAATTATTAATTACTAATTGGTGGCATCCTGGGACACCCCCAGGGATGGGGATCCAACCCTGCCTGGGCACTGCCAGTCCCTGAGCTCCCTTCCCATGGGGAAATTGCTGCTGGTTCCACCCTGAGCCTGCCCTGGCCCAGCCTGAGGCTGTTCCCTCTCCTCCTGTCCCTGTTCCCTGGCAGCCCTGGATGTGTCTGGATGCCCCTGGATGTGTTTGGATGTCCCTGGATGTTTTTGGATGTCTCTGGATGTTTTTGGGTGTCCCTGGCTGTGTTTGGATATCTCTGGCTGTGTTTGGATGCCCCTGGATGTTTTTGGATGTCTCTGGATGTTTTTGGATGTCCCTGGATGTTTTTGGGTGACCCTGGATGTGTTTGGATATCTCTGGATGTGTTTGGATGCCCCTGGATGTTTTTGGATATCTCTGGATGTTTTTGGATGTCCCTGGATGTCCCTGGATGTTTTTGGGTGTCCCTGGATGTGTTTGGATATCTCTGGATGTGTTTGGATGCCCCTGGATGTGTTTGGATGTCTCTGGATGTTTTTTGATGTCCCTGGATGTCCCTGGATGTCCCTGGATGTTTTTGGGTGTCCCTGGATGTGTTTGGATATCTCTGGATGTGTTTGGATGCCCCTGGATGTGTTTGGATGTCTCTGGATGTTTTTGGATGTCCCTGGATGTCCCTGGATGTCCCTGGATGTTTTTGGGTGTCCCTGGATGTGTCCCCCAGCCCAGCCCCCCCTGCACTGCCCCAGCAGCACCAGGATGAATTTGTTGTGTAAATACCATGAAAAGTTTGGCTCATCCAGGAGGAATTGTCTCTATCCATTAAAAATCCCCCAAAGAACCAAGCACAGAGCTCTGGCTAAAGCACCTCTGAAAAACTCCTGTGGCCTTTTGGAGAGCCAAAGCCATTTGGGGTGAGACCTTGGGAAGCTGCTGTCCCTGGGGCAGCATTGCCAGGAGCAGGCTGAGCCAGAGCTGCAGCTGATTGCAGTGCCCCTCACTGCCAGCTACCCCCTGGCTGGTTCCAAGGAATCATTTTCTGATTATGACTGTTTCTGGGCTCTGTATTAATCATTTACTATTCATTATTTCTGAACTGTGACTGACCACCTAAATTGAGTGCACTATTTCTGGGCCTCAATTAGGTAATTGAAATGCTCTTTAAATCAGAGTAATTAGCAGTGTGGCTTTTCAGATGAATTATTTTTTATCCTGAATTAATGGAAATTCTGGGACTCATGAGCTATTATGCCCATTCTTTGGCACTGACCTGGATTCTGTCAGATAAGGAGCAGCAGGAGTTTGTGCATCGCCTTGAACAGACCTGACAGCTTCTATTTGTTAAAATATTCCCAATTCCGGGCTGGGAGGGCTCAGCCAGCTCTGGCAGGGCAGAAATTTCAAACACAATTTGTAACCAACGAGGCAGGCTGGCCACAGGAGCCACGGTTTGGTGGCAGCAGATTAAAGCTGTCTCCTCAAGATGGTGGAAATCTCCAGTTCTGTGTTTTCCCAGCCCTGTTTCCATCAGTAGCAGCCAGAGAGGAGCTGCTCAGACGAGCTGATCTGGATGCTGGGTGTGCTCTTTGAGGTGTCTCCACGAATTTGTTCCTGCTCCTGGTTTGTGCTCACACAGTGAATATTTCCCAGCCTGAGCCTGCTCCTTCCTCCTGGATGAGGGATCACCTCAATCCAGAGTCATGAATATGCACAGTGCCAATGAGACAGTTCAGCTTCAGATAAAAGGGGGAGGCAGTGAATGGCTGAAAAATGGAGATTTTTGCTCCTCCAGTCTCCACACAGGCCCTGATTTGGTTTGTGCTGTTAAAAGGTGGCTCACTCCAGCCCTGAGGATGCTGCTGGGGCTGTGGTCAGTCCTGCTGGACAGCAGGGACCAGAGTGACCCTCAGGGGTCCCTGTGGGTTCCTCAGGGGTCCCTGTGGGTCATTCCTTCACCACCTGCACAGAGACACAGACACAGAGCTGCAGGTGACACTCAGGGGTCCCTTTGGGGTCCCTTTGGGGTCCCTTTGGGGTCCCTCAGGGGTCCCTGTGGGTCATTCCTTCACCACCTGCACAGAGACACAGACACAGGGCTGCAGTGACCCTCAGCACACGTTGGGAGCCCGAGCTGAGCGTGCAGGACACATCCAGAGGGAGCAGCACAGGGAGCAGGAGCAGCCCCAGGGAATCTGGGGCACCTGAACAGGGCCAGGAGCTGGGGCTGCCCTGGGATCAGCCCAGGCTGGGAGGAGCAGCTGGAGCAGCCCTGGGGGAGGATTTGGGGGTGCTGTGGGTGAGAGCTGGAGCTGCCCCAGCCCTGAGTCCCCTAGCCTGGCCTGTGAGTGCCAGGAAAGGGATTGGGATTGTGCCCCTGTGCCCTGCCCAGGTGAGATCCCACCTGGAATCCTGCTCCAGCCCCGGGCTCAGCACAGGGAGCACCTGGGGCTGCTGGAGAGATCCAGAGGAGGCACCAGAGGGATGGAGCAGCTGAGCTGGGAGAGCTGGGAATGCTCACCTGGAGAGGAGCTTTGGGGTCACCCAGCTGTGGCCTTGCAGTGCCTGAAGGAGCTGCAGGAAGATGGAGAGGGGATTTCCAAGGGATGGAGGGACAGGACACAGGGAATGGGACACTGCCAGGGGCAGGGATGGGTGGGATATTGGGAATTCCTGGCTGGGCTGGGATTGCCAGAGCAGCTGTGGCTGCCCCTGGATCCCTGGCAGTGCCCAGGGCCAGGCTGGACACTGGGACAGTGGGAGGTGTCCCTGCCCATCCAGGGATGGCTCTGGGTGGGATTTGAGACCCTTCCCACCCCAGACATTCCCTGGTGCTGTGATCTGTTTATGGAAGTTCCAGAGACCATGAAGTTTGGTTTATCTGTTACACAACAGCCCAATCTCCCTCTCAGGCTCTCCTGGTTTTATCTTTGTGGCACCATCAGAAAGCTTCGTACAGCCTGGCTATTCCTACTTGATATTCAGGACATGAGGCTTTACAAGAGGAAATGTCTTGATGTATCTGCTATTTTATTTTTAATGAAAACATTTCTTGCTCTGAAAAAAAAAAGAGGTCACTGCACATCTCCGAGTACAAATTATTGCATATGCACAGGAGCTGGAAAACCACTGGGTTTAGAAACCACTAAATTCCCACTCAACAGCACCCTTAGAACATGCAAATAAGGCAAAAGGCAGCAGCTCATTGTGGGCTTTGGAGCACACAAAAATATCCCAGCTCCCCTGGGACCGTGCACCGCCAGGAACGGGAAGGGAAATTTTCCTTTTCAAAAAGCTTTGTAGAGCAGTGAAAGAATCGCTCCTGGGCAGAGGGCTGGAGGCTCTGATCCACCAAATCCCTTCCTGGAAGGGCCTGGGTGCCAGGGCTGCACAAAGAGGAGCTGCAGAGCGGGGGAGGCAGTGGCTGAGCTCCCCCAGGAGATCATTTGCTCCGGCACTCAATTCCTGCCTCTCCCCTGCTGCTTCCATGAGCCTCTTCAAGAACGTGAAAAAAAAAAAAAAATAAAAAGAAGGTGATTTTCTTTCCTCCCCTTAAATTGTTTGTTCAAATTTCTTTGCAGCTGAGGGGAAAAAAAACCAGCTTTGTGTGCAGGGAAGCCATAATGCAATCTGCAATCTGCAATGGTGATTTGGAGTTCCTGCTGGCATTGGGATTGCAGGGAGCAGGGAGGAGATGAAGGTGATAATGAGGGGATGGGGCACTGGAGGAGAGGGACAGGGGCTCCAAGGGACACTGGGGCTGGAGCAGCCTGGGGCAGTGGCTGGGGGGTGTCCCTGGGGTGTCCCTGAGTTGCAGGATGTGCCCAGCAATGTGAGTTCTGTCCCATCTGCTGACCCGGCTGGGGCAGTGCCCCTGATCTCCTGGCACACATTCTCTGCTCATGGGCCATCTTTAAACCAGCTGGGCAATCATCTTTATCTTCCCACAGCCCATCCTCCCTCCAGCAGATATCTCCTGTTCATGGCCACTGAGTCCCAGGGCATGGCTGAGAAAATTCCATCATCCCACTGGGAGATGCTCCAGCCAGGGCAGGAGCCAAGCCTTTCCTACCCAGAGAAAAACTGACATTGGGACACCAAGGCACCTTCTTTCCACTGGATTCCAGAGGAAAACCAGAGCCTTGCACATCATCCCTGGAGCTTCAGAGGAAACTGCACCTTCTCCAGGAGCACTGCTCCAGCTGAGCCACATCTGCCCCTGCAGGAGGATGCAGCACCATGGAATGGGACTGTGCCACCACCCTGACTGACTGACTGTGCCAGCTTGGATTCTGACTCTGGCAGGGCTGGGATTGTTCTGTGTAATACTGCATTGCTAGTTTAATTGTCCTAGGAAAGAACTGTTATTCCTAATTCCCATCTCTTTGCCTGAGAGTCCTTTAATTTCAAAATTATAATAATAATTTGGAGGGAGGGGGTTTACATTCTCCATTTCAAAGAGAAGCTCCTGCCTTTATTGGCAGACACCTGTCCCCAAACCAGGACACCTTGATGGCTCTGAGCTCCCTTCCAGCTGAGAGCACTCTGGGTTTGTGATGCTGTGGAAGCAATTCAGAATTCCTTTGGTTCCTTTGGTTCCTTTTTGTTTCCCTTGGTTCAGAGATCCCCAGCTCAGCTGCAGCAATCCAGGCTCTGGGCACACAAGGTGTGGGATTCAGTTGGGAATCACCCAGTGACAGCATCTGCTGAATTTATCCCGTGCCATCTGCAGCAGCACGCCTGGGGGGCACGGGAGGCAATCCAGGATTTTGTAGCCCTGTGTCATCCCCTCAGCCTCTTTTCTTCAGCAGAATAAATAAATTAAAGGATAGAGAACAAGGCCACTGTAAAAAGCAGAATCTGGTTTTGCTTTCTGGGTGAAGGATTCTCCATTTCCCACTCTCTGTCTCTGAGTTAGTGAGGTGTTTTCTGAGGTGTTTTCTGAGATGTTTTCTGAGATGCTTTCTGAGGTGTTTTCTGAGGCTCAGCCCTGCCACCATCCCTGTGCTCAGGAGCTCTGGAGACTCTTGGAGCCCTGAAACTTGGGAATTTTGGGATTTCTGTGCACTGACTCCCTGGAGAACACTGCTTTTGACATGAGGCCTTGGAGAAAGCTCCCAAAATTGAATGATAGAACTAAAATCACTGGTGTGTGGTTAAATAGAAGTGTGTAATGTCACACGGTGAAAATTTTGGATTTTGGGGTTTTGGAATATAGTGATAGTTGTGTGACAAAATGGAGGTTTTAGGGTGGAGATTTTTCTTCATTCTTATCCCTCTTCTTCTTGGGTTTAGGTGACACTTTTGTGAATGGATAGAAAATGCCTCACTGCAGGTCACAGGTGTTGGGTCATTAGGTCAAAAGTAAAAATAATTTAGATGTTAGCTTTCAATTGGACTGTTTGGCCTTAAAATGCCTTGCAACAAGTGAGATTCATCACCATTTCTGCATTTTTATCCTGTTAGCTGCAAGTGCTGCAGCACTGACTGTGACATGGATGAGAATTAATAAACATCTGAGTCCAAACTTGAAATTCCATCTCGTGCTTTTAATCCTGACCCTGTCAAGAAGAAAAAGAAGATAAAAATTAAGACTTAAAAGTAATGTTGGACTGGGCATCTTGGCATCACCCCCTGCTCATCCCTGCACTGAAAATCAAATGCCCATTCCCTGATTCCCCAAGGAGAGAAATGAGAGAAATCCCAGCAGGATTGTGGGTGACACTGGGAAGTTTGAATGTTTGAAAGGCCCTGCTTGGGAGCTGGGACCTAAAAATATCAGTTTGCTTTAAGTGCTGAAGGCACAGCTTAACAAAGTTTGACCAAATGTCATCAAATTCACTCTATTTGCCTCATCACTGGTTTCACTTAGATTGTAAAATATTTGGAGGAAATATCTCCTCAGTTTATGTGCACTCATAAATTTCATGGTACCACAAGCCCAAATCTGGCCTGGTACATCCAGTTGCTGCCATAACCTGATCCATAAATCAGAATTATTTAAAGCCTCCTGCGACTTTTCCTGGGCTTCTCCTCTCCTGCAGCTGCACCTGTGGATCCAGAGAGCCCCAGAAATAGATTTTTTCAATTATGACTCATGCTGCTGGCTTGATGGATACGAAACAGGGTCCTGATAATAGATCAGAATACTAATAATTCCTTTTGCTTAATTGAAGAGGTTATTTTAATGAAAATGGAGCAGTTCAGTGCCTGTCCCGTGGGGATGTTCAGCTTGTTTCCCTGAAGGCTCGTGCCAGGGGGCTCCTCCTCCATTTCACACCAGCTGGGGCTGATTTTTGTACATTTTAGAGGAAAATGCATTCAGTGTTGCTTCCTGAGGGGGGCCCAACTAAAACCTGATTTCTCCACCTTTCCCCCTCAGCTGAAGTAAAGAACATCCAGGGGCTGCCAGGGGTTTGATCCATGGGCAGGATTTAATAACAATAACTGGGAACAAACACTGGATGTTCCACAACCACCCAAGGCAAAGCTCAGCCCTGGGTCACTACAAACCAAGGGCATCTTGTGAATAATGGCAGAAATTCTATTTATTGGTGTGAATTCTTTATCTCCTGGACCAGCACTGAATGAAGCTGATTGCTGATTGAGGCTGCACAGATCATTGAGAATGTAAATTAATGACAAACTATTGAAATTAAGAAGCAAAGATATGATAATGCCTGGCAAAAATACTGAGAGGTGGAATGGCATAGCAATATAAGCAAATTATCATCTTCAGGAGTGAAAAAGAAATACAATGGGATAAAAATCTTAGCAGATGGTGAAGTTTAGCATCACTTACTGGAGGTATTCAGAAAAGGAATGTTTTGTGAGCATAAAGAGAGTGAAGAAGAATTTTAGTTGATGCTTGATGAGGTTTTTATGAGAAGACATTATGTCCCTGACTTGGGAAGCAGCAGAAGTTTCAGTGGAAATGTAAATGTAAACAGAAACTGATTCAATTTGTTGGGGGAAAAAGAAAAGACCAATTCAGGTTTCAGCCTAAATTAGACTAAAACCCTAAAATGCAAAAACAATTCCTGTGTGCCAGGCTTTTCTAGACTGGCAAACCTGCATGAGAATGAGGAGCATTGAATGCAGGGGCTGGTGCTGGAGGCCTGCATCTCAAAAATGAGATTTCCCCTGAAGGAGGACAGGAATCCATCCCTCTCTCCCTTAGGAACCTCTGCCAGCCCAGATTTCCTCGAGGATCCAGGAGCACATCAGGATGGGGCTGTGCTGCACTGAGGGATTGCATATCCTGTTTTTTAGGATACAATAATTTGGGTTCAAGGAGCTGCCGTGTTTTGGCAGAGATTCCTCTTGGAATGGTCAGTGCAGAGAGGAAATTGGGAGTTTTTAAACACGGAATTGTGAGGCTTCAAGTTGAGTCACTTCAGTGGACCAGAACAGGGCAAGGAAAGGGTAAAGACATGAGTCACAGAAGGAAGAAAATCCTCTTTTTTTTTTTTTTTTTTTTTTTTTTTGTATTTTTGTATTTTTGTTTTTTTCCCTGAGTTTGCACAAGCAGCAGTTGAACCTGTGGCAGAAGTGAAACATCTTCCACTTTCACCTCAGAAACAGAAGAGTGAAAAAGTTCCTGCCCATGTGCTCCTGATCCTGTGGTCCAGGGGACAGGAGGCAGGGACAGGGGGCAGGAAGGAAGGAATATTTCCATGGCAAGGGCTGGGAATGAACAGCCAGCTAAGAGCAGAAAATAAAAGAAAAATTCGTTGCTGTAAAAATTTTCAGAGCACCAAGCAAGTAGCAGGATCCATTTCCTCCAATATCAAACCAAAACCTCCCCTGCTGCCATCTGAGGCTGCTCCCTGCCCTGGCCCTTTGCTGTGCTGGGAGCTCAGGCAGGGCAGAAATTCCTCTGTGGCCAAGTCCTAAAGGCTCAAACAGCTGCAGGAGGAGCAGAAGAGCCCCGTGCACTGGAAATGTTGTGTTTGGAGCACAGAACTGGAAATGTGTTGGCAGCCCAGCATTGGAAATGTTGTGTTTGCAGCCCAGCTCTGCTCTAATTCAGTCAGGAGCACTGAATGTCACAGTGCTCCCAGCTCTGCAGCAGCTGGATCAAGGGGCTGGCTCAGGGTTGAGGTGGTGGCTCCAGAATTGGGGAACTGGCTCCAGGATCAGGGACTGAGTCCAGGATCAGGGACGGGCTAGTGTTTTTCCGCAATTTCTAGGAAGCTGCTGTTGTCCTGTCATCCCCTCCTGTCATCCTCTCCTGTCCATCCTCTCCTGTCCATCCCCTCCTGTCCATCCTCTCCTGTCCATCCTCTCCTGTCCATCCTCTCCTGTCCATCCCCTCCTGTCCATCCTCTCCTGTCCATCCCCTCCTGTCCATCCTGCCCTGTCCATCCCCTCCTGTCCATCCCCTCCTGTCCATCCCCTCCTGTCCATCCCCTCCTGTCCATCCTCTCCTGTCCATCCCCTCCTGTCCATCCTCTCCTGTCCATCCCCTCCTGTCCATCCCCTCCTGTCCATCCCCTCCTGTCCATCCCCTCCTGTCCATCCTCTCCTGTCCATCCCCTCCTGTCCATCCCCTCCTGTCCATCCCCTCCTGTCCATCCTCTCCTGTCCATCCTCTCCTGTTCATCCCTCCTGTCCCTCCCCTCCTGTCCATCCCCTCCTGTCCATCCTCTCCTGTCCATCCCCTCCTGTCCATCCCCTCCTGTCCATCCTGCCCTGTCCATCCTCTCCTGTCCATCCTCTCCTGTCCATCCTCTCCTGTTCATCCCCTCCTGTCCATCCCCTCCTGTCCATCCTCTCCTGTCCATCCTCTCCTGTCCATCCCCTCCTGTCCATCCCCTCCTGTCCATCCTGCCCTGTCCATCCTCTCCTGTCCATCCTCTCCTGTCCATCCCCTCCTGTCCATCCTCTCCTGTCCATCCTCTCCTGTCCATCCCCTCCTGTCCATCCCCTCCTGTCCATCCTGCCCTGTCCATCCTCTCCTGTCCATCCTCTCCTGTCCATCCCCTCCTGTCCATCCCCTCCTGTCCATCCTCTCCTGTCCATCCTCTCCTGTCCATCCCCTCCTGTCCATCCCCTCCTGTCCATCCTGCCCTGTCCATCCTCTCCTGTCCATCCTCTCCTGTCCATCCCCTCCTGTCCATCCTGCCCTGTCCATCCCCTCCTGTGCATCCCCTCCTGTCCATCCCCACCTGTGCCAGCCTCAGGCTCTGCCTCTGGCACCAGAACAGATGGGATGCCCTCAGTGCCACCCCACATTCCTGACTGGAATGTGGCCTCTGGGAGAGCCCTGCTTCCCCAAGGTCACCTTTTGCCACCTTCCATCCATTCCCAGGATCTGAATGTTCCCTGGGAAAAGGAGATGAGTTTTTTCCAATTCTCCAGACACAGTTGGGCTGTGCTGAGACAACTGGACATGGTGCACCCAGCAGGGAATGCAGGCTCTGTCTGGATTGTTCATTTCCAAGGGAAAGGGAAAGGTTAATTTAAAAGAATAATAATAAAAAAAAAAAAAGGGTTCATTGTCAAGCTCAAAACAGAAAGGGAACAGGAAGAATTTTGGCATTTATGACTGTTGTTGTCATAGAAACTGAACCTGATATTTCCATAGAGCAGTTCAGAGCAGTTACAAATGCAGGATTTTATAGCAGGGATGAATTAAGATCAAGTTAAGATTTCCAATACATTGTCAGACATATCAAATATTGGTTTGCTTTGTATTGCCAAGTTGTTATCAGAGTCCTTATAAACATTGGTGATAAATGTAAATGGAGCTGCTCTGGCAGTGAGGGGACGTTCTCAGAGTCTGGAGTGCCTGGGAGAGAGGTTCTGCAATAACCCAGGGCAGCTGCCAGGTTTCCGTGGGACAGTCCCATGGGACAATCCCTGCTGCCCACAGGGTCCTCACACTGCCAGCCTGCAGCTCGGGGGGCTGAAGGGGAAAGGGGAGCAGGGGAGGGAGGGTGAGTTCCCTCAGCCCAGCCCTGCTCCTTCTCTCAGCTCTCCCAGATCAGGGATTTGCAGCTGGCACGAGCAGCTTGGGTTCCCAGATTCCATGGGCTCTGTGCAATATCAAAGTTCCAGTGCTGCCCTGAGAGGATCTGGCGTTTCCAGCCCATCCCAGTGGCCACTGAGCACCTGGGACCACCTAACTCAGGAATAAAGGGTTCTATTGAGCACTTTGATCATGAGCCATTATCTTCCATGTAGGAAGATGTGGAGGGCCCCAGGTACTTGTGACTGGAGGGCTTCTCTGAAGGAGCTTCTGCTTCAAAGTGAGCACTTCTTTAAAAATAAATCACATTTTATGTAAAAAATTCCAGGAATGGGTATCTCACCAGAGTTGTACATTGCTCCTCATTGTTTTAATCCACAAGCAAGGAAACAACCTTTATCCTGCATCCCCCAAACCAGCTTTAATAGGAGATTATTTAACTTTCTTTCCAACCTGGATTTTTTTTTTTGCCTTTCACAGAGTAGGTTGGAGGATTCTCTGTCAAAGTCACCTTGCTTCTGTCGTTAAAATATGGAAATTGTGTCAAGATAGACCTTTGCATTTTCTTTGGAGTGAAGCTGGGCCAGGGAGGCTCAGGCTGGATTTTGGGAAAGGTTCTTCCCTCCCCCTGAGGTGCTGGCACTGCCCAGGCTCCCCAGGGAATGGTGGGGATGCCCAGGGTGGGATTTTGGGGGTCTGGGCAGGGACAGGGGTGATCCTGGGGGTCCCTTCCAGCTCAGGATATTCTTTGATGATTTTGAGGCAGTTTTCCATCTCAGGAGTATTTTTCTGTCTTTTCCTGTGGTTGCTCTCTTCTCATGGCTCTCAGAACTTTCTGCCATCGTGTTTTTAAATGCTCAGCTCAGCCCTGGGCAGCACAATTTTCATGGATTAACACAGAACAGGGAATGGGGAGTGCCTGAGGCTGCAGTGTGGGATTGAATGATGGAATTACTGAGGCCAGCCTGGCTCATCCTGGGCAGGGGAGGCTGCAGAATTCCCTGTTCATCCCATTCCTGACCCTCAGGATGTGCCTGTCCCTGAGCTGCCTCAGGAGCTGCTGCTGCCTGCACTCCTGGATTTGGGAGCTGCCCCTCTCCCAGGCCAGGGATCCTTTGGGAATGGGAACACACCTTGGGAATGGGAACACACCTTGGGAATGGGAACACACCTTGGGAATGGGAACACACATTTGGGAATGGGAACAAACCTTTGGGAATGGGAACACACCTTGGGAATGGGAACACATCTCTGGGAATGGGAACACACCTTTGGGAATGGGAACACACCTTTGGAAATGGGAACACACCTTTGGGAATGGGAACACATCTCTGGGAATGGGAACACACCTTTGGGAATGGGAACACACATTTGGGAATGGGAACACACCTCTGGGAATGGGAACACACCTTTGGGAATGGGAACACACCTTGGGAATGGGAACACACATTTGGGAATGGGAACACACATTTGGGAATGGGAACACACCTTGGGAATGGGAACACACCTCTGGGAATGGGAACACATCTCTGGGAATGGGAACACACCTTGGGAATGGGAACACATCTCTGGGAATGGGAACACACGTTTGGGAATGGGAACACACCTTGGGAATGGGAACACACATTTGGGAATGGGAACACACCTTGGGAATGGGAACACACATTTGGGAATGGGAACACATCTCTGGGAATGGGAACACACCTCTGGGAATGGGAACACACCTCTGGGAATGGGAACACATCTCTGGGAATGGGAACACACCTTGGGAATGGGAACACATCTCTGGGAATGGGAACACACCTCTGGGAATGGGAACACACCTTGGGAATGGGAACACACCTTGGGAATGGGAACACACCTTGGGAATGGGAACACATCTCTGGGAATGGGAACACACCTTGGGAATGGGAACACACATTTGGGAATGGGAACACACCTTGGGAATGGGAACACACATTTGGGAATGGGAACACACCTTGGGAATGGGAACACACCTTGGGAATGGGAACACACATTTGGGAATGGGAACACACCTCTGGGAATGGGAACATACCTTGGGAATGGGAGTGGGAATAGGAATGGGAACACACCTTGGGAATGGGAATGGGAATAGGAATGGGAACACACCTTGGGAATGGGAATGGGAATAGGAATGGGAACACACCTTGGGAATGGAACACACCTTTGGGAATGGGAACACACCTTGGGAATGGGAACACATCTCTGGAAATGGGAACACACCTTGGGAATGGGAACACACCTTGGGAATGGGAATGGGAATGGGAACACACCTTGGAAATGGGAACACATATTTGGGAATGGGAACACACCTCTGGGAATGGGAACACACCTTGGGAATGGGAGTGGGAATAGGAATGGGAACACACCTTGGGAATGGGAATGGGAATAGGAATGGGAACACACCTTGGGAATGGGAATGGGAATAGGAATGGGAACACACCTCTGGGAATGGGAACACACCTTGGGAATGGGAACAAAACTTGGGAATGGGAACACACCTTGGGAATGGGAACACACCTCTGGGAATGGGAACACACTGCTCTGGAATTACCTGGTGCCTTTATTTTTGCCTCTCACTTGGTGGAGCTTTAGCAGTGCTTGCTCACAGCTCAGCACTGCACACAGCCCTCTGGCAGAAGAGCTGAATTCTCAATATTCTCATTTATTTCTGAAAAGCTAAAGCTTCAGAAGAGTGTGAAAAACTTCTCAGGATTTTACCAGAAATTCGTGATGTCAGGCAGGGATCAGACCCTCCTTTCCTGGAAAGCCCGAGCTGCTCCTTGGAATCCTGTTCAGGGCTCAGCCCCTCCTGCCTCCCCCAGGAGGGAGACAAAGGAGGAGAAGCTGCAGGCTGGCGTGGGCATGGGGTGCCTGTGAAACATTCCCACCCTTCCTGAGCTGCAGTCCTGGATTCTGCAGAGAGCTCCAGGCATTCAACGCTCAGGCTGTGCCAATAGTGAGCTGTGACAGTTCCATCGACCCCTCTGTGCTGAGCCCTGCCCGGGGCACAGCCCCTGCCCCGCTGATGGGAGCCCAGGCACACACCTGACCCACTCTGGGGTTCCTCCTCTGCCCCAAGATCACCCCAGAGGGACATGAGGTGGTTCAAACCCTGGTTCTCTCTGAAGCAGCCAAAGAGAGATTGCTGGAGATGGTTTTCTCTTGTTCCAAGGATTGTTTATTGTTTCTTATCTCAGGCACCTTTAGCCTGGCCAGCAGGGTCTGCTCAGCCTGGCACCCATGGTGGGATCTGCCTGCTGAGGGCAGGGCTGATCTTAGAGAGTTTGTACTACGTGTTACATGTTTACAAAATGTTCCCAATACAATACAATTTTATTAAATGGTCCAGCCCTGACCCCATCCAATCCAAGAGTGCCAACGTGTCACCCAGCATGGATGACAGGGAGAAGAAGGAGGAAAAGTTGTCCACCCCCCAAATTTTCCATTTTGGCCACGTGTCCCTTATCATAAACATTCAAAAAACCCTATTTATCTACGTTTTAACAATTTAATTTATACTTTACTAATTTTGGTAGCTTGTTTCCATTCTCTTTGTGCTGACAACTTCCCCCAGGGGTTGGAATTCAGCACCTGAGACACCAGGGTCTCACTCAGAGTCTTTGAGACCCTCACCAGGGGGGTTTGAGACCCCCAAGGAGGCCAGGGGTAGCCCTGGGCCCCCACACCACCCTGCTCCAGCCCTCAGCAGCTCAGGAGCTGCTCAGCTCCCTCCTCATCCTCACTGGATCCTCCTGTTCCCACGTCCAGCTCCCGTGAAACGATCCCTGCGCTCTCACGGAGCGCGAGCTGACGGGAAACGTGCGATGCTGGAGTGTTAATACATCCCGTGTCTGGCGTTTAGGAGTGCATTTCCCAGAGAATACAGAGGCAATTGTTAATGTCATGTCTGATTTCCTTCCTGGAGACGGGAGACGGACAAAGATTTACTGGAAGTGTTCTTCTCCGTGGCGAGAGAACGGATGCGCATTAGGCAGCTGACAGCAAAGATGAATCCTCTGGTGCCACTGCTGCTGTCCACTGCCCAATCTGCCTCTATAATTAATGAGCTGTCAGAGCTGCTCAGACCCCGGGAACGGATGGCAGGGACGCCAGGCAAATCGGCCCTGAAATGAGGAGTCAGCTCGGAGCCGCTCCCTTCCTGACCTTGCAACTCTCATTATTGATTCCGGGTAATTTCCACCTGTTTAGGAAAACCGAGAGTAAAGGCAGAGCAACAAAGGAGCTTTTCAAGTCTCCCTGTCAGGTTTTCCATCATTTCAAATGTTTGGTCCCTGTGCCTCCGAGGAGCCTTCAGTGTGTGAACTGCTCCAAAATATTTGCTGCTCATCCGGTTCTGAGCTTCAAAGGGAGAGAGGGGACCCAGAGCTCCTGTTTGTCACCACAATCACTCATAGAGTAAAATATCATTTGAGCAGCTGAACTGCATTAATAAAACTCCTCATTGCATTCATTCCCAAGGCTTATTAAAACCGAAGGTCCTTATGGAAAAGAACCCCTCAGATTTCAGTGTAGAGCTGCAGTAACTGCATCCTGTCCTTTATTACGAAACAAAAGGCTTTGGTAATGTTGTATTTATTGAATTCCTCCCTGTGGGTCTCTGGGTCGCTGCCTTCAAGGGGGTTGTGAGGGTCCCCCAGCCCCTGTGGCACAGCCCAAGCCTGGTGTTTGCTCTGAGGTGTGCTTTTTCCAGGAGATGCATTCCAGGGAAGAGAACTTCTGTGCCTGGGGCTCCTGGGGGCACTGTCCCTCCAGTCACTGTGCTGGGCACTCCTGACTGTCCCTCTGCACGCTCTGACTGCCTGGGCTGGCTGTGACACCTCCCAGGTGACAGCAAATCCAGGATTTTCCAGAGCACAGCATCCCCACCGATGGTAAATCAAGGGTGACAGAAAATCCAGGATTTTCCCCAAGGGTGACGAGAAATTCAGGATTTTCTGGAGCACAGCACCTCCACCAATGGCAAACTGAGAATGACAGAAAATCCAGGATTTTCTAGAGCACAACACCTCTACCAATGGCAAACCCAGGGTGACAGGAAATCCAGGATTTTCCCCAAGGGTGACAAGAAATCCAGAATTTTCTAGAGCACAGCACCTCCACCAATGGTAAACAAAGAATGACAGAAAATCCAGGATTTTCTGGAGCACAGCACTTCCACTGATGGCAAACTCAGGGTGACAGAAAATCCAGGATTTTCTAGAGCACAACACCTCTACCAATGGCAAACCCAGGGTGACAGGAAATCCAGAATTTTCCCAAAGAATGACAGAAAATCCAGGATTTTCCAGAGCACAGCACCTGTACTGATGGCAAACCCAGGGTGACAGAAAATTCAGGATTTTCTAGAGCACAGCACCTCCTCCACCAATGGCAAACCCAGGGTGACAGAAAATCCAGGATTTTATTTTTTAGAGTACAGCACCTCCAGTGATGGCAAACCAAGAATGACAGAAAATCCAGGATTTTCCAGAGCACAGCACCTGCACTGATGGCAAACCCAGTGCTCAGAGGGCTGCAGCAGGGGTGAGCTCCTGGTGGGAGCTGGGATGGCTCCAGCATTCCCTCAGCAGCAGAGCCCTGCTGGAACACCCCTGGGCGAGGCTGTGCTAACAGGATTGTGGGTTTGCAAAGCAACAGGAATAAACCTGGAGGTGGCCAGTGCAGAACACACTGAGGTTCATCAGGAACTTTGTGCAGCTCCAGGCAAGCTGAGTGCTGCACCAGCAGAATCCCCTTATCTGCTGCCACAGCCTGGCTCTGCTGACCCCTTCCAGCTGGCTGAGCTGGACAGGAGCCCTGGGATTGCTGGAATGGCTGGGACAGGGCTGGGGGGATGCTGAGGGGGTGAGTGGGATGCTGAAGGGGCTGGGGGGATGCTGAGGGGCTGGGGGTGAGGATGTTCCCCGTGTGAGGGCTCACCCAGCCCCTTCCAGCTCCCACCCCAGCTGGGGCAGTAAAGTGCTCACCCTGCCCAGACCCTGGGATCCATCAGCAGAGGGAAATGGGATCATTTTGTGACCAGGGAAAGGAATGAGATCATTGACCAGAGAAGGGAATGAGATCATTTTGTGACCAGAGAGGGAAATGGGATCATTTTCTGACCAGGCAAAGGAATGGGATCATTTTGTGACCAGCTCTCAGAGCTCAGTGCTTTACAGAGGAACATCCTGATGTGATGAAAAGCAAGTGTGGCACTGCAGGGCAGGAGGAGATGGCATTCCATGAATAAATGAAATAGAAAAGTGATGCTGCCTTAAAATAAGAGATAAAAGCAGGATCTGGATGTAAAGCTGGAGGCAGGAAGCTCTCAGACTCCAGAGATGTGTCCTGGCAGAGTGAGCAGATTGGGATTCTGCTCAGGATCATCTGCACAGCCACCCCTGGAAGTCAGAGAATTGATTCTCATGGGAGGAGAGGGAAAGAAAAGGAACCTGGATGAAGGGAGTGGGAAATGCCCAGGGGTAACAAACACCTCTCTCTTTTATTCACCTTACAGGACATCCATATTGAAGCTACAATGGTCTGTTACAACTCTTTAACTTATTTAGAGTAGCTGCAAATACATTAATTATTTCCTCTTTTTATTATTTTTTATCTTGTCTGATATTCGACTGTTTTACCAGCTGGATCCCACCTGTCCCTGATGGATTCTCATCTCCCTGGCCTTTTCCCACGGGGAATGTCCTGTGGAGCTGCCTCCAGCCCCAGGCTCTGCTCCTCTGCCACCTCCCACCCTCCTGGGATCCCTGCTTTGCCTCTGCCCCTGCTCTGGTGCCTGGAATGGCTCAGAAACTCAGATCCAGGGAAGGCAGGAAAGTAATCACAGAGAAATCATTTCAGCTGAGAGTGCTGGGAAATGTTTTCAAGGAGTTGATCCCAAAGACAAACCCTCATCCGGATATTTGGGATCCCACCCCTGCCATGGCAGGGACACCTCCCACTGTCCCAGGCTCCAGCCCCAGTGTCCAGCCTGGCCTTGGGCACTGCAGGGATCCAGGGCAGCCACAGCTGTGCCAGGACCTGCCCTCCCTCCCAGGGAGGAATTTTTCCCTCTATTCCATCAAAAAGGCCGTGGAACAGTGGCAGGTGTAAATGTCTGAGCCTGGGCTGGTTTGGGCCCCAGGGAGCTCTCAGAGCTCACCATGAGCAGCAGGAGCTGCAGCAGCACTGCCAGGCACACGCAGGCTGTGTTTGCTCACAGCACATTTTTGGATCCCCCATTTCCCATTTCCCAGCTTCAGGACAGGTTCAGGATCCAGCACTGCTCCCCGTGCTCGGGAGGGAAGGGTGGAGGTGGATCACTGAGAAAACCCAACATTAACCAGTAATAACTCCTGGGGTTTCCATTCGGGGCTTTTTATGGCCCCACAAATCTCTGCCCAGCGAGTCTGTGACACAGCAGCAGAAGCAGGGCAGGGCTGGGATGTGGAGTGGGAAGGAGGAGAGGACACGAAACGAGCTCTGCCCCTGGGGAAATATTTGTAAAAGAGCTGCTGAAAGGGGAAACCTGTCTCTTCCAATGGCTGTTACAGATTTGCATACAGAATTAAAGGTTTTTGTTTAACTGAGGCATTCCCTCCTTTCAGGCTCACAAGGAAGGATTTCTTTCAGAAAACAAAGGGTAAATCCCACCCTGCATCCTCACTCTGCCTTTCCTAGGATGGAAATCCCTCTTTGCCTCCCCATGCTCTGGTTGAGGATATTGACTTTATACCTGCAATAAACTAAAGCAGCATTTCAGGTGTGCTGTTCCCTTGGGTTTTATGGCATTGCAATGGCCATGGCCTGGCTCTTCTCTGGGCCATGAGTAACACATTTACCACTTGCACTTTAATATTTTATTAAATACATCAGGGTCGCCATTCCAGTAACTGCTGCTTGCATTTTGCCTCCTTTAAAGTAACATAAAAGAAAATAGGATTGAAATTAAAACAATACAGAAGTTATAAAAACTCTATAAATATATTCTGTGTTTCTATGGCTATTACCTCATTTTCCACTTCAGACTTATCTTTGGGTGACAGGAAGCCAAAATCCTGAAATGGTTTAATTAGGCTGAAAATCTTATTTAATAAAGTTCTGCTGGAGAAACACAAGCAAGTGCCATTAACTTCAGTCAGTCGAAGGCAATGGTGACTTTTCCTTTGCAAATGACACCATAAATCAGAACAGAACTGACACAAGCAGCAGGAGCCTGGTTTGCCATCATTTCTGAGGCCCCTCCTTCCCAAAAAATTATTTTTTGTAAAGAAATCTGTTTATTCACCCGTTCCAGGCTAAGCATAACAAACAACAGCCCTTTCCTGAAGAACTGGAGCAGGAACCAAGCACCCCCTGGGACACCCTGCCTGGGCAGGGGCAAATCTGGGATCCACAGATCCACCTGCAATGGCACAAACAAAATCCAGGGAAAACATCAGCCCTTGGGAAAGAACAACCCCAACCCCCACACTTCAGTGGATTCAACAGCCTTTGAAGAGGCTGCCAGCAGCAGGGGCTGTGCCCAGAGAGGGGCAGGATGGGATGGGTTTGAAAGGATTCCTCATCCAGAAATTCACAGAGCACGAAGGGATGGGCTTTAAAGGGATTCATCACCCTAAAAATTCACAGGAGCTGTGCCCAGCGAGGGGCAGGATGGGATGGGCTTTAAAGGGATTCCTCACCCCAAAAATTCACAGACCAGGATTGGGATGGGCTTTAAAGGGATTCCTCACCCCATAATTTCACAGAGCACGAAGGGATGGGCTTTAAAGGAATTTCTCACCCCAAAAATTCACAGAGCAGGATGGGATGGGCTTTAAAGGAACTCTTCATCCCAGCAGTGCATGCAGCTGGAGCAGGAGGGGCTGGCTGGCAGCCAAAATCCAATGGGATGTTCAGTCCTGGAGTGGGCAATCCAGGGGCCAGAGAAGAGCCTCAGGACAAGTGACCAGGTGAAAAATTCCTTTCATTTTAGAAAGAGAATGTAATGGAAATTATTTTGTACCTTACAAATAGAAATCTATAATTTCAAATGTCTTTCTGGAGGTGTGCTGCCTGACAAGGATCTCTGCCAGAGCTCATTTCCAGCCTTTCCCTCACACTGGGCTTGGCTTGGGGATGTTGTTCTGCAGATCTTTGCCTCTGGGGCAGCACCAGGTACCCCCAGAAAGTTCAGAATTGTTTGAAAACTCAGTAAAAACTATATGAAGTAAGCTCAAAGTACCATAAAATCTCAAAGTCATTAGAGTTGGAAAAGTTCCCAAGGTCACCAAGTCCCAGCTGTGCCCAGTGCCTGCCCTGTCCCCAAACAAGAGCTCTGAGTGTCACCTCCAGGAATTCTTGGGACACCTCCAGGGACTCCAAACCCCCCTGGGCAGCCCCTGCCAATGCCCTTCCATCCATGTTAGTGAAGTTATTATCTGCAATATCTGGGTACTGCACCACTGCTTTTCTAAAACATTCCCTCCAGCCTTTTTCTGCTCCTAAGGAAACTCGTTTGCTGTTTTCCAGCCCATCCTGTCAGGAACCTCCTGCTCTGCCGTGCCCCAGCCTGCCGTGCCCTCAGCACTTTTCTGGGAGCTGCAGATTCCATTTTCCCCATCACTTCTGCCCCTGGTGCTCCAGGCAGCTCTCTCAGTCCTGGTGCTGAGGAACCCAGGACAGCTCTGAGTGGGACTGGGATACCCAATTCTCTGGTTTTAGGAACCCAGGACAGCTCTGAGTGGGACAGGGATACCCAGTTCTCTGGTTTTAGGAATCCAGGACAGCTCTGAGTGGGACAGGGATACCCAATTCTCTGGTTTTAGGAACCCAGGACAGCTCCGAGGCAGGACTGGGATACCCGGTTCTCTGGGAATGGTTTTGGGAATTTGATGGGCTGGGTTTTTGCTGAACAAACACCCTGCAGGGCCCTGGGGCACGAAGCCCCCGTGCCTGTGCTGGATCCCAAAAGAAGGCAGAGCCCGGGGTTTGGCACTGCCAGCGCTGGCCCGAGCTCTCCCCTCTCCCCCGCTCAGCAAACCTCGGAGTGCAAACAGCAGCAGGATTTGGGGATCATTCTGCTCACCTGGACTGAGATCTCCCTTCCAGGAGAGCCACGTCTGCTCCCGAAGGGGCTGCAGAGACACAGCCCCGGGCCCGGGCAGGCTGGGGACTCTGCAGAGGGCAGGGCTGGCTCTGCTCTCACCGTGTGAGCCACCAGGTGTGCTGATTTGGGGAGCTGCTCCTCGGCTCCCCAGGGAACGGGCTCAGGACAGGGACAGGGGGAAGGCAGAAATGCCCTGCCCTGGGCAAGCACAGCCGGGGCAGCAGCAGGGCTGATGTGGGATAAACCTGCACAGGGGGGAATGGTGCCAGTGCAGGACTGGGCAAACAGCTGGAACAACTGGACTGGCACTCGGTGGAACTCGGGGTTGGCAAGGTGGTGGCCGCTGGAATCTTGGACTCCGGGATTTCGTCAGTGTTTTCCAGCCTCGGTGATGCTGTGGCTCTGGAGATGGGCTGAGTGACACCTGTATGTGCATTTCACACCTCAGCACACACACCTGTGTGTTTGTGTGCCCTGCCACGGGCTCTGGGTCTCACTGTGTGATCTGAGCAACCCTCAGGCCCCCCGAGCACAGAATGGGGGAACAGCTCACCCAGGAACCTGCCCAGACTCCAGGGATGCACCTGGGCAGTGCCTGGCACTGCACAGGAAAATCAGCTTTCCAGGAGAGCAAACCAGCCAGGAATTAACACAGGCTGGGAACTGGGAGAGGAGTGAAGCCCTTCAAGCAGTGAGGACATGGGATCACCTGAAATGGGGCCAGAGCTTGCTCAGGACTTGATCCCACAGCTGGGTGGGTGCTGGTGGCTCCGGAATGCTGAGCTCTGTGCCTGGAATTTGGGGAATACATCCCTGGATCCCTGGCAGTGCCCAAGGCCAGGTTGGAGCAGCCTGGGGCAGTGGGAGGTGTCCCTGCCATGGCTGGGGTGGCACTGGGGGGGCTCTGAGGTCCTTCCAGCCCAAACTATGCTGGGATTTAAAAATAAAAGCTCTCTTCTAAAGCAAATGTTTTGAAAATAAGTTTGGGTAAAGGCAAGTGTTCTGCTTAGAGGCAACTTGCTGGGTAACTCCTGGCTAAGCACACCCAGAAAATGTCAGTGCAGCAGGAAACTTCAGAGACCTAGACCAGGGACTACCCGAGGAGAGGAATTCTCAGGAATCTGTTACCCCCCAGGGAATCCCAGCACTAACCAGAAAAATCCAATCACTTTCACAGAAGAATTTTAGTACAAAGTCATTCCCTGGTTCTTGTGGCTGATGCTTGCAGATATTTTTTCTTCCCACTCCGTTATTGCTCCATCCCAGCACAAAACCCAGGGTGAGTTTTCACTGAAAACAGGGAATGTCTCACACGGAGCCAAACTCCAAAGAGGAAATAAAGGAGCTTCCCGGGGGCAGGCAGGAGGGTGAGGAGGGAGCAGAGCACAGGGTTTATTTCCCCTTGTTTCAGGCTGCATCAGGTGTGGCTGGGGCTGGCATCCAATGGAAACGCTGAGGAGCAGCATCAATTCCACGGGAAACAGATGGAAATGGGCTGTGAAAAAACACTGAGCAGAGCAGACAAATGGCTCACAAAGTGTGAAAAACCCCTCAGAAACAGCACATTTGGAAGTTTCTCATATTGTTTGATTTATTTACTCCACAGTTTATAAACTGCAAAGCTGGAATGGCTCTAAGGGGTGTTGATGGCTCCTGACAGACTTGAAATAATTGACTGATATCAGTTTTATGCTGAAGGAAGCATCAGTCTGGACATTCTGCAGAGCTCAGAGTCACCAGGATGATGGAGCTGCTGGTTGTGGCTTCCCCCCCCCTTAACTCACTGTTGTGTTTGGTGTGGGAGGTGCTGACCCAAACTCAGAGCTCACCTGGCCGTTAATTCTGCTCCTCCCCAGTGCCAGGCACTTGTGCAGCTCATTTAGAGCAGCAGAGCTGATTCTGTGCCTGCATATCCACTATATATATATATATAACCCTATTTCTATTTTATTCTATTCTGGATATTCTGCATATCTATTTCAAAATAAAATCCCTGCACATATATAGCTAGTCCACACCCAAGGGTGAAACCAGCAGATCAAACAAACCTTAAGTCCAAGGGCAGAGGAAGAGGAGGAGCAGAGAGCCCTGAGTGACCTCAACACAAAACCAGACAAACAAACAAATTATTTTCAGAGAAATGGTGGGAGGTGGATCCAATAGAAGGATCCCGTGGGAGAAGGATTCAGTGGGAGGTGGATGGCATGGAAGGAGGATCCAGAGGAAAGTGGATCCCATAGAAGATGGATCCCATGTAAGGAAGATTCCACGGAAGGTGGATCACAAGGAAGGTGGATCCCTGATCTTGTGGAAGGAGAATCCAGAGCAAGGTGGATCCCAAATCCTGTGTAAGGACTATAACCCTGAAGGAGGATCCTGGATCCTGTGAAAGGGGGATTCTGGATCCCACGGGAGGAGGATCCCATGAAAGGAGGATCCCATGAAAGGAGGATCCTATGGAAGGGGGATCCCATGGAAGGAGAATTCTGGATCCCATGTGAGGAGGATGCCGTGGGAGGAGGATCCTGGATCCCACGGGAGGAGGATCCCATGGAAGGAGGATTCTGGATCCCATGTGAGGAGGATGCCGTGGGAGGAGGATCCTGGATCCCATGTGAGGAGGGTCCCGTGGGAGCTGTCCCCACGGCAGGGGTGCAGTGGGTGGGTTGAGCTCCCTCCCAGCCCCTCCCAGCCCCGCTGGGGCGCCGTGGCTCCAAGGAGAAGTTGTGTCTTTATTCCAAGGCTGCTCCAATGAAGGCGGACAGTTGAAGTGACGCTGTGGTTTCTCTCCCATCGGAATTCCAGGAGTGTCTGCTCCGTGCCCAGCTCGGGAGATGAATCAGCTCAGCCCTGCCTCATTAACACCCAGCGCTAATTGCGCCAGCCCCGCCCTGGGGAGGGATCCCGAACCTGTGACAGCTCTGGGGGTGCCGGGGCGGCCGCTTTATTTCTCCTCGGATTTTATTAATGCTGAGCATTTCTTTATCCCCGCAGTAGCAGCAAGAGTTCAACCTCCCCACAGATATTTTATGAGCAATATTTTTAATGCTTTTTAATAAAACAAGAAAACAAGGCTCCCGTCTAAAACGTCCTTCATTAAGAATCAAAGTAAATGAGCAGAAGGCTCCAGCGGAATGTGAAGTTTTCCATTAGGGTGGAACTGAACTCATAAGTTTCCGTTAAGTGGCTCGTTAAAAGGCGCCGTTCCCTCAATAAGAGCAGCGCAGTGTCAGGAGGGAAGGGATTGGTGCCATTCCCAGGGCACAGAGGGAACATTCCCTCCTTTCCTAACTGGGTATCCCTGCACTGGGGGAAACTGGGACCAGAGCGGGCACAGACAGCCAGAGCCACCCCACCTGGGCAGGTGACACCCCACCCGGGGAGGTGACACCGCACCTGGGGAGGTGACACCACACCTGGGGACGTGACATCCCACCTGGGGAGATGACATCCCACCTGGGGAGGTGACACCGCACCTGGGGAGGTGACACCCCACCCGGGGAGGTGACACCCCACCTGGGGAGGTGACACCACACCTGGGGAGGTGACATCCCACCTGGGGAGGTGACATCCCACCTGGGGAGATGACATCTCCCCTGGAGAAGCCATGGGGGGAGCAGCTCCTTTTTTGGGAAGGATCTGAGGGTGCTGCTGGGTGGGAGCTGGACAAGAAAAAATGAACCCCTGAGCCCTGGTGAGCCCAGAGTGGGCAGCAGGGAGGGGGACCCTGCCCCTGTGCCCTGTGCTCAGGTGAGACTTCACCTGCAGAGCTGCCCCAGCCCTGGGGACAACAGCAGAGAACCTGGAGCTGCTGCAGGGCTGGAATCCTCTGGAGCCAGGCTGGGAGCTGGGAATGTTCCCTGGAGAGGAGAAGGGTCCAGGGAGAGCTCAGAGCCCCTGCAGGGCCTGAAGGGATCCAAGAGAGCTGGAGAGGGGCTGGGGACAAGGGATGGAGGGACAGGATACAGGGAATGGGACACTGCCAGAGGGCAGGGATGGGTGGGATATTGGGAATTGGGAATTCCTGGCTGGGCTGGGATTGCCAGAGCAGCTGTGGCTGCCCCTGGATCCCTGGCAGTGCCCAAGGCCAAGCTGGACACTGGGACAGTGGGAGGTGTCCCTGCCATGGCAGGGGGGCTCTGGGGGGGATTTAAGGTCCCTTCCAGCCCAGGCCATTCCATTTTTCTGTGATTCTTCCCAGTATCACCTCCATTCCCTGCACTGGTCGAACTGGGAGCTTAGGAGCACTTTCTCGAGCCAGCAGAGGAGGGAAAAGCCTTTGGGTGGCTCCTGTTTGCTCAGAATCCCACACCAGATTGCCAGGGCTCCAGGCACTGCGGGACCATAATGAAAACATATGGGCAGCTTTTTATCTGCTTCTCAGTCCTGCTCTTGATATAGCTCAGCACATGTGCACAGGAGGGAAAAATACAATTTGCATGAAAAGCACTTCCTTTGCAGGAAAATGTGTGTGAGTGGAGAAAGTGCATAAAAATATGTTCCTGCAGCTCTGTTATTGATAGAGCTGAGTGATGGATCGCTATGGATTGCAAATCTGACAAAAATAAGCTCCAATAGCTCTTCAGTGCAGTGTGAGTGACAGGGGAGTGTGTCACCCATGTCCCAGCAATGTCCCTCTGCACTGCAGGGACACAAATCCTGACCCTGGCCTTAGGCTGGGCTGGACTCCTGGGTTAGCTGGACCCCAGCCTGGCTCTGCATTTGGCCAAGGAAAGGCACTCAGAGAGGAATCACAGACTGGTTTGGGTGGGCAGGGACCCCAAATCCCACCCAGTGCCACCCCTGCCATGGCAGGGACACCTCCCACTGTCCCAGGTGCCCCAAGCCCTGTCCAACTGCCTGGCCCAGGATTCCAGCAGCTCCCAGTGCTGAGCGTGGGCAGGGTCGCCTCCCTCTCTGGCTGTCCCACTGAGCTGTCCCACCCGGGCTGTCCCCTCCTTGCCATCAGACACTTGCACAGGTTGGAGGCACAGTTCCCACAGCCGGTCCCAGCATCCCCATATCCCACAGCATCCCTCCGTGCTGGGACTCCAGGCTGCCCAGGGGTGTTTTCCCCGGGCTCAGCTGCTCTGAGCTCTGGGGATCGATGCTGCTGCAGTGACTCGCTGTGTAATGGGCTCTGACCTTTGCTGCCAGAGCTCTCTGATTTCCTGGCTTCTCCCTCTGCCCTGTGCTCACACCCCAGCCGGAGTGCCTGCTCAAGCAAGGGCCAGCATATTGAAAAGGTCACCAGCCAAGCGTGGTCAGAGAGCAGCCCCGAGTGAGCCCATTCAGCAGCACTCGGGGGCAGGGAGCTGATCCCACAGCCTGTGGGGTGAGCAGGGAGCTGATCCCACAGCCTGGGGTGAGCAGGGAGCTGATCCCGCAGCCTGTGGGGTGAGCAGGGAGCTGATCCCGCAGCCTGTGGGGTGAGCAGGGAGCTGATCCTGCAGCCTGGGGTGAGCAGGGAGCTGATCCCACTGCCTGTGGGGTGAGCAGGGAGCTGATCCCGCAGCCTGGGGTGAGCAGGGAGCTGATCCCACAGCCTGTGGGGTGAGCAGGGAGCTGATCCCGCAGCCTGGGGTGAGCAGGGAGCTGATCCCGCAGCCTGTGGGGTGAGCAGGGAGCTGATCCCGCAGCCTGTGGGGTGAGCAGGGAGCTGATCCCATAGCCTGGGGTGAGCAGGGAGCTGATCCCGCAGCCTCTGATGTGAGCAGGGAGCTGATCCCACAGCCTGGGGTGAGCAGGGAGCTGGCAGCTCTGCTGCCCCATCCCATGGCTGGGACCGGGGCCAGTGAGGGAGGGGATGGGGCAGCCCCAAACCCGGATCCCTGAGCAGCTCTGGCTCTGTGCCATGGGAACGCTCTCAGTGCTGAACCCTCCCTGCAGCAGCAGCAGCTCCCTGCAAGGTTCAGCTTTCCTTCAGATTCCCCTTTCCTGCTCCCCAGACTCTGCCCTGCCCTGGTCAGTGACTCTGAACTCCACACAGTGTCACAAGTTCTCCTCCCAGCTCAGGCACACAAACCAATCCTTTCCCAGCCCAGAGCCAAGGACACGCTGCAGCTCCAGCCCCAAAAAGAGCAACCAGAGAATGAGGAGAGAATGTGGGAGGGTGGGAGTGCAGAGCCTGGAGCTGGGATGGGACAATGAACCCAAACTGATCAAAGGGTGAAATTCCTGATGGGATCCACCCTAGGTGTAACCACAGCCGGGCTCTGCACTGCCCAAGGGGGATCCTGTGAAGGGTTTAATAAATCCCTGCTTTATTCCTTCAGCTCTGCCAGCCTCTGCTCCAGGAGCCTCTCCAGGTGTCAGTGCAGCCCTTGAGCTGAGGAGGGGCAGTCCCAGCTGTGCAACAGCACCCAGAGGATTTTGATGTTTTTTACACTTCTGCAATGTTTTCATGGACAAAAGGGCCTGGAGCTCCTTCCCAAGGGACAGCTCCCATCTCTGGGACGGGACAGGACCAGGGAAGGGCTGTAGCTGTGTCAGGCAGGGTCAGGCTGGATTTTAGGAAAGGTTCTTCCCTCCCCCAGAGGCGCTGGCACTGCCCAGGCTCCCCAGGGGATGGGGATATTCCCAAGGTTGCCTGAGCTCCAGGGGGTTTGGACCCAGGGATGCCCAGGGTGGGATTGTTGGGGGGCCTGGGCAGGGACAGGGGCTGGATGATCCCTGTGATGCTTCCAACTCAGGATATTCCCAATTCTGTGATTTCTGGGACAGTGCTGGGCAGCCCTTGGCAACACAAACGTGTCACTGCAGTGTCCCTCCATCCAAGGCAGTGCCACCCCCACGGGGGGAAGAACAACAGCAAATGAACCTCGTGAGGAAAAAAAAACAGGAATTTCCACGACATCCTGAAATGTTTTCTATTAAATCTCTAATTCACTAGGGGTGGAAAATGTCCTCAGGGAGTGAGGGGAGCTCATCAGCCTCACTGGCCTTTGCAGGAGAAGCAATTCCAGGTTCTGGGCTCTGAAAGCTGCCCCAGGGAACAGCAAGGGGTGAAAGCTGGCAATTAATGCAATTAATCTGCAGTGGCCAAGCGGGGGAATAGAGTCTGCTGAAAGAGGAGATTTTCTCCCAATAGCCAAGTCCTCTCCTGCAGGAAAGATGTGTTATTTTTTTCCTTGACAAAAAGCCAGCCCACATTGCACAAGCAGTGAAAGCATCCACTCTTGCTTTCTCTCTCACCTCTTTACCAGACCTTTTCCCCCCTTTTAATAGGAATTTTAAAAATTACAGGCTTTTCTCTTGTATTTAAAAACCACAGTAGACCAGCAATGCTCACTTCTCCCCATCCTTTTTAATTAAAAAATAATAGAAACCAAAAAAATCAAAATGTTCCCCCACAAAACTTTGTTTTTATTTTTATAAAAAATCGAGAAAAACAATGAAACCCCAAACCTCATAAATCACGACTTTTCCATTACAAATATTTTGACAGATCTACTCATCACCTCTGAGTTCCTCAGAACAGGAGGTAAAGGTGATTTTCAGGCTGCATTTTATTACTCCATTCTCCATCAGCCTTTTTCAATATATCTTGTTCTTTTTTCATCTCTCTCCCACCAGAAGCTGCTTTGCTGTTGTAGCTCTAATGTGGTTTCTTTGAGGAGCTGCCAGGCCCCTGCACCTCTCCTCTCCTCTCCTCTCCTCTCCTCTCCTCTCCTCTCCTCTCCTCTCCTCTCCTCTCCTCTCCTCTCCTCTCCTCTCCTCTCCTCTCCTCTCCTCTCCTCTCCTCTCCTCTCCTCTCCTCTCCTCTCCTCTCCTCTCCTCTCCTCTCCTCTCCTCTCCTCTCCTCTCCTCTCCTCTCCTCTCCTCTCCTCTCCCTCAGGATCCCATTTCTCTCCAAGGAAATATCTCCCCAGACCAACAGGGGCAGGGACTGCTTGGATCTGTTTCCTGGAGGGATCCCATTCAGGGGTTTCCTCCCAAATTTGCCCTAAACCAGACACAGAGGAATTCCTGCTGTTGGGAATTCCTTCTGTTGGGGATTCCTGCTGTTGGAATTCCTGTTGCTGGAATTCCTGCTGTTGGAATTCCTGCTGTTGGAATTCCTGCTGTTGGGAATTCCTGCTGCTGGCTCTGGACAGGTGCAGCTCGGTGTCAGCACCAGGTTCTGTTGCCATGGACCTGAGACACACCCACCCAACCATCCCACTCTCCTGGCTGCAGATTTACTGATTCCTGTTTAGGATGTGGGGGTGTTTAATGTCCGGGATTCAGCTCTTTGGGCAGCACAGCTGGGTGCAGTTGTGTGCAGGTGATGGCTGTGTGCAGCTGTGTGCAGCTGGGTACAGGTGAAGGCTGTGTACAGGTGACAGCTCTGTGCAGGTAACAGCTGTGTACAGGTGTGTACAGGTGTTTGCTGCTGTGTCCAGGTGACAGCTGCATACAGGTGTGTGCAGGTGACAGCTGAGTGCAGCTGTGTACAGGTGTGTACAGGTGTGTGCAGCTGTGTGCAGGTAACAGGTGTGTACAGGTGTGTACAGGTGTGCCCAGGTGTGTGCAGCTGCATACAGGTGTGCCCAAGTGTGTACAGCTGTGCCCAGGTGTGTGCAGCTGTGCCCAGGTGTGTACAGCTGTGTGCAGCTGTGCCCAGGTGTTTACAAGTGTGCCCAGGTGTTTACAGGTGTGTGCAGCTGTGTGCAGGTAACAGCTGTGTACAGGTGTGTACAGGTGTGTGCAGGTGTGTACAGGTGTTTACAAGTGTGCCCAGGTGTTTACAGCTGTGTACAGGTGTGTGCAGCTGTGTGCAGGTAACAGCTGTGTACAGGTGTGTACAGGTGTGTACAGGTGTGTACAGGTGTGTACAGGTGACAGCTGTGTACAGGTGTGTACAGGTGTGTACAGCTGTGCCCAGGTGTGTACAGGTGTGTGCAGCTATGCCCAAGTGTGCCCAGGTGTGCCCAGGTGTGTACAGCTGTGCCCAGGTGTGTACAGGTGTGTGCAGGTGTGTGCAGCTGTGCCCAGGTGTGTACAGGTGTGTGCAGCTGTGCCCAGGTGTTTACAAGTGTGCCCAGGTGTTTACAGGTGTGTGTAGGTGTGTGCAGCTGTGCCCAGGTGTGCCCAGGTGTGTACAGCTGTGCCCAGGTGACAGCCAGGTGAGGTGCAGGGCTGAGCTCTCCTTCTCTCTCTGCTGCTCAGGGTGTGGCCCAGGGCGGAGCCCCCCAGCCCCTGGCAGTGCAGAGTGGGATTCACCCACTGCAGGCAGCCCCAGGACAGCCTGTGCACAGCAGGGCGATCCAGGCACTGAGCAGGATAAAGGAGGAATTTGGCTGCTTTCTATTGATTTCCTCTTCAGGAGAGGTTTTCAGGTGTTTAAGTTCTGATTTCTCACACAGTTATTTTGAGTGCTTTGTGCCAAATCAGAGCATGACACTTCTCGCCTAAGGTTTTTCTGTGCCTGGTTTAGCAGAGACTCCATCCATAAATACCCAGAGAAACCTCCCTGGGTGCCACAGGCTGGAGGTTCCACTGCTGAATCCAGAGCAAGCAGGGCTCAGCTCTCCCTGCTGCAGTCCCTGCTCGGGCAGGTGTGTCTGGCTTGGTGAGCACAGGGTCCTGGCTGAACTGTGCCAGGATGGGCTCAGCCCAGCAGCACGAGCAGAGCAGCCCCTGCAGGAGCCCAGGGGGTGTCAGGGTGAGGGAAACCCACCCAGCTCAGGTCAGGGCATCACAGGAGGGTCCATGAGCTCATCTCCCAGCCCAGCACACGTTCCAGAGCAGAGGCAGGGCTGGAAATTCGCTGCTCAGCTGGACCCATGTTGGCTCCTGCCTCTTTCCTGACCTTCCTGGAAGATTTTCCTCCTGGAAATTGTCAGTTCTGGTGGTGTCACACAGCTGCTGATTGTTCACTGGCTTGAGAGGGAGTCTGGGGTGCAAGCTCCATTTCTGACAATCCAAATCACCTTACACCCTCTAGACTTGTTTACAAATAAATGAAAAGTCTGTGGAAAGGAGCTTTCCCAAATCCATTGACAAAACCAAACCAGATGCCAACACTGGGAAGGAGCAATCCCATCCCAAAGCACAGGATCTTCAGCAGAACACAAGGAGGGACATTTTTCTTGGATTTCACACACTAAGGAAGCCACATGAAAATCAGAGAATCAGATAACTCATGGGGAAAAAAATGCAATGGATGTGAAAAGTCAGAATCCCCAAAATTGGGGCACAATAACCATGGGTAATGAAGGCAATGGGAAATGCAAGATCAGCAAGGCTTTTGGGGTTTGGGGCCCAAAGGAGAAAGGAACCCTCCAGCAGAAGGTAACTGGGAAAAGAATTGGTGCTAAAAATCACTGTCAGGTGGATAATTTAATACAAAGGAGTGATAGTTTCTCTGACACTTCTTAAAACAGAAGGAATACTGGACAAGGACAAAAAAAAGTGGGAAAATCTCAAAATTCTTGGTGGTTATAGGCAATAATCATAAATCTCAGCTCTGCACCAGTGGGGATGCAAAGGGTCAGTGATCTCCAGACCTTCAGCCAGAGACACAACCAGGAGATAAAATCAGGGAAATGAGTTTCACTTCACAGGAGAGCAGAGAAGGAAGCCAGCAGGATAAACCAGGAGCAGCTTGGTTTTAATGAATGCCATCAAAGCCAGCTCCTTTCTGTTCCCCAGAGAGCAGGGATCCTGTGATTCCTCATGAAAACTGAGCTGATGTGGCTTCAAAAGCTGCAGCAGCTCCCCCAGAGCTGTGCCAGGGGCTCAGATAAACCATCCCATCCCAGAGGAGCACTGGGAGCAGGACAGGGCTGGGGGATGGCAATCCTGCCTGGAAATTGTGCTTGGGGGAAACTTAGGAATGATCATTGACAAAAATTAAAAAGAGGAATCTGCAGAGGTTGATCAGCCCGGGTCAGTGACTCCTCCTAAGGAGCCCAGTGCCAGCTCGAGCTGGGCTGCAGCTGTCCCAGACTGGTTTGGGTTAAAGAGACCTTAAATCCCCCCTAATGCCACCCCATCCATCCATCCATCCCAGGGACCCCTCCCACTGTCCCAGTGTCCAGCCTGGCCTTGGGCACTGCCAGGGATCCAGGGGCAGCCACAGCTGCTCTGGCAATCCCAGCCCAGCCAGGAATTCCCAATTCCCAATATCCCACCCATCCCTGCCCTCTGGCAGTGTCCCATTCCCTGTGTCCTGTCCCTCCATCCCTTGTCCCCAGTCCCTCTCCAGCTCTCCTGGATCCTTTTAGGTGCCCTCAGCTCTCCCTGGACCCTTCTCCTCTCCAGGGAACATTTCCAGCTCCCAGCCTGGCTCCAGAGCAGTTCCAACTTCACATGGGAATTTAGGGAAGGCAGATGAAGACCTAACAAATTTTGCAGGACTGGCAGAGCTCCAGACCAGGAGAAGGAAATCTTTATGTTGATGGGATTTCAGGCATCACATCAGGGATAAAATCCCAGGAGCTCTCAGGACAAATTTTGCTTTGAGGCTCCCTCAGTCCCAGCAGGAACTGTCCATGTCTCATTTCTGCACCCGAGCAGGGCAGGAAGGAACCTCTGGGATAACCAGGATGCAGAAGTGCTCTCCAATCCTTTCTCCCCAAGGAGGAGAGTAAATCGAATTTCCTGAAGCAGCTGGGCCAGGAGAGCCCCCAGGCCTGACCCCCACGGGGTGACAGGGAGCTCCAGACCCAGGAATACCCCAGCAGGGAGGGGAGGCAGCCCTGGGTAAGGACAGGCTGGTGAGGGGCAGCAGAGGGACAGCAGAGGGACACAGGGATGATGGACAGCAGGAGGCACAGGGGCTGATCCCAGCAGAGAGCTCAGCTCTGACAGCGCCAGTAACCCGAGATCAACTCCCAGTAACATCGGGATTAACTCCCAGTAGCATCAGGATTAACTGCCAGTAACACCAGGATTAACTGCCAGTAACACCAGGATTAACTCCCACTAAAAACAGGATTAACTCCCAGTAACACCGGGATTAACTCCCAAGTAACACCGGGATCAACTCCAAGTAAAACCAGGATTAACTCCCAGTAACACTGGGATTAACTCCCAATAACACCAGGATTAACTCCCAGTAAAACCAGGATTAACTCCCAGTAACATCAGGATTAACTCCCAGTAAAACCGGGATTAACTCCCAGTAACACTGGGATTAACTCCCAGTAACACTGGGAACAACTCCCAGTAACACCAGGATTAACTCCCAGGTAAAACCAGGATTAAATCCCAGTAACACCAGGATTAACTCCCACTAAAAACAGGATTAAATCCCAGTAACACCAGGATCAACTCCCAGGTAAAACCAGGATTAAATCCCAGTAACACCAGGATTAACTCCCAGTAACACTGGGAGCAACTCCCAATAACCCCAGGATCAACTCCCATGTAAAACCACGATTAACTCCCAGTAACACCAGGATTAACTCCCAAGTAACACTGGGATCAACTCCCAGGTAAAACCAGGATTAACTCCCAGTAACACTGGGATCCACTCCCAGTAACATTGGGATCAACTCCCAGTAACACTGGGATTAACTCCCAGTAACACCAGGATTAACTCCCAGTAACACTGGGATCAACTCCCAGTAAAACCAGGATCAACTCCCAGTAACACTGGGATTAACTCCCAGGTAACACTGGGATCAACTCCCAGTAAAACCAGGATTAACTCCCAGGTAATACTGGGATTAATTCCCATGTAAAACCAGGATCAACTCCCACCTAAAACCAGGATTAACTGCCAGTAACACCGGGATTAACTCCCAGTAACACTGGGATTAATTCCTATGTAAAACCAGAATTAACTCCCAGGTAAAACCAGAATTAACTCCCAGGTAACACTGGGATTAAGTCCCAGGTAAAACCAGGATTAACTCCCAGGTGACACTTGGATTAACTCCCAGTAAACCCAGGATTAACTCCCAGGTAACACCGGGATTAACTCCCAGGTGACACTGGGATTAACTCCCAGTAAAACCAGGATTAACTCCCAGGTGACACCGGGATTAACTCCCAGGTGACACTGGGATTAACTCCCAGTAAAACCAGGATTAACTCCCAGGTGACACCGGGATTAACTCCCAGGTAACACTGGGATTAACTCCCAGTAAAACCAGGATTAACTCCCAGGTGACACCGGGATTAACTCCCAGTAAAACCAGGACTAACACCCAGGGTGGTTATAGGGTAACTCAGGGAAATCCCAGCCCCGTCCTGTGCCCCGGGTGATTGTGCAGGTGTGATCCCAAGTCCGGGTGTGACAAACACCCACAGGAGCTGCCGTGCCTGGGGCACTGTCAGGAGGGGATGGCAGAGCAAGGACTGTTCATACTCAGTGTCTCACCCACCTGCAGGTGACAGTGACGAGGACAAGGCTGGAGTGGGAACTCATCACCTGGCTCAGAATTAACTCCTAATTTGATATCAGACTTAATGTAATTACTGGGATGTAAAAAGAAGTTTAATTTCTGAAAATGAAAGCCCTGCTGAGAGAAATCCCAGCTCAGAGAGTTGTGCAAGCACCTGAGGAGAGAGGCTGACAGAAATCCAGACATTTGCAGGACATGCCCCATGAATTCTGAGTTCAGACTGGCTGAGGTGCAGGAGGGTGCCTGCCAAACCCCCCTGGGAGTGAACATTTCCAAGAGGGCACCAGCTGAAATGAAGGCAGAGGCTGGATCTGGGACTGAGGAATGGCCACACCCCAGTGTCACTGCAGGTCTGGGATCCCCCAGAGGGGAGAGGCACCCCTAAAGAGAGCAGAGAGCTGGAATTATTTACCTCAGCTATTTTACCACTACAGGAAAAGCACAGATAAAAATAAAAATAAAAATAAAAATAAAAATAAAAATAAAAATATAAAAATAAAAATAAAAATAAAAATAAAAACTGACATAGAGAGACTCCAAGCAGTGGGTGCTTCCCATTTGGGGTGTTTGTGTTGGGTCTCATGGAGCCTTCCTGCAGTGCTTCCACCACTTGTGGGACTGTCCCTATCCCTGGATGGACAATGCACAGGGAGGGGTTTGTCCCCATCCCTGGATGGACAGTGCAGTGAGGAGGGATGTCCCACACAGCTGGGGCTGCAAAGGGAATTTGGTTGTGATTTAAGGCAGGGACAAATGTGACTGCAGGCCACCTCAGAGCAGCTCTGTGAGATCAGGCTGGAACGTCCTGACTCGCAGCAATGTCACCTTTTTGGAAAGCATTTGTTCTTGGAGGTTGGAATTAATCCATCCTCCTGTTCTGTGCTGGAACAGCTCCTCCAAAGTGCCTCAAAAATCCCCAGCAGAGAGTGTCAAGCTCATCAGTGACTAACAAATTCCCTCCATAGGATTTCTCCAAGCAAGGAAGAAAACTATTACATTCAGAGACATTTATAAAACAAGCAACACTTGAAAGGGCCTTGAAAACACTGAGCTGCTTTGGTGTGATCCATTAGAAAAAGCTCTTTTTTCCCAGGGGGTTGGAGTGAGGGGAGGGTGGCTGGAGTGGGGGATGTTGACAGATAAATGTCAGGGAGAGTTTTACACGTGCCCAGCAGTGCTCAGGCTCAGCAGAGCTCCTTCCATCTGTGGGAAGGGAAGGAAAACCCCTCTGTGGGTACTGGGAGTTCCTCAAACTGAGCTCTTACCCACAGGCACCCCAGGGACGAAAATTCTCCCCTTTTATCATCACAGGTCTTGTTTTACTCTCCAGATAAGGGGAGGTGGTGCAGGCAGCAGTGGGTCAGAAATGACACTGGAGAGACACCATTCCCATGCACACACCCACCCCATTCCCATACACACATTTCCCATACACACCCCATTCCCATACACACACACACCATTCCCATACACACACACACACCATTCCCATACACACATTTCCCATACACACCCCATTCCCATACACACACACACCATTCCCATACACACACACCCCATTCCCATACACACACACCCCATTCCCATACACACACACACACCATTCCCATACACACACACCCCATTCCCATACACACACACCCCATTCCCATACACACACACACCCCATTCCCATACACACACACACCATTCCCATACACACACATACCCCATTCCCATACACACACACACACCATTCCCATACACACACACACCATTCCCATACACACACACACACCATTCCTATACACACACACACACCATTCCTATACACACACACACACCATTCCCATACACACACACACCATTCCCATACACACACACACACCATTCCTATACACACACACACACCATTCCTATACACACACACACACCATTCCCATACACACACACACCATTCCCATACACACACACACACCATTCCCATACACACACACACCATTCCCATACACACACACACCATTCCCATACACACACACACACCATTCCCATACGCACACACACCATTCCCATACACACATTTCCCATAAACACCACATTCCCATACACACCCCATTCCCATATACACATTTCCCATAAACACCACATTCCCATACACACACTCCATTCCCATAAACACATTTCCCATACACACCCCATTCCCATACACACACATACACACCATTCTCATACACACATTTCCCATACACACTCCATTCCCATACACACACATCATTTCCATACACACACATCATTCCCATGCACACAACATTCCTACACACGCATGTCATTCAGCCAGTCCAGTCCCAGAAATGTGGTTACAGGCTGGGATTGTTGGGGTGTCCTGTCCCCCCTCCCCTGAAATTGTGGTTACAGGGTGGGATCGTTGGGGTGTCCTGTGTCCCCTTCCCTGGAGTTGTGGTTACAGGCTGGGATTGTTGGGGTGTCCTGTGTCCCCTTCCCTGGAGTTGTGGTCACAGGCACAGAGGAGCCTCTCAGGAGCTGCTGCTCACCCCAGGCTCAAACAGAACTGGGAACTCGTTCCTAAACACAAAAAGGTTTTTTTCAGCACTTTGTTTTTCTGGGTGCCCTTTGAGCCTGGCTCCTGATTCCAGCACTCAGGGGCTGAGCAGGAGAGTTCTCACACCACACAAAGCTTGGGTTTTATGGTTTCAAGGACTTTTTCTTGCAGTGCCATGCCCAGAGCGCGACCCTGCCCTGCAGCATCCTGCACCTCCTGCATGGGACACATGGCAGGGAACGAGCAGCTGGCACTGGGAATGCCAGGAAACTAGCTGGAGACTGATTAAGTTAATTATTCGCTGGAACCGGCTCTTCCCCCGTGAATTCCATTTAATCTTCACTGCACAATTTCCTTCAGAAAACACAATGATGGTAATGAGTCAGGTCTGAAGTGTTCTGTTCTCTGCAGGTGAGCAGGTTAATTTTCTCTGTAATTAGTTACTTGCCAAAACTCGAGCTATTGATAGCAAGGTAGAGGGAAATCAGTACAACACCTTGTCCATGTCTCTCCAGGTAAATTATGGCAGAGGAGGTTGGCACTGTAAAGATTGTGGGAATTTTGAAGTCTTTGTAAAATATTTGGTCTTAAGAACTTCAAAATGAAGAGCTCATGCTCAGCACTGAGCTGATTTGTTCCTTAGTGCTCTTCTCGTCTCCTGCTTTTTTTGAGTCCTGACACTTTGCTGCTTTTCCTTTTTTCTCCATGACGAGTTCCAGATTCCCCTCCAAGCTTTGTGTGCCTTTCCCCTGGGGATCTGCTCCCCTGGTTCAAACCCAACTGCTGGAGTGTGAGCTCTGCCAACACCTCAGCTCTGAAGGATTTCTGGTTGGTTTCTTCCAACACAACACACATTTTGTATTTTCCCTTTTCCAGCCTCCCAAGGGAGCAGCTTCTTCCCAGATTCCCTGTGGCTGAGCCAGCCCTTCCTGCAGCTCCTGCACTGGGAATCAGCAAACCCCAGGGTGGGCTGGGCTGGAAGGAGCTTTAAGGACCTTTGGGGTCCACAACCTGCCATGGGCAGGAACAGAGAACATTCCAGAGAACATTCCCTGAGAACAGTCCTGGGAACATTCCTGAGAACATTCCTGGGAACATTCCTGAGAACATTCTGAGAACGTTCTAGAACATTCCTGAGAACATTCCTGAGAACATTCCAGAGAACATTCCCTGAGAACTTTCCCTGAGAACATTCCTCAGAACATTCCAGACATCATCCCTGAGAACATTCCCTGGGAACATTCCCTGAGAACATTCTGAGAACATTCCTGAGACCATTCCAGAACATTCCTGAGACCATCCCAGAACATTCCTGAGAACATTCCTGAGAACATTCCTGAGAACATTCCTGAGAACATCCCAGAACATTTCTGAGAACATTCCTGAGAACATCCCAGAACATTCCTGAGAACATTCCAGAACATTCCCTGAGCTCTGCCCTCACAGGAACCCCCTCCCCTCATGTCCTGCTGGGAATCTCTCCTGCTCCACCCATGGCGTTTTGGCAGGGCTCAGCTGAAGCTGGAGCTTCACAAGGCACCAGATTTGCTCCAGCCACACACTCAATTACAGAAAATTATAAACAATTAAATGGCACAAAGTTTAATTAAATATTTGGGCAACACCTCCAGTTATTTGTTGTAAAAGAAAAGGGAAAAGATAAATTCACGTTGCTGGTGAGAAACCCTTCACTAAAATTGCTCATCATGTTAGGGGGGATTTTGGGTTCTGCTGAGATGCTCCCCCACATTTGGGGGAGCCCCATTTGGGGGAGCCCCATTTGGAGGAGCCTCTTTTGGGGGAGCCCCATTTGAGGGAGCTCCTTTTGGGGGAGCCCCATTTGGGGGAGCCTCTTTTGGAGGAGCCTCTTTTGGGGGAGCCCCTTTTGGGGGAGCCCCTTTTGGGGTCTGTTTGTGTCCCAAGCACCCAGCCCCAAGCTCAGCCTGGCCTGGAGCAGCTCTGGGTTCCCAAAGCACTGGGAGCTGTGTGAGGCCAGAGCCTGCCTGTGTGGTTATTTGTTTTATATTTTTAAAATGTGGGTTTTGTTGTTTTATATTATATTTTTCAGTGTGGGTTTATTATTTTTATATTTTAAAGTGTGGGTTAATTATTTTTATATTTTTAAGTGTGGGTTTATTATTTTTATGTTATATTTTTAAAATGTGGGTTTATTGTTTTCGTGCTACACTTTTTAAGTGTGGGTTTATTTTTTTATGTTATATTTTTTAAATGTGGGTTTATTGTTTTCGTGCTACACTTTTTAAGTGTGGGTTTATTTTTTATGTTATATTTTTAAATTGTGGGTTTGCTGTTTTCATGATACATTTTTAAAGTGTGGGTTTATTGTTTTCACGATGTATTTTTGAAGTGTGGGTTTATTGTTTTTATGTTATATTTTTAAGTGTGGGGTTATTGCTTCCATGATATATTTTTTAGTGGGGATTTTCTTATTTAATGAATAGAGAGACAGGACTTTACAGCTGCTTTAGAAAGTGTGGTTCGTTTTTTGTTTTTTATAGAAAATGTGCGTTTTTGTTATGAGTGTTGAGAGCATAGCTAGAAGTCACAACACATAGTTATAAAATTTTTTTAAGGATTTATTAACCAATAAAATATTGTTAATAGAGATATTTGTGTTATTAAACTAAGAAACTTTGTTTAATTATAGTGTGATCTTTTTTAGTTGATTCTGTTTTGACACAGACCTATTCTAAGCCTTTTTGTTACTTTTGTAATTGCTTTTATTTTTCAATACTTTATAGTTTAACTTTTATCTACTTAATTTAACATGTTTCTGCTTTAAGTTTTAAATTTACATTCTTATCTCTAGCATCTAAGCTTGGAAGATTTTTCCAAGGCCTCAGGACAAATAATGTGTTTTTTTTCTAAATTTTGGTTTACAAGCCCAGTGTTTTGAGAATTCCCTGCATTTTGAGTTCCAAAGTTTCCCAGCATTAAAAGGGATTTGTTCCAGCCAAGCCCTGCTCAGTCCCAGCATGTTACATTAATAAATCAGAGCACCCCCTGGCCTGGCACAGATTTCTTTATTTGAATTTTTTAAATTGCATTCGTTATTTTTATTCTGAAAATAATCTTTACACAGGGCACTCTCCAATTAAAAATTATCTATTCCAACTGCTCAAAAGTGTTCTGCTCCACTCAGCTGAGAAAGGAAAGGATCAGAAACCTCCGTGTGGGAACAGCTGGGGATCCTCCCTAAAAATCAGGAATTGAGTTCCTGGAAATTGGGAATTGTCCTTTTCCTTATCACAGACACCATGGGGGAAAGCTGGGGGTTCCTGGAAATTGGGAATTGTCCTTCTCCTTATCAGAAATCCATGGGGGACACCGGGAGTTCCTGGAAATTGGGAATTGTCCTTTTCCTTATCAGAGACCCCATGGGGGAACAGATGGGAGTTCCTCCCTGGAAATCAGAAATTCCTGTCCATGGTTCTCTCTAAGTGAGGAATTCCTGTCCATGATTTTTCTCTAATGGAGGAATTCCTGTCCATGGTTCTCTCTAAGGGAGGAATTCCTGTCCATGGTTCCTAAGGGAGGAATTCCTGTCCATGGTTTCTCTCTAAGGGAGGAATTCCTGTCCATGATTTCTAAGGGAGGAATTCCTGTCCATGATTTCTCTCTAAGTGAGGAATTCCTGTCCATGGTTCCTAAGGGAGGAATTCCTGTCCATGGTTTCTCTCTAAGGGAGGAATTCCTGTCCATGATTTCTCTCTAAGTGAGGAATTCCTGTCCATGATTTCTCTCTAAGTGAGGAATTCCTGTTCATGGTTCCTAAAGGAGGAATTCCTGTCCATGATTTCTCTCTAAGTGAGGAATTCCTGTCCATGATTCCTAAGGGAGGAATTCCTGTCCATGATTTCTCTCTAAGGGAGGAATTCCTGTCCATGGTTCTCTCTAAGGGAGGAATTCCTGTCCATGGTTCCTAAGGGAGGAATTCCTGCTGCATCCCAGCACCAGAGCCTTCCCCTGGTGCTCCCAGCCCGGGTTTGCCTTTGCTGGAGCTGCCCTGTGTGTGATCAGCACAGAAAATGTCTCTTTAATGTTCCTTGTCAGCCGTTTATGCTGCTGAGCCTCATTAGGCACATCCTCTGGAGCTTCCTGACACTCGTCCTCCCAGTCCTCTCCCTCAAGGTGAGGTTTCCCAGGTTTTTGTCCTTTCTGAGGTGGTTTTTGTGCTGTCTCTCACACTGATTGATGTACCCCTGCTTCCTGCAGCCCCAGCCCTTCCCAGAGAGGGGACTGAGCTCCCCAGGGAGGGACTGGCCCTTCAGGGACCAGCTCTGGGCCAGTAAAACCCAGACTGGGTGCAAATATCAGCTGCCCCTGCTCTAATCCCAACCTTCCAGCCCCTCTGCTGGGACATAGCTGCTCCATCCTGGGCTCTTCCCTGGGATATGGAAATCCAGAGGAATCCATGGAGATATTCCAAGGGCTGGAGCCAGGCTGAGAGCTGGGAATGCTCACCTGGAGAGGAGAAGGGTCCAGGGAGAGCTGAGGGCACCTAAAGGGATCCAGGAGAGCTGGAGAGGGGCTGGGGACAAGGGCTGGAGGGACAGGACACAGGGAATGGGACACTGCCAGAGGGCAGGGATGGGTGGGATATTGGGAATTGGGAATTCCTGGCTGGGCTGGGATTGCCAGAGCAGCTGTGGCTGCCCCTGGATCCCTGGCAGTGCCCAGGGCCAGGCTGGACACTGGGACAGTGGGAGGTGTCCCTGCCCATCCAGGGGGGATCTGGGTGGTTTTCAGTCCCTTCCAGGACCCTTTTCAGGATTCTCCCCTCAGCCCTGTCCCTGTCCCAGGCAGGTCCTGGCTCTGTCCCCAGCTCTGGGTCACTGCCAGCTCCTGAGAGCTGCCCAGGCTGCCCAGGCAGGGCAGAAATCCTGACAGGATCCAAAGGGCTCCGACCCTGGAGGGCTGAGGCCAAGCCAGGAGGGATTTGCAGCAATTTCATCCTCAGAGCCTCAGGTTCCTGCACAGATCCTGCTGCTTTCCTCCCAGATAGTCCCTGCACGGCACAGAAAATGCCAATTGTGTCCTGAACAGCTCATTCTTCCAGAACCAGGAGAAAAATTAAACTCCTAAAGTTAATTATGTAGCGAGAAGCTGAGTGGGAAAGGAGCTGAGAGGGAGGAGGAGGGAAGAAGGGCACCATGGAAGACAGAGCCAGAGGGTAAACTGGTATTTATTCATCCAGGCAAACAGATCTTTAACTACATGGCTTCTTCCAGCTCCTGTCTGCAAGTCCTAATAACAGATTTTTAATTTACCAGACACATTTTGCATGTTCCCTTGTTGCATTTTGCTTGCTATGAAAAGAAATTCATATTTTGACACTGCAAAAGCCAATTCAGATTTTCTTCAGATAATGATTTGTTATTAAGGTTAGGAGCCTTTTTTGCATAATTAAATTAGAATTGTTTTGGGCATGTTAGGATTTGTGCTATTGGGTTTGGATAGCAAATATATATATATATATTTATTTTATTTCCTTTCATGCAATGAAAATATTGGCCCTGTAAGAGATGAGATTATTTCTGGGTTTACATGAATATATTCATTCATCATGTGGCTCTCCTTGCACTCAGCTTGAACCCACAGCAATGCCTTGGGAGGGAGATGAAGGAGCCCAAGGGAAGGAAGGGAAGCCCAGGGCCCAGGTGGGAATTGGGCAGCAGCAGGGTGTGCTCAGGGTGTTTGGAGCACTTTGCTATCCTGGAAATAACTGCAATTCCCTCAAGTGTTTGACAAAGTGCTCAAGTGCTGGGTTTGGGTGGGTTCCTGACACCTCAAGGTGTTTGGAATGTGGAATAATGTTCTCCCTCCACACGGGAAATTCTCGCCAGATTCTGCATTTCTGTGTGCATTGCTCTCTCTGGGAAACTGAGACTCATTGCTGCTCCTTCAGAGCTGAAATATTGGGTGAATTCTCTGCCTCACACTCCCTCTGACTGCTGGAAAGGGTTTCCTTCTGCAATGGAAGCAGAAAATGTTTGAAGAGTGCAGAATGAGCTGGGATCCCATCCAGCAAGGGCAGGGCTGCACTGCTGCTCCTGCAGGTCTGTGAGGAAGGAGTTCCAAACCTTTCTCTGCATTTCAGCTGTTCCCAGACCCATTTCTGGGATTTATGGCACAGGGTGCTGCTGCTCTCTCCTCATGGGCATTTCCAGCCTGGAACCACCAAGGCACAGAACCCTTAGGATTGGAAAACACTGCAAGGCTCCAGGCCAAGCTTTGCTGAACATGCCCACTGTTGGTCTGTATCAAGCTGGATTCCAAGATTAATGGCAATTATTAGTAATAATTTAAATAATTTCTGGCTAAAATCTGTAAATCCAAGTGTTTGGCAGTCACTCTGTGCTGTTCTCTTCTGCAGGGGGGCACAGTGGCAGGGCAGCAGGAATGAGAGGGACAAAGACTCATGGAATCATGGAATGGGTTGGGCTGGAAAGGAACTTAAATCCCATCCCATTATCCCATCCCACCCCATTATCCCAACCCATCCCATCCCATCCCATCCCATCCCATCCCATCCCATCCCATCCCATCCCATCCCATCCCATCCCATCCCATCCCATCCCATCCCATCCCATCCCATCCCATTATCCCATCCCATCACATCCCATCCCATTATCCCATCCCATCCCATCCCATCCCATCCCAGGGACACCTCCCACTGTCCCAGGTGAATCCAAGTGCTCTCCAGCCTGGCCCTGGGCACTGCCAGGGATCCAGGGGCAGCCACAGCTGCTCTGGCAATCCCAGCCCAGCCAGGAATTCCCAATTCCCACTATCCCACCCATCCCTGCCTCTGGCAGTGTCCCATTCCCTGTGTCCTGTCCCCAGCAGTGTCCCCAGTCCATGGAGCAGCCTCCAGGGGCTCGCAGTGCCAAGGCAGCAGTGGGGGCAGAGCAGGGGGCTCCAGGAGCAGCTCCTGGGGTTCATTCCATGCAGGGAAGTTTTCCCTCACACTCCCAGCCCTGGCAGGGCTGTGGGACCCCTGGCAGGGAGTGAGGCACCACTCAGGGCCATCCCCTGCCCCAGGCAGCAGCAGCTGCTCAGTGCAGCCCTGCCAGATGTTTGGGCACGTTCCTGTGCCAAACCCCTCGGAGTGTTTGTGCTCCCTGAGCTCCCCCAGTGCTCCCAGAGCCCGCTCCTGGCTGTGCTGGTTTGCTGTGCCATTCCCAGGGCCTGGTCTCCCCTCTCTGAGGGTGAGCAGCTCCGATCAGCTGGTTCTGGCTCATCCATGTGCCCCTGGGGTGTGGGAGCAGCAGGGACTCCCTTTCCTGGCACTGCTGGGAGCCCACAGCTCTGGGGAAAATCCATGGGAATGGCACTGTCAGTGATTTTAGTGCATTAATCCAAGAGAATCTGGGTGTTCTAGAAGTGCAGGAAATAAATGCAGACTGTGTCCTGTGTCTCCAGAGGGCAGATCCTGTCATAAATTAACTCCATTCCCATCCCCTGTGCCAAAATCCCAACTCCATCCACCAGAGCTTTGCCAAGCCAGTGTGATCTCATCCATTTCTGATCTTCCTTTTGTGAAGATCAGATTGTCAAAATGAGAGTGGCATTAAAAGGACACTGCCGAAGTAGTTTCCCAAGGGCTTATTTAGGAAGGCAACAGAAATGGCAAACGGAAAATCCAACTTGTCCAGCTCAGTGTGTGTAACAAAAGGGTTGGGTTAATTTTGGGGTGTTTGGCCTGGGGAGGAGAAGGCTCTGGGCAGATCTTAGAGCCCCTTCCAGGGCTTAGGGAAAGGGGAGTGATTTTTTTATATGGGCAGAGAGCGACAGGACAAGGGCTAAGGGTTTCACACTAAAAGAGATTCAGATTTTAATAAGAAATTGTTCCCTGGGAGGGTGGGCAGGCCCTGAGGCTGCCCTGGATCCCTGGCAGTGCCCAGGGCCAGGCTGGACACTGGGACAGGGGGAGGTGTCCCTGCCATTGCAGGGGGGCTCTGGGGGGATTTAAGGTCCCTTCCAACCCAAACAAAGGAGCTGCTGCTGCCTCAGCCTGTTCTGGGGGAAACCCACCCTGCACCCCAGCAGCTCTGGGATCCCTGTGTGCACCCCAGCAGCTCTGGGATCCCCCTGTACACCCCAGCAGCTCTGGGATCCCCCCCTGTGCACCCCAGCAGCTCTGGGATCCCCCTGTACACCCCAGCAGCTCTGGGATCCCCCCCTGCACCCCAGCAGCTCTGGGATCCCCCTGTGCACCCCAGCAGCTCTGGGATCCCCCCCCTGTACACCCCAGCAGCTCTGGGATCCCCCTGTACACCCCAGCAGCTCTGGGATCCCCCTGCACCCCAGCAGCTCTGGGATCCCCCCCTGCACCCCAGCAGCTCTGGGATCCCTGTGTGCACTCCAGAAACTCTGGGATCCCTCTGTTCACCCCAGCAGCTCTGGGATCCCCCCCTGTACACCCCAGCAGCTCTGGAATCCCCCTGCACCCCAGCAGCTCTGGGATCCCTGTGTGCACCCCAGCAGCTCTGGGATCCCCCTGTACACCCCAGCAGCTCTGGGATCCCCCTGTTCACCCCAGAAACTCTGGGATCCCCCTGTTCACCCACCCAGCTGGGATCCCCCTGCAGCTCCAGGAACACTGAACTGGAGTAGAGGCACCTCCAGGGATGGAATGTCCTGTGCCCCCCTGCCATTGCTCTGGGACAAACTGTGCCACTCTGCACTTTAAACCAATTCTGTCCCAGAACCACTGAAGGGAACTAGATTGGGAAAGGGTGATGGCAAATTCCAGTGAACCCCACATCTCCAGGAAATCAGGACATTCACCATTAACACAATTCCAGATAATTGGTATTTTCACTATTAACACATCTCCAAATAATCAGGATTTTCACCATTTACATAAATTCAGGCAATCAGGACTTTCACCACTAACACAACTCCAGATAATCAGAATTTTCACCATTAACATAACTCCAGATAATCAGGATTTTCACCACTAACACAAATTCAGGTAATCAGGATTTTCACCATTAACACAACTCCAGATAATCAGGATTATCACCATTAACACCAATTCAGGTAATCAGGATTTTCACTATTAACACAACTCCATGTAACAGGATTTTCACCATTAACACAAATTCAGGAAATCAGGACTTTCACCATTAACACAACTCCATGCAATCACTATTTTCACCATTAACACAACCAACCATTAACACAATTAACCCCAGGTAATTGGGATTTTCACCATTAACACAACTCCAGATAATCAGGATTTTCACTATTAACACAACTCCATGTAACAGGATTTTTAGCATTAACACAGCTCCAGGCAGGCTCTGCTCCCAGCACTGGGGGCTGCATTCTGGCATTCCCTCCTGACAGACTGTTCCAACACCCAGAGATTTCCACCCTTGTTCTGAGGTGTTTTATATTTAATCCTCAGCTATGCAGATATGAAAAGCTCCTGTTTCCTGTGGGATCAATGTTGCAGTACTTTGACATATGACATTTGACATCTGTCAAAACATTATAATCAAATCTAAGCCTAAATAGCATCAAATTAATATGACAGATCTCTGAGAAATTATACACTTGAAGCAAAGGTAACAAGACATCTTTATTTCAGTGCAACAGAATTCTGTTTAAAAATTTACACAGCCAGCACATTACCAGGAAAACCTTTTATTTTGGTGGAGCTGCTCTGTGCAATGGAAATGTTCCAGTTAATGTGCAGCTGAAGTTGCTCCCTCGATGCCTGCAGGTATTGCTGTGGCCTTTGATACAAACCTAACACGCCTGAACCTCCTTCTTGAGTTTAATTTTTCACTCACTTCTGTATTTATTGATCTGGGTCCTGTGACATGCAATTTATCAAATCTCTTGCTGCCTGCCTTGCCATTATGACAGCAAGAACCAGCAGCCCATCATTTAGCAGGAAGAATAAATTAGTTTAGCTCATTGAAATTAAAACAAGGCAGCAGGGAGAGCAAAAGGAAGCTGAAGTTGTGTCTTTAACTTCAAACACGTCGCAGTAAGAAAGGAAAAACCTTTGGCAAAATGTTACCTTGCCATGGGGGACATTTCCCAAAGAACTGGCAGAAATGGCTGGTTTTACAGATGGGTATTTTTTTTGTCTTCTGCACTCAAAACTTGATTTTTGCCTCCAGTGACTGTGCAGCAGTGCCAGGGATTGCTGGAAGGGATGGAGGATCAGAGAGCCATGGGATGGTTTGGGTCCCAAAGCTCATCCCAAGGGTGCTGAGGGTCACTCCTGGCTCTGGAGCCCCCAAATCCTGCACACCCCAAATATCCCAGTGCTTACAGAATCCCCAAATCCTGCACACCCCAAATATTCCAATGGTTACAGAATCCCCAAATCCTGCAGACCCCAAATATTCCAGTGCTCACAGAATCCCCAAATCCTGCACACCTCAAATATCCCCATGGTTACAGAATCCCCAAATCCAGCACATCCCATATATCCCATAGTTACACAATCCCCAAATGCTGCAGACCCCAAATACCCCGCTGGTTTCCGAGTCCCCTCACACCCGGAGATGCAGGGAAGCTTTTATCCGGATTTTAGCGAATGTAAAGGTGTCACATTAGAACCAGGGCCAGGCATTGTTTCCTTTCTCTTCCTCGCCTTTCTCCTTTCTCCCGGTGTTAAAAACTGATTAGAGTAACAAAAGGCGCCGAAGTTTGGTGTGAATAATCGGGGATGAGCAATAGTGCCGAGGATAAAAGACCCCATTTAAAAATTGCTGTGCCGATATAGGATAATGCAGTAGAGGTGGTGATACTATTAATGGTGATACCATTAATGGTGATATTATTAAATTTGTCCAAAACATAAATTAGAGTTAAGGAAAAAAAAAAAAATAGATCTCTATATCAGAGCAAAGCGACGCTGACCAACTGGCCTTGGAATACTGGCTTTAAAAACAGCAAAGTCAAAATATCCAGAACAGATCAAAGCTGCTTTTTGTTGGTACCACTGAAGGATAATTCCACAATTTTTACCCCCGCCGGTGTCTGAGCGCAGTGAGGAGACGAGAGATCTGATTTCATCTAAATAAAATAATCCCGGGGCTCCAGAGCCCCAGAGCTGGGGTGGGATTGGAGCTCCCTGAGCTTCCAGGGACGCTGCAAGGGCAGGAGATGAGACCCAGGCTGGAATAACGGGAATATCCCCTGGGAAATGTGCCCCAGGACACCTCAGATCCTGCAGCCCTCAGCTTCACTCACCTCCTCCTCCCCGGCAAGGAAAACCCCACAACTTACCCAGCTGGGGAGCCCAGACACACAGAAAGAGATTTATTTATCCAGCCATGGTTCACAGAATCATTTCTGTCGAGAAAACTCTCTGAGCCCATCGGGTCAGCACTGCCAAGGCCACCCTGACCCGTGTCCCCAAATGCCACCCCCACACAGATTTGGGACACTGACAAAGGAAAGGAGAGGATTCTGTCATATTTGAGAGGAGACATCAGAAATAAAGTTGGGAATGAATTTGTTCTTGAAATACAACAACCCTGGACATCTTGGGGAAGGAAATGGAACCAAGGGAGAGAAGGCAGAGTGGAAATGGAGCAAACTCCTTCCCTCCTTGTCCATCTGGGAGTCAGTGGAGCAGAGCTGGGGATTCCTGCCTCTTATCAAATGTCTCCCCAATGCAAACTCCAGGTCTGGTCTCCAGAATCAACCAGTTCACAGCTTCACCACCAGTTCCAGTGTCCCTGGAGGAGTCAGTGCTGCCTTTGTCACAGGGATTGTGCCTGTGGTGTGTCACAGATGGAAACAGTGAGGGTTTAACAATGACAGGCTCCTCTAAGGACAGCTGTGTTTGTTGTTTTTTAATAATAACACCCAAAATACAGAGTTTGGAATGTATCACACAGATGAAGGGAAGAATTGTCTCTGGAATTCCTCGCCTATCAAAGCCTCCCTCCTCAAGGACAACATCAGTGAACTCCACCTCTGGGTGGAGGTTGTTAATTTGATTTTTTTTCTTGTAGGACAAAAACCTCCAAACAATAAACCCCCCCAAGAAACAGGAACCTGTGTCTGATTGCAGGAACAGCAAAGGAGAGACTTCAAAATGCAAATGGGCAATTCCTGGGTGATGAAAGGAGCTCTTGTCAGGGCCAGCTGCTCTCAGAGGTGACTGCTGACTTCCCCCAGAGGAAACTGCACACAAAGACTTTGCCTGTTTTTTCAGCTTCATTTCATTTTTCCCATTAATTTCTCGGTTTTTTCATCTTTGTATTTTCACTGTTCTTTGAACAAGGCAGCCCCTTCCCTCCCCAGTTTGCTGAGGAGCAGCCAAGAGACACAGGCAGCGGCTGGGACCTTGTGCAGCTGCTTCCCCAAAATCCGAGTGGCTGCTGAGAGCTCACCTGGCCTGGACAGGACCTGCTCCAGAGAAACACAGTTCAGAGCTGCCAAGGGGCTACTCTTGGGCTTTTTGGGGGGTTAGTGAATAGGGAATGGGTCTTGTAAGGCCTGGATTGCAGTGGGGTATGTTTATATATGTATTATTACATATATATATGTAAAAAACAATGTTATTCCATCCCTGGAAGTGTTCCAGGGTGGGAAGAGTGGGAGGTGTCCCCGCCATGGCAGGGGTGGCTCTGGGTGGGCTTTGAGGTCCCCCTGCTCCATTCCAAACCCTGCTGGGATTCCAGGATTCTGTGATGTGCTCACTGTTCAGTGTACCCGTGCTCAGCCATGCTCCACAACAGCTGAACACCTGAACATGGCTGTTGGGTGTTCTCCCAAACACCTGAACATGGCTGTTGTTTTTTGTCCCAAACCCCTGGGCACTGCTGCAGGCTGTGCTGCTCAGCCTGGCTGTCTCTGTGCTCCAGGGCTCTGCTGGAATTATTTCTGGCTGTTTCTGGCTGCAGGAGGCTCCGTTCAGCCCCAGCCAGCCCTGCCTTTCCCCCCCCCCCGATTTATTGTGCAGCCAAAAATCTTGTGTGGAACTGTGCAGGGGAAGTGCTGGGTCTGGAGGAGCTGAGGCCAGCAGGGCTCCTGTCCCTCATGTCCCTCGTGTCCCTCCTGTATCTCGTGTCCCCCATTCCTCTCATGTCCCCCATGTCCCTCATTTCCCTCATTTCCCCCATGTCCCCCATTCCTCTCATTTCCCCCAAGTCCCCCATGTCCCTCACATCCCTAATTTCCCTCATTACCCCCACGTCCCCCATTCCTCTCATTTCCCCATGTCCCTCACATCCCTAATTTCCCTCACTACCCCCATGTCCCCTGTGTCCCCCCCGTCTCTCACACCCCCCAGGTGCCCCATTCCATGGGGGCTGAGGCTCTGGACCCCAGGCAGGCTGGCAGTGCAGCCTGGCACAGACCCAGGGCTGCAGTTCAGGGTGCTCTGCCCTGTCAGTGCCCCCTGGCCTGAGCCCGTCTGCTCCTCCCCAGGAGCTCCCCCAGCGCTGCAGGAAATGCAGCAGAGCTGCTGCAGCACTTCCCCAGCACGTTCACACTGCCTCCTTCCTTCCCAGCTTTAATTATTTATAACCGTGGCACAGAATCCAAAAGTTCTTGGGGTTTGGCGCTGATTAAAAACCCGAATTTCCATAAATCCATAAACAGAAAACACTGCAGAACGGTGGGAAGAGTGCTGTGTTTGAGTCATGCACGAGCCTTCTGGGCTTCAGAACCTCAGCAGCTCTTCCCAAACCCAGGGACTCTGTGCTTCCCCTCCCAGGGCACCCACCTGCAATCCAGACAGCTCCTGTGGCCAAACAGACTCAGCTGGAGCCAGGAATTCAAAGGGATCGAGCTCTGAGGAGATGGGCTTGGAGAGATGGGAGGTTAGAACCTCAAAGGGAGTGGCTGGACACAGCTGGGAGGTTCATGGCTCCAAAGTGGCCCAGGCAAATCCCTTTCCCTGGAATATCTCCTGCCTTGGGCAGCAGCAATGCTGTCCTGCTCCTCATGACGTTTCCCTTTGGCACTGGAGGGGCTTTGATTCCACCCCTGGCTGTGGTCTGTGTGCCCAGGGGCAGGTGGGATTATCCTGATGGATTATCCTGATGGGTTATCCTGATGGGTTATCCTGATGCATTATCCCGGTTGTCCTTTGTCCTCCCAGGTGCCACTCCCCGAGCTGCCCTGCCCTGGGGACGAGGGTGCTGCTCGTCCCAAGGGAAGTCCCTCCTTACAAAGCAACCCCCTGAGGGGGCTGGCAGTGCCACGGTGCCATGTGTGACCCCTGACTGGAGCTGAGTGGCCACCCCAGACCAGGGGACATTGGGTTAATCCTGGAGAATGTGGCACTGCTGCCAGCTCCCTGTGCAACCCAAAATGAGGGAAAATGGGGGGAAAAGGGACTTTATTGAAGAGAAAAAGAAACCTCTGCTGAAGGAAAAGGCTCTCTGGAATCATAGGATCCAGGATGGTTCAGGCTGGGAAGGAGCTCAAAGCACGTCCCACCCCTGCCATGGCAGGGACAACTTCCACCACCCCAGGGTGCTCCAAACCCTGTCCAGCCTGGCCTTGGACACTTCCAGCATTTTGGGAGCCCAGCGGGTTGGATTCCCCAGCTTCAAGGGGGATGATGTGTGAAGAGCTGCCCAGGGGGGGAAATTTGCCCTTGCTGTTCTCCTGCTGGTAATTCCATCATTCCTTCATTCCACCCTTCCATCATTCCACCATTCCATCATTCCTTCATTCCAAAATTCCATTTTCCACATTTCACAATTCCACCAATCCATCATTCCACCCTTTCATCCTTTCTCCATTCCACCATCCCACCATTCCACTTTTCCACCATTCCACCGGTGGCTGTGGCAGCAGGGAGCCGGATCCAGGGGCTGAATTAGGGAGTTTCTTCAGCAGCTCCCAGTTTCCATGGCGATGGGAGTGCAGGGGATGGCGGTGCAGAGACCAAGGCTGGCACAGAAATGTGGCACAGAAATGTCCCAGATGCATGGAGCAGAACAGAACCCAAAATCCCATCCTTGCCCAAAGAGCTGGGAGGGAACATGCTGGAGCATGGAACTGGGGAAGGTTAAGGAACAAATCCCACCCATTAACATCCAGAAGGCAGAAATAAATGAGAAGAGAGAGCAATGTGGGGAAAAAAATGTGGTTTCAGACATCTCTGTTATCCTGACTTCTATTAGAAATGGGGAAGGAATGCTTTGGAGGTGAAATCAGCCAGGGCAGGTAAATTCTTGTCTGGTTTCCTGCAAGGTCACTCCAGGACGTTCATCATCCTGCTGGAATCGGCTTTTCCTGCCTTTCTTCCCTTCCATGGTGAGAGCAGAGCTCAGACCTCAGCAGGCTGTTGGGTGGTTTTTAAACCTGGCTCATTTCTTCTCACCTGATGCTCTGCCTCCAGGCAGATGTGGGATGAGAGGACAAATAGAAATTGCAGTGAAATTTAAAGCACAAGCAGGAAAACTTCTGAGACTCCTGTGCCACAGGCAGTGGCTTTAGGAACAGACACAGGGCACAGCAGGGCAGAACCAGAATTTCCACTGTGGAGTCTCAGCTGCTCTGCCTGGGAGCCTTTCCCTGTTATCACCTGCTCCAAGCTCCTGGGGCTCCATTTCCATTACAAGGAACGATGGGCATTCCAGATACAGCCAAAATTTCCATTAAAAGGAAAAATAGGATTTCCAGATGCATCCTAAGCAGATAAAAATAAGAGAGCAGGAATGTACATTATATTAAAACAGAGTTTTCTAAAGGCATCCAATGGAAAATAAAAGATTCTGGAATTAAATTGCTGTTAATTATCATTCAGACTGGGTCATTTTAACCATTAAAGCTCTCTCTGTTTGTAAATGTGTGTTAATTTTAATATGAAAAGTGTCACATCTACATAGAAAGGGATTTATTGAAGATTGAGATGAAGCACTTTCAGAAATCAAAGCCTGGAACATTTCATTCTGATAATGTTCAAATCCAATGTTTGGGAATTAGATGATTTCTTGTTTTTTTAAACTAATCTCTGCTGATTTCCTACTTTAGCAGATCTTCCATTTCTATGGAACTTCATAGTTCAATCAATTGTTTAATTACAAATATTAATTAATATTAAATTCTTCATCCACCAAAGAGGTCCTGGAGCAGCCCCAGACCAGGGCAGAGCAGGAATGAGCTGCTGCACACCCCCAGTGCCTGCCCCAGACAGGACCTTCCTCTGGACTCCTCCTCCTCCTCTCCATTCCTGTTTGCACCCTGCTCCCAGAACACCAATTCCAGCTGGATTCTTTCTGACAGAAATTTCTCTGGTGGCTTTCAGCCCAGCCTGCATTTCCCCAGCACAGACAGGGCACTCCAGGAGCCTCCAAAGGATCCCCAGGACTTTTGGGACCTTCCAGGGAAGAGAGGGATCCAGGGAGAGCTCAGAGCCCTAAAGGGCTCCAGGAGAGTTGGAGAGGGGCTGGGGACAAGGGATGGAGGGACAGGACACAGGGAATGGGACACTGCCAGAGGGCAGGGATGGGTGGGATATTGGGAATTGGGAATTCCTGGCTGGGCTGGGATTGCCAGAGCAGCTGTGGCTGCCCCTGGATCCCTGGCAGTGCCCAGGGCCAGGCTGGACACTGGGACAGTGGGAAGTGTCCCTGCCATGGCAGGGGTGGGATTTGATCTTTGAGCTCCTTTCTGACCTTTTCCATTACACAAATGAGGGATGGGAACCTGGGCAGGAGCTGGGAACACGGGGAGCTCTCCTGGAGAACTCTGAGGGGCAGAGGGGATGTGCTGGGATTGGTGAGTGCCAGGGCAGGATCAGCACCTGGAATGGGTTTGGGATATCAGTGCTGGGCAAGGGGCACTGCCCCACACCAGGAATGGGTTTGGGATATCAGCAGCACTGCGCCACACCTGGAATGGGTTTGGGATATCAGTGCAGGGACAGCAGCCCTGTACCACACCTGGAATTGTGTTTGGGATGGAGAAAAGCACAGAGACTGTTACAGGGAGCCCCGTCCCTGGCTCCTGGACAATCCCTGGGCATTCCCAGCTCAGCAGCACCAGAGCTGGACAGCTCCTTCCCTCGGAAGGAAAACCAACCTTGTGGAGGATTTCCAGCTCTCCTGGAAACCCCTTCCTGCTCTCACATTCCCACTCAGGGCTGAGGCCAAACAGCTGAAGAAAATCTTGGCTGGAAATGTCCATTAGCAACATTTTCCATTTATTCCAGTTACAGCTGCCACTCCTAAACTCCCAGTGCTGGGAGTTCAAGTCATTACCCTCAGCCCATAATTAACTTGTCTGAGGTCACTATAAATCACTCTGAGCTCGCAGTCCCTCACCCTGGGAGGCTCCTGTCACCTCACAGGCCACGCTCAGTGCCTGCTCTGGGAGTTACAGCCCTGGGATCTCCAGCTCTGGAACCTGGGGAGTTACAGCTCTGGGATCCTTGGCTCCAGCTCTGGAACCTGGGGAGTTACAGCTCTGGGATCTCCAGCTCTGGAACCTGGGGAGTTACAGCTCTGGGATCTCCAGCTCTGGAACCTGGGGAGTTACAGCCCTGGGATCCTTGGCTCCAGCTCTGGAACCTGGGGAGTTACAGCTCTGGGATCTCCAGCTCTGGAACCTGGGGAGTTACAGCTCTGGGATCTCCAGCTCTGGAACCTGGGGAGCTCACACCACTCACCTGAACAGACTTCACTTCATTTGGGGAGCAGATGTCGCAGCCAGGGAACACACACCTGACCTCTAACACCCTCAGACTCCTCAGAGCAATGCTGGAGTGCTCATCCCTGGGGATTTACAGCCTGGGGATGTGGCACTTGGGGACAAGGGGCAGTGTGGCCTTGGCAGTGCTGGGGATGCTTGGACTAAAGGCTTTTGCAACCCAAATAATTCCAAATTCCAATTACCCAAACCTGTAATTTAATGAACTGGTTTCAGTGTTCATAAACACAAAACAGAATTGGTTTCCACATTGGGCTCTTTTTGCCAATGTTAAGGAGCAGCTCAGGCATGGAACAGTCTGAGTTTACAGCAGCAGCCACAGGAGGGTTTCCTGTGGCTTTGAGGGGCCAAGGACATCCTGGCAGATATCAGGGACAAATCCCTGGGAGGGAGGGCAGGCCTGGCACAGCTGAGGCTGCTCCTGGATCCCTGGAATGGCCAGTTCCAGGCTGGACACTGGGGTTGGAGCAGCTGGGACAGTGGGAGGTGTCCCTGCCATGGCAGGGGTTGGAATGAGATGGGATTTAAAGTCCCTCCAACATCAAACTATTTGTGAGTTTATGATTTAATGATGATCAGGGCTGTTAGCATTTTAAGCCTGAGGTTGGCAACACCTTACCTCAGCATTTTGCAACCAAAAAAAAAGAAAAATCGGACAAATTTCTCCTGGGGTTTTAATATTTCCTCCTTTCATTCAGAGTATCCCAGTTCAGTCTCCATCATGCTGACACAAATATTGAAGGAATAAATAGAAATCACCTTTTGCAGGACTCTGAGGGCTTCAAGTGATGAAGTTCTGCATTCACAAGGACTACTCCCAAGAAGGTTCACACACAGCTCGTGGCCATCACCCTTCCAGATCCTCTGTGGTGAGTGACCAGCACCAATTCTTTCTGAGGAAAGAATGAACGAGAGAAGAAATGTTGTTTGTTGCTGTTTGTTACCTCTCCTGATGTCCCAGCCACATTCCTGTTGGAATTGTTCTCCAATTGCAATCTGCTGATCCCAGCCTCACTCTGAGCTGCTGAGGAAACTCCTCACTCACCTTCACTGGAAATTTTATTGCTCTGCAGTGAGGAGTGACTTGAGTGTTGTTCTGTCTCTGCAGATGGCAGAAGAGGGTTTGAAGAGGGTTCTGCTCCTCCTTGGACTCCAAATGCTCAATCAGTTTTATATTGCTGAACAGGGTGAGGGCAGTTTTAATTGAGACCCTCTGCTGGTCTGAACAAACACAATCAGGAGAATTAAGAAAATGCAACCAAATTGAGACTGACCTACTTCATATTGGCAAGGGCTCCGTGTGAGCTGGCAAAAAGCTTAATTTAACTCCCAAAATTTGTATTGTACAAACTTCTAAAAAATGACTGTGAGACTGTGAGACAAAAAAAAGGCAGCTAATAAGTACTGAGTGAGAAAATGTGCTTGGTCTGGTATCACATGAAATGTCATGAGCAAGGAGCTCTGTGGAGGTATTTCATAGACAAAAGTGAGAAAAAAATGATGTGTTAGGCAGAAAATTAATTATCCAGAGCTCTTGGCTTGCCTGAGTCTGTTTGAATGAGGTGCAGCTCCCCAGCTCAGGGAGGGCTCGTGCCCTGGGGAGGGGACAGGGCAGGTTCCCCTGAGGGAGGATGGATCCATTCCAGCTGTGTGCAGATGCTGAATAAAGTGCTTTACCTGCAATAAAGTCCTTTACCTGCTGGACTCCCCTGTCAGCATCCCCAGTGAGGAGAGGAGGCAGGCAGGGCTCCTGGGACAGAGCTGGGATTGCTCCTGCAGGGAGCACCTGTGGGGCAGGGGGTGATCCCAGCTCCAGATCTGGGAATCCCACAGTCACTCCCTCCTGCCTCATCCAGGCAGAGCCCTACAGGGGCCTGAGGTGACCCTGTTAAACTCCAGAGCCCAGCAGTGACTGTGTGGGCAGGACAGCCCTGGGACACTGCCCTGCTCTGATTAGGGTGCTGAGAGCTGGGACCATCCCAGCCCTGGGACACTGCCCTGCTCTGCCCTGCCCTGCTCTGCCCTTCCCTGCCCTGCCCTGCCCTGCTCTGCTCTGCCCTGCCCTGCCCTGCTCTGCTCTGCTCTGCCCTGCCCTGCCCTGCCCTGCCCTGCCCTGCTCTGCCCTGCCCAGCCCTGCTCTGCTCTTCCCTTCCCTTCCCTTCCCTGCCCTGCCCTGCCCTGCTCTGCTCTGCCCTGCTCTGCCCTGCCCTGCCCTGCCCTGCTCTGCCCTGCTCTGCCCTGCCCTGCCCTGCCCTGCTCTGCCCTGCTCTGCCCCGCCCTGCCCTGCCCTGCTCTGCTCTGCCCTGCCCTGCCCTGCCCTGCTCTGCCCTGCCCTGCCCTGCCCTGCTCTGCCCTGCCCTGCCCTTCCCTGCTCTGCTCTGCTCTGCTCTGCCCTGCCCTGCTCTGCTCTGCCAAGCCCTGCCCTGCTCTGCCCAGCTCTGCCCTGCTCTGCCCAGCCCAGCCCTGCCCTGCCCTGCCCTGCCCTTCCCTGCTCTGCTCTGCCCTGCCCTGCCCTGCTCTGCCCAGCCCAGCCCAGCCCTGCCCTGCCCTGCTCTGCCCAGCCCAGCCCTGCCCTGCCCTGCCCTGCCCTGCCCTGCTCTGCCCAGCCCAGCCCAGCCCTGCCCTGCCCTGCCCTGCCCTGCTCTGCCCAGCCCAGCCCTGCCCTGCCCTGCCCTGCCCTGCCCTGCCCTGCCCTGCCCTGCCCTGCTCTGCCCAGCCCAGCCCTGCTCTGCCCTGCCCTGCCCTGCCCTGCCCTGCTCTGCTCTGCCCTGCCCTGCCCTGCCCTGCCCTGCCCTGCCCTGCCCTGCCCTGCTCTGCTCTGCCCTGCCCTGCCCTGTCCTGCCAAGAGCTGGGACCATCCCAGAGAGCAGCCGGATGAGCTGAGAGCCTTCTGAGAGTTATGCTCCAAAATCTTCCTCTGGGAAGAGTAAATAAAAGGAAACAAGTTTTAAGGTCTGTAATCCTCATGCTTAAACAAACGTGGTCCTTGCTGCTCTCTGTGCCCAATACAGGCACTGCTGTTCTGGGTCACTCAGGAAATCCCCAGGACACAGCAGAGTCTGGGGCCCAGCAGCAGCATCTTCCACCCTTGGGTCAGAATTAAACCCCAGGGGAGCAATTTTTCTTGCCGTGCCTTCATCTTTCTGCAAAGTGTTCAACCAGAGCCTGCAGCCTGTCCCAAGGGGAGCTGGGGGCTGCTCCTGTGTCCTTGCAATGGAGCTGGGGACAGCACAGGGGACAGGGAAAGGGACAAGGACACAGCAGGGGACAGGGAATGGGACAAGGGCACAGAAGGGGACAGGGAAAGGGACAAGGGCACAGAAGGGGACAGGGAAGGGACAATGGCACAAAGTTGGGATGGGTGGCTGAAACAGAACAGGCAGGGGCTGATCCCAGGAATTCCTGGCACAGGAGGCAGAACTCCTGCCCTGGGCTGAGCCCAGAGAGGGGCTGGAGTCTCCTCCCTGGGATGTTCCAGAGGCACAGGACACAGCCCTGTGCCCTGAGCTCTGGGCTGGCCCTGCTGGAACAGGGGGGTGACACCAGTGACCCCGGGGTCCCTCGCAGCCTGTCCATGCTGGGTTGCTGTGAGTCTGTGACTCTGCAGTGACATTCTGCCACATTTCCAAAGCTGGGCTGTTCAAAGGCAGCCACCCCTCCCTCTGCAGGGGGACAGGGAGCCCTTTGCACCAACACTGTGCTGCTGCTCCCAGCCAGGCTGGCTCTGTTCACAGGGACCCTGGGCGCACCCAGCAATCACCCATGGAACTGTTGGTCCCTCTGTGGCAGCTGCTGCCTGCAGGCTCTGCTGCAGCTGGTTGTTCTCCTGAGCTCTCTGCCTTTTCCAGGCTCTACAAAAGGCCATGAAGGAGATTCAGGCAAAAAATTAATTCTAAGAAGGAATTTTGTAACTTCCCAGCTTTACAGGGGATCCACAGCACAGGTAGAGTCAGGCTATGCACAAGAGCAGCTGATGTGCTCTCCCCATCCAGATTTGGTTTAATCAGCCCACATTTCATCTGACCACCAGCTGGGAGATGTTCACAGCCATCCCAGGGCTCTCTCCAATTCAGGGATTGATGAAAGGCAGCCTGGCTCCCTGGGAAAAGCTGCCAGGATGAGATCAGTTCCATCCAAACCCTGCTGAAGCAGCTGCTCCCCTCCCATGGCAGCTCTCCTGCCATCCTGAGCTCTGATCCCCTTTGGCCATTCCAAACCACCAGAAAAGGAACCACAGACTCCTCCTGAGGGCTCTGCACTGCAGGTTTCAGCATCCTTCAGGGGAAAGCAGCCCTGCTGGAGCAGAGCCAGCTCCAGTGCTGTTGCCTGGGAGCACCAGGGCTCCGTGGGATGGGTTCCCACTCCCACAGCTCCTCTGGGACCCCATCCCTGAGCTGAGCTGCTCTGCTCCAGCACTTCTGCACCTTCCTGCCATTCCAGGACACTAGTGCTTCATCTCCCCGTGAGCAGGAGCCGAGTCCTTCCCCCCATTCCCCGGGATAACCTGCAGTGAGAACATATGGGATGGTTTCAGGGAAATCCTGCTGCCAGTGGCACAGCTTGCCAGGATGTTCAGCTTGGTACCCCTAAGAAATGGCTCCTCACTAAAAGCACAGTCATTCCCAGGAAATGTGTTTTCCCAAGCTTCTCACGAGCACACAGCTCCCACTGGTGCTCCCACAGTGGCTCCCAAATGGGAGCAGCAGCAGGAGCACAGCCAGCCCTGCAGGCACACACAGCATTGTTCCCTGGCCCCAGGAGCTCCCCCAGGCCACAGGGACCTCCAGGGACTCACAGAACCCCAGGGGTTGGAAGGGTTGTTACCCCTCCATCACACCCAGCCAGGGCAGCTGCACCTCACCACAGCCTCCAGTGCACATCCCAGGGAACATCCCAGGGGTGGGGGCTCCACCCTGCCCTGGCCACTCTGCTTAAATTCTTTACAACCCCTGCCATGAAGAAATGTCCCCTGTTATCATCCTGCCCTGCCCTGGCCCAGCCTGAGGCCGTTCCCTCTCCTCCTGTCCCTGTTCCTGCAGCAGAGCCTGACCTGGGGCTGTGCCCTCCTGCCAGGGACTTGTGCAGAGCCACAGGGGCCCTGAGCCCCCTTTGCTCCAGCCTGAGCCCCTGCCCAGCTCCTCAGGGATCCTCCAGCCCCTGCCCAGCTCCTCAGGGATCCTCCAGCCCCTGCCCAGCTCCTCAGGGATCCTCCAGCCCCTGCCCAGCTCCCTCAGGGATCCTCCAGCCCCTGCCCAGCTCCCTCAGGGATCCTCCAGCCCCTGCCCAGCTCCTCAGGGATCCTCCAGCCCCTGCCCAGCTCCTCAGGGATCCTCCAGCCCCTGCCCAGCTCCTCAGGGATCCTCCAGCCCCTGCCCAGCTCCCTCAGGGATCCTCCAGCCCCTGCCCAGCTCCCTCAGGGATCCTCCAGCCCCTGCCCAGCTCCTCAGGGATCCTCCAGCCCCTGCCCAGCTCCCTCAGGGATCCTCCAGCCCCTGCCCAGCTCCCTCAGGGATCCTCCAGCCCCTGTCTGGATGCACTCCAGCCCCTCAGTGCCTGAAACTGTCCCCAGGATTGGAGGTGTGGGACAGGCACTGTCCTGTCCTTCACATCCACAGTGCCAGGAAGGTGGGACCACCTTTGGGAGGGGACAGGACAGGAGAGGTGACACACTCACACCCCAGGGACAGGGCTGTCACCTGCAGCACCATGGCCCTGGAATGGCACCCTGGAATATTCCCCTGGAATATCCCCCTGGAATGTCCAGTCACCCAATCCATCACCCACACAGCTCTCCCTGGTTTGTCCAAAAATACCAAAACACCAAAACACCTGGCTGCCCTCTGTGGGTCCATGGGGACCCTTCCCATTTAGGAAGGGACCCTAAATCTGGTTCCACCTCTGGGATGTTCCTGCAGGGACCAAAGGCAGAGCCCCCTCCACGAGGTCAGAGCCTGCGAGCCCTCTGTGCTGCTCAGGAAAATGCAAACTAAGGAATAATCTCACAGGGGTTTAGATCAGCTACATTTTATGCAAAAGGAATTAACCTTTGTACCCCAGAGCTCCATCTCATCAGTCCCATCCCATGGTGGTGTCATCTTCCAGAGCCTTCCTGCTCAGGAGTCTTGAATATGTTTAAAAAATTCCTACATAAGCGAAAATGTAGCAAAGCACAAAGCTGCAGGTGAGGAAAAGTGATGGCCAGCTTCAGTGTGAAAATATGCAGGTATTTGTGTTCCCTGCAGAAACACACCCAGCAATCCAGAAAATTCCATGTGAAACATCCAGGCTTTTGTGTTCCCTGCAGAAACACACCCAGCAATCCAGAAAATTCCATGTGAAATATCCAGGCATTTGTGTTCCCTATAGAAACACACCCGTGAATCCAGAAAATTCCATGTGAAACATGCAGGTATTTGTGTTCACTATAGAAACACACCTGTGAATTCAGAAAATTCCATGTGAAACATGCAGGTATTTGTGTTCCCTATAGAAACACACCTGTGAATCCAGAACATTCCATGTGAAACATGCAGGTATTTGTGTTCCCTATAGAAACACACCTGTGAATCCAGAAAATTCCATGTGAAACATGCAGGTATTTGTGTTCCCTATAGAAACACACCCAGCAATCCAGAAAATTCCATGTGAAATATCCAGGCATTTGTGTTCCCTATAGAAACACACTGTGAATCCAGAACATTCCATGTGAAACATGCAGGTATTTGTGTTCCCTATAGAAACACACCTGTAAATCCAGAACATTCCATGTGAAACATGCAGGTATTTGTGTTCTCTGCAGAAACGCACTGTGAATCCAGAAAATTCTCTGGTTTCTGAATCCCAATGATCCTCGTTAGTGACCTGATCTCCCTCTCATGCACCTGGGCTTTATTCTGGGTTCCAGGTGGTTTAACAGCTTTTCTGAGATGCCAAGGAGCAGGAGAATTCTCCTTCTGCTTTAGGAGTTTTCCAAATCCATGGAATCTGAATTTCACCCAGCCATGGGACCCCCAGTGCAGCCCCCAGTGCCCCCAGCCCCAGCTGCTGCTCAGTGCTGGCTTGGACTGAGGGATAATAAAGAATGGGATGGACACTCCATCACCAAAAAATTGCTGGGCAAAAATATCCATCCAAGAGATTCCATCTGCAATGACTAAAAAAATAGGAGCGAAGTCCAAGGACAATTTATCCTCTTTTTTTCCTGGGCTTTCTTGTAGAATTAAACTGAGTTTGGAGGGTTCAATCTTCCTTTTGACTGCTTGATGGCAGAGGGCAGGGATGGGTGGGATATTGGGAATTCCTGGCTGGAATGGAATTGCCAGAGCAGCTGTGGCTGTCTCTGGATCCCTGCCATGGCACTGGGTGGATATTACGTTTTATTTTCTATTTCTCTTCTGCCAGAGTTAGGATTAAAAGCTCAAGAGGTGGAATTTCGTGTTTGGACTCAGATGTTTATTAATTCTCCTCCATGTCACAGTGAGTGCTGCAGCACTTGCAGCTAACAAGCTGAAAATGGTGAAATGGTGATGGATCTCGCTCGTTACAAGGTAAAAAAACTGCCCAATTAAGAACTAACACCTAAATTATTTTTACTTTTAACCCAATGACCAACCACCCGTGACCTGCAGTGTGACATTTTCCATCCAATTAAACACGATCCCACCTGGACCCAAGAAGGTGAAGAAGAAAGAAACCTCCCCCCTAAACCCTCCCTCTTGTTTTATTACTGTATTCCAAAACCCCAATTTCCAAATTCTCCACCACATGGCATTTCACACATCTATTTAAACTACACACCAGTGGTTTTAGTTCTGTCACTCAGTTTTGGAAGCTTCTCCACGGCCTCAGTTCAAAATCTGTGTTTTCTTGTGGGTCAGTGCCTGGCAGCACAGGAAGTCTTAAATTCAGTGTGCAGTCAGAAATTCAGTGTGCAGTCAGATATTCAATGTGGAGTCAGAAATTCCATGTGCAATCAGAAATTCAGTGCAATCAGAAATTCGTGTGCAATCATAAATTGATGTGCAATCAGAAATTCAGGGTACAGTCAGAAACTTGTGTGCAATCAGAAATTGATGTGCAGTCAGAAAATCAGTGTGCAGTCAGATATTCAATGTGAAGTCAGAAATTCTGTGCAGTCAGAAATTCCATGTGCAATTAGAAATTCAGTGTACAGTCAGAAATTCAGTGTACAATCAGAAATCCAGTGTACAATCAGAAATTCATGTGCAATCAGAAATTCATGTGCAATCAGAAATTCAGTGCAGTCACAAGTCCCTGTGCAGGGCCCCTGGCAGCAGCTGGGCTGGCATTCTCTGCTGTCTCTGCCTCTGGCCCTTCCCAACCCTGAGATTCAGTCTCTGCCTCTGAGCAGAGGCTTCACCTTCAAAAATAACAATTCCTAATCATTTTCAGCTGGGTTTAACTGTGACTGTGTCAGATTCTGAATGTCTTGTGATGGAAAGACTTAATGCCTATTAATTAGGATCTGTATTACTATTTTTATGTGAAGTCTCCATGGTAATAATTCTGTTCTGGAAGGTGCCAGGGGAAAATTTGGGTTGATTTTGATATGAGGAGCTCAGACCATTGCCACAACACTCTCAGTCTCTCTGCAGGGTCACTGTGAAAGACAAGATGCAGATTTTGTCCCTTTTCATCAATTCCTGAGAGGATAATTTCTGGAGAAGCAGCTCTCATAATTTGGGAGTTCAAGCACAGGAGTGTCTGTACATGTAATTACATTCCCCTTACCCAGCTGATTCCTTGTGAGATTGCTTTCTAGTGTGCAGAGCTTCTTGTTTGAAATTCCACCAAGCAGAGCTCAGAATTTCCTTGCCTGATATATTAAAAAACCTTTTCCTTTTTAAAAGAAAAAAAGGATCAATCCATTCACACCATGAGAGAGCCAGCTCTTGACTCCCTCTGGGGTAAAACATTCAGGCTGCATTCCATATTTCTCTTTATTTTCAGGCTGGTTTTTTTCCCCAAAACTTATTTATTCTTGCTTTTGTTGTGTTGTCATCTGAACACTCCTCACGTTTTCCTCGGAGCAGGGGACACCTCCCACTGTCCCAGTGTCCAACATGGGACTGGTCTGGTGGCCCAGGAATAGATTGGTGGCCCTGGGAATAGCCTGGTGTCCCCAGGAATAGCCTGGTGGCCCCAGGAATAGCCTGGTGTCCCCAGGAATAGCCTGGTGGCCCCAGGAATGGTCTGGTGGCCCAGGATTAGCCTGGTGGCCCAGGAATGGTCTGGTGGCCCTGGGAATAGCCTGGTAGCCCAGGAATAGCCTGGTGGCCCAGGAATAAGCTGAAACAAGGAAAGAGGAGCCTGGTCCATGCAGAGCAGCCCCAGCACTGCAGCAGGATCCAGCCTGGAGTTGACCCTGAGCTTTATTGCTCAGCTCACAGCCCTGGCTGGGCTCTGACACCAGGGCTGGGCTCCTTGGGGCTCCAGACCCTGGTGAGCAGAATCCCCCTGCCACAGCCCTGGGCCAAAAAAAAATAATCATTTTCCAGTAATTTTCCAGCCCCCACAATGGCAGTCCAGGACAGAGCCTCTCAGAGCTGAGCACTTAGGTGAAAAATTTACCTGAGATATAAAATAGTTCAGCTCAGATATTGATTAGGGGCTGAAACTGAAGTAGTTACAAGTAATTTATTCTTTATACCCTGACATAATACAGGAATTATTTAATTAGGAACAGAATTATTTACAGAAAGTGCATTTGTGGTGAGTTTGAATCGATAGGTTTAGTTAATAAGCAAAAATATAAATCTAGGTGGAGTTTAATTAACTGCAGGTCTGTCAGCAGTTCTGTGAGTGCATCCCATTGGCAGCAGCTCTGGGCAATTTTTATGGCTAGCTCACCTTTAAATTAATTTCTTTGTGCAGGTTCCATGCTCTCTTCAAGGCACTCTTCACTCCCTGTGTTTAAGGGGGGCAGTGGGAGGTGGGAACTCGGGGCAGGGAGTGAATTCCATCAGGGAAACTGTGCCAGAGCTCCAGGAGAGCTGGAGAGGGGCTGGGGACAGGGATGGAGGGACAGGACACAGGGAATGGGACACTGCCAGAGGCAGGGATGGGTGGGATATTGGGAATTCCTGGCTGGGCTGGGATTGCCAGAGCAGCTGTGGCTGCCCCTGGGTCCCTCCAGCCCTCCGTGAAGTCACTTTCCTGCAGCTCCTTTTCCCAAGCACGAGCCCCTTGCTGAGGGAAATCTGCTGCAAAACTAAAAGTGATTAAGGAAAGTAAGAGTTTTGGACTTTTGGAAGAAAATCCTGCAGTTCTTAGGCAAATTTGTAATTTCCAAGGGAATTTCTGCTTGGATGACAGGCCTCTGGCTGTTTTTCTTTCTTTTGTATCACTAAAAATGGAAATATGGATTCACTTAGAGCTGGATCAGTCCAGAGGTTGCAGAATTTATCCTCAGTACTTTAAAAACAGACTGGTTTTTGGAAGAGGAATAATTTTCTCTTTTCTCCAGAGGCAGCAGGAGGGATGGAGAACATGTTTCCCATTTCACTGCAATATTTTTCAGTGAGGGAAGGCCCAGATATTCCTGATCCCTTTGATAACACCTCTGTTCCATGGCACCGACAGAAAAATGAGGGTGAGCAAAATAAAAAACTATTTATTGGTCTCAGTGCCATTGTTTACCATAACAGAGATTTATCTGAGCACAGGCAGGAATCCCTTCCTCCTCCCTGCCAAGCTCTTGAACTGGGATTGAAGCCACTGACTTGTTTTAATTAACACTAATGCTCAATTAAATCAAGTAAGCATTTAAGATTCACGAATTACAACCTTCGATTATCAAATTATTTGAAGGCAGCTCGTCAGGCTGCAGCCCCAGGGTGAGGGATCCCATGAGAGGCTCAGAGCTGCTCCAGGGGTTCTGTCCCCTGCAGCCTGACAGGGTCACCAGGGGCAGCCCCTGAGCCCTGCAGGGCTGAGCTGCTGGGACTGGGGCTCTCTACACAAGACTCAGCAGCTGTTTATGTGAAGGCACATCAGTCCCAAAGACAGAGTCCCAAGGGTTCAAGTCCACACTAAAGGCTTTTGGCACAGATCCCAAACAGAAGAAAAGTCCCATGAGAAGTAGAAGCTGCTGCTGGTGCAGAGTCTCGAGAGGCAGAAGCTCCCTGGTCTGTTCATCTTCTGTTCTTGTTCTTGTTCTTGTTCTTGTTCTTGTTCTTGTTCTTGTTCTTGTTCTTGTTCTTGTTCTTGTTCTTGTTCTTGTTCTTGTTCTTGTTCTTGTTCTTGTTCTACTTCTTGTTCTTGTTCTTGTTCTTGTTCTTGTTCTTCTTCTTCTTCTTCTTCTTCTTCTTCTTCTTCTTCTTCATCTTCTTCATCTTCATCTTCTTCATCATCTTCTTCTTCTTCTTCTTCTTTCTTCTTCTTCTTCTTCTTCTTCTTCTCCTTCTTCTCCTTTTCCTCCTTTTCCTCCTTCCTTTTCTTCTCCTTCTTTCATGTGGTGCTAGTGATGATGATGATGGTGGAGTAAGAGAGAGAGAGATCTCTCACTCCAATACATGGATACTTATTTACAAATTCACCAATGAGCTAAAAACACAAACCTGAGGCATTTCTTCTAAACCTATTAGCATTTTTGTATTTTAATACAAAAGTTTAAGCATAATTTGTGCATATGGCTGTTGTTGGATCCTGCTGGGAACCAGGGAAAAGCAGCCTTGGGTTTCTCAGGCTGCTAAAGCACAAAAAATTATAACAATGATCAAACACCTGCAGGGTGTGTGAGATGGGATGTTCTGCACAAAGCATGATTTCAAAGAGGTGTTGCCCTCTTGGACAAGGAGCCTTTTCTGTTCTGTTTTGCACAAACTGCCCTATATAAGTGTAGTGTTTCTTTAAAACTCTCTTTTGCTTCTCCATTGCACGAGGAGCTACATTGCATTATCCTTTTTGCCTCTCTTATAGCCTAAATGCAACACGTGGCCTATGTGTTCTATCTAAAAAATGTAAGCAATATTCTTATTATTTTTTTAAATTATGCCTAGAACAATGTTTTTGAGCTCTCACTGAGACTTGTTTTCTTCACAGATGTCTAGGGCTTTTACTTTTTAAGGCACCTAAAACATGTTCTTACTTACTTACTTGCCTAAGACTTAAGCTACACCTCTATTTTATGTATGAGTGGCTTAATATACTCCAATCCAAAGGTTTTAATTCAAACCCTGCATTTTGATCTCTGTTTTTCAGACTCCAACACTGAACCCCATGAGCTGTGACCCCTCCCTGCCTGCTGGGCTCACTCCTCTGCAATCCTGTGTCAGGACAGAAGGTGACAGATTCTCCCTGTCAATCAGATTAAGATGGGAATAGAAAAACTAATTTGGCTTGTCACCAGGAGAATAAATCTTGTTTGGTTTCCCTGGGGAGCCTGGGCAGTGCCAGCACCTTCTGGGGGAGGGAAGAACCTTCCCCTAAATCCAGCCTGAGCCTCCCTGGCCCTGCTCCAGCCCTTCCCTGTCCCTGGGAGCAGAGATGGGAGCTGCCCCTCCACTTCCCATCAAGAGGAAAATCTCCCTGATTGCATTGTGCATTCATTTATTCAACATCCAAGGAATTATTTGGACAATGCACAGCAGAGCAGAGAGGAGGGGCTGTGCAAGGCAGGTGTTGGCTCTCAGGGAACCATTCCCATGGAGCACATTCCTGCACCAGCTCTGGCCTTGGAGCAGGGTGGCTCAAGGCACAGAGATCCTCTAATGAGAGCACTGATGTGCATCCTGAAAAATCAGGATTAATTTCTTAATTCCCCACCTAATTTCCTAATTCCAGTGTGGAGCTGTGGTAGGTGGGAGTTCAGCCAGCCCAGCTGCTCCAGGCTGCCCCTTCCCAGAGAGGCACCATGTCCTGCCCAGCCGAGTGGCACAGGGACAGCTGGTGCTGGGGAGGGGCTGGGGAAGCTGCAGTTTCCCCAGAGCTGGGGACCTTTCCCTGTTAGCTCAGGTTCATGGGAATCCTGTTTGCTGAGCTGCCCTCAGTGCTGCCCTGCAGAAAGCCCCCAGTGGAAGCAGCTCCAGGACAGGGAGGCAGCAAAGGCACCAGTCAACAGCACCAGTGTTCCATTCCCACTTCTCCTTCTCAGGGCTGTTTTCCTCTCTTTTCCATTAATTTTCCCAGCCACAGCTCTTCCTCCTTTGCACCTGGGAGTGCAGCTGGGTTTGTTTCACTGCCCCTCAGGACCTGTGTGCTGAGCTTTGCTGGTGAACCAGCAGCACCTGAGCAGTGGCATGGACAGTGCCATCCCCCTGCTGCTCGGGGTCCAGCTGTGCCCATCCCAACATTCCAGCACTCCTGCAACTCCCTTCTGCTGAAACCAGACCTGGTGATGAGCTGGGGGGTATATTTAGCCTCCAGCACATCGGGAAGGATGGGCTCACCTTGCAGAGGGGCAGGAGTGTGGGGTGTGTCAGGGGTGTATCAGAGTGGGGGGTTTCACAGAGTCACACAGAATCACTCACAGAAACACAGGATCAATCACAGAATCAATCACAGGATCAATCACAGGATCACAGAATCAATCACAGGATCAATCACAGAATCAATCACAGGATCAATCACAGGATCACAGAATCAATCACAGGATCAATCACAGGATCAATCACAGGATCACTGGGTTGGAAGAGCCCCCCAAGACCCTCGAGCCCAGCCCAGCCCAAAGCTCAATACCCCACAGCACCCAGAGCCACACCCAGGCTTTATAAACACACCCAGGGATGGTGACTCCAGCACCTCCCAGGCAGATCATCCCATAATTTATTATTGTTTCTGTGAAAGCTTTTCCCTGATGTCCAGCCTGTATTTCCCCTGGCACAGGTTGAGGCTGTGTGCTCTGTTCTGTCAGTGCTGCCTGGAGAGGAGACCAACCCCCCTGAGCACAGCCCCTGTCAGGGCCTGCAGAGAGTGATCAGGTCACTCTGAGTCTCCTTTTCTCCAGGCTGAACATCCCCAGCCCCCCCAGCCATTCCCCACAGGGTTTGTGTCCCAAGCCCCTCACCAGCCTCGTGTCCTCCTCTGGACACTCTTTGCTGTCACTGTCCCCATTTGGACTCCATGGCCTTAGAGGAGCTTTTACAACTTAATAGTTCTGTGATTCCACAACTCTGAGCCTCAGGTGTTCCCCAGTCACTCCTCAAAATCCCCTGGTGGGAGGGGTGAAAACAAATGGTGCCAAATGTTTTAAACTCACCTCCAATTTCTCAAGATATTCTAAGAGCTTATCAAAATCAGATTCTAAAAGCACTTTAGAAACAGCTCACTGCATCCTAAAGTCTGGTAGGGTTTCCATACTTCCCTCTGGATTTCTTTTCTCGGTCTCCTGCTCTCCAGATTTTTCTCCTGTCCAGTGTAATTTAGGGATGGTCTGACCCTGCTGTGTGTCAGCTTAGAGCTGGCAAGGCAGAGTTATTGGTTTTGTTAATGCCTGGGGTTTTTCATGGTTTCCTCTGCATGTTTTGACACATTTTATTTACTTCTGCTTGTGCCCTTCCTCTGAAACCTCCTGAAGCCTCAAATTTCTCAGTTTCAGACTGGAGTGTAATTAGGTTAAAGATGTTCTTCAGGTAATTTTAATCCACATATCATTTTTCTTCACCAGAATGTCCTATGAGCAAACTCTCTGTGTTCAATGAAAAGGTCCAAACAGCCACTAGAGATTTATATCATGCTGATAAGGGAGACACATTCAAGTGCAATCTGGAAAAAAAAATCATATTGAATTGATTTATTTTAATATTATCTAAGTATTGAAAACCGCCCTGGAAATAACAACCTACTTATAATTTTAATTTGTAAAGAAAACTTGTTTACGTGGCAGCAATTAAAAATATCAGCTCAATATCTGTAGAACATAGACAAGGCCAAGCTAATTTATTTTATGAACTTAGTCTGCAGGGAGGGTTCTCCATCTCCAATTGAGATAAAGCTCCTTTGCAGATGGGGAACTGTGGAGAGGGCTGAGTTACAGTGAACTGGGTTTGTGATGGAAATCACAGCATCTTCAATAAACAACTCATGATAAAATTAAGGAAATTCTATTAGGCTGCATTGCCATTAGTTTCCATTAGTTGTTTCATTTGTAGGAGATGCCTTCTAGGAATAAATGCATTTTCCTGCAGTGTGGAGCATGGATATCCCAGACAGGGCAAGGCAGTGGGAAGAGCACACGAGGCCAGGGAGATGGGAATGCTGTGGGTCCATCAGGAGCATTCCCTGGAGCTGAGCCCTGCTTCCCATGGCTCCAGGGAATGCTGTGGGTCCATCAGGAGCATTCCCTGGAGCTCAACCCTGCTTCCCATGGCTCCAGGGAATGCTGTGGGTCCATCAGGAGCATTCCCTGGGGCTGAGCCCTGCTTCCCATGGCTCCAGGGAATGCTGTGGGTCCATCAGGAGCATTCCCTGGGGCTGAGCCCTGCTTCCCATGGCTCCAGGGAATGCTGTGGGTCCATCAGGAGCATTCCCTGGGGCTCAGCCCTGCTTCCCATGGCTCCAGGGAATGCTGTGGGTCCATCAGGATCATTCCCTGGGGCTCAGCCCTGCTTCCCATGGCTCCAGGGAATGCTGTGGGTCCATCAGGAGCATTCCCTGGGGCTGAGCCCTGCTTCCCATGGCTCCAGGGAATGCTGTGGGTCCATCAGGAGCATTCCCTGGGGCTGAGCCCTGCTTCCCATGGCTCCAGGGAATGCTGTGGGTCCATCAGGATCATTCCCTGGGGCTGAGCCCTGCTTCCCATGGCTCCAGGGAATGCTGTGGGTCCATCAGGAGCATTCCCTGGGGCTGAGCCCTGCTTCCCATGGCCCCAGGGAATGCTGTGGGTCCATCAGGATCATTCCCTGGGGCTCAGCCCTGCTTCCCATGGCTCCAGGGAATGCTGTGGGTCCATCAGGAGCATTCCCTGGGGCTCAGCCCTGCTTCCCATGGCCCCAGGGAATGCTGTGGGTCCATCAGGAGCATTCCCTGGGGCTCAGCCCTGCTTCCCATGGCTCCAGGGAATGCTGTGGGTCCATCAGGAGCATTCCCTGGGTCTCAGCCCTGCTTCCCATGGCTCCAGGGAATGGCTGCATGCCCCTCTTGGGGAGGGGAGGGACAAGGGGAGGGCTGCAGGTCCCTTCCTGGACACATCCAGGGTGGGACTGTTCCCACAGGAACAACCCCTGAAACAACAAACCATCCCTGCAAACCCCACTGCAGCCCCAGAGGATTTGTTGTCCCGAGCATCCATGAATCCTGCCTGCTCTGCCTCTTCAAGCATCCAGAGCCACGCTGGCTGTGCCGTGTTATTATTCATGGAAAAAGATTTACAGAGAAAATGAGAACTTTGCATGGGTAGTTTAGGTTAGATAGAGAAATGATTAATTTTGTTTAATTCAATAGAGAGATCTAATTTCACTGCCACCTAATATTTAATGTTTTTCCTCCCTGTCTTGAGTCTTTCTTTAGACTTTCACGGTAGTGAAAGAGAAATAAAGAAAAAAAAAAAAAAGAGGCAGAGAATGCAAAGTAAAACAAAAATGAGGCTGTTCAATCAGGCGAGGAAAAAAAGCTATCTAAAATCCCCTGCATCAGGTAGAGGAAAATGAATCATATCTTTTTCATTCAAGGAGAGGATTTGGCTTCAGGCATTGAAATCTCGAGGAGTCTGAAAATGCTGGAGACACACTCAGGGCTCTGTGCTGAACCTGCCCTGTTTGTGCCCAGGGGGACTGGACTGCAGAGCCCAGGGTTATTTATTGTAGAAACACATCTCATATTTAATATTTTATATATATAATAGAAAATATATACACACATATATGTATATAAATATATAACATATAATATATAACATATAACATAAAACATATAATCTATAATCTAATATATATTATATATTATATGTAATATATATTATATATTATATATCATATATTATACATTATACATTATACATTATATATTATATATTATATTGTATATATTATATATTATATATTATATTGTATATATTATATTGTATATTTTATATATTATATTGTATATTTTATATATTATATGTAATATATATTACATGAAATATAGAATATAGAATACAGAATATGTAATTTGCAATATGTAATATATTATATATATTGTAAAATATAAAAGATAAATACAAAATATAAAAGAATAGATATAAATATACATATAAATGCATACACATACACATACACATATACAAAACATATAAATATATATATTGTTAGAAATATTATGGTATTGGGTTTTTGCAAATATTAGGGATACCATATGTGGTGTTGAAATGGTTTTTAAGATCAAGTTTTCTTTAGGAGTAACAGGTTGATAAAGTGTCTGCAGTGAGTGAAGTGCCTTGGTTGGGTAACCCCAGTGAGACCCTTCCCTCTGACAGAGCAGCTGCCAGCACCAACCCTCTGCAGAGATTAAAAACCACAGCCCAAATTAACACTGAAAAGAAAAATAAAAACCACAGCCAAGAAACGTGCATGCTCTAAAAGGACTCAGGGAGTGCAAAACAGTTCCTGGAATATGGAAAATGGTTTATAAAAAAGTCAGAATAAGCAGGGCAGGGCCATGAATGTGCCAGGGCTGATTGATTTTAGAGCTCCTGCCAAAAGCAGTTCCTGGAGGGATTTGGGTCCGCCTGGTCCCAGACCCATCTGGGCAGGGCCAGTGTGGATCCCCTGGGGGCAGGAGCTGCCTGGGCCAGCCTGGCCCCGTCCTGGGGGGCTCAGGGGGGCTCTGCACCCACAGAAAACCCTTCACCACCAGCACTGATTTGGGCAGACGAGGGCTTTTCTTCAAAAAACTTCAAAACCTTTGGGTCATTTCCAGGGAAACTGAGTCCCACAGAGCCCTGCTGCACTCCCCAGGAGTCTCCCAGGGGTTTCAGGGCTGTGTGGGGTTTATGGAAAGAACCCAAACTCCTTCTGCCCTGCTGCTGTGGGGGATTTTGGCTGGAACACGGAGTGCAGGTGGGGCAGGGCACAGCCCTTGTGAAAAACAGAGACCCCTCTGAGCCCCTGAGAGAGATCACAATGAAGGCTTTCAATTAAAGCCTTTAGAAAAAATAAAATGCATTGAGCCACACAGACATTAAATAGAAGTGTAAGCTTTGGTTTTAAGTGAGTAGAAATACTATTAAGTTGCATAGATATGAAGTAGAAATCTTAGTTTCAGGTAAGTAAGAATATGTTTTAAGAGCCTTAAAGAGCAAAAGTCTTAGAATTTAGTGTGAAAAACAAGCTTCAAAAACAACCTTCAGTGAGAGCTCAAAAACAAAAACAAGCTTCAAAAACGGCCTTCAAAAAGAAGTTTCAGTGAGATCTTAAAAACATAGTTTTAGACAGAAAAACCATAGTAAGAATATTGCTGACATTTTCCAGAGAGAACAGATAGGCCATATGTGCAAGTTCTGCATAAACTTTCATATTAAAAAACAAGAATTCTAATGGGTTTAGAAGAAATGCCTCAGGTTTGCGTTTTTAGTTCATTGGGGAATTTCTAAATAAGAATCTGTGTATTGGAGTGAGAGTTCATCACTCTTACCTCACCATCATCATCATCACTACAGCACGTGAAAGAAGAAGAAAAGGAAGAAGGAGAAGGAGGAGAAGGAGAAGGAGAAGGAGAAGGAGAAGAACAAGAACAAGAACAAGAACAAGAACAAGAACAAGAACAAGAACAAGAACAAGAACAAGAACAAGAACAGAAGAAGAACAGACCCGGGAGCTTCTGCCTTTGTTCAGGACTTTGCACCAGCAGCAGCTTCTACTTCTCATGGGACTTTTCTTCTGTTTGGGATCTGTGCCAAAAGCCTTTAGTGTGGACTTGAGCCCTTGGGACTCTCTTTGGGACTGATGTGCCTTCACATAAACAGCTGCACAGCAATTCCCAGCTGCTGAGCCCCTTTGAAGACATGACCCCACAGCAGCCTGTGAAGCCCTGTTGGGGTCCCTGCTGCCCCACCTGCCAGTGGCACAGGGGACACGGGCTGAGGGGCTGCAGGGAGGGAGCAGGGCTGGGCAGGAGCCCTGGAGGTGTGGGGGTGCCCAGGGGCACGGGGCAGGCTGGCTGCTCTCTGTGGATCTCCTGGTTTGGGTGACCTGTGCTTGCATGGTACACGGGGTATTTTGGGACTCAGTTTGAGCTGGGGCTGAGTGAGGGTTGAGAGCTGGTGACAAAAGGAGGAGCTGAAGGGAAGGCAGGGCCCTGGCAGGTTATGGGTTAATCCAGTGAAGCCTCTGCAGCACATCTGCTCAAGTTCTGCCTCATGAACCACTCTAAGGCTGCCCCACAGCCCCTTTTCCTTCAGCACTCACAAGCAAAAGCCAAGAAAAGGATGACTGATTTTTCTAAAACCCTCTCCCAACACTCCACCTCAGCATAATACACTCCTTAGTCAAAACCACTTCTTACTCTTTACTCTGGGATTTATTTTTTCTTTTTTCACAGTGTGGTTGCCTTTGCTCTTTTTGAGAAGCTGAAATGGAAACTTCATTGTGTGAATTTCCCCAGGAATTCTCACCCTGGGGTTCTGCCATGGGAAGAACCCTTGGAAAAGATCCATCTCTTCCATGATTGTATTTCCCAAAAGATCCATCTCTTCCAGGATTTTATTTCCCAAAATTTTCCATCTCTTCCAGGATTGTATTTCCCAAAAGATCCATCTCTTCCAGGATTGTATTTCCCAGATGATCCTTCTCTTCCATATTTCCCAAATCATGCTCCTCTTCACCAGGGCCTCTGCTGCACATCCTTACCCTGATCATTTGAAATGCAGATTTGCATTTCCAGGGCCTAACCAAACTTTGTCCTTTCTGCAGGGAAGGTAGGTGTTTATTCTGATTTGAATCCCAGCATATATTTTAAGTAGATTGTTTTCAGTGACGTATTTAAAATAAAAGTCCTCCACATGAACCAGACTGAACCCCCCTGATGCCATTGAGCAGAACTGCTGGTGTCATTCTCATGATTTATATCCATTAATTTGCTTTCAGAACACACTTACCATGGTAATTTTCTCTGGAGATAAGTGATCTTGGGAGTAAAAGACAGGTGGAGAAATCCTCTCCTGCTCGCTGCCTGCCCCTTCACCCAGAGCGAGCCAAGCTGTGTCTGCGCTGCGAGGATCAGATGCGGCTCAAATGGGCTGGAAAACAGCTCAGCCTGGGCCAGGGAGCTCCCGGGGCTGGCGTCTCCTCCCGGCACATTCCCACCTTGGCTGAGCCAGGCCGGGCTCGGTTAAAGCTCAGCCCCGCCCGCGACCCCTCAGCCTGTGACTTTTCTAATTGTTCATTTCGTTATGAAAGGATTTGCAAGGGATTCTCAAAGCCTGACTGGAAGCTCACACAGTCCTGCGCATCTGTTTGCAAACTCTGAGATAAGGTGTGCTAACTTAGGGCATAAAATAAAAATGGCATTGTTGAGAGGGAGATTGAACTAGAAACAAGCTTCAAAAAAAAGACCAGATATTTTGGAGAGTTTGAACTGTGAAAGATGCATTGTGGCAAGACCACATGGGGTAAAATAATAATTGATTGGTGTTATAAGTATTAGCACCATTGTGTGGCAAAAGCTAATAGACTGAAAACATTTATAAGGTATTGTAACCAGGAAATAAGTTGGCTTCTGATAGAATGGCACTGAGTTTTATGTTTTACTCTTCAATGAAACTGATAACAAAATAAAGTCTTTTAAAGAATGTCCCATTTCTGCACAGCTGGGATTTTCCAGCAGTACCTGCATCCCGAGGGGGTCTGGGACCCACACCCCAGGGGATCAGGGTACCATGGAATTCACACCCTAGGGGATCAGGGATACAATGGAATTCACACCCCAGGGGATCAGGGTACCATGGAATTCACACCTCCAGGGAATTCACACCCCCAGGGGATCAGGGTACCATGGAGTTCACACCCCCAGGGAATTCACACCCCCAGGGGATCAGGAATACCATGGAATTCACACCCCCAGGGAATTCACACCCCCAGGGAATTCACACCCCCAGGGGATCAGGGTACCATGGAATTCACACCCATGTGTGACCCCAGGAGATGGAACAAACCCCAAATGAGTTCTGGGTCACTGCTGGAGGATCCATGTGTGATCCCAGGAGATGGAGATGGGAACAAACCCCAAATGAGTTCTGGGTCACTGCTGGGGGTCGTGTGTGACCCCAGGTGTGGGGGCTGCTCCAAGGCTGCTCTCCTGTAGAGACACTTCTTCAAAGAGCTGGATTAATAATTCACACCACACTACTCAGCTACAAAGCATTTTCCTCAACCGTTTCTTGATGGAATTTATTCCAGCATTTATGGCTCATTTTTCTTCCTTTTAAGCTGAACGTGTTTGCAGATGAAAGCTGGAGAGTTTTCCACAGCCTGTTCCACACACGGGTCACAGGATGTCAAGAAATTGGGGAAAAAATGAATGAATACTTGAAGAAAAATAGACTTGAGGTTGTTTCATGGGAGCCAGTTTATTCAAAGTGGCTTGCTGTAAAGTAGGAAAATGGAAACATGCAGTTGAGGTAAACCTGTGAAATTTTTGGGTAAGAGGGAGTCGTGGTGCCGAGGGAATGGGAGCTCTGTCCTGCACAGGGCTGGGCTCTGCACAAGCTGGCACTGCTCTCCAGCCAGGAAACCCAGCTGAAAGCTCTTGGCCTGAGTTTGTGGGAACTGTGAGATGAACAATATTGATGTGGTTTGTCTATTGTTCATTTTCTCATTTATTTAGGTACCAGCTAAGCACAGGACAAAACTATTAAAGACAAAAATACTCTCCTGGTTTATTTAATGAGGCAGCCACTTTGTACTCATCCTTCTGAAAATGGCTCTAAAAACAGCTGCAAACCACAGGATTCTTGGATTCCATTCTGCTCCTTCCCCATCCCTCCAAAGGCAGGAATATTAAATATCCATTCCTTTAGTGTACAGCTGTGACAGTGACACTGACCTGTGACAGTGACTTGTGACAGTGACACTGCCCTGTGATAGTAACAGTGACAGTGACACTGCCCTGTGACTGCAACCTGTGACACTGACCTGTGACAGTGACTTGTGACAGTGACACTGATCTGTGACACTGCCCTGTGACACTGACCTGTGACAGTGACACTGACCTGTGATAGTAACAGTGACAGTGACACTGCCCTGTGACTGTGACCTGTGACACTGACCTGTGACAGTGACTTGTGACAGTGACACTGCCCTGTGACAGTGACAGTGACAGTGACCTGTGACAGTGACACTGCCCTGTGACACTGACCTGTGACACTGACAGTGACAGTGACACTGACCTGTGACAGTGACAGTGACTTGTGACCCGTGACAGTGACACTGCCCTGTGACACTGCCCTGTGACTGACCTGTGACAATGACACTGACCTGTGGCAGTAACAGTGACACTGCCCTGTGACACTGACCTGTGACAGTGACACTGACCTGTGACAGTAACAGTGACAGTGACAGTAACAGTGACACTGCCCTGTGACACTGACACTGCCCTGTGACAGTGGCACTAAGCACAAGGCTCTGCCCCCCTGGGGGACAGAAGAGGCCCTGCAGGGAGCTCTGATCTCAGTATGGCACCAACGTTATTAATTTGTCCTGCCAACTTTCCTGTCTTCCATTATCTCCAGCCTCTGCTGGCCAGTATTGCCTCCCCCTGTCCTGGTGCTCCCATCATGGCAGGAGAAATTCCCTCCTTCCCTGCCTGCAGGCACCAGCTCAGTTCATTGATCCAGACCAGCATATTGACTCAGAAGGTCGGCACAGGGGAGAAATGGAGGAAAATGGGTTTTGTTCCTTGTGCCTCTTCCTAGAAATGCCAATAATGAACTGTGAGGGGCCTGGGGGAGCCAGGACAGGGTCCCTGTGCAGCCCTGTGCCACCTGGGCAGGAATGGGGAAGGAGCAGCCCCAGGGCAGTGTGGTGATGCAGGCTGGGCATGGAACAGCTGCCATTTCTCACCAGGGCAGGGCTGTCCATGTGCTTTGGCTCAGGGAAAGCACAACATGCAAACAATCATGAAAGTGAGATAGAACCGTGCTTGTTTAACTGACACGTGGGGTTTGGTGAGAAATAAACCTTTGCTGGTTGATTTATATATGGATTATATAGTTATAATTTATATTTGTAACATATATAATAATATATATTTAGAATACATGGGACAGAACATGACAGGAGTTTACCCACTTGAGGTGATGAGGTTATTTTTAGTTGGGAATGTTTTCATCTCCCTTTGCTCACCACCCCATGTGTAACTAACTCCAGTCCCACGGGTTCCCTGAGCAGGACATCTCCAAAGCCAGCAGAGCAGGTTGGATTGTCCCAGGGACCCTCAGCTCTGTATTTCAGCCCAGCCCAGCCCTCGTGCCAGGCTGGCTCCTGCCCTGCCTCCTCCATCCCAGTGCTGCCCCAACACAGCCAGGCACCCACAGCCCACCTGCAGGGATCTGGGGGTCCTGCATCAGGGGCTGGAGCCCTGCTCTGAGTGTCACTGTCACTGCCACTGTCACTGCCACTGTCCCTGCCACTGCCACTGATCACTGTCACTGTCACTGTCACTGCCACTGCCACTGTCACTGTCACTGCCACTGTCACTGCCACTGTCACTGCCACTGCCACTGATCACTGTCACTGTCACTGCCACTGCCACTGTCACTGCCACTGCCACTGCCACACTGCCACAGCCACTGCCACTGTCACTGCCACTGTCCCTGCCACTGCCACTGATCACTGTCACTGTCACTGTCACTGTCACTGCCACTGCCACTGTCACTCACTGCCACTGCCACTGCCACTGCCACTGCCACTGTCCCTGCCACTGCCACTGCCACTGTCACTGCCACTGCCACTGATCACTGTCACTGTCACTGTCACTGTCACTGCCACTGCCACTGTCACTCACTGCCACTGCCACTGCCACTGCCACTGCCACTGTCCCTTCCACTGCCACTGCCACTGTCACTGCCACTGCCACTGTCACTGTCACTGCCACTGTCACTGTCAATCACTGTCACTGTCACTGTCACTGTCACTGTCACTGCCACTGCCACTGCCACTGTCACTCACTGCCACTGTCACTGCCACTGTCACTGATCACTGTCACTGTCACTGCCACTGTCCCTGCCACTGCCACTGTCACTGATCACTGTCACTGTCACTGTCACTGCCACACTGTCACTGCCACACTGTCACTGCCACTGCCACTGCCACTGTCACTGATCACTGATCACTGTCACTGTCACTGTCACTGTCACTGATCACTTCCACTGCCACTGCCACTGTCACTGTCACTGCCACTGTCACTGTCTCTGTCACTGCAGCTCTGCTGCCCCTCAGGCCCTGCACAGCCCCTTGGGGTCTGTCTGGGGAGGGGATTCAGGCTCCCCCCTGCTGCTCCATCACTGCTGACCCTGCCTGGGGGGTTCAGGCTCCATCCCTGCTGTGGGCAGGGAAAGGCCGTGGGTGGAGGACAGGGCAGGGACAGAGCCCTCAGCAATCACTGCTCGGGTTAAAACAGGTTGGACTTCAGGAAGTGAGTTTAATTGGTTAAATCAGAGCTGGATAATGAGGAATAAAATCAGACTTAAACCCTCATTCCCCCAGCCCTACCTGGCTCCCAGGGTGAGCTCTCCCCAGTTTCTGCCCAGCAGCACAGGGAATGAAAGGGCAGGGGCAGCTCCTCACCGCCCCTGTTGTGCTTCCTCCCTAGGGCCTGGCCCCTCACCCTCCTCCCTGCTGATTCACCAAAATATGAGTATTGGTCTAATACTGATAACTGTGACAGACAAGAGACTCTCTATCAATTTAAAGTTCCAAAGTGTGTGTTTGTTCAGGGCTGGGCAGCAGTGAGGCGACCCTCTGATACACACTGAAGAATCACAGGTGATCACAGAGTCTGTTTATGGACAAAGGATTCAAACAAATGCATATTCATAATAACAGCCCCTCCCATCCCCTTCCTATGGTAATTAGCTTGAATGGCTGTTAAGCATTGATTGACTTCTTAAATTAAGTCTGGGGTAGTTTTTGTGGGGAGGGGTCTGAAAAGGAGGAAGTAAGGTGAGTCTTCCTCCCCCTGAACTCTTGAGCTTTTCTATCACTGACAACACAAATGATTTCTGGGGACAGTCCAGTTTTCCACAGAATGGGTTCTGGTTCATTCTCTGTGTCCCTTTGGATCTGCTCACTAGTTTCATCTTTTCCCATTGTAAGCACAGCTGAGCAAACATAAAATAACAATCAATTATTCAAGTTTCAGATAACTATTCCCTTCTAACATTTAATTGTTTTCAGCAAGGTAACTAAAATCCTAATTTTCTAAGATTAGTGTTTCACTGCCCCAGCCTGGGCCAGCCCCCCCAAAGCCCCCGTGGTGCAAACCCAGCTGAGCAGAGAGCTGCAGCTGCTGCAGGCCATGCACATCTGCAGTCCCCCAGCCCCGGCCAGCATTCTCACTGTCAGCTTCAAAAGGACTCGATGATGCTCTCGGTGATGCAAATCGTGAGGAGATCAGCCCTGTCCCCCGTCAGAGTTCATCTTCCCTTGTCACTTCATACCTGGAATAAGGGCACGGGCAATTACTCACGTTCACAGCTGGCTGCACTCAATATTTCAGGAGCTGGAATGAAGTGCTCTGTGTTCCACTGACCCCAGGGTGGTCAGTTCGATATTTAACTGCCAATACCCTGCAGAGCGTGGCCACAATGCTTGAGAAATTATTTGATGTTCAGTCTTTATTCTCAGCAGAGAGGAATCTGAAATGATGGCGGTGTGGAGGGGCAGGGGAGGAACGCAGAGTTGCTGTGCGGGGTCGGTGCTGGGCACATCCAGATCCCCCAGACCCGCAGGGCACACACAGCACAGGTGGGAGAGCTGCAGGGAGCAGAGCAGAGCAGTGTCCCCTGCTCAGGGACAGCCCCCTGCTCGGAATGCGTGCTCAAAACCAGGGAAACGGAGACACGGAGCAATCCGCTGCTGTCCCTCCTTCTCTCGCTTTGTCATATTCAGTAACAAAATTGCCGTGTGTGCTTTGCTCAGGTGTGAGAGTTTCCCTCTGATTCCGAAACAAAGTCTAAACAAACTATTAAAGAGGCGTCAGAAGGACACAACAGAGATTTTCAGAGTGACAAGGAAAACTATTGCTCCGAGGAACTGCGGGGATCGAGGAAACAATGAATTCCTTCTATTCAGAAAGAACGTAAATCCATAACCAGCTCGTTTGGCTTTGCACCTGAATCCAGAAATCGATGACTTAAGACAGAAAATGCATCAGCCCAGCCCTGTTTAGTCATCCTGGGAGAGGCTCTGTCACCACTTTGGGAACGGGGATGTGATAAAAGGAGACACTGGAGTCCCAAACGGGAATCGAGGGGAATCTGTTCCTGCAGTGACCCCCAGCCCCCCAGCCCTGTCCCAGCAGAGTTTTGCTCCTGCAGGAGCAGCCCGGGCATGGCTGGGGCTGCAGTGGTGGGTTTGATCAAATCCCAGCTGCCAAATTGTCCAAGAGCTCCTGTGCAGGGTGTGCAGGGCTGGGATCCTCCTGCAGCTGCAGCTGGGCTCTGGGGGCACAGGGACACTGCCAGCCTGGGGCGGGGGGACACGGGCATGGGGGACAGGGCAGGGTCCTGACACACCCGGGCAGGGTCCTGGATCAACTGGCAGGGTCCTGACACACCTGGGCAGTGCCAACCCTGCCTGTCCCTAGGGTGTCCTCACTTTGTCCCTGGGGTGTCTTCACCTGGTTCCTGCCCTGTCCCATTGTCCCTGCAGTGTCCTGTCCCTGTCCCTGCAGTGTCCCCCTGTCCCTGCAGTGTCCCCCTGTCCCTGCAGTGTTCCCCTGTCCCTGCAGTGTCCTGCCCCTGTCCCTGCAGTGTCCCCCTGTCCTTGCCATATCCCCCTGTCCCTGTAGTGTCCTGTCCCTGTCTCTGCAGTGTCCTGCCCCTGTCCCTGCAGTGTCCCCTTGTCCCTGCAGTGTTCCCCTGTCCCTGCAGTGTCCTGCCCCTGTCCCTGCCATGCCCTGCCCCTGTCCCTGCAGAGGAAGCTGAGGCTCCCCCTGATCCACCCCTACAGCCCCTTCTGGAAATCCACTCGGAGCTGGTGGGAGGGAAGGAGAGCAGGGCAGGAGAAGCATTGCAATAACGAGACTGGAGGAGCACAGCTGCAGGACAGAGCAGGACTGGCTCCTGCTGGGGACCTGTGCTGGGCTGGTGGCACAGGGTTTGCTTTTGCTCCAAAGGGAAATGAAAATCAAAGAAAAAAATGTAATAAACACAATGGAGGAGATAAATTCAAAATGGCAAAAGGGAAAATGCTAATTAGGGTTGAACATTACAGATCTGAAATCAGATGTTAAAATGAATGCTGTCCCTGGAGCAGGCTGGACAGTGTGAGGTGTAAAAGGTGAACCCCATGGCAGGGGTGGAACAGGGTGGGATTTAGGGTCCCTTCCCACCCAAACCATTCCATGATGCTGTGATGGAACATCCCCCCAGGACTGTGGGTGAGACAAGGAACCAGAAGCTCTCAGGGAACACTTCTGGGATGGGTCTGAACCAGAAGATCTCAGGGAACACTTTGGGATGGATCAGAACCAGAAGCTCTCAGGGAACACTTTTTGGTGTCTCTGGTTGCTGGGAGGGCTCTGGGACTGACTCAGTTCCAGCTCTGCTCCCAGGCAGGATTTACAGCTCTGTCCCAGGGCTGTGAGTGCCCTGACCTGGCTCTTCAGGAAGACAAACGGGCACAGGGTGAGTGCCCAGACATTTTCCACCTGACAGGAATTGCTGTGGATTAAGGAGGAAAGAAAAATCACTTCCTTTTGTTTAGCCAGGGAATTCAAATGCTCAAGATTTAGTGTAACACAGGATCTGCTTAAGTGGTAATTGTTCTTTGTTTCAAACTACATCAATTTACAGCTGGAACACTATGGCTGTCACTGGAAATGCTTTGTAAATTTATTTACAGGCAGCAGGAAAGTGAAGAAGCACACAGACAGAATTTTAAATACAAATTGCTTCAAGGTACAATTTCCTCCAATTGCTGTAATGTACATTATGAATTTAATTTCAGTACATTTCTGCTATATAATAACCTGATTTGGAAGTATAAATGCAAATTAAATTTAAATAACCTATAATTTTTAATGTGAAGTTTTATAAATATTTATAGTGGGGGTCTTATTGAATCAAATGAAGTGAGCAGATGGTGATGAAGGCAAGGTCATCCCTTCCCTGGGAGTGTGGGGTTGTGATGGACAGGATGTGTGTTTGTGTTTGTATTTGTGTGTGTGTGTTTGTGTGTGTGTGTTTGTGTGTTTGTGTGTGTGTTTGTGTGTTTGTGTCTGTGTTTGTGTGTGTGTTTGTGTGTGTTTGTGTTTGTGTGTGTGTTTGTGTGTGTTTGTGTCTCTGTGTGTGTGTGTGTTTGTGTTTGTGTGTTTGTGTTTGTGTGTGTTTGTGTGTGTGTTTGTGTGTTTGTGTCTGTGTTTGTGTGTGTGTTTATGTGTTTGTGTCTCTGTGTGTGTTTGTGTGTTTGTATTTGTATTTGTGTTGGTGTTTGTGTCTGTGCTCCTCCCTCTGAGGGGACACACCTGCCCTGACCCCTGGTGACACCTGGAGAGGCTCCTGGAGCAGAGGCTGGCAGAGCTGAAGGAATAAAGCAGGGATTTATTAAACCCTTCACAGGATCCCCCTTGGGCAGTGCAGAGCCCGGCTGTGGTTACACCCAGGGCGGATCCCAGGCAGGAGTTCCACACTTGGATCAGTTTGGGTCCATTCCCACCCTGGGTTCATTGTCCCATCCCAGCTCCAGGCTCTGCACTCCCACCCTCCCACATTCTCTCCTCATTCTCTGGTTGCTCTTTTTGGGGCTGGAGCTGCAGCGTGTCCTTGGCTCTGGGCTGGGAAAGGATTGGTTTGTGTGCCTGAGCTGGGAGGAGAACTTGTGACACTGTGTGGAGTTCAGAGTCACTGACCAGGGCAGGGCAGAGTCTGGGGAGCAGGAAAGGGGAATCTGAAGGAATCAAGAGTGCTCCCAGGATTGAACAATTTCTCCCAGAATCACAAAAGTCACAGAATCCTTGAGGATGGAAAACCCTCCCAGCCCATGGAGTCCCATCTGTGCCCACCTTGTCCCCAGCCCAGAGCTCTGAGTGCCACCCCAGGGATGGGGATCCAAACCTCCCTGGGCACTGCCAGTCCCTGAGCTCCCTTCCCATGGGGAAATTGCTGCTGGTTCCACCCTGAGCCTGCCCTGGCCCAGCCTGAGGCCGTTCCCTCTCCTCCTGTCCCTGTTCCTGCAGCAGAGCCTGACCTGGGGCTGTGCCCTCCTGCCAGGGACTTGTGCAGAGCCACAGGGGCCCTGAGCCCCCTTTGCTCCAGCCTGAGCCCCTGCCCAGCTCCTCAGGGATCCTCCAGCCCCTGCCCAGCTCCTCAGGGATCCTCCAGCCCCTCCAGGTCCCTCCTTCTCTTCCCAGTAACTCCAGGCCAGCCCCTGGGACAAACTGGGAGAACTGAAGAAAATTGGTCCAACATTCAACTTCTCTAATAAAGTTTGTTACTCTGTTTTTTTATTTTCATTTTAAATGACTGACAGGTGGATAGTTTTAAATAGATTTAGTACATTATGCAATTATTTCAGTATAATAAGCACTATTTACGATTATTTAATAATGTTATAATAAAATATAGCAACATCAATAATGAAATACTATACAAATTGGAAAGCTATTAGAATTTTTTTATAATTAACAGAATTCTGAATTGGTTTGGATTGGAAGGGGCTTTAAAACTCATCCAGTTGCAGCCCTGCCATGGGCAGGGACACTTCCCACTAGCCCAGGAGGCTCCAGGAGAGCTGACATCAGTTTTCAGCCCGAGTTTCCCTGCAGGATTTAAGGAAAATGCTGGATGCAGGGCTGGAACCCAGAGCTGGGATCTGTGCTTGGAGCCTCCAGTGCCCTCCCAGCTGGGAGCAGCACAGGCAGGGAGATGCTCCCAAACATTTGGAGGAGTTTGTTTTGCAGATTTTTTTAAGCTACTGCAGTAGAAAATAAATAAATACTGAAGGGCAATTTTAGCAGCGTGATTCTAATTTGTTTAATCAGATTATGTTGTTTTCTTCACTGCTGCCTTCTAATTTGGATATATGAAAATGAAATTAATATTAGATTCTCATATTTATTCAGACTTAATGAGATGATTGGAATGAGTTGCCAGAACCAGTCTTTTAAACGTGGCTGAACTTCGCTTCCTGGGACGTGCCTTCCATGAGGGCTTCATTCCTCCTGAAGTCAGGAAAATGACCCAAAATGTCATTTTGTTCCCAATCATTCCAGAGCTGTGTCAGCAGCAGCTGCTCCAAGGTTCTACAGCACCCAAACACAGGAGGGAATGGCCTTAAACTGAACAAGGGCAGGGATGGGTGGGATGTTGGGAATTGGGAATTCCTGGCTGGGCTGGGATTGCCAGAGCAGCTGTGGCTGCCCCTGGATCCCTGGTAGTGCCCAAGGCCAGGCTGGACACTGGGACAGTGGGAGGGGTCCCTGCCATGGCAGGGGTGGGATGGGTGGGGTGTGAGGCCCCTTCCCACGCACAGAGCAGCAGCAGTGCTGCCACCAGCCAGCCCTTCCTGCTGGAACCATGATCCCAAAGCTCCCAGAGCTGCCCACCTCTGCCCATCCCATCCATCCCATCCATCCCATCCATCCCTGCATATCCCATCCACCTCTGCCCATCCCATCCATCCCATCCATGCCATCCATCCCATCCACCTCTGCCCATCCCATCCATCCCTGCCCATCCCATCCATCCCTGCATATCCCATCCACCTCTGCCCATCCCATCCATCCCATCCATCCCATCCATCCCATCCACCTCTGCCCATCCCATCCATCCCTGCCCATCCCATCCATCCCTGCCCATCCCATCCATCCCTGCATATCCCATCCACCTCTGCCCATCCCATCCATCCCTGCCCATCCCATCCATCCCATCCATCCCTGCATATCCCATCCACCTCTGCCCATCCCATTCCTCCCTGCCCATCCCATCCACCTCTGCCCATCCCATCCATCCCTGCATATCCCATCCACCTCTGCCTATCCCATTCCTCCCTGCCCACCCCATCCAGCTCTGCCCATCCCTGCCCACCCCATCCAGCTCTGCCCATCCCTGCCCATCCCATCCAGCTTTTTCTATCCCATCCATTCCTGCCCATCCCTGCCCATCCCCAGAGCCATGGATGTCACCCAGAGCTCCTGGGGCAGGGATGGGGATGAGGAACAGGAGTGACCTTGGCACAGACACACAGGAGTGTCCCATGGGCACAGGGGCCTGGCCAGGGCAGGTTTTTGGGAACTCTGGGTGTTGGCACCACTCTGCAGACACTCCTGTTAATTACTGTGGGGTTTCAACTGAGTTTTCCTTAAAATCCCCGAGCAGCTCCTCACCTGATTATCTCCATTGTGAATCCAGCCTTGTCTATCCGATAATATTTCCCACTCAATCAACACATGCCTCCAACTTGTAATTATCTTGGGAAATGTTTTCATAATGTACAACCCTTCACCTTTTTGCTGTGCTGATTTATTGCCTCCGAGTTAAACCTTGATGTTCAATTTCCCGGCGTTGTTATTAACATCTCCAGCTAGAGAAAATGATTCCGCTGAAATTTCATGGGAAAATGAATCAAAACATGGTGATATTTACACATGGCCTTTTAATCATTTCAAACATAGAGAAGTTTTTGATTTGAAATTACAGTAATTTTGTTTCAATTGTCCTTGGTATTATCCCCAGCCGTAATTAGGAATATCCACAGAATTAAGCGGCTGGCGGCTCCTTCCACAAACAGTAAACAACACTGAGATGGAAAGAAACACCAGTTGCTGCTCTGAATCCCAGGTTCCTGCAGGTTTTTAGTAACAAGGACTTGGTATCAACGTCCTTTGCTTTTTGTTTGGAGTCAGGAGCGGCAGTGCAGGAGGGAGAAGAGATGGGGGATGCAGCACAGCCCATTCCAGCTGGAACCTTCCTCTGCAGCAAGGAAGGCTCAGAATGGGCTGAACCCAGCAGGGCAGGGGGCTCTGCAGGCACTGACACACCTGAGTCATGAAAGCAGGGAATCATAAATCATAGAATCAGGGAACCACAGATCCCAGAATCAGGGAAACTACAATCCCAGAATTGGGGAACAACAGATCCCAAAATCAGGGAACCACAGATCCCAGAATCAGGGGAATCACAAATCCCAGAATTGGGGAACAACAGATCCCAAAATCAGGGAACCACAAATCCCAGAATCACAGAACCACAAATCCCCAAATCAGGGAACCACAAATCCCAAAATCAGGGAACCACAACTCCCAGAGTCAGGGAACCACAAATCCCAGAGTCAGGGAATCACAAATCCCAGAACTGGGGAACAACAGATCCCAAAATCAGTGAATCACAAATCCCAGAATCCCAAAATGAAGGAATCATAGAATGGTTTGCAGGGCAGGAACTGAGACCCTGTCCTATTGTACCCCCTCCCCAGGGCAGGGCCCCTCTCCTCTCTTGGAGCTCAGGGCACTGTGGGGTCCAGGATCTCCCCTGGAAGCTCCTCCCTGTGCCCAGAGGAAAGGGAATTCCCTCCTGTTATCCTACACGGCTCCTTGCAGTGGGTGTGCAATCCAAGATTTTCCCTCCAAGGGCTGTTCCCTGCCTGCAGCTCCTGGCTGAGGAGTGATCCAGGATCCATCTCTGTGTCTGCTGTGGCTGTGAGCTGAGTGCATCCATGCACACACAGCTGGTAGAGCTCCATAAAAACCAAAACCTGCTCAGCTCATCCAAGCCTCCATCAGCTTTCATCATCCCTGATCCAGGCTGGGAACACGGAGCAGGCACAGGGCCAGGACCTCTCACGGCAGATTGGGATGGATGACCCTCATTTCACCATCTATGAGTCCAATAAAAAAAATGTTGTTACACTTTAATGCATGATCTGTCATGATAATGAAATTTTATTTACCATTTGCAGGAAGGTTTTCCCTGTCAGAGCTGCTGCTGGAAGAGCAGCCCAGCAGGATCCCAGGCTCTGTGGCAGCTGCCAGGCAGCAGGACGGGCTCTGTGTGGATTCCTGCTCCTCCAGAGCTGCTCTGCTCTGCCTCTGCTGGGTTATTTGTTCTGCAGGATGCAGCTGAAGGTGCAGAGAGGGGTGAGAGCTGGGAATGAAGGGCTCAGGTTGTCCCCAACTGCAACCTGCAGCTCCTGGGATGGCACCTCCTGCTCCCTCTGGCTGCCCACAGCATTTCCATCCCCAGCAGGAGCCTCTCCCTCTCCAGAGCCCTCCTGGAGCCCCTGGGGCTGCTGGTTCCCAGTGGCTGACCCTCCTCACCAGGCTCTGGGCACTGCCCAGCTCTGCCCAGCTCTGGCTCCATCCCAGCTCTGCTTTTCCTGACATCCTTCTCTGGTTCCACCATTTCCCTGTTTAAATCACCTCCTGGTCCCTGTGGCAGCTGTGCCTCAGCTCTGCTCGTGCCCTTCAGCTTTCCCTGCCTCCCTGCTTGGACCCAACCATCCCATATTTGGATTTGATGGGTTTAGAGGTTTTCTCCAACCTAAATAATCCCATTATTCCTTTTCTCCCCAGTATTTCTCTGCCCTTTTCCCAGTGTCAGCCTCCTACTTCATCGACTTCAGCTCATTTTAAATAACCCACAAGAGTTGTGTTTCCACAGGCAGCATTCCCTGGCTGTCCCTGAGCCAGGCCAGCACAAGGCCAGACCCAGTCACACCACAATGGCCACAGAAATGTCCAACAACTGATCCTAAGACACAATTTACTCCCCTTCCTCTCCCTCGCAGTCTGCTGATGCAGTGATCCATAAAACTTATGAGAAATATTTATAAAGGTGACAGCCCTGACATGGAGAATTAAATCACAATACCAGAATGTGCCAATTTAGGAGCTTATGAAGTTCAAGTAAAAAAACCCAGAAAAAACAGATGAGGAACTGTCACAGCTGAGAAAAACAGGAGTGTGAGGAAATCAGAGCTGTGGGTTTGGTGCCTGTGCAGAGCAGCAGGAGGAGGGTGTGACATCAGCCAGGGGACAGGCAGGGACAGGCAGGGGACAGGCAGGGACAGGCAGGGACAGCCAGGGACAGCCAGGGGATAGGCAGGGTGTGACATTAGCCAGGGACAGGCAGGTACAGACAGGGACAGGCAGGGACAGGCAGGGACAGGCAGGGACATGCAGGTACAGACAGGGACAGGCAGGGACAGGCAGGGACAGGCAGGGACAGAGCCCCCAGCAGCCCAGGGCAGCTCTCCCTGCTGTGGGGGTGCCAGAGCTGCTCCTGCAGCCCCCCAAAGAGATGAGGGAGCAGCAAAACCAACGCACCAGAGGCAGCAAATGTGTCGTTTGTTCCACAAGTGAATAACGGGGTTTGCTCTCCAGGAGCAGCTGAGGTGTGTGCTGCCCTGAGCTGCACAGACCCTCCCAGGGGAGCAGGGGCTGTGACACCTCTGTGCCAGGGCTGACCCCACACAGGGACGTGTGACAGACCCCAACCCTGCCCAGCAGCACCCAGCTGCCCCTGGCTGCCTGGGGAGCACACTGGAGAGAGATGGAGATGGAGATGGAGATGGAGATGGAGATGGAGATGGAGATGGAGATGGAGATGGAGATGGAGATGGAGATGGAGATGGAGATGGAGATGGAGATGGAGATGGAGAGCCACACAGCCATTGACTCACGGGGGGATTCCATCCTCCTGTGCTGGAGGGACCTCAGAGCCCACCCATCCCACCCCTGCCATGGCAGGGACCCCTCCCACTGTCCCAGTGTCCAGCCTGGCCCTGGGCACTGCCAGGGATCCAGGGGCAGCCACAGCTGCTCTGGCAATCCCAGCCCAGCCAGGAATTCCCAATTCCCAATATCCCACCCATCCCTGCCCTCTGGCAGTGTCCCATTCCCTGTGTCCTGTCCCTCCAGCCCTTGTCCCCAGCCCCTCTCCAGCTCTCCTGGATCCCTCCAGGCCCTGGCAGGGACTCTGAGCTCTCCCTGGATCCTTCTCCTCTCCAGGGAACATTCCCAGCTCTGCCAGATTTCCTCACAGCTTACACAGCATCTCCCACTGAGAGTTACTTGACATGTTTTTTGTAGTTTTTTTCTGTTTTTTTTGGGGGGGGTTTTTTTTAACACATTAACCCAATTTTTAGGCAATTAGTGAAGAAAATGTTGCAATTACTATTAATTTGTGTTACAGTCTAGTCATACTGTCACGTGCCTCTGCTGAAGGAAAGGAAAAGGAAAGAAGCCCTTGGCTGGTTCCCTACCCAGGCACTGTGTCTATTAAGAGACAAATAACCTTGATGTGCAGAACTTATCAGAGCTAGAAATCTTATGATTCACCAATTAATGTGGGAATATTAATGAAGAGCATCGTGTTGTTCCAGGCACTCCCTGCTCTAAGTGCTGCAGGTCACCTGAATTTTATGGCAAAAACCTTCAGAGTCAAAACAGTGAATGAAGGCAAATGAAGTTAAATTCAATATTATATTTTATCTTCTTTTGGCCTGACAAGTGTTCCAGGAAGGAAACTGAGCTGCCAGCTCTGGGCAGTTCCAGGACTGAGGAGTGAAAAATGCTGAAGGTAGCAGGAATTGTTTGTGCTCCCAAAAACCCTGGATGCTCTGCTCCTTCCTGGGCTGGGAATCACACCTGCTCCTGTTCCACCTGCAATGCAGAGGGACATTGCATTTCAGAATGCAATGAACACTGATGTGTGATTAAATAACATCCACCCCACCCTCAGTGGCTCCTGATTCCTGCAGGTTTAGGAACCACACAGCACTTGGAAACTGCCTAACTCCAGAAAAGGTTTGCCAAGGAACTCAGGAGTTCTGCATTAACATTTGTCTATTGGGCTGGTAAAATACAGCTGTGATTCACACCAAGCTCTCTGAGCAGCTACCCAGGGACTGTGAGGCTAAAAATTCATTTAATCAGAATCTATTTAAAAAGTTCCTTCAGAATGGACTCGGGGGAGCAGATTTTGCATTGGCAAGGAGATGTATTCCCTGATTTAATGCATCTCCCTGCTTCTAATTCTTCTGATTCTGTTATATGGAGCCACTTGTTGCAGTGCTGCAGTCGTTGAAAAATTGAATTAATTGGAAGTTGATGTGGGTTAGAAGCTCCTGCTGGTCTGTCTGGATGGAGAGGGTTTTATTCACAGGGACTGCTGTGCTGCTGTGGTTCAGATCTGTGACCAGAGCAATCCTGGGGCAAAGGGGAGGCACAGCACAGCCAGGAGGGCTCAGGGATGGGGATCAGCCCCGAGCAGGGGCAGAGTGAGCAGCCCAGGGTGTCAGGGCATGGTGGGAGAATCACACAGCCATGGAATTGTTTGGGTTGGAATCCCTGAAATCCTGAAATCCCATCAGTGTCACCCCAGGGACACCTCCCACTGTCCCACGTGCTCCAGCTCCATCCAGGCTGGCCTTGGGCACTGCCAGGGATGCAGGGGCAGCCACAGCTGCTCTGAGAACTCCAGGAGGAACAGGGGAGCTGAGCAGCCGTGACAGGGACCCAGGTGATACTGCACAGGGTCACAGGGTGTGTCACAGGGTGTGTCACAGGGTGTGTCACAGGGCTGGAGAAGCCTGGGCAGGAAGGAGTTAATGCACTGCACATCCTCACCCAGCCCTGTGAGCAGCAAAGCCAGGCCTGGGGCAGGGACATTTGCCCATGGAGTGTCCCCAGAGGGCTCACAGCCCCCAACCCTGGGCACTCAGCAGGGTACAGGAGCCAGGGCTGGTGTCCCCTTCCCTTCCCTTCCCTTCCCTTCCCTTCCCTTCCCTTCCCTTCCCTTCCCTTCCCTTCCCTTCCCTTCCCTTCCCTTCCCTTCCCTTCCCTTCCCTTCCCTTCCCTTCCCTTCCCTTCCCTTCCCTTCCCTTCCCTTCCCTTCCCTTCCCTTCCCTTCCCTTCCCTTCCCTTCCCTTCCCTTCCCTTCCCTTCCCTTCCCTTCCCTTCCCTTCCCTTCCCTTCCCTTCCCTTCCCTTCCCTTCCCTCCCCTCCCCTCCCCTCCCCTCCCCTCCCCTCCCCTCCCCTCCCCTCCCCTCCCCTCCTTTCTTTTATTCCTGTTTTTATTTTCAGCAGACAGAGATAAACCATTCACCACTGTCCCTGCTGGGTCAGAGGTCACTCTGTCTCTCTGACACCTCCAGGTTTTTTCTGGACCCTTTTGGTTTGTGCTGCTCTTTTCTGGCAGGGGCATTTCCAAATCCTTCCATGCAGAGAAACCTCACAAACCATTCAGGGAGCTGCCACAAAGACACCTGAGCCACTGTTTCCCTGAGCTGGGGCTCCTATGCAGAGTTATCTCTCTTTTTTATTCTGCATCTGATTCCTGCATTGGGGCTCGTGCTGTAACTTTTTAAAATGTCATTCCTGGCATTACTTGTTGGATTGGAAATGTTATTTAAATGCATTTCACATGGACATTTATTACCAAGCTGGAAGGAAAACATTCTCTTGGAAGTTTACACAAGTTATGAACTTCACGTTTGTATTTAATGGCTTTGTAGAATTGCATTGTGAGAAAACATTATAAATATGAGAAATAAAAAATATTTCTAAAGATATTGTATAAGCTTCTGGATTTATCTCCCTCTGTTTACTCCTTTGCTCTGAGGGTCCATTAAGGCAGCAGTAATCTCATCCTAAAGACAGGATGTCATTTCTTATATCTGCATTCTGCTGCCACCCTTTAAGTGGGCTCCAAAGATCCACAAATGGGAAATAAACAAAACAGAACAAAAGAAATCAAACCAGGAAAAAAACATCCTGCAACCTGTGGTTAATTTCAGAGGGATTTTTTTTATTTGTGAGGCTTAATCCTCCTGCTCTGCAGGGACCAGATTTTCTCCTGGGACACAAGAGAGCCTGGAGAGGGGCTGGGGACAAGGGCTGGAGGGACAGGACACAGGGAATGGGACACTGCCAGAGGGCAGGGATGGGTGGGATATTGGGAATTGGGAATTCCTGGCTGGGCTGGGATTGCCAGAGCAGCTGTGGCTGCCCCTGGATCCCTGGCAGTGCCCAGGGCCAGGCTGGACAATGGGACAGTGGGAGGGGTCCCTGGGGTGGCACTGGGGGGATTTCAGGATTTAAGGTCTTTTCCAGCTGAAAGCACTCTGGGATTCTGGGATTCTGGGATTTTATGGTTCCATGCTGCTCTGCTGCTCTGCTGCCAGGCTCAGCCCCTGGGCTGCAGCCACCAAGGTCCCTCTGGTGTCCCCCCAGCAGCAGCAGCCCCTGGCCCTGCCCGGGGCTCCACAGAGGGTTTGCTCCTGCTCCTCTGGGGCAGCAGCAAGGACAGGAAGGACAGAGGGACAGGGGCTCTGTCCAGCTGTGCAGAAAATCCCTCTGGGCAAGGCCAGGGTCCATCCAGGAGCTGGGGCAGTCCTGCAGCTTGTTCCAGAAAGGGACTGAGCCCCTGGGCACAGCCTGTGGGGTTTCTGTCTCGGGGTCCCCTCTTCCTTCACCCCTGCTGCGCTACCAGGAAGGTGCAGCCTCCCCAAACCACCTGCCCCATATCCCCTGAACCTGCAATTCCCCAAAGTTCAGAAACTGCCTCGTGCAGCCCATTTGGCCAAACTGGGCTGGGAGTCAATCCCAAAGTTCAGACAGTCCCATTTACTGCTCCAGGAGCTGAACTGTGACAAACCCAGCTGTGAGTCCATCCCAAAGTTCAGACAGTCCCATTTACTGCTCCAGGGGCTGAACTGTCCCAGCTCTGTGACAAACCCAGCTGGCAGTGGGGACAGACACGGAGCCCCATCCCAAACCCATCCCCACCCCTCCCCCCACCCAGGAATTGTCTGTGCAGACACCAGCACATCTTCCCCGACCCAGCCCAGCCTCCCCTCCCCTCCCTGGCTCTGAGCCTCCCTGGGCTCACCCTTCTGCCTCCTCAGCACTTTCCTGCCCTCCTCCCTCTGTCCCTGCTGCTGATCCCTGCCTGGCCCCTCCTGCCCAGGGATCAGTGGCAGAATGATGCAGGTGTGGATTTTGGCATTCACAACTCCATTCTGCCTCTCTTGCACCTACAAGCAGCTTGGAACAGCGTTTAGGTGCTGATGAGCTCAATGGTAATGATTTGTAACTGGTTATTGGGATTTTAGTGTTGGTGTGGCACAACATAGCAAAGCCTTCTGCAGATAAATTAAATATTGTGGGGTAGGAAGGAGTCCAGCTCCCAGGGATGCCTCTCAGCTCAGCACAGATGTGGAGCAGGAGGAGAGGAGCCCGTGGCTGTCCTGGCAGGAGCTGTGACACTCCCTAATTAACGATGGAGCACGAGGAGCACAGCCCAGCACAGGGGGTGGGGGCTGCAAATGCAGCTCTGGCAGCCTGGCCACTGCTCCCAGCAAAATGGATTTTTGCCAGGAGTCTGAAGCTCACATTAAGGGTGGTTTCCTGTGGAAACATTTTAATTTAGCAGTTTCAAGAGGAGGATGAAGTTAAAGAGTCAATCAACAGGGTTTGTGACGGGCCAGGAGGGGAGAGCAGTGCAGAATGGGGCTGCACTATTTCCTGCTGTCCTATTTCTTTCTTTTGCAAAAAATTCAGTGTGAGTTCTATGTAAATTTACAGTTTGCAAACCCATCCCTGCCCACTGAAAAGCTTGGAATTGTTAATTAGTTATTTCCTCCAATAGGAGAGACACGGAGAGGCAGCAGAGATCCCACCTGTGCCAGGGTGTGCAGGAATCATGGAATCCCAGCCTGGGTTGGGTGGGAAGGATTTTAAATCCCATCCCATCCTACCCCTGCCACGGCAGGGACACCTCCCACTGTCCCAGTGTCCAGCCTGGCCCTGGGCACTGCCAGGGATCCAGGGGCAGCCACAGCATATCTGGGCACCTGTGCCAGCCCTGCCAGGGAGGAATTCCCTCCTAAAATCAGATGTGGGCAGAGAAGAGAGGGGTCTGTGGAGCTGTGCTGTGCACAGGAGCACACACTTGGCAATTCAGTGCAATTTCCATCTCCACATTCACTGTCCAAATGTCTCCTTGCACAAGAAGAGGTGTCCATGGCCTCTGCAGGAGAGCACCCTGCTCCCACCCCAGCACTGTGCTGGGGCTCAGCTGTACCTGTCAGAGTCTGGAGGAAGCAGCTCCTTGCAGGGAGCTGTCTGAGGGGTGCTGATGGGATGCAGCCCTTGCTCCCACTCCAGCACTGCTGCAGCTGTTTGTATCCATCAGCTCCATCAGCTGAGGCTGATCCAGTAGCCAAGGTGCAGAACTTCCTCCTCTCCCTGCTGCTGCTCCCAGCCCCTGTGCTCTGACCCCCCAGCTGCTGGGTGGAGGCACAGAGCCCCTTCCCACTGCCCAGGGTCACTGAGGGTGTCCCTGCCCAGCCCCTCCTGCCCTGTCCCACCCAGGCTCCCCCCCCCCACCACCCCCTCATTTCCCTGCAGCTCCCTGGAGTCACTGGCACACTTTGATTTATTCTCTGTCTGCTCAATAACAAATGATTATGTGTCTTCTCCTGATGATTTATAAGGATGAAGTGGCTTCTCCCTGGAAACCTGTGCGTGGTGAGTGCAGCCCTTCAGATCCAGAAATCCAAATTTGCTGTGGGCATGGAACTAGAGCCAGGGAACCATGGGGATAGAGCCACAGGAATGGAACCAGAGCCAGGGAACCATGGGAATAGAACCACAGGAATGGAACCAAGGGAATAGAACCATGGGCATAGAACCATGGGAATAGAACCATGGGAATGTAATCAAGGGAATAGAACCATGGGCATAGAACCATGGGAATAGAACCATGGGAATGTAATCAAGGGAATAGAACCATGGGAATAGAACCATGGGAATAGAACCACAGGAATGGAATCAAGGGAATAGAACCATGGGAATAGAACCACAGGAATGGAATCAAGGGAATAGAACCATGGGAATAGAACCATGGGCATGGAATCAAGGGAATAGAACCATGGGAATAGAACCACAGGAATGGAACCAAGGGAATAGAACCATGGGAATAGAACCATGGGAATAGAACCATGGGCATGGAATCAAGGGAATAGAACCATGGGATAGAACCATGGGAACAGAAACCATGAGGATAGAACCATGGGCATGGAACCACAGCCAGGGAACCATGGGAATAGAACCATGGGAATAGAACCATGGGAATAGAACCACAGACATGGAAATACAGCCAGGGAACCATGGGAATAGAACTATGGGAATAGAACCACAGGAATAGAACCATGGGAATAGAACCATGGGAATAGAACCACAGGAATGGAATCAAGGGAATAGAACCATGGGATAGAACCATGGGTACAGAAACCATGAGGATAGAACCATGGGCATGGAACCACAGCCAGGGAACCATGGGAATAGAACCATAGGAATGGAATCAAGGGAATAGAAACATGGGAATGAAACCATGGGGATAGAACCATGGGAATAGAACCACAGGAATGGAATCAAGGGAATAGAACCATGGGAATGGAACCATGGGCATAGAACCATGGGAATAGAATCACAAGAATGGAACCACAGGCATGGAAACACAGCCATGGAGCCATGAGAATAGACCATAGGAATGGAATCAAGGGAATAGAACCATGGGAATGGAACCACAGCCAGGGAACCACAGGAATAGAACCACAGGCATGGAATTATGGGCATAGAACCATAGGAATGGAACCACAGGAACAGAACCATGGGAATGGAACCACACCTGTGGGCTTGGGCATCCAGGAGGGGACAGGGGAAGGAGCAGGGGTCTGTGAACAGGAGGGGACAGGGAGGGATGGCAGCTCTGCTGCCCGGGAGGCTGGGCAGGAGCTGAGCACAGGTGAGGAGTGGTCCTGAGAGGGTGCCCTGCCCTCCCAGGGTGTTTGCAGTCAGAATCCCTGGGGGTGTCAAAGCTCTCTAAGGGCACCGAGTCCAGCTGGATCCCAGCCCTGCCCAGCCCACCACTGACCCTGTCCCTGACCCATCGTCACCAACATCCCTCACCATCAACCAGGCAGCCCTGAGACCTTCCCTGCCATCCAACCCCAGAAATCTGCTCTGGCAGCACCCTGACCTTCCCTGCCATCCCACCCCAGAACTGCTCTCCTGGCTCATCCAGAGCAGATCCTCAGGAAGCTCCTGTGGGACATTGCTGGTATCTCAGCAGTCTCAGGGGTGTCTCTCTCCACCAAACCCTGAGGAGGTCCTTCCCTGCCCTGTGCCCCGGGCTGGGGTGAGGAGGATGCTGCCAGGCTCTGCAGGTCCTGCACTGTCCCCTCTCCAGCCCCAGGGACTGATCCAGGGATCCCTGGGGAGCCCAGGGCTCTGAGCAGTGGCTCCTCCCTGTTGGCACTGCAGGACTGCAGGATTTCACCCTCCAGAACCCCCTCGGGCCCTCCCAGCCCTTCTCTGGTGCTTTTTAACCACAATAAACTCACTCCTGGCACATTGTGAACCTCTCCGTGCCACCTCCCCATAACAATCTATTTAATTGAGTTAACTGGCTAAATGTGAGAGCCTCATTTTTATGCTGTTCTGATTTTTTATACTACAACCACTGGAAGGAGTTTGCATCACGTTTATATGTTATTTTCCTTCAGACATTGATAATTGTTATCTCCTTTTAAAGAGAGCACTTAAGGCTATTTGCCTCATCTCCTTCTGAACATCACTCTCAAGCCCGTTTAAGCATTCCCCATTCAAATCCAGCACTTCAGAGTAGAGAGAAATAAAATAAAAGCCAAGGGTTTTTTTCAATTGGAGGGGCCAAGATGAGAATGATGCCTGTAAAAGCTGGTTATTTGTATCCATCAGTGCCCAGGACTCTGCAGGTAGCTGTAAAAAGTAGGAGCTTAAAACGAGGGGCTGAGGTCAGAGCTCAGCAGGGCTGCAGCTCCCTGGGACAGGACAGGAGCAGGGAACAGCTGGAGCTGGGGCAGGGGCTCAGCTGGATTTTGGGAAAGGTTCTTCCCCTCCCCCAGAGGGTGGGACAAGCACTGGAACAGCTCCCCAGGGAATGGTGACACTCCCGAGGCTGCAGAGCTCCAGGAGAGTTTGGACACCAGGGATGCCAGGGTGGGATTTTGGGGGGTCTGGGCAGGGACAGGGGCTGGGATGATCCCCAAGGGTCCCTCCAGCTCAGGATGTTCTGGGATTCTGTCTCTGTGAAATGTCTCTGTCACCAGGCTGTGGGAACATCCTTGGAAATGCTCCAAAAAGGAGAGACCTGGCGCTGCGGGGGTTTTTGAGGGGCTCAGGGTGCCCATGGAGGGCTGGACTGGACCCAGGCCCCCCTCTGGAGACGAGGCTGGGCTGGGGGACACCTCAGGCTCCGGGAATCGCCGCGTCCTGCTGTCCCGGTGAATCCCGAATCCATCCCTGCCGCTCTGCAGCCGCACCTCTGCCGCCCCAAACGCACAATGAATAATGCATCAGCTTCATCCCAGCCCTAAACAGAGGCACCGCTGCCGGAGATCCCAGCTGCTGCTTTTCTCCTGCCTCGGAGCTTTAGAGCAGCATCTGAAAAATGTGTTTAATCCACCCAGCACCGTCTCGGGAGAATCCAGGCTTCAGCTTTAATTCTGCACTGCTGCTGCTGAGCCGGGACAGCACCGGGAGCCCTGGCGCAGCCCAGGGGCAGGAGTTGGTACCGGGAAGAACTTCCAGGATGCAGTGATGAGCCTCCCAAGCGTTAATCCCGGCAGGGAGCCCAGCAGGCTCTTCCCAGAGCCCCCCATCTCTGTGTGCTGGGCTGGGCCCCCTGGCCGTGCCCCCGCTGCCAGATGTGCCCGAGCTCCGCCGGTCGCACCCGCTCCTTTCTCCGGGAACTCGGGACCTCTGGGGCAGTTAATCGCCGGCGCTGGGCTTTAATTAGCTCTACACATTGCTTTTCATTTTGGGCGGGCCTGGGATGATAAATGGTGTGTTTGAACCTCCAAATCCATGGCAGTTAATAGAATTGTGAAAGCTTTTCCTCTCAGCCGTTACTCCGTGCCCGATGTCTGACTCACAGACAGGGCGTAAATGTGATTTATTCTCACCACGGTGGCAACTTTTACAATTACAGCAGTCCCAGAGCTCGGGCTCCCTGGCACTCACCCTGCTTTATTTACATCTCCATTCATTTGTAAGCTGGTTATTACGCTCAGTAAATTCTTGGGGAAGAAAAACAAAAGAAAAGCCATCCTTACTCACATTTTATCTGAGGATGTTTAGCAGCTACTTCAATTAGGAACTGTCTGTGAGGTATCTGCAGGTCCTGGCATCACCCAGGTCCTGTCACCAGCCAGAGGGGACAGCTCCAAGCGTGGGTGGATAATGCCCAGAACTGACGGGGGTGACACCGGGAGGAGCTCCAGGAGCAGAAATGCCTTTGGGGCTGGGCAGAAGGGACCAGGATTAGCCAGGAGGGAGGAAGATGACACCCTGTAGGGCTTTGGGACATGAGACTCTAAAACCTCCTGGGGACCTGGGAAGCCTCTGCAGCCTCTTTGTCTGGGTGTTCCACTCTCTGTATTTGGGGCTGGTACAAACACCCTCACTGTCCTCAGCAGTTTGCCCTGGATGTTTGTGTTGACAGTTTTTTCCTGTAACTTTCCCCCAAAAACCTGTGCTAAAGTTACACTCCCTCTTCATTACAAATTGGAGCTGTTGTGTTGATTACCCAAGTCACACTGGATTAATTTCTTGTCATATCTCATTAGAAATCCATCTTTAAACAGGCTCTGTAAACTCCCTCGTCTCATTTTCAGTGTTCTAGATTTACACATTGCTGTTCCTGCTTTATTTTTGTTTTCAGGATAAAAAGACTCATATACTTAAATATGATTTGCTAATTCTGCAGAATCATAAATATCTGTGAAAAAATGCCAGCTATTCTCTCTGGGTTGGTCTGGGAGCACTTTAATGCTGGCTCACATATTCTCAGCTGCTGTGGCACCCGCTCGTGGCCCTCCAAGAGGGAGAAATGAATTCTCCTCATCAGGTTTTATGGCTGACATCATGGTCTGACACCCACTCCAGCTCCCAACCCCTGCTCAGACAAATGCACAAAAACCTCGGGGAGAAGGATTCCTGAGCAATGAGAAAGACAACGGATAAAAAACCCCGGGGATGAAAAATGCTCTGCAGCGTCAGAAATTGCTCTTCAGGAGGAAACACGAGGCTGAGAGCAGGAGACTCGTGTTCTGGGGACACAAGATAAATGCTGAGCACAGGCTGGAGCCGTGGGCATTGCAGGCACCGGGCTCTGCTCTGCTCTGCTCCCCCGGCACAGCCCCAGCCCCTCCTGCAGCACAGCCCCTCCTCTCCTCCCCGGCTGGAAATCACTCTGGAATTCGAGGGAAGATAACACATCACCCGCACTCCTCTGTGCCCTGGAAATGTGCTGGGGCAAGGATCAAGCGCTCGCTGGTAAAGTCATTTTTCAGATGTATTGTTTCCCGCTGGAATATTGAGACCTGAGGTTTTTAATGGAAACATATTTATAATAAAAAAAAAAAAAAAAATCCCATGACTGTCAGGTTTGAGCATTGTAGTGGAGGGAGGAAGAAAGATAAAAATGGTTGAAACATTAAAAAACAATGTGTGGGCCAGTTCCTTCTCTAGGAGAGAACTGCAGTCACACAGAGGTTACAGGAGTGGGGTCTGAGATAAACTGGGTTTGAGATAAGCTGGGTTTGGGATAAGCTGGGTCTGAGGGCAGCCAGGCCCCACAGGACCCTGGTGAGACAGGAGCTGGATGTCACACACAAGAGCTAGGTGTCACAGGGGCTGGGTGTCACACAGGAGCTGGGTCTGAGATAAGCTGGGTCTGAGATAAACTGGGTCTGACATAAGCTGGATCTAAGCTGGATCTGCTGACAGCCAGGTCCCACAGGACCCAGGTGTGACAGGAGCTGGGTGTCACAGGGGCTGGTTGTCACACACAGCTGGGTGTCACACAGGAGCTGGGTCTGAGATAAGCTGGATCTGAGATAAGCTGGGTCTGAGATAAACTGTGTCTAAGCTGGATCTGGTCCCACAGGTGCCACCGGGGCCGTGGGCTCAGGGATGGTTCCCAGCCTGGCCCAGCCTGGCTGTGGGTTGGGGACATCACTGGCACAGCCCTGTAGGAACTCCAGCCACTCTCCTCCCCGTCTGCCTTACCCAGCTGACATTTTCCATGTCTGAACATTCCATTATCCCAACAACAAACAATTCCCGTGCTCAGGGCTCTCCCAGGAGTTTGCTGTGATGGGCCCTCGGGTGCAGAACATTCCTGGTCACAGCTCCAGCCCCCAGCCCTGCAGCATTCCCTGACTGTCCCCAGGGCTCAGAGCTGTAATTTAACACCCATTTGCTTCTGTTGAACGAGTGGTGACCGCTGAAGGAAGCGTGTAAAATATTTGAAATTGCTGCTCTGGGGAAATTAATGACACGTTTTCCTACGGCGTCCCAGCAGCTCTGCAGCTTCTGTTCTGCTCTTCACTGGCAAAGGTTGGTGGATTTAAGAGTCAAAGGCAAAGCAGAACAATGTAGGGATGAAGGTGATTGTATTCGTATGATTTAGGAGAATAATTTGAGAAAAAGGGAATAAATTGTGAGGCACAGAGCCTGTAATTCCACAGCATAATTTTATTATTGTTACCAAAATTGGCTTCATCTCAGTTACTTTAGCCCTTCGAAAGTTTGAACAGATGGCATCTCTTGCTCTAACTGTATATCTAATTTAGCTTGCATGACTTTTTGATTATGTATATTTGAATTAATGGGCTTCTCTATTTGTTCCATCATCGGGTTAATGGTGTTCAAAAGACGTGGATAGGTATCAATTCTCCCTTGGTCAACAGTCAAAAGTAAATGAAATTTGCTACCAAAAAATGGTGCTGAACAGTGAAATAACTCCACCAGGGATAAACTGATCTTTGCTAAATCAGGCACAGCTCTTGGCTGCCAAACCCACACAGCAGAGGAAACGGAGGTGACTGGGGAGTGACTGATCACTGCACCACAGATGCCAATGCTTATCAATATTTCAGTTTCCCCATGGAAAGGGAGCTCAGGGATTGGAAGTGGCCAGGAAGGTTTGCAGTGCCCATCCCTGGAGGTGTGCAGGGGATTCCTGGAGGTGGCACTCAGAGCTCTGGGCTGGGGACAAGGTGGGCACAGCTGGGACACAGTCCAGGAGAAATTTCGTGTCCCAGTGATCCTGGGATTCTGTGATATGACAGGAGATCAGCATTCCCTGGATCTCCAGCAGAAAAAGCACAGTCAGGTGGTGCTTTTTAGATGTCACAGCAACAAGGAGCCACCCACCCTCCTGGTGTCCCTTTGGAAAAGAAAGCAGTGAGATGAGAAATGCTGCTTGGTGCAGGGGCTGCAGCTCCTGTGCAGGGTCTGCTGGCCAGAAACCTGGGTGTCCTGGTGTGAAGGACAGGTGTCTGCCAACAAAGGCAAAAGCTTCTCTTTGAAATGGAGAATGTAAACACCCTCCCTCAAATTATTATAAATTTGAAATTAAGGGGCTCTCAGGCAAAGATATGGGAATTAGCAATAACAGTTCCTTTCTAGGACAATTAAACTAGCAATGCAGTATTACACAGAACAATCCCAGCCCTGGCAGAGTCAGAATCCAAGCTGGCACAGTCAGTCAGTCAGGGTGGTGGCACAGTCCCATTCCATGGTGCTGCATCCTCCTGCAGGGGCAGATGTGGCTCAGCTGGAGCAGTGCTCCTGGAGAAGGGGCAGTTTCCTCTGAAGCTCCAGGGATGATGTGCAAGGCTCTGGTTTTCCTCTGGAATCCAGTGGAAAGAAGGTGCCTTGGTGTCCCAAATGTCAGTTTTTCTCTGGGTAGGAAAGGCTTGGCTCCTGCCCTGGCTGGAGCATCTCCCAGTGGGATGATGGAATTTTATCAGCCATGCCCTGGGACTCAGTGGCCATGAACAGGAGATATCTGCTGGAGGGAGGATGGGCTGTGGGAAGATAAAGATGATTGCCCAGCTGGTTTAAAGATGGCCCATGAGCAGAGAATGTGTGCCAGGAGATCAGGGGCACTGCCCCAGCCGGGTCAGCAGATGGGACAGAATTCACATTGCTGGGCACATCACCCAACACACTGGGGTGCAGCACAGAACCCCTTGTTGGGAAAGCAAAAGCTTCTCTGAGTTCCTCAGAGAGATCAGAATGTAGGGATTGAATGAAAACCTTTAGAGAGATTAAAGTATATTAAACCACACAGACATGAAGTAGAAATTCATGTCTAAGCTTTAGTTTTAAGTTGAGCTATTATTAAGTCACGTAGATATGAATAAGTTTAAGTAGTGATGTATTTTAAGTGCTTTAAAAGAGTAAAAAGCCTTAGAATGTAGTGTAAAGTTTAGATCATAGTGAAAGTTCACAAACTTAGCCCTAGACACGATGAAAAGGTAGTAAGAACATTGCTTGCATTTTAAAAATAGAACAAGATAGAGCTGTTTGTGTGAATAGATGGAGCTGTACACGCAAGTTATGCGTCAGGATTAACACTACTTTTGTGTTATAAAACCAGAATTTTAATAGGTTTAGAAAAAATGTTTTAGGTTCGTGCTTTTAGTTTATTGGATGATTTATGAATAAAAAAAACTTTGTATTGGGGTGGAAAAGGCATCCTCTATTATTATTATTATTGCTCCTTCCTTTCTTTCTTCCTTCCTTCCTTCCTTGGTTATTTTATTTTGAATAAATAAATAAATAAATAAATAAAATAAAAAATACATAAATCCAGAAATGTAGGTGGAGTTTTGTGGTTTTTTTCCAATTTTGGCCAATCTGGCACCATTCTCAGCTGTAGTTTTTGGCTCTTAACCCTTTAGAGGAGTGATGACCTGTAATTCAGTGATATCACAGCCCAGAAGGAACATTTATTGGTTTAAAGATTAAAGAAGGTTTCAGTTATTGAAGCCAATTATTGTCACTGAACGTCTCATGTCCCCTGTGGGTGGAAACAGAGGTGATGCTCTGAAAGAGAGAATTTGGAAAAAATCAGAATCAGAGAATCAGAATGGTTATAAAGCAGCATCTTCTTTAAATAAAACCAAAACTGAGATATAGTTAGCAGTGTCTCTGCATTACATTTCTGCCTTCTGTGTTTGATTTATAGAAAAGCTGTGGGTTTAAAATTTGCATGGTAGGTTCTCAGGGACAGCCCCCATTCCATGTCAGCTGTTGGGGCCCAGCCTGCCCCGACCTCGGGATGGTGTTGGGGAAGTGGCTAAATAAAAATAAAGGGATGGGAATGACTGAAGGGTGGAAACTGAAAGCTTTAATCTAAAGAGAAATAAAAGGGGTGCACAAGGGCACAACACAAACCATAACCCCAAACACCTGCTCACAGTAACTCCTTTAGAACACCAATGTTTGCAGGCCTGTGTAGCTCCTTTAGAAGGCTCTGAAATGGGGTTGATCACACACTTATATAAACTATGATGGAATGTTCTAGAAAACTTCCAGCCAATCACAGACAGTTCTGCAATCTCTATTTGCATGGTCACTCCCAATTGTTCCCATAATCCTTTTCTTCTTCTTTGCTTCTAGCCATAACGTGACTGGATGTTATCTGCCTTGGCTCCTCAGTGTCCAGGGCTCCACTCTGGCTGGTTCACAATCTGTCCCACCCAGGACAGCTTGCAGCAGTCTGGGCTTTCCCAGCTCCTGACATTGCTGTGGCTGGGCCTGACTATCTGCTCAGCACTGCCAGAAATCTGTGTGATAAACGGCCATTTGTCATCCAGGCAATCTGTGTGCTGCTGGCCATGGATAATCCAGGGAATCTGTGTGATACACAGCCATTGATAATCCAGGCAATCTGTCCTGCTGGCCATGGATAATCCAGGGAATCTGTGTGCTGTATGGCCATTGATAATCCAGGGAATCTGTGTGCTGCACAGCCATTGATAATCCAGGCAATCTGTGTGATATACAGCCATTGATAATCCAGGGAATCTCTGCTGCACAGCCATTGATAATCCAGGGAATCTGTGTGCTGCTGGCCATTGATAATCCAGGGAATCTGTGTGATACACAGCCATTGATAATTCAGGCAATCTGTCCTGCTGGCCATGGATAATCCAGGGAATCTGTGTGCTGCACAGCCATTGATAATCCAGGGAATCTGTGTGCTGCACAGCCATTGATAATCCAGGCAATCTGTGTGATATACAGCCATTGATAATCCAGGGAATCTGTGTGCTGTATGGCCATTGATAATCCAGGGAATCTGTGTGATACACAGCCATTGATAATCCAGGCAATCTCTCGCTGCACAGCCATTGATAATCCAGGGAATCTCTGCTGCACAGCCATTGATAATCCAGGGAATCTGTGTGCTGCTGGCCATTGATAATCCAGGGAATCTGTGTGCTGCACAGCCATTGATAATCCAGGCAATCTGTGTGATATACAGCCATTGATAATCCAGGGAATCTCTGCTGCACAACCATCAATGATGGATAATCCCAGCCCCTCCTCAGCACTCCATCAGCACCGTGCTCTGAGAGTCCTGAGCCACAGCCGAGGGACACGGGCCAAGCTCAGCACATTTGGCCTCATCTGCCATGACTGCCAAAGAACCCCTTCAGACTCTCTCTCCCAAACCACAACTCTGCATCAGGAGGATTTCCCTCAGCCAGGCAAATCTCCAAGTTTATCTTCTTGTTATGCAGGAGATTTCCATCAGCTCGGTGAAAGCTGCAGAATCCCAAGTGCAGCTGGCGAGGCTGTGCCTGGCAGTGCCATGTGGCACCTGGGGACACCTCAGCCCCACACCTGGGGACACCTCAGCCCCACACCTGGGCTGCCTCCTGCAGCTCCTGGGCATTCCCAGCAGCTTGTCCTGGAAAGAGCCCGGGGATGGCCCCAGCTCTGCTCAGGGAAATGGGGTTTGGCCAGAGGGAAAGGGAATTGGCTGCTTCAGATGCTTCCCTTGGAACCTCCTTGGGATCCACCTCTGTGTGGGTGGGCACAGAAAATGGGCAGAGAGGTGAGCCCAGAGGTGAGTCCAGAGGTGAGTCCAGAGGCTGACAGATAAATGGATATATGGATAAATGGATGGATGGATGGATGGATGGATGGAGGGATGGATGGATAGAAGATAGATAGATAGATAGATAGATAGATAGATAGATAGATAGATAGATAGATAGATAGATAATTGACAAATATATGGATAAACTGTTAAATTGATAAATTAATAGATAGATGGATAGATAATAGATAAATGCATAGATAAATGGATAGATTGATAGATAAATGTATAGATAAATAAATGAATAGATAGGTAAATGAATAGATAGATGGATATATGGGAAGGTAGGTGGGAAGGAAGGCAGGCAGATGATAAAACACCTGAGTTACATAGTCCTACTGATTCAGCCCCAAGGAACCAATGCTCATAATTAGACTCATCCCAGCCTGATGAGTTTAGTATTTGTCTCAGTTTAACTATCAAAATATAGCAAAAGAAGTTGGGGGTTTTTTGGGGTTTTTTTGGGTTTTTTTTTGTTTTTTACCATGGATTATATGTAAGACTTTGCTCCAGGAAGTCACCAAGAAGAGGAATTTTGGAAGGTTTTCACCTGTCTTGTTCACAGGGGCAGTTTAAGCAGCCCTCACAGCCCTCATCAGTATTCATGATTTTGGGAGCAGCATTCAGCCCCTCCTCTCTTCTCAGAAGTGTGAACAATATCCAGACACACACAGGGACAGCGAGGGCAGGGTTCCCTCCAGCCTCTGCCTGTGCTGCAGGACAGCCCAGCCCAAAGCCTGGATCCCTCTGCTCTGCTGGCACTGCAGCTGCTGCACTGACCAACGTGCCTGGCTTTAAAACACTCCTGCATTTTGATGCTAATGAGTTATGAAACCTCTAATTAGTCTGTCTCATTCATCATTAAGCCTGTCATTTAGCCTTTCCATGGAAAGGTTCTGCTTTTGTATCGGCTGTTTATATAATAACTATTTATCTTCATTTGATTATTGTTATTTTATCTAGGAGGTGCCCCCTGTCACAGCCCCTGGGAATCTCCAGAGGCCCTCAAGAGGAGCATGAACCTGCAAATGAAACCCATGAAAGAATAATGCAGCAGGAGCAGATAAAAACTGAAATAGGAAAATTGCCTCAGGAAAACAAACAACAAATCCCCAATTAATAGATGGGAATATGAAGGAAATTTCTCAGTAGTTGCAGAGCTGTGTGGAGCTGCAGGCTAAGATGGGAGCAGGGATGGGATGGGAGCAGGGATGGAAGGCAGTGGGTGTAGGAGACTGTGTGATGGGACAGTGCTCAGGATGGTCGTGACAGACAGAGAATCTCTGTCAGCCAGGTCTTGAAATTTGTGGTTTATTGCACAAGGTGTGGATAAAAAGGGCCCTGCTGGGAGCTGCCAGCCACAGCTGGAGCAGGGCAGAAAGAGAGTGGGGAGTGGCAGGAGTTCTGAGAGGTAAGACAGTGGCAAGAGAGGGAAGTGAGAGAAGGAAGTAAGAGAACAAAGCAAGAGAGTGATTTTCCCATTTACAATACAATAAATCTTCTTCTATGTTGACTATTCTAATTTCCACTAACCAGTCTAATCCAAGATACAAATCCTACAGCATTTACATACAGCCTATAACAATCATTACATTGCCATCATGTGTTATACTTTAAAACCCAAAAACTACTATTTGGAGCCCTTCTGCCAAGCCAGCAGGGTCTTCTATGCCCTTTGGAGCTGCTCTCCACCAGAAGGCATTGTTCTATCCAGAGGGGATTACTTTCCACCCCATTGTCTTCTAGTTATTTAGTGACTAAGGTTTGGTATCTCAAAGATGCTTTCCTGTCAATCTCCTTTATGGTTTCCATGATCTCAAAATCTTTAGCTAGGCAATCATATTTATGAAGTTTTCCTGATTCATCCTTCCCAACAAGTGGGCAGCAGGGATTCAGCTGCAGTCACAGCATGGTTTGGTTTGTTGGCAGTGACGCTTCCATTCTGCACTGAAGCGTCCAGGGAAATGTCTTGAAAAGTGCAAAATTAAAGTCTGCTGGTCTCAGTTTGTTTGTGTGGAGAGGGCTGGAGGGAGGAGCTCCAGTTGGGAAGGGATTTTGTCCTGTCCTTTCCAGGCTGGCCGTTCCCTGGCAGGCAGGGTGCGGCTCTTTTCCATGCTGTGTTTGCCCAGCAGAGTGGGGCAGGGTCCCGGCCCGAGGCCCCTCCGGCTCCCGGGCAGCTTCCCGGGCAGTTTGGGTGTCAGTGGGAGCAGGAGCACGGCAGGAGCTCTCCATCACCCGCAGAGTGTCCCGGGCAGTTTGGGTGTCAGTGGGAGCAGGGCACGGCATGAGCTCTCCATCACCCGCAGAGTGTCCCGGGCAGTTTGGGTGTCAGTGGGAGCAGGAGCACGGCAGGAGCTCTCCATCACCCGCAGAGTGTCCCGGGCAGTTTGGGTGTCAGTGGGAGCAGGAGCACGGCAGGAGCTCTCCATCACCCGCAGAGTGTCCCGGGCAGTTTGGGTGTCAGTGGGAGCAGGGCACGGCAGGAGCTCTCCATCACCCGCAGAGTGTCCCGGGCAGTTTGGGTGTCAGTGGGAGCAGGAGCACGGCAGGAGCTCTCCATCACCCGCAGAGTGTCCCGGGCAGTTTGGGTGTCGGTGGGAGCAGGAGCACGGCAGGAGCTCTCCAGACCCGCAGAGTGTCCCGGGCAGTTTGGGTCAGTGGGAGCAGGAGCACGGCAGGAGCTCTCCATCACCCGCAGAGTGCCCCGGGCAGTTTGGGTCAGTGGGAGCAGGAGCACGGCAGGAGCTCTCCATCACCCGCAGAGTGTCCCGGGCAGTTTGGGTGTCAGTGGGAGCAGGAGCACGGCAGGAGCTCTCCATCACCCGCAGAGTGTCCCGGGCAGTTTGGGTCAGTGGGAGCAGGGGCACGGCAGGAGCTCTCCATCACCCGCAGAGTGTCCCGGGCAGTTTGGGTGTCGGTGGGAGCAGGAGCACGGCAGGAGCTCTCCAGACCCGCAGAGTGTCCCGGGCAGTTTGGGTCAGTGGGAGCAGGAGCACGGCAGGAGCTCTCCACACCCGCAGAGTGCCCGCGCTGGGTTTGGTCTGCCACCGCCCCCGCGTCTCTGCAGCGCCGCTTCTCCATCCCTGCGCTCACGGTTCCTCTGCTCACAGCCACGCTTTGCCTTCTGCCCACTCCTCCAAAATGTTTGTGGGGAAAGGGAGAAGAGAAACAACAGCCCCCAGAGCAGACAGAGCTTCTATTCTGGGCCCGGAGCTGAGGTGGGAGCGGTGACTCACGGCTCCGAGCTCGGTGCAGGAGCTGTAGGACAGAGCTGTTCCCTGGGCTGGCACAGCCCGGCTGCCCCGGGGCAGGGAGCTTGATCCCTGCCCTGCCCCACACCTGGCACGCTGTGCTGGGCATGACATCCTGGAGAAAAGCCCGTCCTGGTGCTGCCATGCCAGTGGGCACATCGCTGCATTTCCATCGCTGCATTTCCATCCCTGCATTTCCATCCCTGCATTTCCATCCCTGCATTTCCACCACTGCATTTCCATCCCTGCATTTCCATCCCTGCATTTCCATCCCTGCATTTCCACCCCTGCATTTCCATCGCTGCATTTTCACCTCTGCATTTCCATCCCTGCATTTCCATAGCTGCATTTCTATCACTTTGTTTCCACCACTGCATTTCCATCCCTGCATTTCTATCCCTGCATTTCCATCCTTGCATTTCTGTCTCAGTTCTGTTTGATCAGCCCCACCAGCAAAGCTGTGCTGCTAATTCACCACAGGAATCTGCAGTTCATTCTTGTGCCTCTCCCTGCTGGATGGACTCTCTCCAATCTCTGGAAGGGATTTTTTCTGGGATGGTCAGGGCAGGTGTGAGGCAGAGAGAGCCCTGGCAGCTCCCTGTCCTGGGGCTGCTGGAACCAAACCTGCACACCACGGACACACAGCTCACTTCAACAGAAACTCTCCTTCTCCTTCTCTCCTTCTCTCTCCTTCTCCTTCTCCTTCTCCTTCTCCTTCTCCTCTCCTCTCTTCTCCTTCTCCTTCTCCTTCTCCTTCTCCTTTCCTTCTCCTCTTTCTCTCTTCTCCTTCTCCTTCTCCTTCTCCTCCCTTCTCCTTCTCCTTCTCCTTCTCCTTCTCCTTCTCCTTCTCCTTCTCCTTCTCCTTCTCCTTCTCCTTCTCCTTCTCCTTCTCCTTCTCCTTCTCCTTCTCCTTCTCCTTCTCCTTCTCCTTCTCCTTCTCCTTCTCCTTCTCCTTTCTCATCAATATGTTTTTCTTATTTTTTTTTCCTTTTCTCAATGAGAACAGATCAGAAAATAAGCAAAGAAAAGATGTGGAATTCCTCTCGTGTAATTGCCATTTGCCAGGAGCCTCCTTGCATGGTGTTCCTGTGGATCAGCTCTGGTTCCCTTGCTCCCTGTGAGCTCAGACCAACTTCAAAGCACAAATCTCACCCAGCCCTGACCAGATCCAGAGGAATCCTGTGTGGAAAAGAGCCCCTGCAGCTGCTGATGCCATCCCTGGGCATGCAGCTCCTTGTGGGGCCAGGCTGCCAGGGGGGAATGTGGGACAACTGTCCTGGTGAAAGGGGGAGAGGAGAAACCCCAAAGAGAGCTGGATGATTACCAGAGTGTGCAGCTCCCACTCAGGGTGTGCAGCTCCCACTCAGAGTGTCCAATACCCACTCAGGGTGTCCAATACCCACTCAGGGTGTCCAGCTGCCACTCAGGGTGTCCAATAACCACTCAGGGTGTCCAATACCCACTCAGAGTGTCCAGCTCCCACTCAGGGTGTCCAATACCCACTCAGGGTGTCCAATACCCACTCAGAGTGTCCAGCTCCCACTCAGGGTGTCCAGCTGCCACTCAGGGTGTCCAATAACCACTTAGGGTGTCCAGCTCCCACTCAGAGTGTCCAGCTCCCACTCAGAGTGTCCAATAACCACTCAGGGTGTCCAGCTCCCACTCAGAGTGTCCAGCTCCCACTCAGAGTGTCCAGCACACACTCTGGGTGTCCAGCTGCCACTCAGAGTGTCCAGCTCCCACTCAGAGTGTCCAATACCCACTCAGGGTGTCCAATACCCACTCAGGGTGTCCAATAACCACTCAGGGTGTCCAGCACACACTCAGGGTGTCCAATACCCACTCAGGGTGTCCAGCTCCCACTCAGAGTGTCCAATAACCACACAGGGTGTCCAATACCCACTCAAGGTGTCCAGCTGCCACTCAGGGTGTCCAACACCCACTCAGGGTGTGCAGCCTCAGGGCAGAGAGCAGGGAAAGGTCACAGGCTCAGGAAATGTGGGGAACATCCCCCAGGGGCTCCCCAGGCTGAGCCCACATTCCATGGAATCATTTCTCTCTTTTTCTCTCCCAGCTCCAGATCTGAACCAAACAGAACCACAGGAACTCCAGCAGGAGCTGGGATTTCAGGCTCATCCCTCTCTGCACTTGCCTAGGCAAACCCCAGGTTTCTCTATTCTATAGCACTAATTATGGGATCCCACAAACTGGAATAAATCTCTCCTGGTATTTAAAGTGATTTAAAATACTCTCCCGGTAGAAAAAATAAATTTACTTTTTGCCATTTAAGAGCTTTAAATCCTGAACACGCTGAGGGAGGCTGAACTAAAACCACCTGCTGACCTTCAAAAGGAGTTTTCATTGTAACAGTCCTCAGAGACAGGAGTTGTAAAAATCATTTCCATCCATTCTCACTGATTTACTGCACAGTAATGCAGAAAGCAGCCACATAAATTATTCTTGTATCAAGTTTTTCCAAAAATTCCTTTCCTATTACAACAGTTAAGAGTGTGCCATATATAATTTAAACTCCATTAAACTTATTCAAAATATTTAAATCAATCCAATATTGACCAAAAAGCATTTTATATCTTTCAGTCCCCGGTGATAAATGGTTCTGGATGGATATTACAGGAAATCTCAGGTTCTGCTTGTTCTGTTTTCTGTGTCACCTGAAATGTCACAGAGTGGGAAAGCAGCATGGGATGGGAGCAGGGATGGACTGCAGGTGTTTGTGAGCACTGCAGCCTCACAGAACTGTGGGATCAGGGATATTCTGAGCTGGGAGGGACCCACAGGGATCATCCCAGCCCCTGTCCCTGCACAGACCCCCAACAATCCCACCCTGGGCATCCCCACCATCCCCTGGGGAGCCTGGGCAGTGCCAGCACTCTGGGTGGGGGAAGAACCTTCCCCAAAATCCAGCCTGAGCCCCCTGGCCCAGCTCCAGCCCTTCCCTGGGTCCTGTCCATGTCCCAGAACAAACCCTCATTTGGGTTTTACTCAACATTTCCCTGAGCTGTGGGACCTTGGGTGACCTGTCCAAGGGCAGGACCAGCCAGGGCACTGACCCCACTGGCCCCTGCTGAGCCCAGTGCAGAAATCAGGGATGATCAGGGTCCATAAAAGTGCAGAGTGGTTTATATGGGAGGTAACTTCCTGATTCTACTCGTTAATCCAAATTCTGGGAACATACAAAGTCTCTGTAATCGATTCGACCAAAGCGATGGTTGAAATTCGTTCTGCTGTGTTTCCTGGAAAGCAAAATGCTTAGAAAAGAAAAGTTCACAACCAAAGCAGAGGGGAATGTCCTGGCATTCCCTGTGCATGCCTTAGGCACAGTGATGGAGCTGTGCAGCACCCAAAGGGGGTTTGGGGAGTCCCTGGGTGTCTGCAGGGCAGGAACACCTGGGCCAGGAGGGACATCCCTGTGCCACACTGAATTTGTCCTCACTTGAGCAAAATTCAGGTGAGACAACAGGAGTGGGAATCTGCCCCAGGAGCCATGGACTCCCACCCCTCCCACTGCCCAGGCACAGAATTCACAGGGAATTCTGTGTGTCAACATTCACACCTGTGTCACACACAGGGAGATTTAACACAAGAATTCTGAAAAATGGCCATGATTCTGCAAACACATTTTCAGTATTCACTGCAGAAAGAGGATTAATTACATAACCCGGGTAATTTTTGCATTCCTGTTAGAAACTTTCAAACATTTTGGTAAAATTAACAACAGCCTCCACCCTTACCCAAGCAGCATTGCTCTGCAAATGGGAAATGTGGAGGAAGTATTTCAATGGAAGTAGGAATAAAATGAGAAAGGATTTATCTACTGTATTAAATACATCATTTTTCCATCAGAAAAAGAAATATTTTATGGATATAGTCCCTGTCTGGATATTTAAAATCAACATAACAATGTAGATGAGAGAACATGGGCTGTCTCAAATGGCTTTGCAGCTTTGTGCTCTGTTTTCTACTTCTGCTTTTCTGCTTGTTTTTGCTTTTCCCAAATGCCAAAAAAAAAAAAAAAAAAAAAAAAAAAACAAACCCAAAAACATTCACAGAAGGCAAAGTATCAGACGGTTGAGTCTGAAATAGAAAAGAGACCAAACCCACTACATTCCATCTTAAAGTTAATTCCATGACAGTGGAAGGTGACAAGCTGAAATAATAATGTAGGATCAGAGGACGGCAGGGACCCCAGAGTGGTTTGGGTTGGAAGGTCCTTGCAGCCCATCCCATCCAGCCCTGCCATGGGCAGGGACCCCCCACTGTCCCAGGTGCTCCAAACCCACCCAGCCCAGCCTGGGCACTGCCAGGGGCTGGGATAAAGCAGGATCTGAGCCCCAAAATCATTCCTTTCTGGAGAGCATTTCATCCCCACGTTCTTACCTATGGAAAAGCACTTTAGGAAAAGTTGGGAGTGAAATTAGAGATGCAAATCCTCATTAAAGTGGGACCTGCTGGGAGTGCCAGTGCTGGTTTGTGCTCTCCACATAGCCAGCACTGGAGGCTTTCTGCTAATCCAGATAATTAATTGCATCGCTATTATTTTGCCGAAAGTCAAATACGATGTGCAGGATTTAACTAAATGAACGTTTAGGAGGATGCTTAAGCACATGAGCATCCTTCTCTCCCCCAGCTGAGCACAAGAAAAGCCCACAGAAGTGCTGGCTGTGAGTGGAGTTTAATTAAACCCGGCCAGGTTGGTCTGGCAGCCCTCAGACCCTTCTCCCTGTGGGAGGAGGATGAGGAGGGTGATCCCTGAGGAGCTGCCAGGTCCCTGCCAGAGGCACAGCAGGGAGGGGACAAGGAGTGTGGGACAGGAGGGGACAGGGTGTGTGACACCTGCTCTGCCCTCTGCCCCCTCCTCCTCACCACCATCCTCACCTGAGCCCCTGGAGATGAAGGACAGCCCTGCCCCTTCAGCAGCAGGAATCCAGCAGGAGAGCCCAGCAAAGGGAATTTATAGAGAGCCACACCTGCAGGGAGGCTCACCTGGATTTTGGGGAAGGTTCTTTCCCCACCCAGAGGGTGCTGGCACTGCCCAGGGAATGGTGGGGATGCCCAGGGTGGGATTTTGGGGTGTCTGTGCAGGGACAGGGCCTGGGATGATTCTGGGTGTTCCTCCAGCTCAGGATTTACAGTTATTCCACACAGAACTAGCGCTCAGCAGGGTTGTCTTGTGGCACAAATCCTCAGAATCTGCGGAAATCTTTACAAATCTAGGAGAAAGCTCCAAATAATCTGGTTATTTTATTACACCACAGAATCACAAAGTGGTTTGGGGGAGATGTTCAAGATCATCCCAATATCACCCCCTGCCATGGGCACCTCCCCCTACCCCAGCCTGGCCTTGGACACTTCCAGGGATGGAGAACAATCATTGACTTTACACATTGATTAAATTATTGCTGCTGGGCATTTGTCCAGATGTCCTGTGGCATAGAAATCACAGTCAATAGTTCACTTGCCTCTGCATCAGAATTCCTGGGGTTTTTTAAAATATTATCTCTGCAAGACTGACCCACTTTCCCCCCTCAGTTTCCAGAAGTTCTTGGCCCCTTGCCCCTGCAATAACAGTGAACTTCAGAGAGGAATCCTCCCGTGCAGCCTGGCTGTGACCTGTCCCTGCCCCTCGTGTGACCTGCAAGCAAACCAAGGTGGAATGGAGCAGCTGTCAGCATCCAAATCTGACAGCACAGAGCCAGCAGATGTTCCAAGTCACAGTCTCAGGCAGACTGTCCAAACGTGGCAAAGGAGAGGAGAAATCCTCCCAGCTGTGAGGAGAGCAGGCTGAGCTCTGCAGAGGGAGCAGCCGGGAGCTGGGCTCTGCCCTGTGCCCCCCGAGACATGGCAAAGTGACCTGGAGGAGAATGAAAACGCTGCAAAACCTGGCACGTGCCTGGCAGGATGGGAATGGAACAAAATTGGATTTTTTCTCCAGTCCTGCCCTGCACACTGCGTAGATTTTTACGAAAAAATTAATAAAGACAGGTTATACTGGGAGCACCTCAATATCTGCATTTCCAGCTGCTGGCACAGCCCAGGCTCAGCTTCCTGCTGGAAATGCCACAAACATGGGCACGAAACTCCTGCTCTGGATCACAGGAACCCTTTGGGAAACACAGTCAGCCCTGTCTGTAAGTGCTGCTTTTCCAGATAATTCCATTGCAGAGCTGATCTGGTACCCTCAGCATTAATGACAATTATTATCACATCTGCAGGCACTAATCTTCAGCCCATCACCTTCCTCACAGCTCAGCTCTCTTCCCTCTGATTCCCATTGCTCTCCCTTCTCCTTTCCACAGCAAGAGAGAACTAGGAGCTCCTTTTCCCCTCAGAACTTCATCCCAGTAATGGGAAAAATGTCCGAAATATTGAAGAAAAAGAGGTGCTGAAATGTCACACAAAGGGAAGAAGACTTTCACGCAGGGAGAGTGTCAGAGGCTGCTATTTGGCACGAAATTGTTCATTTATGGGCTGTCAGGCTGTGGAGCAGCATTTCCCAGCACAGCCACCCTGCACGGGCTGGAAATGGGTGGGAATGGATCCTTGGCCAGCAGCACCTTGTCAGCCAGGAAAAGGCCCCAGGGAGGGTGGTGGGCAGTAACTGGGGGCTGGGGGAGGCACTGTGAGCACAGCCTGGCCCTGGAGCCCTGGTGCACTCTCAGCTGCAGGGGAGGCACGGGCAGCTCCTTCCCTGGGGGCTGGGGGCTGCACCCCATAACTGCCCCAGCTGGCCCCAAAGGGCTGCCCTGGGGGTGCAAGGGTTAAAGTCCCTTGGGGGGGGGAGCCCCAGGTGAGTGTGGAGGGCTCCAGGTGCCCCAGGGTGTGTCAGCACAGGGAGCTGCACCCAGCACAGAACCCCCTGATCACAAACCCTGGAAAAGCCCCTGGGGCTTCATCTGCAGGGGCAGCTCTGACCCCACAGCTCCTGCCAGGAGGGGACAGCCAGGGGCATTTGGGGACAGCCAGGGGGATCTGGGGACAGCCAGGGGGATCTGGGGACAGCCAGGGGCATTTGGGGACAGCCAGGGGGATCTGGGGACAGCCAGGGGGATCTGGGGACAGCCAGGGGCATTTGGGGACAGCCAGGGGGATCTGGGGACAGCCAGGGGGATCTGGGGACAGCCAGGGGCATTTGGGGACAGCCAGGGGGATTTGGGGACAGCCAGGGGCATTTGGGGACAGCCAGGGGGATTGGGGGACAGCCAGGGGGATTTGGGGTCTGCTCCAGGGAACAGGGACAGGAGAGGGAACGGCCCCAGGCTGGGCAGGGGAGGCTCAGGGTGGATTTTGGGAACAATTGGATTGTCCAGCCCTGGCACAGCTGGAGTGCCCATCCCTGGGGGATTTGCAGCCCTGGGATGTGGCCCTTGGGGACCAGGGGGCAGTGCTGGCCTGGGCAGGGCTGGGGCAGGGTTGAGCTCGATGATTTCAGGGGGATTTTCCAACGACACTGACTCAGATTCTCACAGGAGAAGCAAAGCATTTCATTGCAAAACTGAAGCTCAGAACCAGATATCTGAGCAGCTTTCATTTTTACAGGAATGATCTTACATTTAAAAAGGATTGACAAGACTGCAGGGGAAAGGAGAAACAAAAATAATCTCAGAAACAGCACCTGAAAACCTGAAGGAGCACTTCCCATTGCAGATGTCTCTCGGCTCACAGGTCCAGCCACAATCACAGAGGAGAAGTTCGTGCTTCTCCTGCTCTTCATTTCTGGAGCTCTCCCAACCCTCCTGCTCTGACTTTAGCACCTTTCAATTGGCACTTCCCAAACCTGTTCACACTCCCGGCCCTCGGGCTGGTTTTAGCACAAGAGCATCGCTCAATTGACTTTATCCTGCTCCCTCTTTAGCGCTCCTTCCCGGGAGAGTTTGCAGAGAGGAAATAAATCTCCTTGCTTTGCCCTTCCTTTGGCAGAGCCTGTCCCTGTCCGGGGTCCCCTGGATGTGGCACCTCAGTGATCCTGGGTACAGAAGGGAGCCCTGAAACAGAATTCCAGATTTGCTGTGGCTGCCCTGGATCCCTGGCAGTGCCCAGGCCAGGCTGGGCACTGGGGCTGGAGCCTGGGACAGTGGGAGGTGACCCTGCCATGGCAGGGGTGGGATTTGAGGCCTTGAAGGTTCATTCCAACCCAAATGAATCCAGGATTCTGTGATTTCAAGGCTGTGCTTGACTTCCACTGTTCCAAAGTGAGGCTTTTCCACTCCCAGAGAAACTCAACGTGATGAAGATCTTACCCTGCTGTCACAGGACTCCAGGTTCAGATTTTGGAGCCTCTTGTCTGGGACGTTTTGGGGAGGCTGAGGCAGCACTTCAGCCCTGGAGTGGCTGGCAGAGCTCAGCCTCAGCTCTGAGCAGTGCCAGGCACTTTGTGCTGTCTCTGAGGGTTTGTCAGTGACTGATCAACCAGGGAGTGCCAGAAACGTGAGAGATGTGTGGGAGAAAAGAGGCTTAGTGAGTTTTTCCTTTTTTCCTTTTTTTCCTTCCCTAGATAAAGGGATGAAAACACATGATTAAGAGTAATGTGAGAACTGCAGGCCTGATCTTCTGCTCCTGCCTTTGCAGCATCCTTTTCATCTGGAGAGCTCCTGCAGCAGCTCGTCGAGCTGCCCTGATGAAATGTGAGGAGAGCACAGCTTCTCCTGCTGCTCCCGAGGAACATGACACGAATTCAGAGTGATCAGCAGGATGAAAAGGGCACAAAATGATATTTAGTGCTGGTGTTCTTTAAAGGGCAGAGGTGAGCCTGGCACTGAGCCCAGGCAGAGTCCTGCCCTGTCCCTGGCCGAGAGCAGGGCTGTCCCTGGGGCTGGGGCTGGGCATTCCTGGGGCCTTTGGGGTGGGGACCAGTGAGGGACTCCAAGAGGGACCCCACCAGTGCCTGGCTGCAAGTTCCTTTCTTGATTCAAGTGGCTGTTTTAATTTGGGAATAAAGTCTCCAGGAGTGGCTTCCTGCCATGGCAGGGACACCTCCCACTGTCCCAGTGTCCAGCCTGGCCCTGGGCACTGCCAGGGATCCAGGGACAGCCACAGCAAATCTGGGAATTCCATTCCAGCCAGGAATTCCCAGTTCCCAATATCCCACCCATCCCTGCCATTCCCTGTGTCCTGTCCCTTGTCCTTGTCCCCAGTTTTCCACAAGACCTCTCAGAGCCCTGGGCTCTCCTGTGCTGACCAGCACAAACCCAAATCCCAGCCTGGGATGTGAGCACAGCCCCAAATCTGGGTGGATGTTCCCAGAGTCCAAACCTCACCCTGGCTGGACACAGGGACGTTGTCCCTGATGCACAGGGACTGTGAGCAGCAGATCCCTCAGGGGGAGCAGCTCCTGCCTGAGCCCTGAGCAGCCCCGAATCACCTGCAGGACGAGGGAGGGACCCTGGGGCACCGAGATTCCCTCTGGGAAGTGCAGCCCCTTCCCCCAGTGCCAAGGGTCCTGTCTCTGCAGAAAGGGTTAATGGCTGTTGGCGTGATTAGTGCAGCGCGGATGAACAACGTTTTTGTGAGCTTGGGGGCAAATTAAGACAACTTTAATTCTGCTTCTTATTAGCTCCGCACAAATTCTCCCAGGAGCTTAATTAGCTGTGGCACAACAACCGGTGCCTGCTTCACAGCAGGGAGTGTCCCTGTCCCCGAGAGTGTCCCTGTCCCCAGGGAGTGTCCCTGTCCCCAAGAGTGTCCCTGTCCCCAGGGAGTGTCCCTGTCCCCGGGGAGTGTCCCTGTCCCCAGGGAGTGTCCCTGTCCCCGAGAATGTCCCTGTCCCCAAGAGTGTCCCTGTCCCCGGGGAGTGTCCCTGTCCCCGAGAATGTCCCTGCCCCAAGAGTGTCCCTGTCCCCGGGGAGTGTCCCTGTCCCCGGGGAGTGTCCCTGTCCCCGAGAATGTCCCTGTCCCCGGGGAGTGTCCCTGTCCCCGAGAGTGTCCCTGTCCCCAGAGAGTGTCCCTGTCCCCAAGAGTGTTCCTGTCCCCGGGGAGTGTCCCTGTCCCCGAGAGTGTCCCTGTCCCCAAGAGTGTCCCTGTCCCCGGGGAGTGTCCCTGTCCCCGAGAGTGTCCCTGTCCCCAGAGAGTGTCCCTGTCCCCAGGGAGTGTCCCTGTCCCCGAGAATGTCCCTGTCCCCAGGGAGTGTTCCTGTCCCCAGGGAGTGTCCCTGTCCCCAGGGAGTGTCCCTGTCCCCGAGAGTGTCCCTGTCCCCAGAGAGTGTCCCTGTCCCCAAGAGTGTCCCTGTCCCCGAGAGTGTCCCTGTCCCCAGAGAGTGTCCCTGTCCCTGGGGAATGTTTCTGTCCCCAGAGAGTGTCCCTGTCCCCGGGGAGTGTCCCTGTCCCCAGGGAGTGTCCCTGTCCTCGACCATCAGCCTGTTGTATGTTTATAGACCCTCATGCATTATTCAAAATCACCCCCAGCCTGTGAACCAGATTATTTTGTGGCTCCATCCTGTCGCCCACTCCCTGATCAATAAATTCCTTCCCTGGAGTTCTGGTTTTCTTCATCCAGACAGGACAATCCAAGAATGTGAAGAATATTATGATTATCTTTTTACCATTCTCTGAGTTAGTTACATGAACAAAAGCTTTTTACATCACCATGTTGTAGTCCAAGAAAAAAAAAAAAAAGTATTTATCACATCACTAAGTTTTGTTAACAGCAGAACTAAAAGAAACTACATTCATACAGCAAAGTTTTCCAACATTATGCATAGAACATTAATTTAATATTTGTGAAAAGCCAATAATATAAAATGTTATCACTTATGTCAGTGCACCTCAGCCTGCACTTTCCCTGTCCCTTCCAGGGGTTTCCAGCAGGTTCTGCTGAGCTGCTCTTGGCCATCCCTCCCTCCGCCTGCTCTGCACTTTTCATTTGCTTCAATTTAAGAAATTCAGCCTTTTTGTCACTCGTCCTTTTCATTCTGAAGTGCTCTTTCGCCTCAAACATCTTGTTCCACAGGAAGGGATGTTTTTTGTGCATCGTCTGTGAAAAGTGACATCCTGGTCGCTGTAACCTCTGGTATTCCTGGAATTCTCCAAGTAAATGGCAGCATCTCTCCCTCCTAACCAGCAATCACCATCACACAGGAGTTCTGTAATGCAGAGCTTTCCTTCCCCACAGCAACAGCCATATCTTTGGAGGGAATAATCACAGGTAAAACTTGTCTCTGAACATTAATTATCTTTAGAGATTTGTTCCAAAACACAGGTAGTAATTTTTGTGTTTTAACATTTATCATTCTGTGGAAAGCACATCATTATGCAGGAGGAGCTCAATTCACAGATAATTTTTTTTCCCTCTGGTTTTATTGTAGAACTTCTAGAACTTTAGGTCTGAAGTTAAAATAAATAAATAAATAAATATATACAGAGCCTGGAATGAGAGCACTTTAGCTCAAAAAATAAAAAAATACCAGGTGAGCCATGCTCTGCCTGAGGGGTGAGCACCCTGATCTCCAGGCTGGGGGTGCTGCTTCCCCTGCTGCTCCCCCCACTCTGTGATCAGTGCCCAGCCCGTGCCAGGCAGGCACCTTTTGGGAATGTGCCCAGGGATGGCTCAGAACCCTCTGGACACAGCCCTGCTGGGCAGGATTGGAGCCCCAGGTGTGACCCACACGGGCTGGGGACAGCCCCAAGTGTGACCCACATGGACACAGGGACAGCCCCAGGTGTGACCCACATGGCTCAGGGACAGCCCCAGGTGTGACCCACATGGACACAGGGACAGCCCCAGGTGTGACCCACATGGCTCAGGGATGGCCCCAGGTGTGACCCACATGGACACAGGGACAGCCCCAGGTGTGACCCACATGGACACAGGGACAGCCCCAGGTGTGACCCACATGGGCTGGGGACAGCCCCAGGTGTGACCCACATGGCTCAGGGACAGCCCCAGGTGTGACCCACATGGCTCAGGGATGGCCCCAGGTGTGACCCACATGGGCTGGGGACAGCCCCAGGTGTGACCCACATGGCTCAGGGACAGCCCCAGGTGTGACCCACATGGCTCAGGGATGGCCCCAGGTGTGACCCACATGGGCTGGGGACAGCCCCAGGTGTGACCCACATGGCTCAGGGATGGCCCCAGGTGTGACCCACATGGACACAGGGACAGCCCCAGGTGTGACCCACATGGCTCAGGGATGGCCCCAGGTGTGACCCACATGGACACAGGGACAGCCCCAGGTGTGACCCACATGGCTCAGGGACAGCCCCAGGTGTGACCCACATGGCTCAGGGATGGCCCCAGGTGTGACCCACATGGCTCAGGGACAGCCCCAGGTGTGATCCACATGGCTCAGGGATGGCCCCAGGTGTGACCCACATGGACACAGGGACAGCCCCAGGTGTGACCCACATGGCTCAGGGATGGCCCCAGGTGTGACCGACATGGACACAGGGACAGTCCCAGGTGTGACCCACATGGCTCAGGGACAGCCCCAGGTGTGACCCACATGGACACAGGGACAGCCCCAGGTGTGACCCACGGGCAGCCAGGCAGAGCTGGCCCGGAGCTGGGGACACTCAGGTGACAGCAGGTGTGCTGCCCTGCCCCAGGGTGGGAGCACAAAGAGTTTTTGTGGCTCAGAACAGCACCAGCCCTGCTGCTCCCTGAAGGGCCCCTGCCCCAGAGTGCTCTCCCAGCCAGATTTCTCCAGAGCCTGATTAAAGTCATCATTTGCCACTGAAAATGTCATAAAATATTTATGACACAGATGATATTTAAAGATCACTGTAGAACATTCCTAATAACTGCTGTAATTCAGTGGAAGCAGCCGAAATTGACACACTCAGAAAAAGGAAATAATGGAGCAGAGCAACACTCCAACGAGTTCTGCTAATTAGTTGTGCCCAGCTCCCGGGGCAGGAATCACATCTGCCTGCCTGGAGCACAGGTGTGCTGCAGCTGGGCTCCTCTGGCAGGGAGCTGCAGGGCAGGGAGCTGCAGGGCTGAAAGGTGCAGGGCAGAGAGCTGCAGGGCAGAGAGCTGCAGGGTAGAAAGGTGCAGGGTAGAAAGGTGCAGAGCAGAAGGTGCAGGGCAGAAAGGTGCAGGGCAGAAAGGTGCAGAGCAGAAACTGCACAGTAGAAAGGTGCAGGGCAGCTCACTGATGGATGGGGTCCCCATGGGACAGGGACAGAGGGACAAGCCCACAGTAACAGCACAGCCAGAGAGCTGCAGGCACACCAGGAGGGGCTGGAGCAGCAGGGACAGGGCAGGAGATAATAAAGGTAATAAAGGATTAAAGCAGGAAGAGAAAACTTTTTCTCTCCCCAGCTTTAGATGCACAGCCTGCCTCCTGCTATGAGAAACAAGGAATAGCCCTCTCCATCTGACAGCACAGCACAAAATCTCTGCCCCTCCACACCTCCCCCAGGAGCCTCTGCCTGTCTCCAGTGCTGGGCAGAGCCCCAAGAATGTTGTTCTCCATCTCTTGCCTCTGCTGTTGCTTCCCAATAGGAAATCCCCCAGCTCAGGTTCAACAACTGGTCAGAGAATCTCGAAGGTTGGGAAATCCTTCCAAGACTGAGCCCAGCTCTCCCCCTGCCACCACTGCCCCGTGTCCCCAAGTGCCTCATCCCCACAGCTCTGCATCCCTCCAGGGTTGGGGATGATGGGCTGGAGGCTGCAGAGCTCTGGGTGCCCAGGAAATTCTGCTGGTGTTTCATCCTCCCTGCTGGAGCCCTGGCCATTGAGAGTTTCAGACTTTGTGTGCTGGCAGGCACTGACCCCCAGGAGAACTCTGCATTTGACCTGAGGCCGTGGAGGAGCTTCCAAAGCTGAGTGATAAAACTGGGATTGTGGGTGTGTAGTTTGAATAGAAGTGTGTGATATCACACAGTGAAAGATTTAGAATTAAATATCTTAGAGCATAGTGATATATGTATAAAGCAAGATGGAGGTTTTTGGAGTGGAGATTTTGTCCTTCTTCACCTTCTCTCCGTGGGTTTGGGTGATTTTGTATAATTGGATAGAAAATTCCACATTGAGGGCCATGGGTGGTTGGTTATTGGGTTAAAAGTAAAAATAATTTAGGTGCCATTTCTTAATTGGGCAGTTTACCCTTAAAAGGCTCTGGAAAGAGAAAAATAAAGCTCAATTTTTAGTTTGTGAACTTGAGGTGCTGTAGAACTCAGGGTTTGGGAGACTGTAAGAGAAATAAGAACTAATAACATCTGAGTCTGAACAAGAAATACCATCTCATCGTTTAATCCTGATCCTGGGAAAAAAGAGGATAAAACCCAACACCACCCTTGTTTGTCACTCTGGATGCTGGAGCTGAGTCCCTGCAGTGCCCAGGAAATTGGGGGTGAGACCCAGGACTAAGGACTCTAAACCTCCCTAAGCCCTGGCATCTGGTCAAGTGCTCTCCCACTTTTTCTCTGGGATGCAAAAGGAAGAAAAGGAAAATGGGCTCTGAAGATGTGGGGGCAGCCTCTGTCCCCCCTCACATCTCTGCTCCTGGGGAACCTTCACCAGCTCAACCCAGGCGAGGCAAAACCCTGAAAATGTCAGAACAGAAAACATTTTGCAAAAATCACTAAGAGAAGCCACCCAAACCCAAGCTCGCTTTTATATTGTTCAGTATGTGAAGACCTGGAGGAAAACTTTGTGAAATGCCACTCCTGTCTCACAGAAGTGCTTTCTCAAACAGGAAATCAGCTCGTTTCTCATTTGGGGTTTAATACACTCTTCATTTCTGGTTTCTCTCACCGTACATAAAGCTTTTCCCTTAACTTGGAGCCACAGAAATTGTTGCATCACTGCTGATAAAGCCAGATGCTCACAGTTATTCAGGATAAAGTGTCTTTTTAATAGCTGGCATCATTAACTACAGACAGTTCAAAACTCCAGAAGAGCTGTAATAGTAATAAATTGTTCGGGAAAAGCAGGCAATTGATATAACTGCTTCCAAAGTAGTGAGGCAAAGGAAAATGGGCTTTGAGAGCACTGAGTGAGTCACAGTACATCATCCCCAGGCTCAGAAAAACACTGGATTTAGTCCCTGGGAGGTAACACACGCTTAGAAGGAGCAGCTACAGAGGATTCCTGGCACTCACCTGAGGGCTGTGGCAGCCAGAGGGATCCTGGTTATTCATGGAGGGATTCTGGTTATTCATGGAGGGATCCTGATTATTCACCTGCTCCCAGCCCCAGGGCTCCTTCCCAAAGGGGAGCAGCAGCTCCACACCAAGCAGAGCTACCCCCACCCCAAACAGCCCCAAACAGCCCCAAACCAGCTCCCCCATGGCTGGCAAAAATCCAGATTTTCCCTGGATTTGGTCAGATTTAGATTAAACCACTGGATGTTCTCCCACCTTCACCTGTTTCTGCAAGGATCCCCCTGTGACAAATCACCCCAAACAGCACCACACAAGATCTTGGGCCTGGTCTGGAGCCCAAGCTTTGTTCTGGCACATCCCAGTGCCTTCCCTCACCCCTGGGCACTCCTGGACAAAGATCTCAGGTGCTGACTGGGGGCACTGCCCACCCTGGACACCCCAGCCCCCCTCAGGACACTCATTGCCAAACGTGTGCTCCCCACACACATTCTGATTGCAGCTATAGGAAAATTCCCTCAGCAGGACACTCAGGGTCTCCAGCTGAGCATCAAACTTGCAGGAATAACACAAAAATTCCTGTTCTGGATGGGGATCTGCAAGCCTCCTGTCTTGGCTCACAAAGCAGGATGTGCCCAGCACTGTGTGTTCTATCCCAGCTGTTAAACCAGCTGGGCAATCATCTTTATCTTCCCACAGCCCATCCTCCCTCCAGCAGATATCTCCTGTTCATGGCCACTGAGTCCCAGGGCATGGCTGAGAAAATTCCATCATCCCACTGGGAGATGCTCCAGCCAGGGCAGGAGCCAAGCCTTTCCTACCCAGAGAAAAACTGAGACTGCTGCCAACCCTGCCAGAGTCAGAATCCAAGCTGGCACAGTCAGTCAGCCAGGGTGGTGGCACAGTCCCATTCCATGGTGCTGCATCCTCCTGCAGGGGCAGATGTGGCTCAGCTGGAGCAGTGCTCCTGGAGAAGGGGCAGTTTCCTCTGAAGCTCCAGGGATGATGTGCAAGGCTCTGGTTTTCCTCTGGAATCCAGTGGAAAGAAGGTGCCTTGGTGTCCCAAATGTCAGTTTTTCTCTGGGTAGGAAAGGCTTGGCTCCTGCCCTGGCTGGAGCATCTCCCAGTGGGATGATGGAATTTTCTCAGCCATGCCCTGGGACTCAGTGGCCATGAACAGGAGATATCTGCTGGAGGGAGGATGGGCTGTGGGAAGATAAAGATGATTGCCCAGCTGGTTTAAAGATGGCCCATGAGCAGAGAATGTGTGCCAGGAGATCAGGGGCACTGCCCCAGCCGGGTCAGCAGATGGGACAGAACTCACATTGCTGATCACATCAACCCAACACATCAACCCACGAAAATTCCAGCCCAGAAATGCAAATAGAAGATGCCATTTTCATTTACTCTTTCCACAGGAAAAGGTGAAAAACCCAGGAAGTGTCACAGTGCCAGAGAATCCCAACTCAAGGCTTTCACTGCACCTCCTAATTTGTCGTTTTGAGGAAGATCAATGCTGGGGATGTCTGTCAAAGTTATGGATGTGCTACTATTTGCAAATCAGTTCAGTGCATTTGCAGTCCCAGGAGAGATCTGCGTGCCAAGTTTACTCATTTTCCTCGCTGACACTGAAGCACAAGAGCTCCTTCCCAAGATCTGCCTCAGGCTGGTGATGCCAATGAAATTCCTCATGGGCAGGGGCAGCCCTGTGCTGCTGGGAAAGCAAATTAAACTTGGGGCTTGCCCCTTCTGTGTCCTTGCCCTGCAGGCACACAGGCAGAGGCAGCAATCCTCTCTGGGTAGTTCTGCACGGTGTCCCCAAGCACAGGGACAGTGGCAGGGGTTTAAAGCTGGGCTTTAATGTCCCTTCCAACCCCAGCCACCCTGGGATTCTGCTACTGTGCTTAACCTGTGCTTAACCCTGGGAAATGCCATTGTTCCCTGACTGCCACAGGGCTGGGTGAACAGAAAACAGTCCCAGCTCCTCTCACAATCCCAGCTCCTCTCACAATCCCAGCTCCTCTCACAATGCCTTGTATCTGGGAATAGCAGCTGGGAATGGCAGCTGGGCATTGAACCAGGACAGGGGGAGACACGAGGTGCTCACAGGAACCTCCCCAGTGAAGGTTTGGGGCTGAACTCCCACTCCTGAACTGCCCACAGGGCAAACTGGGGCAGACAGGGCTGCTCTGCAGGAGGACAGGTCAGGGGGTTCAGAGACATCAACCCATTTCCTGCTCCTCCTGGAGCTCAGAGTCCATGTCCTCTCCAGCCTGGATCTCCTTTTTCTTAGTCTGGGGTTCTGAACCTATTCCCATCTGCAGGAGCACAGCTGAGGCTGCAGAGCCACCCCGAGCTGCTCTGTGGCTGCAGAAGCCACAGTTCAGTGTGAACTGCACAAACAGCCAGAGAGGAGCTGCCAGCACCCACAGACATGATCAACAACGGGTTTGAGAGACTCCAACCTTACGAGCTCCAGAAGCACAATAGGGAAAAAAAAAAAAAAAAAATTCCCAAAATTTGAGTGGAAAGAATACTAATTGCCAATGAAATCCCATCTCATTCCCACCCCTGCCATGGCAGGGACACCTCCCACTGTCCCAGGCTGCTCCAAGCCCAGTGTCCAAGCTGGCCTTGGGCACTGCCAGGGATCCAGGGGCAGCCACAGTGCCTTCCCACTCTGACAGGGAAGAAAATAAAATAACCCCTAAAAAATGGTGCTGCTGGTTTGCCTCCCAGATAACTCACACTGGGGATGGTGGGGCTATTTTCTATTTCAGCAAGAAGCTTCTCACTGCACTGTGCTGTGTTCCAGGAACACAATGACTCAGTTGCATATGTCAGCTCGTCTGTCTCATTTTCAGGGGTATTTTTATCCTTCCAGTCCCAGGTTACATAACTGGGGTTTGCACCAGGGCTGCTGGGCACGGCGCAGCCCCAGCCTGGGCAGGTGACACTTTTAACCAGGGCTGGCTCAGGCTGGGGAGGAGGCAGAGCTGGTGAGGAGAGGCTGAATCACATGGCGAGGAGCTGAGGGAGATTGAAGCAGTCAGGGCATTTCACTTGCTGGGAGCTCAGTAATTACATGACTCCAGGACCAGTCTCTTTATTAAGAAAATTGTTTATTAGGATTCTACAGCTGCAATGAACGCCAAACTGGCTCTGTCTCCCTGAAGGCTCCTCCAAAGCCTCTCCAGAGCTATTTTTGCCTCTGAGCCATACCCCACACTGATGCTGCCTACAGACAGAGCTATTTCAAAGTCAAGAGAATGAGAAAAACCAAACATTTCCATCAGGAACACTCAGGTGAGCGCTGCCTGCTCGCTGCTGTACAGAGCAGCATGAGCAGCCTCCTGTCTGCAACCAGAATTAATCTCCTTTAGCACCAGGACCAGTGGGCAGCTGGGCACAGAGCAGCAGCTTTGTCCTGCTGCTGCACAGCTCAGCTCAGCCACAGGAGCAGAAAATATTTCATACAGATGGACACGAGCCCTCTCTTGCCTCTGCTCAGAGGAACTTTGGATTCAGAGGAGCTTTTGGAGCCACAGCCAGTGTGAGCATCACTGACTGCAGGGCCTGGCCCTAAACCCCTCCTGTTCTCCTACCCCAGCAGGGTGACACCAACCCTGCTGATCTGAAACCATCCTACACAAAGGAGTCAGCTTAAGGACACAGATTCCAACCTGGCTTAAACACGAAACTTTTAAACATATTTTTAAAAATCTTTATTATTATTTCTTCTTAAATCTGGGCTGGAAATACCCTGCTTTAATTTCCAGCACTGAGCACCATCACTGCTCCAGCAGCAGCTCCCACCCTTCTCCCAGCCTGTCCAAAGGGATGGTCCCTCTGCCTCTCTGGTTCAGAGGTCTCCAGACCCTCAGGAAGTTTGGCAAAGTTATTCCCATCCTGTCAGTAGCCTCCTCAGACACAGGCATCAGAACAGAAACATCATCCTCCACTTCCCCCATGAAAATTTTAGTATCTACATGGAAGTTTGATTTTAAAAAGTAAAGAGAAAAAAACCCTAACCCTTCCCAAAATACCACCACCAATAACAACAAAACAAAAAACCCCTCAAACCTTCATTCCCCCCAAAAAACAAAGAAAAAAACCCCATAAGACCTCCTAAAATCCCAAATTATGCTCATTACTCAGTAGCATGCACTTTGGGGGTTTATTTCTCCCTATGCATGGAAAACATTTGATTCCCTCTGATCCTGGATGCCTTCATGCAGAAGATGCTGTTGCACAGATAAATCCTTTCTCCAGCCCAGGTTCTGGGTCTGTCAGAGCTGCTGCCTCCCCAGGAAAGGAGCTGGCAGCCCTGGATGGAAGCAGCCCAGAAAGTTCTCCCAGGAGCAGGAGCATTGCTCTGAGACAACGAGGAACAGTGTGAAAGAGAGATTTTCCTAAACCCGACCAACTTCAGCTCACGCTCTTAGAGGAAAACACGACTGGCACAAAGTGAATTTCCTCCTGATCTGTGTTTGGGGATTTTTTTGTCATCTTTTCCTTGCATTTTCAAGTGTTTCCCTTCTCAACTGTCACTGAAACTGTGTAGTGAGACATTTTATTTACATGGATAGAATGAGCTAATTACCCTTCCTTATGCATTTCTAAACAATCCATCCATTTTAATTGGATTAGACCAGAATTGGATGCAGGATGCCAGGCACAGCCCAGCAGATGAAACACTGGCTCCTTCCAGGAGCCCAGCTCCCCTAGAGAAACTCAGGAAAGAGGAACAGAGGGAAGAGGAAATACAGGGCAATGCAGGAGGAGAACCCTCTACAAAGCAGTGCTGCCAAGGGATTCTTCTCAGACTTCCCAGTAATTCTGTTTTCATTCCCTACTCTCCAGAACTGTCACATTCCTGCTTTGGACAGCAGGAATTTGGAAAACACTGATTAATTTCTTTGGTTTGGTTTTGTTTGGTTTGGTTTGGGGTGGTTTGGGGTGGTTTGAGGTTTTGGTGCCTGGTGGTTTGTTTGACTTGTTTTTTTCTTTTGGTTGGTTGATTTCGTAGATTTTGTTTTTTGTTTTTGTTTCTGTTGTGCATTTTTGTTGATTTTTTTTTTGTTTGTTTTGGGGTTTTTTGAGTTTTGGGTTTTGGTTGTATTGGGTTTTTTGGTTGTTTATTTTTTGATGTTTTTGTTTGGTTGGTTTTTGTTGTTTGTTTTTATTGTGTTGTTGTTTTGTTTGTTTGTTTCCCACTATCACACAGGAAAGAATCACACAGGAGAAGAATCTCTTGATTTTCCTCAATCTCTCCATAAAGATCATTCCAGAATCTCTTGATTTCCCTCAATCTCTCCATGAGGATCATTCCAGAATCTCTTGATTTTCCTTAATCTCTCCATGAGGATCATTCCAGAATCTCTTGATTTTCCTCAATATTTCCATGAGGATTGCTCCCCTGCTTTGAGTTCTTCCCTTCTGAGACTTTTCTCAGTGTTTGACTGTCACGGTATGACTTCGGTTTGCCAATTTTAATATATTTAATTTCTTTTAGAGATAGGATTTAGGAGTAGAGACCAGGCAGGCTCAAAACTTAAAAGGGTATAAGAAGGAATTTATTAATAACACAAACAGAATACAGAAAAAGATTCCTAGATTGTTCCCTCCTCCCCCTTCCTTCATTTCCACATTCCTTAACAACAACATACATAGAACACTTCAGTCAGTTAACCACCCAAATAATCAGTTCAGTTCACTTTAGAGAGAAAAGTTCCTTTTCTAGTTATGGCTCAGGGAGTGTCTTCACCTTCACAGTCTGCATCCACCCGGACCTACAGAACCATGAATTTCCCTCTCATTCCCACACTCCTTCCAGAGCCGTGTTATGGGTTATGTTACACACTTGGGGTACTACTTTGAAAGTCAGGCTACTGAAAAAAACAAAATTCTCTTCATCTCCTCCTCTATCAAATGTCTCTGTTCATATTCCAGTCCCAGAACAGAGAACTCCATTTCCCCGAGGCAAAAAAGTCTTCTTCTCAAGCACCCAAACCTCCCCAAGTGTATTTCACAGTTTAAAGAAATTTTAATGAAGTCACAATCCCCTTAGAGCCCCATAAAAAAAGGTTTTCAGCTACTTATCAGTTGTATATTTTCAATCTCTTCCCATCATTATCATTCCCACCCTTATCTTCATTCCGCTGATTTCTGTGGACTCCATGCTTTATTCCTTCTCATTCAGGGGAGCTCAGGAGATCGAGAATCTTATCTAGGCATTAAGAAGTTAAAATTGTATCCAGATCGTGAAGAAACCAGGCCAGGATGTTGCTGGAAAAGCTCTGAGCCACGTGCATCATTTCGGGCCTCTCTTCTCAGAACGGGGGGTGGGGAGTGGGGAGGGGAGAGCTTTTTCTGGCTGCCCCATGCCCCCTGCTTGGCAATGTGAAGAGTCGAACCAAGCTGAGCCCTGCTGAGCCCAGAGCTGGACCAGGGGCCAGTGCCCTGGCCAGACCCCCCGCACCTCCCGGGAGCCAGAAGCCGAAAGAGGAGTAGTTAACTTGATCCACTGTGGTTTATGAAAGCAAAATAGCTTTCAATTGGTTTCCCGAGCTGTCCATCACCACACCAGCTCTCTGATTGGTCCCCACAGCTCACAGGGAAGCCCCAGAGGCGGGACAGCCCCTCCATTCCCAGCCTCGTGGAGCTTTCCCTGAGGGGAATCCACCCCTTGCACTGAAACCAGCACATTGACCCTCCACCCTCAGCTCCTGGCACTCCTGCCTCACCTGCAGCTTTCCTCCCTGGCTCCCTCCACTTGCAGCAGGTTTTGCAGCTCCTGGTGCTCGTCTGAGGATATTCTGTGGGACCCTGCTTTAAACTTACCCCTAACTGACAGAGATTTATTCCCTATTCCTCATTTAGGAGAGAATTTTCAGCTGGAAGAGCCCAGCAGTGCTCACCCAGCCCCAGTGTCCAATCTCCAAGACAGAGCAAAGGCTCAAACATTGTAAGGAACTGTCCAAAGGACATTGTCCAAAAGCTTCTGGGACATTCATCCACCCTGCAGGATCCTGCTCCAGCTCCCCCCAAGCTGATGGCCCCTCTGCTTTCCAAACAGCTGCAAAATTAATACTTTACAATATATAAAATGTACAATAAACCACTCCGTATAAATGGAGCAAATGTCCGTGTTGGGAGAGCACAGCTGCCCTGCTGGGCTGGGCACAGGGCAGGAGCTGCCTCTGGCCCAGTCTGGCCCAGCTGCTTTGTGTTCTTTGAGTTTGACTCGTCCTTCACAGACCCATCCCAGGTGCATGTCCTGAGGAAAGGCACCCCTGTGTCAGTTTTGGAGTCCCCTCCTGCAGGGGCCTGGCAGGTTGAGCTCTGCCTTCCCAGGCTGCTGTGTGCTGGCCAGCAGCTGCAATAATGTGGGGATACATTAAAATGTCTTGTAAACCAATTTGCAGCAGGTGAGTGATTGCTCTGCTCCAAAGCCTTCCATTCTCCTTCCTTATTTTTCAGAGCAGATACTTATTATAATACAGGTTATTAAACATCAAAGGTTTACCTTGTCTTGAGACGATTTAGCTTCTTTTAGAGGGCTATAAATGCTTTATTGGGCATGGTTCTGAATAAATATTCAATTGCAGGTGAGATGAGAATTCATGTGCTGGAGCCTCCAGAGCTGCTGGAACGGTTTTTGCCACCCTCAGAGCCCAGGTGAGCTCTGCTGGAGCCCTCAGCTGCCTCTGCTCACCTCTTGGCACGTAAGGGCCACCTTAATCCCCCAAAATCCAGCTGTGCCAGGGCTGGACAACCCTTTCCATGGGGAAATTCCCCAAAATCCAGCTGTGCCAGGGCTGGACAACCCCTTCAATCCCCCAAAATCCAGCTCAGGGAGAGCTTTGAGCTCAGGGGTTCAGTTTAGCAGGGACTCCTTCAGGAAGTGTCACATTTCCCAGGGACAGTTCCCACCTCCAGTGCTGCTGAAAGCAGCTCATCATATTGCAAAGTTCTTTATTTACACCAGGAAATCATTGTATTTTCAAGCATCAAAACGTTGGGATGAATTTTCTCTCCATGGTCAATGACATTTTTTACTGCATTTTGTGCAATGTGGAATCCCAGAATGGATTGGGTTCAAAAGGACCTTAAAGCTCATCCCATCCCATCCCATCCCATCCCATTATCCCATCCCATCCCATTATCCCATCCGATCCCATTATCCCATCCGATCCCATCCCATTATCCCTTCCCATCCCATCCCATTATCCCATCCCATCCCATCCCATTATCCCATCCCATCCCATCCCATCCCATCCCATTATCCCATCCCATCCCATCCCATCCCGCCCCTGCCGTGGCAGGGACCCCTCCCACTGTCCCAGTGTCCAGCCTGGCCTTGGGCACTGCCAGGGATCCAGGGACAGCCACAGCTGCTCTGGCAATCCCAGCCCAGCCAGGAATTCCCAGTTTCCAGTATCTGCCCTGGCACCACCTCAGCCATTCACCTGTGCTGCTGAGACAACTGCCAAACGAAGAACTCTTTCAGAATTCAGATTTATTACCTCTGGTTTCTCTTGGCCAAACAGGAAAGAGTCTCTAAGCAAGTAATTGGTATGAAGCCTGACTGAGCAGTATTTATTTCCTTTTAATTGCAGCTGAATGATTAGAAATGCTGTTCAGGCTGTTGTGCTCCTCTCTGCTCTGCACCATCTCAAACCATCGTGGGTTATTTTATTATTTTATAAAGCTCACACCCTCCTCGGGATAACGAGACTCATCCTTTCTCTTCAGCTCTCATTGTTATGCTCTCTTTTCTGAATCCATGACTTTGATGTGCATTTGTTTGCAGACTTTTATGCCTTGTGAGTGATCTCTGGTTTTTTTAACTTTGAATACCTAATTTTTAATGAGTTTAATGAGCAGGATGTGCAGTTTTCTACACAGACACATATAACTCAAATGTGCTGGATGCACTCTGGAATGGAAATGTGTTCTACAGACAGCCCAAACCAGGATCTATTTCCTTCTGCTTTCATCGGAGAGAAATAATTTTCTATTTGACTGATAATTGACTCAACTGCCCAGAAATAGACATTCAAAGGACTTCCCAGAAAGTGCTTAATTGAATCTTTTCTCCACTGTTCCTAAGTGTGAAAAATCCACTTTCCCATGGACATGCAGTGGCCATTTGGGGGCCTCAGTGCCCGGGGGCTGAGTGATTTATATCCCCAGGTGCCAACCAGGAGCTGGACTTCCCTGGGAATCCATGCCCTAAATGCTGGGCTGGGTCTCTCCTCTCCTCTCCTCTCCTCTCCTCTCCTCTCCTCTCCTCTCCTCTCCTCTCCTCTCCTCTCCTCTCCTCTCCTCTCCTCTCCTCTCCTCTCCTCTCCTCTCCTCTCCTCTCCTCTCCTCTCCTCTCCTCTCCTCTCCTCTCCTCTCCTCTCCTCTCCTCTCCTCTCCTCTCCTCTCCTCTCCTCTCCTCTCCTCTCCTCTCCTCTCCTCTCCTCTCCTCTCCTCTCCTCTCCTCTCCTCTCCTCTCCTCTCCTCTCCTCTCCTCTCCTCTCCTCTCCTCTCCTCTCCTCTCCTCTCCTCTCCTCTCCTCTCCTCTCCTCTCCTCTCCTCTCCTCTCCTCTCCTCTCCTCTCCTCTCCTCTCCTCTCCTCTCCTCTCCTCTCCTCTCCTCTCCTCTCCTCTCCTCTCCTCTCCTGCAGTGTGTTTATTATTCATCCCTCCCCTGGCAGTGAGGATGTGTCAGGCTGGCGCTTTGTAGGACACAAGGAGTGTTTTGTCACTGAAGATATTCTCCCTCTCCTCCCCTGAAGATGATCACACCGAGAGGAGAATTTCCAGCAGCAGGAGCCCCTGTGCCAGGATTGACTGGAGGAACACAGGACACATCCCTGCAAACACATTCCCTGAAAAAATGAGATCAGTTCCGGATTTCCAGCCCTTGAAAGGACAGAGCTAGCACCTCCCCTTGGCTTCCAGCTGACATCAAAAGGACTTTGTTCCCTGTCACCGCACTATTTCCTTCCCATTCTGAGGAATCCCCAGTGTTCCAGGACCGTGCACAATGTCCCAGGTGGGCTGGGATGTGCTGGCTCCTTCCCAAGCTGGCAGTACAAATATTCCCGTGCTCCTGTGCCCTTCCCTGCTGGCAGCAGGACAAGGGAATGGCAGCAGGACAAGGGACTGGCCTCGAGCTGCCCAGGGAGCTTTGCAGTGCCCATCCCTGGGGGAATACCCCAGGGAATCCCTGGAGGTGGCACTCAGAGCTCTGGGCTGGGGACAGGGTGGGCATTGGGCACAGCTGGGACTCCATGGGCTGGGAGGGTTTTTCCAGCCTCAGGGATCTGGGATTCTGCTCTGGGATTCCATGAACCAGCTCAGCTCCTGCCCCAGCACTCCCAGCCTGTGGAGGAAGAGCCAAGAGGAGCTCTGGCCTGAGTAGGAGATTGTTTGTTCTGGGCTGTCTCCAGAGCCACGGGAATCCCAAATCCTGGCACTCCTCCATGGGGAGGTGACGTGTGGAACCAGCTGGGCACGTCCTGGTGCTCCAGCCAGCAGTGGCACCAACCCCAGCGATATGGACGGGCTCTGTTTGTGCACCAGACTGAGACAGGGCAGGGACAGGGGGATCTTGGGCAGGAATTGCTCCCTGGCAGGGTGGGCAGCCCTGGCACAGCTGTGGCTGCCCCTGGATCCCTGCAGTGCCCAAGGCAGGCCGGACACTGGGACTGGAGCAATGGGACACTGGGAGGTGTCCCTGCCATGCAGAGCCCTTGTGAACCTCAGGAATAACTCCAGGCAGTGGGAATGGCCCCATGGCTCAGAGGCAGCAGGCAGAGTCCCGGCAGGGGTGGCACCAGTGGCAGCTGTGCCACGCCCCAGGCAAACACCTCCTGCTCTAAATGAAACTGAGAAATCAGGATGCTCCAGAAAAGAAGCAGAAAAGAATAATTTGGAGCTGAATGAAATGCCTGACAGTACAAATCTGTAGAGCTCAATACACAACAGTATCAGAGACAGAGCGTGGCATGGCAGGATCTTCATGACAAGCCTTCGAAGGAGGAAAATCCATTTGTCCTTTCCCTGGCTGGGAGAGGCAAAACCAGGAGCCAGATGTGAGAGCTGGACATGAGCAGGCTCTGCAGAGGGCAGGAGATCCCCAGCACAGCCTGCCCCCCTTTCCTCTCCTGAGCCCCCAGCAAGAGCAGGACAAGAGCTGTCCCCCACCCCAGGGGAACAAGGGTTTGTCCAACCCCAGATTACTTGTCACCACTCAAGAGGAGCCCCAAAGATGTCCAGGCTTGGTCCCTTCTCCCTGTGTCCCCTGGGGATGTGACCCCAGCACCTGGACACCTGTCCCACACCCACCTGAAGGGTTTGGTCAGTCCAGCTCCCCCCTCCCAGCCACACCCCTGGCACAGCCCTGGGAGCTGTCCCTGTACACAGACACTCACCTGGGAGCTGTCCTGGTACACAAACACTCACCTGGGAGCTGTCCCTGCACATGAACACTCATCTGGGAGCTGTCCCTGCACACAGACACTCATCTGGGAGCTGTCCTGATACACAAACACTCACCTGGGAGCTGTCCCTGTACACAGACACTCACGTGGGAGCTGTCCTGGTACACAAACACTCACCTGGGAGCTGTCCCTGCACATGAACACTCATCTGGGAGCTGTCCCTGCACACAGACACTCATCTGGGAGCTGTCCCTGCACACAGACACTCACGTGGGAGCTGTCCTGATACACAAACACTCACCTGGGAGCTGTCCCTGCACACAAACACTCACGTGGGAGCTGTCCTGATACACAAACACTCACCTGGGAGCTGTCCCTGTACACAGACACTCACCTGGGAGCTGTCCCTGCACATGAACACTCACCTGGGAGCTGTCCCTGTACACAAACACTCACCTGGGAGCTGTCCCTGTAGAGAAACACTCACCTGGGAGCTGTCCCTGCACACAAACACTCACCTGGGAGCTGTCCTGATACACAAACACTCACCTGGGAGCTGTCCCTGCACACAAACACTCACCTGGGAGCTGTCCCTGTACACAGACACTCACCTGGGAGCTGTCCTGGTACATGAACACTCATCTGGGAGCTGTCCCTGCACACAGACACTCACCTGGGAGCTGTCCTGATACACAAACACTCACCTGGGAGCTGTCCCTGCACACAGACACTCACCTGGGAGCTGTCCCTGCACATGAACACTCACCTGGGAGCTGTCCCTGCACACAGACACTCACCTGGGAGCTGTCCTGGTACACAAACACTCACCTGGGAGCTGTCCCTGCACAGACACTCACCTGGGAGCTGTCCTGGCTCGTCCCCGGAGGGGATGCTCCTGCTCCCCCCTCCTCTGGAAGCGCAGGTAACCATGGCAATGGCAAACAGGGCTAATCCCAGCCAGGCAAGGCTCTCAGCACCTGGGAAATGTTCTGTTTGCAGAGCTTTGGGCTGTGTAAGGAAGGCTTAAGAGCTTCTGGTCACCGAGAGCTGCCCTGGCCCTGCCATTAGCTGCTTTTCTGGTTAATTGGCTGGGGTTCTCATTGCTTATTTCCTTCCTTCCAAACCCTTTCTGGTCCCCCCTGGCTTTTACTCAGAGAGCAGCTTGGTGACTTCTGCAATTCTGCTGCTCCCCCTCTCCTCCCAGTCCTGCGCTGGTTCCCAGTGCTCCCAGCCTGGTCCAGCATCTCCAGCACGGGGCTGGACCCGTGCTGACCCTGACAGTGCCCTGGACAGGACCCGTGCTGCCCCTGCCCCTGTCCTTGTCCCCATCCCTGCCCCTCTCCCTGTCCCTGTCCCTCTCCCTCTCCCTGTCCCTGTCCCCATCCCTGCCCTTGTCCCTGTCCCTCTCCCTGTCCCTGCCCCTGTCCCTGTCCCTGTCCCTGTCCCTGTCCCTGCCCCTGTTCCCATCCAGGGCTGCTCTCCTCCCACACCCATTTTCTTTCAGCAGTTTTGGAGGATCCCTGGTCAAAGACTTCAGTGAATTTTATCATCCAGGGAAATGTTCCCTTTCAGCCCCTCACTGAAATATTCAGATATTTCCTGTAGATTGGTGCAAGCCATGGAGTTAAAATCCCAGTCACTGAGGCTGTAAAAGCTCTCCAAGACTCAAACCCAAATTTTGCCTGACTTCTGCAGGGTCATTTTACCAACACTGCCATGAGCAGCACAGGCTGGCTGTTATCTCTGGTGGCCTTCAGGTGAGCTTGGAGTGTTCCAATGTGAAACTGTGACATCACAATTCCCTGCATTGCCTAAAGATTTGGAGCCATTAACTCTCATTCATTATCTCTCTAAAGATTTGGAGCCATTAACTCTCATTCATTATCTCCCAGCTCTGTGGACAACCAGATGCTTTTCAGTGAAAATCTCCACATTTTTATCACTAGTTTGAGAAGTTCTTACTGCAAGTCCTAAACTTCTTTGTCTAATACCAATCATATTTTGGACCAGGAGAAATGTTAAAACCAAGCCACTTCTTTTGTAAAGATATTTCCTATAGCAATTTCTGTTTGGTTTACTTTGAATCCTTTAGGCTGGAGAAGCCCTTGAGGTTGAGCCCAGCCTTTCCCCAGCCTGCCAAGGCCACTCTGCCCATGTCCCCAAGTGCCACAGGGATTTCAATCCCCCCAGGGATGGGGACTGCAGCCTGTCCTGGGCAGCTGTGCCAGGGCTGGGGAATCCTTTCCATGGAGGAATTTCCCCAATATTCCAAGGCTGGTGCTCTGCAGGGTGTAAACCAGTTAAACTCAGCCTCCAGATCAGCTGCAGACACAACCCCAGCTCCCCGAGCCAGCTGAGCAGGGATTACAGGGGTATTTGTATTTATAACAGCTCCTGGGTGAAAACTGAATACTTTGTCATTTTTCCATCAAACTTCCAGTTATGTTTATTCTCCCATAGTTATGTTTTACTACAGCACAGATTTGCAGTTTCCCTGAGCTGGCTGCCTTTAACAACCAGCATTTGCGTGAATTCCCTGCATCCACGTCCATATTTTTATGTATATAATAAAGCAAACTGCTGGAGGATCATCTAAACTTTATTTACTGTGGCCATGCTGCAATATTTAGGTCTGCTGAAATCATCAGGGCATTTTAATTGTGTTATCAGAGCACAGCCAAAGCAGCAGATCCCCTTTCCAAAGAACATGGACACAGATGAAACTGCTGAATAAAACTTGAATATTTACTGAGTATTGAATCTGTTACAGAAGAGTTTGGACTACTGATAATTTGCTTTTAAAAATATTAAAATTTGAAAGTAACAGCTGATGTCCTCCAGAAATGAAAGCTTGGGACTCTTTGCAGTTTTAGTTTGCTTTTGTCATGGGAAGCATTGATCTTTGAGTGGGAAACAATATATTCCTCAGTCGATTTCCCAGTTAATTTTGCATTGAAACTTGGTGCTTGTGGCTCTGTTATTGTCCAAGTGTCATTAAACCATCAGAGGAGTCCATTACAGAGCAGAGTCTCTCTTTCTTCCTTGTTTCCCTTTTTTCCCCGTGGCTGCCCCATCCCTGGAGCAGGCTGGGGGTCCTGGGGCAGGGGCTGCCCTGGCAGGAGTGCTGCAGTGCTGACGGGGTTTGCACCCCTCTGGACACATCTGTACGGATCTGGCCTGCTGTGTGCCCCAGCCAATGAACCATGTTGAGCTGCTCTGGTTTGCTGGTCAGTTATTGCTGCACATTTTGCTGTTTGTTCTCGTGTCCCTTTCACACTCTCGCTGTTTTTGTGTATTTCTCAGTTTAGATCAGTGTTTACAGCAGGTGCACAGCATGAGAAAGGTTCAGGAATTTTTTGACAACTTGTTTGAACCCCCCCAACTATGCTAAACTGGGAGAGAAGATGTTGAAAACACAGAATACCAAGATTAGAGGATTCAAGATAATGGGGGAGGGAGAAGATCCTGAAGAGCACCAAGTACAGACTTGCAGGGGTTTCAAGGGGTAGATCAATATCCTAAAATACCAACTGTAAAGTGTGTCCCCACGTGGGTGATGGTCCTAGAAATGTATCATTAGAGTGAATTATAAACAATAAACCAGCTCGTGCAAAATCATATTGATCTGCTGCTCAGAAGTCCAGTTTCTCCCAACTCAGGAACTGCAGCTGTGTCCCTGGGACACCTGCCCAGGTGCTGGGTGTGCAGGGATTCCAGCTGTGTCCCTGGGACACCTGCCCAGGTGTGGGTGTGCAGGGGCTCCCCCTGTGTCCCTGGGACACCTGCCCAGGTGCTGGGTGTGCAGGAGCCCCAGCTGTGTCCCTGGGACACCTGCCCAGGTGTGGATGTGCAGGGGCTCCCCCTGTGTCCCTGGGACACCTGCCCAGGTGCTGGGTGTGCAGGGATTCCAGCTGTGTCCCTGGGACACCTGCCCAGGTGTGGGTGTGCAGGGGCTCCCCCTGTGTCCCTGGGACACCTGCCCAGGTGCTGGGTGTGCAGGGATTCCAGCTGTGTCCCTGGGACACCTGCTCAGGTGCTGAGTGTGCAGGGATTCCAGCTGTGTCCCTGGGACACCTGCCCAGGTGCTGGGTGTGCAGGAGCTCCAGCTGTGTCCCTGGGACACCTGCCCAGGTGCTGGGTGTGCAGGAGCTCCAGCTGTGTCCCTGGGACACCTGCCCAGGTGCTGGGTGTGCAGGAGCCCCAGCTGTGTCCCTGGAACACCTGCCCAGGTGTGGGTGTGCAGGAGCTCCAGCTGTGTCCCTGGAACACCTGCCCAGGTGCTGGGTGTGCAGGGGCTCCCCCTGTGTCCCTGGAACACCTGCCCAGGTGCTGGGTGTGCAGGAGCCCCAGCTGTGTCCCTGGAACCCCTGCCCAGGTGCTGGGTGTGCAGGGATTCCAGCTGTGTCCCTGGGACACCTGCCCAGGTGCTGGGTGTGCAGGGATTCCAGCTGTGTCCTGGGACACCTGCCCAGGTGCTGGGTGTGCAGGGGCTCCCCCTGTGTCCCTGGGACACCTGCCCAGGTGCTGGGTGTGCAGGGGCTCCCCCTGTGTCCCTGGGACACCTGCCCAGGTGTGGGTGTGCAGGAGCCCCAGCTGTGTCCCTGGTACACCTGCCCAGGTGTGGGTGTGCAGGAGCCCCAGCTGTGTCCCTGGGACACCTGCCCAGGTGTGGGTGTGCAGGGGCTCCCCCTGTGTCCCTGAGTCTCCTGCAGCCTCACACAAAGGGACAGAAGGGGAGCACAGGGAGAGCAGGGCCCAGCAAGGAGCCCCTGGCCAGGGAGCTGTGCCCATTCCATCCTGGGATAAACCCCCACCCTCCGGACTGGGCAGGAGCCTGGAGGGGTGGGACACCCCATCGTGCAGGTGTTCAGCCCAGGTGAGCACACCTGCCTCCCCCACAGCGGCTCCCGAGGCTGGGGGGAGCTTGGGGGGCACAGGGGGCCCCACATCCTCCCCATTGCTCTGAAATGCTGTAGGATTTCAGCTCTGCACACCAGAGATGTTTCCTGAAGACTGCTCACAACGCCGTCCTGCCCTTTTTTCTTCAACCTCTCTGCAGTACTCAAGGGCAGATTTTGGTTTGCTCTTTCGTTTATCTTGTTTTTCTCTGTTGTTTGATTCTGAGAGTGTTATTGCTGGTATTTCCTAACAGAGCCCCAGTTACAGCCCTGAGTGCTCTCACCAGCCACGGGTGAGGTTCAAGTGCTCTGACACTGAGACTATCCAGGATGCAGGAGTTTCCAGTCCCAGCTATTTTCTTGATGGAGCACTTCAACAATCTCTTTAAGTGCCCTGCTAAGTGCAGTCCTGGCATGGGCAGTGTCTGAGCAGGAGGCTCCGCAGCCCCTGCAGCTCCTTTGATCCTGCTCCTCCAGGCACGTTTCCCTCCGGATGCAGGACATTGTCACCTTTATTTGTGCTCCTTAAGTGCCTTTAGCAGATCTGGGCTGTCCCTGGCAGTGGCAGCCAGAGCCAGGCAGGCTCACACAAAGGCACCAACACACACTCTGCCCCTCAGGAACTTCCTTTCTGCTGTCAGAGTGTTCACAATGCCCAGGGCCCAGAAATACTCACCTGTGTATGGACATACTAAAACAAACAAACAAACAAATAAGAGATATATATATATATACACACACATGTGTTTGTTCTGGGGTATTTGTTCTCTTATTTTCTATTTACATATAAATGTACACAAACAACAGGATGGGAATGCTGGAGCAGCTGTCTCAAAGCTTTGTCCCATCACAGCCATCAGCCTCATTTTACTGAGCCAAGCAAGGCAGATGGAACAGCTTCAGCCACGTACAACAGCAGAGCAAGTTCTCTTTGTTACAAAGTTTTTTAACAACTTTTTAGCCAATAGCATCATGTGAAAAGCTGACAAGTGTTTGCTCAGGCCAATTAATAAAGCTGCACATGCATCTTGTTTTGAGCAATGCTTGCTTTTAATAGCTTAAAATAATGGATAAAGCTTCATTATTCAGCCTATATATTTCTGCTATCTTGCTTAACATATTTTCCTGAGCCCTATCTCTGCACATCTCACAGCCCTATTGTTTCTTGTCCTTGCATTTTCAGCATTCCTGCATTTCTCCATCCTGAGATTTGCTTTCACAGAGCTTTCTGAGAGTCTTGACCCTTTCCTATTTTGCACACATGTAAATATCCAAAACCCTCCCCACCCCTCACACTCCTCTGGGTGTGAAGCTGGAATCCCTGAGGGCAGTGCCACTCAGGGCAGAGGGTCCAGCAGGGCTGGGGGTGTGCAGGGCAAACCTCCCCCTCAGCAGCTCCATCTATGGGGTCACAAAGGGTTAACAAAGCCTGTTATACCGTGTGACCCCAAATCCCCTGAGCAGGGGAACAAAGGGTTAACAAAACCTGTTATACCGTGTGTCCCCACATCCCCTGAGCAGGGGAACAAAGGGTTAACAAAGCCTGTTAACCCCGTGTGACCCCAAATCCCCTGAGCAGGTGAAGGTGTCGCACATTGCAGGTGAGGGCTGGGCCCCAGCTCCGAGTTTCCCCTGTTTTTTCCCTGCTCTTTCCATGTTTTTACCTTGCTTTTCCCTGGATTTTCCCTGGATTTTCCTCCCTTGGCTGCATCTCCTGTGCACACCCCACCTCTCCTCGATGTTGGGAAAACGCACAGCAATGTTATTGCTCTTGCCTGAAAAGCCCATTCACAAATACTTGGAAGCTTAAAAGGTGCTTTGTCCATTTCATTTCTAAAGCAGCACAGAAAAAAATTAAAAACGTTGATTTTGCAAATGGCTCCTAAAACCATTCCTGTCCCTCTGTATTTCTGTGTTCTCTCTCTATTCCTGTGTATCTCTCTATTCCTGTGTATCTCTCTATTCCTGTGTATCTCTCTATTCCTGTGTTCTCTCTCTATTCCTGTGTTCTCTCTATTCCTCTGTTCTCTTTCTATTCCTGTGTATCTCTCTCTATTCCCGTGTTCTCTCTCTCTATTCCCGTGTTCTCTCTCTCTATTCCTGTGTATCTCTCTCTCTATTCCTGTGTATCTCTCTCTATTCCTGTGTATCTCTCTCTCTATTCCTGTGTATCTCTCTCTATTCCTGTGTATCTCTCTCTATTCCTGTGTATCTCTCTCTCTATTCCTGTGTATCTCTCTCTATTCCTGTGTATCTCTCTCTATTCCCGTGTTCTCTCTCTCTATTCCTGTGTTCTCTCTATTCCTGTGTTCTCTCTCTCTATTCCTGTGTATCTCTCTCTATTCCTGTGTTCTCTCTCTCTATTCCTGTGTATCTCTCTCTATTCCCGTGTTCTCTCTCTCTCTTCCTGTGTTCTCTCTATTCCTGTGTTCTCTCTCTCTATTCCTGTGTTCTCTTTCTATTCCTGTGTATCTCTATTCCTGTGTTCTCTCTATTCCTGTGTATCTCTCTATTCCTTTGTATCTCTCTATTCCTGTGTTCTCTCTCTATTCCCGTGTTCTCTCTCTCTATTCCTGTGTATCTCTCTATTCCCGTGTTCTCTCTCTCTATTCCTGTGTATCTCTCTCTCTATTCCTGTGCATCTCTCTATTCCTGTGTATCTCTCTCTATTCCTGTGTATCTCTCTCTATTCCTGTGTATCTCTCTCTATTCCTGTGTTCTCTCTCTATTCCTGTGTATCTCTCTCTCTATTCCTGTGTATCTCTCTCTATTCCTGTGTATCTCTCTCTATTCCTGTGTATCTCTCTCTCTATTCCTGTGTATCTCTCTCTATTCCTGTGTATCTCTCTCTATTCCCGTGTTCTCTCTCTCTATTCCTGTGTTCTCTCTATTCCTGTGTTCTCTCTCTCTATTCCTGTGTATCTCTCTCTATTCCTGTGTTCTCTCTCTCTATTCCTGTGTTCTCTTTCTATTCCTGTGTATCTCTATTCCTGTGTTCTCTCTATTCCTGTGTATCTCTCTATTCCTTTGTATCTCTCTATTCCTGTGTTCTCTCTCTATTCCCGTGTTCTCTCTCTCTATTCCTGTGTATCTCTCTATTCCCGTGTTCTCTCTCTCTATTCCTGTGTATCTCTCTCTCTATTCCTGTGCATCTCTCTATTCCTGTGTATCTCTCTCTCTATTCCTGTGTATCTCTCTCTTTCTATTCCTGTGCATCTCTCTATTCCTGTGTATCTCTCTCTATTCCTGTGTTCTCTCTCTATTCCTGTGTATCTCTATTCCTGTGTATCTCTCTATTCCTTTGTATCTCTCTATTCCTGTGTATCTCTCTCTATTCCTGTGTATCTCTCTCTCTATTCCTTTGTATCTCTCTATTCCTGTGCATCTCTCTATTCCTGTGTATCTCTCTCTATTCCTGTGTTCTCTCTCTATTCCTGTGTATCTCTATTCCTGTGTATCTCTCTATTCCTTTGTATCTCTCTATTCCTGTGTTCTCTCTCTATTCCCGTGTTCTCTCTTTCTATTCCTGTGTTCTCTCTCTATTCCTGTGTTCTCTCTCTCTATTCCTGTGTTCTCTCTCTATTCCTGTGTTCTCTCTCTATTCCTGTGTATCTCTATTCCTGTGTATCTCTCTATTCCCGTGTTCTCTCTCTCTATTCCTGTGTATCTTTATTCCTGTGTATCTCTCTCTATTCCTCTGTTCTCTCCGCATTCCCGTGTATCCCCCTGCATTCCTGCTGTATCGCTGCTCCCCTTTGTCCCTTTATCTGAGGATTTACGGCCGCATCCCCATCCCCATTAAAGCCGCGCTCCTTTAAGCTCGGCCTGAGCAGCAGGCAGGGCTGGCACCGGCCCAGCCCGCTGATCAAGGCACTTAAACGGCCGCCAGATATCAAAGGCATCTGAAAAATTAAACCTTTCATCTGGATTGCGCTTCAGCAATGGAAATGAAAAGGGCGTTTGCGCGGTGCTGACTGCAGCCCGGCGCCCGGGGCAGCCCCGAGCAGTGAGAACAGGGAAAAACAGGGAAAAGGCAGCAGGAGGGGAGGGGAGGGGAGGCACGGCAGGAACGGGCTGGCAGAGCTGCGAAATCTCCCACCAGGGGTTGCCCAGGGAGGTTTGGATCCTCATCCCTGAAGATGCCCAAGGAATCCCTGGAGGTGGCACTCAGAGCTCTGGGCTGGGGACAGGGGGGGCATCAGGCACAGCTGGGAGGGATTTTACAGCCTAAATGGTTCTGGGATTCTGGAATTGTATGGTTTTGGACCTCCATGGTTTTGAATGTGTAAAAAAAACCTGTGTTCCCCATTTCCCCCCAGTTTTCTTATAGAGGCATCTCTCCAAATAAATTCTGCTAAGAACTGCAAACCAGATGTTAGTCAGATCATAGAGGAGATGAATTAAAGGGTGATTTCAGCGTTTGGGGACCCTTGGCTTTGCAGACAGTAAATCAGAGAAGCCTCAGGCATGGGCTGGGTGGTGCCACTGCGCTCTGCAGACTTTCCTGGAGCCCAGGATGGGATGGAAATGCTGCAAAAGTGGGGCAAAAACCACACCTGGGCGGGGGTGGGACAGGTGTTGGGGTGGGACAGGTGTGTGACAGGTGACAGGAGAGAGTCAGGATGCACGGGCAGGTGCCAGGGTGGAGCAGGAGCAGGATGAGGAGCAGGACTTCTGTGAGGAGAAGGAATTCTGTGAGGAGCAGGATGAGGAGCAGGAATTCTGTGAGGAGAAGGAATTCTGTGAGGAGCAGGAATTCTGTGAGGAGCAGGATGAGGAGAAGGAGTTCTGTGAGGAGCAGGAATTCTGTGAGTAGCAGGAATTCTGTGAGGAGCAGGATGAGGAGCAGCAGTTCTCAGTGATTAAAGTACTCAGTGATTAAAGGCAATAAAAGGATTAAAAGGCAATAAATTGTGTAATATCTGGAGAGGTGACAGTCCTCTACAGGGGACTTCTCATCTCTTCTTTCCTCCCAGTCCTTCCCAGTAACTCTTTTCACTAAATAAAATCCTTAAGACACAAGAACTGCAGAAATTCCCTCCCAGCCCAACCCAAAGGATGTGAAATAATTCCAAGCCTCCATTCATGCGAGTCCTCTATGAGCACAGTGAGCCCAGGGGAGTTTGGGGTGGCCCTGGGGCTGAGCCTTGCCCTGTGCTGTGCCAGGAGCCACCTGCACAGCCCCTGCTTGGAGCAGTACCTGCTATAGCTGTGCTAAATGAGCCTCTGGTTGCTGAATCCAACAGTGGTTTGATGTATTTTAAGCACTCCAAAATCCCTTTAAACCACTGGATCTAATCAGGAGCTCCTTCAGGGCACGCCAGGTGAAGGGCCTGAGCAGCTCTCAGCAAGGATCTCCTCAGCAGTTCTGCCAGGACTGTGATTTAGCTCAGCTTGGCGGGAGGCAGCGTAAGCAAAAGTGCTTTTCTGAACAGCTGCAGGCAAAATACTTGAGAGACCATCAGGGACAATATTTCAACAGGACCCAAATTCCCAGAAGCATCCTTCCTCTCACAGATCTGCCTGGATTTGGGTTTTTCCACAGAAAAGGGAACAGTTCCTCTCCCAAGGACCCGCTCCAAAACTCCTCTGTGTTCCTGCATCCCTGGGAATGTATCTTTTATGAGAAGTTCCATGTTCTTTTTATGTAACCATGTTCCCGTGTCTTGGGCTGGATCTTTGGTGCAGGGTACGTGAGTGACCCCAAAAGCTGGGGGATTCATCCCTAATCTCAGTGACCCCAAAACTCAGGGATTATCCCCAATCTCAGTGATTCCAAAACTCAGGGATTTATCCCTAATCTCAATGACCCCAATAGCTGGGGGATTCATCCCTAATCTCAGTGACCCCAAAAACTAGGGGATTCATCCCTAATCTCAGTGACCCCAAAAGCTGGGGGATTCATCTCTAATATCAGTGATCCCAAAAACTGGGGGATTCATCCCCAGCCTCATTGATTCTCCAAAAAATCAGGGTTTATCCCCAATCTCAGTGATTCCAAAACTCAGGGATTCATCCCCAATCTCAGTGACTCCCCACACTCAGGGATTATCCCCAGTCCCAGTGACTCCCCACACTCAGGGATTCATCCCCTGATATTCTCAGGTTCTGGGAAGTGAATTCTCTCCCAGTTTTGGGATGCTGCCCACACTAAATGAATTCCCTGTTTCTCACCCCGTTTGTCTTCAGGATCTGCAGGGGCACAGGGACAGCAGGGAGAGCCCTGCCTGCTCCTCTCAGGCTCGGCTGCTGAGTTTTGCACCGAGTGAGGTGCGGTGGGAGCAGCAGCCGCTCTCGCCATCAATAAATGCAATCGCATCCCCCAGGAAAACGCCAGCCTGTCCTGGAGGGTGTGACAGGGACACGAGCAGGGACAGCCAGCAGCGCTCTCCTGCGGGAGGGGACACTGCTCTGGGGAGGGGACACTGCTGCTCGGGAGGGGACACTGCTGCTCGCTGCCATTCACATGCAAAGCTGCCCTTTGCCCCTCCTGGTTTTTCATCTCCAGGGTGAGGAGCCTGCTCAGCGCCATCCTGGGCTGTTTCACTGCTCCTCCACGGCTCTCCCAAAGCAGCACAGATTGACTGCGAAGCAGCAGATATTTATTAAGTTTGAGGTAGAGTCCAGGGACCCAGAGCAAACACGATTTACACTTTTGTGTGGAAGCAGCTGGAAAAAGACCAAAACCCACTAGTAGGAATATTTCTGCCATTCACTGCAAGCAGTGTTTCTCTCTGAATGTCCTGGTTCACTCTGCTCTCAGAGCAGTGGCTCCAACCCAGACTCTCCGTGTTTGGTGTGGATCTCGTGTCTAGTTCACTCTCCATCCCTGGAGAGGGGCACTCTGTCCAAGGAAGCTGTCCAGGTTCCTCACAGATGCTTTTGCTGTGTTTGGGTGAGAATGCTGCTCTGTAAAATCTCCCTGGCTGTGTTTCCTCACTGTTAAAAGTTTGATGTGGAAAACAAAAGCAAGATAAGAGCTCAAGAGGGAACAAGGCTGGCAGAAAAGTGCATCCCTGCTCCCAAGGAGAGGCACAGACGGTGTCAGTGCAGGAGATTTCGGGGCTCTGGGTGAGCAGGGCACAGCCTGGACACCAGCAGCCCTCAGGCTCTTGGGATGTGCTCGGGAGCTCTCCTGGGTCAGAGACTTCCTAAAGTGCTCTGCCAGTGAAGAAACTCCCCAGAGTCCACCCTGAGCCTCCCCTGCCCAGCCTGAGGCCATTCCCTCTCCTCCTGTCCCTGTCCCCTCCTGGCAGGGAGTTGTGCAGAGCCACAAGGGCCCCTGAACCTCCTTTTCCCAGAGTCCTGGCACTGCCTGTTCGTGCCTGACCCTGTCTTTAGTGAGCACAGAGCACAGGGGGGGCAGAGGGACATCTGAGCCCTCTCTGTGTCCCCAGTCACAGCCTGAGGGACAGCAGTGTCTGTGGGGAGCAGCCAGTCGATTGCTGTGGCACCCAGGGGCTCCAGAGGCACTCAGGGCTCAGCCAGCTGAGCTGAGCCCTCTCCCCGAGCAGCTCTGTAATTATGACAAGTGTACCCAGACACAGACTGGAAAATTGAACATCCTCAGCAAAGATGTCAGGCTTGTAATTCAGTCTCACATTAGCACACACTCCTGGGCTCCTTTCCCTCTCCCTGTTTTCACTCCCAGCCTCAGGCACAGCCTGGCTTCAGCTGCTGGGCTCACATGTGGCACAGTGCCCAGAGCAGCTGTGGATCCCTGCAGTGCCAGGGCCAGGCTGGGACAGGGGGGTCCCTGGGGTGGCACTGGGTGGGATTCTTCTTCTTCTTCTTCTTCTTCTTCTTCTTCTTCTTCTTCTTCTTCTTCTTCTTCTTCTTCGGGATTGGTATGAGGGCAAACTGGACATGGCCATGTAAGGGCCATGTATTGGAAAGTGATTGTAAGCATCAGGTATGTAATTTATAGTATAAAAGACAAGACCTGCCCCAAGGGCAGTCAGTGTGTGCCTTGAGCAGCGTGCTCACAGATGTCTGTAACTCAGAGAAAGAATTCCTGAGATAAAGAATAAACAACCCTGAGAACCTCAGAGAGCAGCTTCTGCCTTTCCTGCAGTGCTGGAGCTGGGAAGAACAGGGACTCTAAACCAGCAAAGACCCTGCTGAGAGGGATGCCAGGCACAGAGACCCACAGGCAGTGACACCTGGGCAGGGAGGGCACAGACAGAGGGCACAGAGCAGAGTGTGTGACACTGGGGCTGTCCCTGCCCTGAGCCATCCCCAAGCACATGCAGATGCTATTTCCCAACCTGCCTCTCTTGTTTCCCCAGTGCCTCTTCACAGGTGAGGTCAATTAAATTTTTAGTATATTTGATGTGGGAAACTCTCTGTAAACACACTTTGAGTATCTGCAGAATGAATAAGCAGCAACTTTTGGCTTTGCTTTAGGGAGCTGTGGTAATGCATTTTTAAGTGCTGGTGTTTTGGCAGGCAGAGAGTGATTTGCCAGGGAGGGAGGCACAGCTTGGGAAAGGTCAGAGGCAGCAGATGCTGTGCCCAGCAGGGCTCAGCTCTCCTTGCCCAGCTGGGGCTGTTTGCTGGTGCAGTTTCCCCTCCCTGCCCAGCCCAGTTTGGAGCTGTCTGTCCCCCAGCACTGCTCACACCCTCAGGGGCTCTGCCCCCCTGTCCAGCAGGGCTCTGGCCCCAGTGCCTGCAGTGGCCACCCTTCAACAGAGTTAACACTCTTTAACCCTCCCTGGGGTGGCCACAGGGGCAAGCTGCTGCCTCTGGCTGGGCAAACCAACTCGTGTCTGCACCTGCAGCTGCAGGGAGGCACCACAGCAGCTCCAGAAAGCACCAGAACAGCAGGAACAACCAGCCAGGGATGCTGCTGGGGGCTGGGATCCTCTCAGCAGCTCCTCCTCCCTGCTCAGGGCTGGGGAGAGAAAACCGCTTCTGTAGAGGCAGAGGTTTATGTCAGCCAAAGTGCAGCCACAAAAAGGAGCATTTTGCTTTTCCATCACATGCTGCTGGCCCTGCTTTTAGATCCAAAATGAGGCAGCCTAATTGGTCATTTATCCCTTTAGCTTTTGATTTCTCTCCTGAGAGGACTGCATAAACTGTTTGCTGTGCTATAAGAAATTGCTCTAAGAGGATGAGAGAGCTCTGGATAAGCAATTCCTGCTCCAGTTGCTCCATGCTCACTTCAACAAGGCAGCAGAGAGGCTGTGGGTGCTGCCAGGCTGTGGATCCTGGGCAGGGTCTGGATCCTGCCAGAATGTTTTCACCTTGATTTGTGATGTCAACTTCATCACAGACATGAAACCAGCTTGGAGTGCAGCTTAATTGGAGCTCCGGTCACAGAATTCCAGACAGGTTTGGGTTGGAAGGGACCTTAAATCCCATCCCATCCCACCCCTGCCATGGCAGGGACACCTCCCACTGTCCCAGTGTCCAGCCTGGCCTTGGGCACTGCCAGGGATCCAGGGGCAGCCACAGCTGCTCTGGCAATCCCAGCCCAGCCAGGAATTCCCAATTCCCAATATCCCACCCATCCCTGCCTCTGGCAGTGTCCCATTCCCTGTGTCCTGTCCCTCCATCCCTTGTCCCCAGCCCCTCTCCAGGTCCCCTGGATCATTCCAGGCCCTGGCAGGGGCTCTGGGCTCTCCTGGAGTTGATGTTTTCCAGTCTGTAAATGCCCAACCAGGAGTGATCCACATGAGGAACTGGGACCGTGTCTGAAGTGTCAAATCCTCTCCCACCTCAGCACCATCCAGGGACACACAGCTAAGAAATTATCTCATAAACATGATAAATATTTTTCCCTTGGCTTTCTGGGGTTTATGCCACTCCTTCAGTCCTGTGAAAGTTCACAATGCAATTTGTTTCTGCAGATGTTTACTACTGAAACGAATTAATCTTTTATATTGATTTTTTAATCTTTCAATTGAGGACAAAGTCTCTAGGTGATTCTGGAGTATTATTTATTCAGGAAAATGATTTTATATCATTTTACCTGGAATGAAAATAGCAAATGTCAGATTTAGGTGCAAACAAATTTAGAATACTCTTTTTCCTTCCTTGGGTTTGTTTTTCTTTTTTTCCTTCTCCAGATCAAAATTTATGTAGAAAAAAAAAAAAAAAAAAAAATCTCTTTTTTTTTCAGTCCCAGAGGTGTCCTCAAGGATGTGGCTGCAGCAGCAGGAGGCAGATGGATGAGCACAGCACCAAGGAGGAGCTGCCTTCCCCTCAGCCCTGCCTTGCAATGAGAGCTGCCCCAGCCTGAACAGAGCTCTCAGAGTCCCAGGGACAGCACAGTGCCCTGGGTGGCCCCTCCAAAGCTCCAGGCCCCTTTGCTGCTGGGAAATCAGAAAGTTTCAGCACTTGAAATGTTTATTCCTTATGGAATTTTAGTTCTTTCTAAAAAATTTTTGTTCATTGTGAGGAAAAAATTAATAGTTGCACACAGTAATTGCTTTTGGCTAAAAGAGGAAGATTGGTTTCCTTTATGGCTTTTGGAAGTTGCGGGATTTTCCAGGAATTTCAATTTCCTGAAATTTTGATTTTTGTCTGCAAATGAGGATTGCCAGCAGCAGGTGATGGAAGATCCAGGAACAGCTCCTGATTCCAGTTTCTTGGGGCTCCACCCACACTTTGAGCCCCAGCCCAAAACTTTTCTGCACCGAACTGACCCAGAGCCCTTGGACTCCACTGGTGCCTTTCCTGTTGAGGACAAGGCAGCCACTGGGCATGGACAACCCATAATCCATCCATCCATCATCCATCCATCATCCATCCATCATCCATCCCATCATCCATCCATCCATCCATCCATCCCTCCAATCCATCCATCCATCCATCCATCATCCATCATCCATCATCCATCATCCATCCATCCATCCCATCCCATCATCCATCCCATCATCCATCATCCATCCATCCATCATCCATCATCACCATCATCATCCATCATCCATCATCATCCATCCATCATCCATCATCCATCCATCCATCATCCATCCATCCAACATCCATCCATCCATCCATCCATCCATCCATCCATCCATCATCCATCATCCATCCATCATCCATCCATCATCCATCCATCATCCTCCATCATCCATCCATCATCCATCCATCATCCATCCATCCATCATCCATCCATCATCCATCCATCCATCATCATCATCATCCATCCATCCATCATCCATCCATCCTCCATCATCCATCCATCATCCATCCATCCATCATCCATCCATCCATCCATCCATCATCCATCCATCCATCCATCATCCATCCATCCATCCATCCATCCATCCATCCATCCATCCATCCATCCATCCTCCATCCATCCATCCATCCATCCATCCATCCATCCATCCATCCATCCATCCATCATCCATCCATCCATCCATCCATCCATCCATCCATCCATCCATCCATCCATCATCCATCATCCATCCATCCATCATCCATCCATCCTCCATCATCCATCCATCATCCATCCATCCATCCATCCATCCATCCATCCATCCATCCATCCATCCATCATCCATCCATCCATCCATCCATCCATCCATCATCCATCCATCCATCCATCCATCCATCATCCATCCATCCATCCATCCTCCATCATCCATCCATCATCCATCCATCCTCCATCTATCCATCCATCCATCCATCCATCCATCCATCCATCCATCCATCATCCATCCATCATCCATCCATCCATCCATCCATCCATCCATCCATCCATCCATCATCCATCCATCCATCCATCCATCCATCCATCCATCCATCCATCCATCATCCATCCATCATCCATCCATCCATCATCCATCCATCATCCATCCATCCATCCATCATCCATCCATCCATCCATCCATCATCCATCCATCCATCCATCCATCCATCATCCATCCATCCATCCATCCATCATCCATCCATCCATCCATCATCCATCCATCCATCCATCATCCATCCATCCATCCATCCATCCATCATCCATCCATCCATCCATCCATCCATCCATCATCCATCATCCATCCATCCATTCATCCATCCATCCATCATCCATCCATCCATCCATCATCCATCCATCCATCCATCCATCCATCCATCCATCCATCCATCCATCCATCATCCATCCATCCATTCATCCATCCATCCATCCATCCATCCATCCATCCATCCATCCATCATCCCTCCATCATCCATCCATCCATCCATCCATCCATCCATCCATCCATCATCATCCATCCATCCATCCATCATCCATCCATCCATCCATCCATCCATCCATCATCCATCCATCCATCCATCCATCCATCATCCATCCATCATCCATCCATCATCCATCCATCCATCCATCCATCCATCCATCCATCCATCCATCCATCCATCCATCCATCCATCCATCCATCATCCATCCATCCATCATCCATCCATCCATCCATCCATCCATCCATCCATCCATCCATCCATCCATCCATCCATCCATCCATCCATCATCCATCCATCCATCCATCCATCATCCATCCATCCATCCATCATCCATCCATCTATCCATCCTTCAGGCTCCTGCCTGTCTGTGCTCTCTGCACCTCAAATCCAGTGTCACTTCTGGGCTCCTCCTTACAGGAAGGATCTGGAGTGGCCAGAATGTGTCCAGGGAAGGGAATTGGGTTGGGAAGGGGCTGGAGGATCCCTGAGGAGCTGGGCAGGGGCTGGAGGATCCCTGAGGAGCTGGGCAGGGGCTCAGGCTGGAGCAAAGGAGGCTCAGGGCCCCTGTGGCTCTGCACAAGTCCCTGGCAGGAGGGCACAGCCCCAGGTCAGGCTCTGCTGCAGGAACAGGGACAGGAGGAGAGGGAACAGCTTTGCATGTTCTGGTTGCAGCCTCAGACACAAAACCACTCTGACTTAGGAGAGGAAATAAAACTGGAGACCATGGATTTGGATTAATGAAAAGAGTAAGGAGTGATGGAGGTTCCATTGGGCAGGAGCCCCCGTGACTGTGACTCCCATTATTGGCAGCATTTAATTTAACATTTCAGTAAATAGTTACAGCCATGGCTTTCAGTGCTGGGCATCGTTAGAGAGCTGAGTAATTGCAGAGCTATTACAGTCTGTATCTGCTGGGCATCACTTCAGAGCTGGAAATTAACTCTATTCAGCATCAGTTTTCTGCTTGATATTATTGCCATCCCCAGAGTGATGACCTTGGAAATCGATATATGGAAATCAGAAATGCATCATGTTTTCTTTCTGCTTTCAAATTCTCAGACATCTGTTATTGCAGTCAAATAAAAATTCTTTACATGCAGTTTTATAATTTTGCTTTTCACTGGCTTTATTTTAATAATCTTCCAAGCATTGTTTCTCTGGGATGGGTGGGGAGTTCCTGCAGAGCAATTGTTCTAATGACAGGTGTTCCAAACATTTGTCTATCCTTGCTTGCCTGGGTTTGTGGAGGTGAGTTCTTCCTGAGGTGCCATGAGTGGTGTTTCTGTTCGAAGCAGACCAGGTTGCTGTGCCTCAGGTCAGTGCCAAGGATGTGATTATTTCCCTGCAGCTGTTTTGGGAGCAGGGTGCTCCCTGTGCAGCGTCTGCTGCTGTTCTGCCTCCTGACAGCACTTCAGAGAGCTGTGCTGAGAGGGTGAATTGGCTGCTGAAATATCAAGTGTCATCTCGTGGCAAAATCACAGTTCTTGAATTTCCACCAGTCTCTACATCCTAAACTGTCTGTGCCTCCTTCAAGTGCTCTTTCACTTTCCCTGGAACTGGACTTTCTTTCAATGCAGATATTTGTGAAAAGAAAGTGTTTCCTTTCTCCAAAGTCTTTCTCCCATCTTGGAGATGGTCATTGTGCAATGCTCATCAATTTAATGTAAAACCAACAATTGTTCCACTTCAAAATGTTCCAACAGCCGAGGAAAAAAACCCAACCAAACAGGAGAAAAGGCTTTTCAAACAGGACACTCAAAGCTGTTGAAAGAAATTACCAGACAATGATTTACTAAGAGTGATAAATGCTATAAAGATTTTCAGGTGCTTTAAATAACTCCAGAACTTCAGACACATGGGGTGGGACTGGCACAGGGACAACTGCCACAGACCTGGCTGCCCCAGGCTGGTCCTGGACATATCTGGGGTGGCCACAGCTCCCCTGGCACAGCCACAGCTCCCCTGGTGACACCTGGAGAGGCTCCTGGAGCAGAGGCTGGCAGAGCTGAAGGAATAAAGCAGGGATTTATTAAACCCTTCACAGGATCCCCCTTGGGCAGTGCAGAGCCCGGCTGTGGTTACACCCAGGGCGGATCCCAGGCAGGAGTTTCACACTTGGATCAGTTTGGGTCCATTCCCACCCTGGGTTCATTGTCCCATCCCAGCTCCAGGCTCTGCACTCCCACCCTCCCACATTCTCTCCTCATTCTCTGGTTGCTCTTTTTGGGGCTGGAGCTGCAGCGTGTCCTTGGCTCTGGGCTGGGAAAGGATTGGTTTGTGTGCCTGAGCTGGGAGAACTTGTGACATGTGTGGAGTTCAGAGTCACTGACCAGGGCAGGGCAGAGTCTGGGGAGCAGGAAAGGGGAATCTGCAGCATCCCCGGCGAGCTGAGCTGGGTCAGCCCCTGGCAGGGATGCCCTGGCTCGCTGTGCCCTCCTGCAGGGAGCAATTGCCTCAGGGGCAGGGGAGCAGCTGAGCAGGAAACGCGGCACCAACACAGAGCAGAGCTGGGAGCTCTCCAAGAACCCCCAAAACCCAGCCTGGAACCCCTGAGCCCCTGAACCACCTGAGCCCCCTGAGCCCCCTGAGCCCCCTGAGCCCCTGAACCCCCTGAGCCCCTGAACCCCCTGAACCCCCTGAGCCCCTGAACCACCTGAGCCCCCCTGAACCCCCTGAGCCCCCTGAGCCCCCTGAGCCCCTGAACCACCTGAGCCCCTGAACCCCCTGAGCCCCTGAACCCCCTGAGCCCCCTGAGCCCCCTGAGCCCCTGAACCACCTGAGCCCCCCGAGCCCCCTGAGCCCCCCTGAACCCCCTGAACCCCCTGAGCCCCTGAACCACCTGAGCCCCCCTGAACCCCCCTGAGCCCCCTGAGCCCCCCTGAACCCCCTGAGCCCCCTGAGCCCCTGAACCACCTGAGCCCCCCTGAACCCCCTGAGCCCCCTGAGCCCCCCTGAACCCCCTGAGCCCCCTGAGCCCCTGAACCCCCTGAGCCCCCCTGAACCCCCCTGAGCCCCCTGAGCCCCTGAACCACCTGAGCCCCCCTGAACCCCCCTGAGCCCCCTGAGCCCCCCTGAACCCCCTGAGCCCCCTGAGCCCCTGAACCCCCTGAGCCCCTGAACCCCCTGAGCCCCCTGAGCCCCTGAACCCCCCGAGCCCCCTGAGCCCCTGAACCCCCCTGAGCCCCCTGATCCCCCTGAGCCCCCTGAGCCCCCCTGAGCCCCCTGAGCCCCTGAACCCCCCGAGCCCCCTGAGCCCCTGAACCCCCCTGAGCCCCCTGATCCCCCTGAGCCCCCTGAGCCCTGCCAGTGCAGCTGCCCCCCTTTCCCAGCTCACACTGGATGTTTCCAATCCCTCCATTTGTGATGTGAAACGCATTTTCTCTGTTTCATTTCCCAGCAGGACGATTACCTGCCAACGTTTCAGGGAGACACGGGGACCGTGCTCACCTGTGGGATTTGCATCTCCCCTCCCAGCTCTCCCCCGTGGAAATTGTTTGCAGGAGTCCCCTGGGTCTGCTACAAACTGTTCCAGGTTCAGCAGCTCCACGGCATGTCCAAAATAAACCCTGGAAAAAAAAAAAAAAAAAAAAAAAAAGATGAATCAATTTAGGAATCAGCCTTCCAAAAGGCAAAAAGCTGTTGTAAAGATCTTCCTAGCCTAGATGAAAATATTTCGCATCACTGCTCTGACTCATCAGAAACTCTGGCAGAAAATTGGCCAGGAGCATCCAATTTAACCTCCCAGGAACTGCTGCTTCAGCAGAAAAGCATCTGCTGGGAACTTGCCAGTACAGGCAAAACTATTTAGGGAAAAAGATATGAAACAAACTATTTCTGTAAGAAAGGAATAATGTGAAGTTATAAATATATGCAGAATCACAACAGATAAAATTAAAATATCAATGAATAATAGAATATTCTGGTTGGAAGGAATCCACAAGGATCACTGAGCCCAGCTCCAGTATCAAAATAGGATTTATCAGTATAATTTCTTCAATCAATAAAGTAGGATTGGAGCTCATTTTGCATATATACAAGTATAAAAAATTCACAGGTGAATGGATTTGGTGGAAACTTAAAAAATGTATGGTTTAGTTTGTGATTTGGAGAGAAACAAATGTTCTAAATGTGGGGGATTTCTGTAGGGAAAAAACCCCAATGTTTCCAAGGGTTTATTCTGCAGACAAGGGGAGATTTTGGTGACACATTTCCTGTTGCTCAGTGCTGCTGTTCACATCATCTGGGTGCACATTTTAATAACCTGGACACCAGGAACGGCAGATTCTCCATTCCTGGGCTGTCACAGGCCAGCAGCAGAATGAAACTGGAGCAAAAATGGGACATTTGTACTTGGAATGTGGGGACACGGAGCAGGAATGGCTGGGAATGTTCCCCTGGAGAGGAGAAAATCCAGAGCGACCTGAGAGCCTCTTCCACTGCCCAAAGGGGCTCCAGGAGAGCTGGAGAGGGGCTGGGGACAAGGGATGGAGGGACAGGACACAGGGAATGGGACACTGCCAGAGGCAGGGATGGGTGGGATATTGGGAATTGGGAATTCCTGGCTGGGCTGGGATTGCCAGAGCAGCTGTGGCTGCCCCTGGATCCCTGGCAGTGCCCAGGGCCAGGCTGGACACTGGGACAGTGGGAGGGGTCCCTGCCATGGCAGGGGTGGGATGGGATGGGATTTAAGGTCCCTCCCAACCCAAACCAGTCTGTGACTCTGTGTTTGTACCATGGGGATAACAAGATCTTCTTTTTCTTAGGAAAGATTTATGGGCACAATTTCCTGATGAAGCAGAGGAACCCCTCCTGTCCCTCCTGGGATGGGCTGGGATGCTCCTGAGGCTGGGGCAGCCGCTCTCCTGCCAGCCAGGGCACTGCTCAGGGAGAGCAAACCACTCCCAGGGAGGGAATTCATCCCTGGACAAACCCTGGGTCTCTCTCCCTCCCTCCCTGTGCTGCTGTGGCACAGTCCCAGCTTTTGGGGAAGAGCCAGAATTGGCTGGGGGATCCCAAACCCCTCTGTTTCCCACCAGCTTTCTCTCCATGGCTGAAATCTCCAAACCAGGTCATGGCCTGGCTGCTGTCACCTTCCAGGCAGGCCAGGGGGAAATGGCCTCAGGTGCCACCAGAGGAGGTTGGTTGGATGTCAGGGAGTGTTTCCTCATGGAATTGGTTGTCAGGCACGGGGAGGGGCTGCAGGGAGGGGCAGGAGAGCCCACCCTGGAGTGTTGGGAAGGATGAACCAGGAAAACCTTATAAATAGGATTGCCTATCAAAAGATTTTGAGAATATGGAAACCCTAAGGGAGATTGACAGGAAAGCATCTTTGAGATACCAAACCTTAGTCACTAAATAACTAGAAGACAATGGGGTGGAAAGTAATCCCCTCTGGATAGAACAATGCCTTCTGCTGGAGAGCAGCTCCAAAGGGCAGAGAAGACCCTGCTGGCTTGGCAGAAGGGCTCCAAAGAGTAGTTTTTGGGGTTTAAATATAACACATGATGGCAATGTAATGATTGTTATAGGCTGTGTGCAAATGCTGTAGGATTTGTATCTTGGATTGGATTAGTTAGTGGAAATTAGAATAGTCAACATAGCAGATTTAAAATCAGTCCCTTACTTTGCTCTCTTCCCTCTCTGGAGCTGTCCCAGGATCAGGAGCAGCTCTGGTCTGGATCAGAGCACGGGGCTTTGGGTCACAGGTGGCACTCGAGGGTCCTGGGGGCTTTTCCAACCCAGACCTTTCTGTGGCTCTCTGGCCACGAGCCCAGGGCTCAGGGCTGGAGGGGCAGTGCCAGCAGGGATCCCGGGGGGGGATGCAGCCCCATGGATTCACCAAGCCCCAATTGCCACGTTCCATCCGACCTCGATAGCAGGAGCAGATGGTGTGTGCTGTGCAACAGCATATTGAGAAACACGTCTGGGAAATAATTAGTGTCAGAAATAAATCTCTTTACATTGGGGCCGTGGGATTGGTTATGTAAAATCCCGAGCAGCAGTGGCTGCCACAAGTGCTACACTTTTGGGGGATGGGGTTAGGGTTTGGTGTTTCACAGGCTCAGAATTGCTCACCTGGGCAGGACACTTCCCTCTGGCTGTTGGCAATCCCCAGGAGTGATGGGTGTGGGGAGGTGACAGTGACACCTGTGGGAGGTGCCACAGCTGCAGGAGCTGAGGGCTGGGCTTGGTTTGGGTTTTTAGAGACAAAATTTGATGGGCAACCCCTGGACCTTGATCCTGGCAATTTTTGGGCGTGAGTAATGATCTCCAATGAGACCAGACCATGGTCTGAGCACTCTGATCTCATCTGGCCCCACTACAAGCAGAGAGGACACCCAGACATCCCTTCCAGACAAAACTGCTCTTAATTCCCACTAAAACTTGACTGAAAATGTGAATTTGTTAAACTTGGCAATCCATTCATTTTCAAATAATTTTTGTCTATTCATCCATATCAATCTATTTTAATAATGATCTTGTTTATTTTGGAAGTTTGCAGTAGAACTAGAGAGGGTTTTTTCATTACTTGTGTTATCTAAAACACTTTGGTTTTCTGAGGAGCAAGGATGAGACTGAAGGATGTGCCCTGGCTGTGTTAGATCCATAATTATCAATGCACAGCTGAAGATCACGAGATTTTCCTGTGAAATCCCTGAACATCCTTTGAATCCTGCGTCTCCAGCCAGTCCCAGCAATTCCTGCTCAGTTTGGCTTTTGAAGGTCCTGTACACCAGGCTGGGTTCTGGCAGAAATGCTGGACCAGGCACTCGTCTGGGGGAAAGTCTCTGCAGTTTCCAACACTCAGGTCCCTGGGGCTGGGAGCTGCAGGAGAGGACAAATGTCCTCTGAGAGGAGGATTGCAGGATATTGGAATTCTTCCTTGGGAGGGTGGGGAGGGACTGGGCTGGGATTGCCAGAGCAGCTGTGGCTGCCCCTGGATCCCTGGCAGTGCCCAAGGCCAGGCTGGACACTGGGACAGGGGGAGGTGTCCCTGCCAGGGCAGGGCTGGGAATGAAATGGGATTTAAGTCACTTTTAGCCCAAACTAGTCTGTGATTCTGTGATTCTGTGATTGATTCTGTGGATCTGTGGCTGTGATTTTGTGATTCTGTGGTTCTGTTATTCCATGGTTCTGTGATTCTGAGATTCTCTGACTCTTGGTGATTCTGTGATTCTGTGGTTCTGTTATTCTGTGACTCTCAGTGATTCTGTTATTACCATAAGACAGCCAGAAATAACTCAGCACGAGCTCTCCTGAGCAGGAGATCAGAAGGAAGGAATTCCAGAGCTCAGTGTCAGGGAGAAAATAAAACCCAAAGAGGTGACTGGTGGCTGAAGTGCTGGTGGCCAGGGCTGCTGCTCCCTCAGGGCCTCGGGACCTCTCCAGCTGATTGCTCTCCTCCATCTCCCTCTGAAGGGGTTTTCCTGCACAGCCCTCATCAAAGACACAAATCTCCTCCATTTCCTACAGGTCAGGGGGCCAAGGAGCAGCAGCAGCAGCAATTCCCTCCTGAAGAGCTGTGGCAGGGCTGGGTGATGGCACTGCCACCCCTGTGACAGCCCCGAGCTGTCTGGGGCTGGGGCTGGGGCTGGGGCTGGGGGCTGGGGCTGCTCCCCTGGTCCTGGTGGGATCTGCTCCCCTGGTCCTGGTGGGATCTGCTCCCCTGGTCCTGCTGGAATCTGCTTCACTGAGCTCTTGTGGGATTTCCTTCCCCAGTTCCTTATTAGATTTCCTTCCCCAGTTCCTTATGGGATTTCCTTCCCCAGTTCCTTATTAGATTTCCTTCCCCAGCTCCCTGTGGGATTTCCTTCCCCAGCTCCCTGTGGGATTTCCTTCCCCAGTTCCTTATGGGATTTCCATCCCCAGCCCCTTATGGGATTTCCTTCCCCAGCCCCTTATGGGATTTCCTTCCCCAGCCCCTCCCAGGCTGGCAGGGCAGAGTTTTTGAGGAAGACACACAGAAATGCTGGTCAGAAGGAAATAAAAGTTATTGAACTCGACTATACTGCACTTCCTGCCTGCCACTGCCAGAGCTCATCTACCTGGGCCCAGTAAAGAAAAAACTCCCAGCACAGAAGATCGCTGGAAAAAATGCAAAATATTCCTTATCACAGGTGGTTCCTTTAGAGTATTTATCACAACAATATTTTGGAGGGTCTCCTGGGGACCCACCATCCTCGGATGCTCACAAACCAGTATTAATTCCAAACATTATTAAGACACATTCAAAACCCTTATTAAATGCAATCAAGTTTGATTTAGAAGGACTGGAAAGGTAAGCATAATTAAAATGAATGTGCTGCCTGGAATATAAATTCTTTTTCAGCCAGCATTTGAGAGTCATATTGTCAGAAAATTAATAACCTTAAGCGTTTTTTTTTTTTTTGTGGCCCACTGGGAAAATAAAGGGTTTGGTTACCCTTGTTAAAAACTTTGCAGATTCTTTTGAAGAGGGATCCTGAATCCTAAACACGATTTTGCTAATGCAGTGTTCCCTCCCGGGGATGCAGGAGCACAGAGTGCACTTGAGTGGAAAGTTTAAGGATGACTTTAATTGAATTAGAGCCACCAGAAAAGGAGAAGAGAGAGACAGGAGGAACTCAGACTCAGTGCAGCATCTCTGTACAGCTGCACTCCAACCACAGCCAGGTGGGCACAGCACAGGGCACTGGAAAGGGCAGGAGAGATAATGGAAAGGCTTGGGATGGTGAGGAGGGGGATGGAGGGACAGGGCAGGACCAGGGTGTCACCACAGAATACCAGAATGATCAGGAAAGGACCCCAAATCCCCCCCAGAGCCCCCCTGCCATCCCAGGGACACCTCCCACTGTCCCATTGTCCAGCCTGGCCTTGGGCTCTGCCAGGGATCCAGGGGCAGCCACAGCTGCTCTGGCAATCCCAGCCCAGCCAGGAATTCCCAATTCCCAATATCCCACCCATCCCTGCCCTCTGGCAGTGTCCCATTCCCTGTGTCCTGTCCCTCCATCCCTTGTCCCCAGCCCCTCTCCAGCTCTCCTGGATCCCCTTTAGGGCTCTGAGCTCTCCCTGGACCCTTCTCCTCTCCAGGGAACATTCCCAGCTCTCCCAGCCTGGAGCAGCTCCGTGGATTCCTCTGGATCTCCCCAGGGCTGGGGCAGCTCTGCAGGTGAGGTCTCACCTGAGCACAGGGCACAGGGGCAGGCTCAGCTCCGGGCTGGGGTTGGATCCCAGCTGGGACTTGCTGGAGATGAGGATTTGGGACAACTGGGCAGGGCTGGAGGCCAGGGAGGGCAGGTGAGAAGGGAGCAGAGCTGAGCAGGGGGCTGGGTGCCCTGAGCTGCAGCAGGGGCTCAGGGCTGGCATGTCCCTGTCCCTGCCCCTGCCCCTGTCCCTGTCCCTGTCCCTGTCCCTGTCCCTGTCCCTGTCCCTGTTCCTGTCCCTGTCCCTATCCCTGTCCCTGTCCCTGTCCCTGTCCCTGTCCCTGCCCCTGCCCCTGCCCCTGCCCCTGCCCCTGTCCCTATCCCTGTCCCTGTCCCTGTCCCTGTCCCTGCCCCTGCCCCTGCCCCTGCCCCTGCCCCTGTCCCTATCCCTGTCCCTGTCCCTGTCCCTGTCCCTGCCCCTGCCCCTGTCCCTGTCCCTATCCCTGTCCCTGTCCCTGTCCCTGTCCCTGTCCCTGTCCCTGTCCCTGTTCCTGTTCCTGTCCCTGTTCCTGTTCCTGTCCCTGTCCCTGTCCCTGTCCCTATCCCTGTCCCTGTCCCTGTCCCTGTCCCTGCCCAGCTGTGCCCAGGGCCAGGGGCAGCAGAAGGTTCTGGAAGCTCCTGAGCTCAGCCCAGCCCCAGCCAGCCCTGGGTGAGGAGTTTCACAGGCAGGATTTTCTGGGTGATTTGTATCATTGTTTTAGTTTTCTTGTTTATAAAATTGGCAAGGGATGGCAGATGGCAGTGAAGGCAAACAAATCTCCTTCCCAGGGAAAACAAGTTAATTTCTTGGGTTTTTTTTTTTTTTTTAAAGTTATTTTCTTGAGAGCTGTTAGATCCAAGGCAGTAATCCCTCCCTAATCCATCATAATGCCATTTGTTGAAAGTTCTGCTTTCCATGCTAACTGTGTTTCTGGAGTTAAACCTTGACACTTCCATCAGCCTCATTCCAGGGAGAACAACAAGCTGGGGTTAATCCTCCCGAGCTGGTTCCATGTCCAGGGATCAGCCTGGGCTGGACCCGCTCTGAGGGGCAGCTGGGGAGGGAATTCCAGCCCAACCCCCTCTGCAGACTCCTCTAAAGGCTGGAGTGGCCAGTTGTGCCACAAGAAAAATAAAGCTTTTAAATCAATGGTTGTGATGTCCAGGGGTAGGGAAGGGAGCTGGCAGTGAAGGAAATAACAGCCAAAACTGGCCTCCTAAATCTGCTTTCCTTTGTGTTCCTGGAGCAGGAAAAGGCTCTGGCATTAAGGATTCTGTCAAAGGAACACTTGGGAGGAGTGAGGGCAGCACAGATAAACCCAATATCTCTGTGTGCTTCCTCGAGAACATGGGGCTTTGCATCTGCAAATATTCATTTAAGCTCCTCTTCATGAACCCAAAGATAAATCACCCTGTGTGTAACTGTCCTGCTCCTTGTGAAACGCTCATTTAATGTCTTAAACTGTGTTTTCATCCCCCTCCTGGCAGACCCCCCTGCTGCTGGTGCAGAGAGGATCATCCATCCCAGAGCCCAGCAGGGCTCAGCCTGTGCCCGGGGTCACCCCCAGAGCTGGGCTCTGTCCTTAGCCTGGAAACTCTGCCCAAACCCATCACAGGGCAGGAGTCACTGCACAGCTTCTCACACACCTGCCTGCAGCCTTGCACTCTGGATTTTCCTTCTCTGGGCTCATTCTCTGCTCTCTGTGCTCCCTGCCTGACACTTACCTCAGAGGCTCAAGGAGTAAAGACAAAAATGAGAAAAGAAACAGAACTCCCCATCAAACCTGTAAATAAAGTGTGAATTGAACTATTTGTATGAAAGGAAGACACGAAGTTCTCTTGTCAATGCCTTTCAGGTTTAGCTGTGGGACATGATGCCATTTTTGTGCATCTGCCTCCAACAGCTCCTAAAGAATTCTGGGGTTCTGTGTGGGCACCCGTGGCCATTTCAGCCCTGCCAAGTGCAGTGGGAGCTCCTGCACAGGTGTGGCACAGGAGGTGTCTGCAGGATGGATCTGGGGCTCAGGAGCAGCCTGGGCTGTGGCTGTGTGCAGCAGGAGCAGTTCCAGCAGTGCTGCAGGGACTCACTGACAGCAATGACGTGCTGGGCTCAGGAACCACCCCAGGCAGCAGAGGGGGTTCCATTGTTGCCCTCACAAAACTCTCCTGGATGGAGAATCCAGACACATTCCAGGAAACTGGGCAAGGGATGACATCCATCAGTATTTCCAGATCCAGCTTCCCTCCCACTCTACGGGAACACAGAATTTTCATGGCAGAGTTTCAGAGGGTGCTGCTGGCCAGCCCTGGGGAGCTCTGGGCCAGCCTGCAGCTCTGTGTTTGGGTGCTGGGGCAGCAGGAGAGGGAGCAGAAGGACTTTGTGCCAGCTGTGCAGGTGCTCCTGGCCCTGGTCACCCAGCAGGGCAGGGCTGCTGCCCAGGGAGGGGTCCCAGCACACAGAGGGGATTTCAGGCACAGGACCCAGCAGGGCTTGGGGCTCCTGGGGCTCCTCTCAGCCTTCTGCAATTCTTCCCTGTCAGCCTTGTTTGATGTGCTCTCTGCTCCTTCTTGATCTTTTTTCATTTTTTCTCCACACACACATCAGCTCCATCAGTGGAGCTGGGATGGGCCCTGGAGCAGATCCTGTGTGAGGGGATGGGAGACAGGAGAGACATCTCCACTCCCTGGGACAGGATAGGCCAGGGAACAGATGGAGCTGGGCCAGGGGGGTCAGGAAGGTTCCTCCCCAAATGGTGCTGGGCACTGCAGCAGCTCCCCAGGGAATGGGCACAGCCCATTTTCAGAAGTTTTAAAAAAAATATACAATGATGGACTTGTGGTTTGGGTTCATGGGAACCTTAAATCCCATCCCATCCCATTTTCCCATCCCATCCCATTTTCCCATCCCATCCCACCCCTGCCATGCAGGAACACCTCTCCCATCCCAGGGTGCTCCCAACCCCATCCAACCTGGCTTGGAACATTCTCATCCCAAGGAAATGAGGAATTTTTGAGAATTAATATTTTTAATGACTAATCAAACACTCTCTGTCTCAGTTTTAATTTGCAGTACAAGGGGCTGACATTTCACGATGGCACAGTGCCTTTCACTGGCAGAGTCAATTCTACTTTCCTTGTCAAACATTTCTGACTTCTCACAGTAGCAATGAGCCCCAGGCCAGTGACAGTCCCTGTGTGAGCTCAGCCCAAGGGACCTGCAGCTCACCTGAGGGAAGCCCCAGCAGGTGGGAGCCTGCTTGGAGCAGTGCTGCCTCCAGCTCCATGTTTTCTGTAATGCCATCCTTAAAAATAAAAAATCACGTAGTGATCATAACTGAGAGATTTCACTTCATTTTTATAAATTATTTATATAAGCAACCACTGTGACTCCAGGAAATTCAATGCAAGCATTTTCAAAAATAACACGAGACACAGGGTTTCTAGAAATTCACCTGCCCAGGAAAGGAAAAATTTCTCTATTTCTACTGAGACAGGAGAGCAAACTCCTCCTTTTGAGATGCCAAGAAAAACCATCCGTTACTTCACTCACATTTTCACCCCCATTTCCTAGCAGAGGTGACTCAGCTGTTCATTGCTCCAGCCTTTGCAGGGAGCACTCTCTGCAAACTCTCTCCTGGTCTCTTCTCTTGCCTCCATTGATTTTCCACTATTTGCTGTGTTTGCTGTTATCTGAGTTCAGTGGTGAGATTTGCTTAAAAATGTGCATCACTCCATAGCTTTAGATTCATTCTGGTTTAGGTCCAGTTCCATCCATCTGCTTTGTTGGATGTGGTGGTTTTGGTTTTTTTTTTTGTTTTTTTTTTTTTCTTTTGAGTTAGGGTTTTTTAAATTTTTTTTTCTGCATTTCCATCTCTGTCATTATTTTTCTGTCTTTGTTTTCTTTTGCTTCCCCCCCCCCCCCTTCCATTTTTCATTGAATCATCAAATCCCAGAGTGGTTTGGGGTTGGAGGGATCTCAAATCCCCCCAGTGCCACCCCTGCCATGGCAGGGACACCTCCCACTGTCCCAGTGTCCAGCCTGGCCCTGGGCACTGCCAGGGATCCAGGGGCAGCACAGCAAATCTGGGAATCCTTTGCAGGCCCCACTGGAACAGGCTTTGGATAATTTCCTCTCTGTTCACCCCTTCTCTGTCCCAGCTTTCAAGAGTGAAGTTGTGCACATGTCCCCATCCCCAAGCTGTCCCTGTGCCCGGTGCCAGGTCCCCAGGTGCCCCAGCCCTGGGCAGGGCAGGGTGGCAATCCCTGCTGCCAGAAGGGGTTAAACCCTGGCACTGCTCACCCCCAAACCCCCCGAGGTGCCTGGGCTGTTCTGCTGTCTGTGTTTAAACTCCTGCAGCTGCTGCACGGGCTGGGTGTGCAGTCCCTGGGAATGGCAGGGCTTGGATGAATCACCTCCTTTCCACCAGGGCCCAGAATAGCTGCAGCAATTAAACTTGGATTGAACCTGACTCCTTCCCTTTGCCTATGGCAAGCTGAGCCACGGATGCCAAACAAATCTGCATTGATGAGCTATTTTCATGGAAGGAAGAAAATATAACCTTTTTGGGTGGTTGCTATGCACATGTGTTTTGAGAAAGCAACAGCTTACGTTGTTTAATGATGCCAAATAATGCAGGGAGGAGGGGCGGGTGCCAATTAACATTATTTAATGCCAGCTCTCAATTAACAGCACCACGGCTGCTGCTGACAGTGGGGACGTGGGGCACCTCTGGCACCTGGAGCACCCCTGTCACCTGGAGCACCCCTGGCACCTGGAGCACCTCTGGCACCTGGAGCACCCCTGTCACCTGGAGCACCCCTGGCACCTGGAGCACCTCTGGCACCTGGAGCTCCTCTGGCACCTGGAGCTCCTCTGGCACCTGGAGCACCCCTGTCACCTGGAGCATCTCTGGCACCTGGAGCTCCTCTGGCACCTGCAGCTCCTGGAGCACCTTTGGCACCTCTGGCACCTCTGGCACTGGAGCTCCTCTGGCCCCTGGAGCTCCTCTGGCAGCTCTGGCAAGCCCCTGCCCAGCCATGTGGCCACTGCTGTGGCCAGTGCCCAGCAGAGTCCAGGCTGCCCTGGGGAGCTCGGGATGCCTCTGCAGCTGCTGTGGAGTGTGAGATAACGTGGCCCTGCTCCTGAACTCAGGGGTCCCATCAGCAGCCCAGTTACAGCTGTGCCATTCCAGACACAAAAAATGCACTGTGGTGTGATGGTGCTTGGTTTCACAGTGAGGAAGTTTTGTGAAAGCTTTGGTGAGATCCAGGCGTGTTTGAATGAGTTCAGGACACAGAAGCAGCAGGAACAGCTCCCAGGGTGGGCTGCACCTCTGCCTGCAAGGGGAGCAGCTCCTCACTGGTGTGCTGTGCACGGGGATGGGCTGGGAGTGGGAGCTGGGAACTGGGAAATAGGAGCTGGGAGTGGGAACTGGGAGTGGGAACTGGGAGTGGGAATTGTGAGTGGGAACTGGGAGTGGGAACTGGGAAATAGGAGCTGGGAGTGGGAACTGGGAGTGGGAGCTGGGAGTGGGAACTGGGAGTGGGAACTAGGAGTGGGAACTGGGAAATAGGAGCTGGGAGTGGGAACTGGGAGTGGGAACTGGGAGTGGGAGCTGGGAGCTCCGGGACAGTCCAGAGCAGCTGTATCTGTCCAGATCCAACTGGAGAACCCTCCATGCAAGCCAAAGCCACTCTGGAATCCTTTCTTCAGCCAGGGAGGTGGAAGGGCTCCCCCAGAGCCCCAGGGCTGTGGTGTCCTGTCCTCTGTCACTGCTCCTGCCTGGTGCTCCTGACCTCAGAGCAGCCAGACAGGGCAGAGCAGCCTGCCCACAGCATCCTCAGCTGTGCACAGCAGCCGACACTAAACTGGTGTAGAACTGCATCATTGCCCTTCTTTTCCAGCTTTCCCTCCTCTCAGCTCCACTGCCCACAGCACAGACTGGAACCTGCCCAGGAGGTTCCAGGGGAGAGGGGAAGCAGGTGCTGGAGGTGGGACAGGCTGTGATGGGCTCTTGGGGAGGGAGCTGGGTTTCCTTCCCCACACTCTCTGTTTCACTCAGGATGATTTCTGCCAGCAGCTCTCTCATCTCAGTCCCTGACAGATGGGAATGCTGCTGTTCAGAAATCTATATCAGTAACTACATAAACTCAGCTTTGCCCTAAAATCATATTGGTTCCCTGCCCTGAACAATTGAATGCAGCAGCAGGCTCCCCCCAGCAAAGTGCAGACTCTGCAAAACTGGGTCTGAATTTCATGGCTGCTCTCATGGCCTCTGACCCTCCCTTCAGCCACCACACATTTTAATCATTCCTACCCCACTGCCCTTCTCCTGCCTCCTCTGGCTCTCTGCTCAGAGGGGAAATAGTTTGTGGCTGTTCCCAGTTCTCATATTTCTGCTGCTCTGGGGGTTTGCACCCTGGGCTGTGCCCAGGCTCTGCCAGGTGCTCGAGTCCCTTGAGGAGCTGCAGAGTGAAGCCAGGAGCAGCACAGGGGGCTGGCCCTGATCCCTGTGACAAGGGCACAGCAAGGACAAGGGCTCCAGGGGCTGAGGGGGCTCCAGGAGAGCCTGGACAGAGACTCTGGACAAGGTTCTGGACACGATCTAGTGGAAGCTGTCCCTGCCCATGGCAGGGGTGGAACAAGATGAACTTAAGGGCCCTTCCAGTCCAAACCACTCTGGTGGGGTGATTCTGGGATTCTGGGATTTGGCAGGGTGAGAAGAACCAGTCATCCACTGGAGGAGGAATGGGTAGGTTGTCAAGAGTGTTCTGGTAGAGGAATGAGGGCAGAATAAACTGATCTGACCTAGGTGATCAGCACAGCAGGCACTCTGTGTGTGCTTGCAGAGCAAGGGAACAGAGGGCAGCACCCCAGTTCCCAAAACTGGGATCAGGCAGGTGATCCCTGCCCCTCTGGGTGGGTATTGTCAGTTCTGTCCATGCCTCAAGCAGAGCCCTGTGCCCCTGGCAGTGCCTGGGAGCAGCACAGGGAGCCATCCACCCCATCTGCACATAGAGCAGCACTGGAGCTGCAGATGTTCCGTGTCCTGAGAGTCTCCAGGGGCGCCCATGGAAAATTCAGCCTGTGACTGTGCTGGCCTGGCAGTGCCTGGGTCCAGGTTCAGCCCTGTCTCTGCTGCTCATTCCTGTGTGAGGCAGCTGATGGCATCCACCTGGAGCTGGGCACGACAGGGCACACCCAGGGAACAGCCAGGGAACAACCAGGGAACACCCAGGGAACACACCCAGAGAAAACCCAGGACACACCCAGGGAACACCCAGGACACACCCAGGACACATCAGGACACACCCAGGGAACACCAGGACACACCCAGGACACACCCAGAGTACACCCAGGGAACACCCAGGGAACACTCAGGGCATGCACAGCTCAGCTCAGCTCACCAAAACCATCCCTTCTGCTCTGCTTCAATGCCCTGTCCCAGCTGGGCTCCCAGGGCCCCCAGACCATCCTTTCCATCGTGCTCCAGTCCCCTGTCCCAGCCTGGGCTCCCAGGGCCCCCAGACCATCCTTTCCATCGTGCTCCAGCCCCCTGTCCCAGCTGGGCTCCCAGGGCCCCCAGACCATCCTTTCCATCGTGCTCCAGTCCCCTGCCTCAGGCTGGGCTCCCAGAAATCGCTGCTGCCTCTGCTCAGGACACACCCAAGTCAGCACTTTCTCCACCACGCTGCACGGTAATTTTCCTCATCCTGCCTATATTTAACTTTTCCCCTTGGACTAAAATGTGGTTACAAAGAATTTCTGTCAGCTGGAAAGAAGGAACAATGCCTGGCTCAGCGCCTGTGCTCAGCAGTGAAGAGTCTGCAATTACAGACTAAAAAACACAACAATACCAAAAAAAAGCCCCAAAACACCAGCAACAAAAACAAAGCAAAAATCTTTTTCCAATTTCTCCGAGATTCTTCCTTGCAGTTGTTTTTTCTGACAAGGATCAGCAATATAAGAGGGGAAGAGAGTTCAGAGTAGAGAGCAATAAAAAGTAAAATAAAGAAAATCAAAATCCTGAGGTCTATTTTGCCTGGCAGAACATCTCCTGTCACAGTGTGATTGCAGAGAGGCAGCACCTGAGTGCATCTGAGGGAGAGTGACACTCATCTGGGGTTTCAGATCCCCCCTCCTCCCCAGTGCCAGAGCCCGAGGGAGGCTCCCACCAGCTCGGGGCCAGGAGGGGCTGGGGCTGCCTGGGAAGAGCCTCTGGAACAGCCCCGCCTGGCACCACAGCCCAGCTGGACCAGTGCCACCTCCTCCGTGTGCCCTGGCACCTCATCCTGACCCAGGTGTGCCCCTCATCCCTCACCCTGAGCCAGGTATGTCCCAAACTCCTCACCCTGTGTCAGGTGTGTCCCCTCACCCTGACCATGTCCCACTGGGGCAGGTGTGTCCCCTCACCCTGACCATGTCCCACCTGGCCAGGTGTGCCTCAGAGTCACACCCAGCCCTGGAGGCTGGTGGCACCCAGCAGGGAGGTGGCACTTTGTTGGCACTGCCACAGGGCTTTAGCAAGGTCTGGTGGTGAGGGACACTCCACGGGTCACTGATTTTTTCCTTCCCTTTTGAATTTCTCACCCACATCTCTGGTGTTTTAGGGCAAATCCTCACCCAGAGCCCTGAGCTGTCTGGCCAGTGCTGCACCGGATTTTAGTTTCAGTTTCCTCTTTTAAAATCAGGTTGAATTGATTATTTATGTTTAGTGAAGGGAGATTTAGGTCCCATGAAATATTAATATGTGAGGGAAGGATCTGTTTAAGGAGAGCAGAGCTGGGGCACAGGGAGCTGAGGGCAGGGCTGGGCTCAGCAAAGCCTGGCTTGAGGCATTCAGGCTGCAAAACCTGCAAGTCTGATAAAAACAGGAGAGAAAGGGGAAAGCAAATGGAATGGAGCTGATTCCCAGCTGGCTGGGCCATGCAAGCACAGCAGCTCTCAGAAATGCATCAATGGCAGCTGGACACAGCCCCAGCACAGGTCAGGCACAGAGGAACCCCTGACATTTCACCTCCTGTCAAACCAGCTCGATGGCAATGAGGCCAGGTGTGCCAAAGGGAAAGGAAGAACTCCAGTGATGTGCTTTTATTGTGCAGCCAGAAATTCCATGATGGGATGGGCAGGTACTTTAATTACAAAGAATGCTATAAATAATTAAGACACAAATGCTTTTAGGTACCATTACACTGAGGATCCAGAGCAAAGCAGCAGCTGCAGAGATGGCAGAGCAAACTCAGATTATTCCACTCTCTCAGCAATCAGAGCAGAACTGGCCAGAGCCAGGAAACCAGAGCGTGTTGGGCTCTGCCCAGCACAGGAGGCACAGCTGGCACTGCTCAGGAGCAGCTCTGCTGCTGCCTGCAGCCCTCTGCAAACCTCTGGGTGGCCCTTCCATCACCTGCCCTGGGGTCTGCACGTCCCCTGGATGTGCCCATCAAGCTGTGGCACCTGTGCCACCCCCTCAGCAGAGGAGGGCACTTTAATCCCAGGAGTTCTTTGTCCTTAGAGCCTTGGCACCACGGGAAGTGCTGCAAGTGGGTCCCGCAGCTCCCCCAGGCACACTGACTGCCCTGCCCCAGCCCCTTGGCACCCTGGCTGCCTCCCCCAGGCTCAGGAAACGGAATGAAAAACCTTCCACTGCCAAGCCCTTGGTTCTTCAAGGAAGCTTCAAGAAGAATTTTATTCCTGGAAAGGGAGCTCAGGGGTTGGCAGTGCCCAGGGAGGTTGCAGTGCCCATCCCTGGGGGTGTGCAGGGAATTCCTGGGGGTGGCACTCAGAGCTCTGGGCTCAGCTCAGAACAAGGTGGGCACAGGTGGGACTCCATGGGCTGGGGGGGCTTTTCCAGCCTCAGTGACCCTGGAATTCTGTGGCTCCTCCTGGCCTGCAGCAGGAACACGAGCAGGAACACAGGGGAAGCCACCCCAAGCTCTGCCCCTGGCCCAGCCCCACTGAACCTCCTCCCGGGACTGGGGGTTGTTTCTTTCCATACCTGCACAGTTTTTATGTATGAAACTAAGTTTGATCCCCACTGCAACTGGTGCTGAGCTCAGTTATTAATTACAGCAGCAGCTGGAATCACACTCATTAGCTGAATGAGCAATAACAGGCGTTGAGCCTCTATCTGTTGATAATATTCTCCAATGGATCGGGATGTGTCATTTGACACTGATAAACTAGGCAATATTATGAGCTGAATGTCTGAAATGCTACACAGATGGGGAATATATTAATTTAAGAAAATGTTATTAAGTGTTTAAGGAGTGTAATTATGAGCAGCCTTCTCGTTTGACACCTGTGTGCAGTCTTTCCTTGAGAGATAAAGACAGAGCAATGAGAACTGGAAACCAGCCTTCAAATCTCTCTCTTCTTCTTTCTCTTTTTATCTTCCTGCCAAATTAATTACTTTCAAGACACAACCAATATTGTAAAGAAGTTTTGACTGAAAACAATACCAGAGTTCAGCCCACAGAAATCTTCTTTTCAATACATTTATTTGGCAATGCAAGACAGTTTCTGAGAAACAGCAGCTCTGCAGCGTGTGGCAGGGACGAGTTGCCCACGAGCCAGAGAAGTTCCCAGGAGCAGCACAGGCAGCCACCAGCCTGGGGCTGTGCCAGGGCACCCTGCCAGCCCTGGTCAGCTGCAGAACTCGCTGCACTCGGTGCAGGGAAAGTTAATCTGATTATATTGTAGACAGCTCAATGGTTGAATTCCAAATTGAAGGAGAGAAGGCTCCAGGGAGAGCTCAGAGACTCCTCCACTGCCTAAAGGGGCTCCAGGAGAGCAGGAGAGGGCAGGGGGTCCTTTGGGAGGGGGCCAGGACTGCCAGGACAAGAGGAACGGCTCCAATGGCCAGGGCAGGGTCAGATGGGATTTTGGGACACAATTTCCCCCTGGAGCCCTGGCACAGGTACCAGAGCAGCTGTGGCTGCCCCTGCATCCCAAGGCCAGGCTGGACACTGGGCTGGAGCAGCTGGGACAGTGGGAGGTGTCCCTGCCCATCCCCAGGGGTGGCACTGGGGGGGGGTTTGAGGTCCCTCCAACCCAGACAATTCTGGGATTCTCAGAAATTATTGGGTGCAGTGGGACAGGCATTCCTGAGGATGTGGAAAATGAGTGGGATGAGTCTGCCCTGCTGGCAGAGCTGGATGGGCAGGGCTTTGGGGTGACTTTGGGGTGACTTTGCACGGTCTGAAGGCTGGTGCTGTGCCTGGGCAGTGCCCAGGGCATCCCCACATCTCTCCTGGAGGGAGCAGCTGCCTGGCACCACCCCTGCTCCTCCTGGGCCCCAGACCCACAGAACCAGCTGTGGGAAGCACTGGCACTCCTCACTGCAGGTACCACTGCTCTCTGTGAAAATCACTTAATTAGGGTACCTGCAGCACTGCCCCTCTCCTCAGCCCCAAAATGGTTTGGCAGTGCTGAACACACACACTGGCTCCTGGCACAGGGGATCCAGACACGGGCACACCCTGAGGGGCTCTGGGGCTGCACAGGGGATCTGCAGGGAGAACGGGCACCAGAAACCTGGGGCAGGACAGAAGGATCCCAAAATGCACTCCAGGGAGAGAACAGGCACCAGAAACCTGGAGCAGAACAGAAGGATCCCAAAATGCATTCCAGGGAGAGAACAGGCACCAGAAACCTGGGGCAGGATGGAAGGACACCAAAATTCATTCCAGGGAGAGCTGCTGGGTGCTGGATGCCGAGCTCCACTGTCTCCATGCCACTGTCCATGGTGTTAAAACAGGATCCTGGCCCCACTGGGCTCCTGAGGAGCTCGAGAGGAGATTCATGTTCACAGCAAAGCCTTCTGTAAACAGGAAAAGCATTTTGTGGAAACTGGCAGCCAGACATGCTCCCTGTAATGCTGCTGCACAAATCCTTGGAGGAATTTTATCTGGAATGATGTATGAACCTGCTCAGGGGAAAAAAATCAGATGGGAACTGATGACAGCTGGGTAAAAAATGACCAGAGAGTGGCTGGAGTGTTTTACAAGAGATAGGGAAAAGTTTCTGTCTTGTTGAGCACAGTAAAAGGGGTTGAACTGAGGGTGTGCCTGGCAGCTCTGAAGACACCAGGAACAGAAGGACAGAGCTGTTGGAGCAAGAAGGGCAGAGGGAGGAAAAGCCCAGGGAGCAGAGCAGAGGCTCAGTGTGGCTCCCTGGAATCTGGTGCTCCCATCCCCATTGTGCAGTGCCAGGACTGCTCCACCCGAGGAGGCACCCAAGGATCTCTGCCCAAACCTTTCCATTCTGAGAATCTAGGCTAAAACTGGAAGATTTTGCAAGCTGTTTATAGCTTTCCATGGAAAAATCCTACCCTTAGCACATTCATTTTCAGTGCAATGTTCTCTTTCATGTTCAGATTCATAAATATCAGTATAACTTCTATAATGGTGCCTGCTACCATTGTTAAAAATAAACTGCGAGTTTAAAAACAGAAAATAAATTTATACATTTAATAGCAGCAAATTATCACTATAAATGTCCCTAATCACTTTTATTAGCCCTTTTGGAGCCCTGTGTCTGCCTGCTCTGTTCTCTGAGAGCAGCAGGAGGTTCAGTGTGTCCCTGCTGAGGGGAGCCGAGGCTCTGCCCTGCTCATCCTTGCTGCAAGAGCCTCCAGAGTCCCTGGAAATCCTCTTGCTGTGAAGGACACAGACCTTCAGCACCTGATTTTAATCTGGCTGGTTTTAGACACGGGAGGATCTCCCTGTGTTTGACAAACACCAACCCCCAGGTGCTCCTCCACAGGCAATTCCATTTATAGCACAACCAGAAACGGGGGAAATGGAGTTCAGGATTTCATTCCACTGGAGCAGTTAAAATGTAAAAAATACCGAGTTCATTTTTAGGCTTGAATTTGCAGTCAAGGGTGCTGAGCCCTGTCATTCTTTCCTTGTCCTTGGTGGATAATGACAGGCAGGTAGAGGGGGCACAAGGACATTTTAACCCTGGACTTTACAGCAGCTGGTAATTCAAAACCGGTGGTTTCTTATTATTATTTCATTTTTTTTCCCCTCCTTATTTGTGTTTCAAGCCCATCCTCTGTGAAACAAACCACAAAAGAGTCAACATTTCAGCCTTTCCCTCTCCCAGGTGTTAATGGGAAGCAGAAACACTTGGGATGTGCATTTCAATTGCAACAAGCGACACGATTTTTGTAAAGCTACTTCGTGTCAAGCACATAAATAAACATGTGCATAGGGAAAAGGTTCAATATTTCAACGCCGGTTTCTTTCGGCAAGCTTCAAGATGCAAGTCCAAAACATTTCTGTCAGGAAACTTGGGTGGGAGGATATTGGAAGGATGAAAAATGTGCATTTTCTGAAAAATGTGTCCTAGTCAAAATCACGGTGTTTCAGGGAAGCTGTGGTGTCACCAGCAGCCCTGAGCTCCTCTGAACACGATCCAAGGCGGGGTCGCTGCCGGCCCTGCCCGGGCGATTCCCCGCACACAGTCCCGGGGATGCTCCTCTCACCCATTCGCATTTCCTCACCATTTCAAGCTGAATAAAACACGAAAAAAAAAAATCTTTAAAAACTGTCACTGAAGCATGGCAAGCTGTTTTCTCGCTGAGATCTGCTGGCACGGTAGCGAGAGCAGCGCGCTGTTCACCGCTTGCCCACGCGCGGGGGGCGAGCCCGCGGGGCTGGGAGCCAGGGCTGCTCCGTGCCCCTGCCACAGCCAGCCCGGGCTCTCCGAGGCCGCTGTGCAGCCCCTGTGCAGCTCCTGTGCAGCCCCTGTGCAGCTCCTGTGCAGCCCCAGTGCAGCCCCTGTGCAGCTCCTGTGCAGCTCCTGTGCAGCTCCTGTGCAGCTTCTGTGCAGCCCCAGTGCAGCTCCTGTGCAGCTCCTGTGCAGCCCCAGTGCAGCTCCTGTGCAGCTCCTGTGCAGCTCCTGTGCGGCCCCTGTGCAGCCCCAGTGCAGCCCCTGTGCAGCCCCAGTGCAGCTCCTGTGCAGCTCCTGTGCAGCTCCTGTGCAGCCCCTGTGCAGCTCCTGGTGCAGCCCCTGTGCAGCTCCTGTGCAGCCCCAGTGCAGCCCCTGTGCAGCTCCTGTGCAGCTCCTGTGCAGCTCCTGTGCAGCTCCTGTGCAGCCCCAGTGCAGCTCCTGTGCAGCTCCTGTGCAGCCCCTGTGCAGCTCCTGTGCAGCTCCTGTGCAGCTCCTGTGCGGCCCCTGTGCAGCCCCAGTGCAGCCCCTGTGCAGCCCCAGTGCAGCTCCTGTGCAGCTCCTGTGCAGCCCCTGTGCAGCCCCTGTGCAGCTCCTGTGCAGCCCCTGTGCAGCTCCTGTGCAGCTCCTGTGCAGCCCCTGTGCAGCCCCTGTGCGGCCCCTGTGCAGCCCCTGTGCAGCTCCTGTGCAGCTCCTGTGCAGCCCCTGTGCAGCTCCTGTGCAGCCCCTGTGCAGCTCCTGTGCAGCTCCTGTGCAGCCCCTGTGCAGCCCCTGTGCAGCTCCTGTGCAGCTCCTGTGCAGCCCCTGTGCAGCTCCTGTGCAGCCCCTGTGCAGCTCCTGTGCGGCCCCAGTGCAGCTCCTGTGCAGCCCCTGTGCAGCCCCTGTGCAGCTCCTGTGCAGCTCCTGTGCAGCTCCTGTGCAGCCCCTGTGCAGCTCCTGTGCGGCCCCAGTGCAGCTCCTGTGCGGCCCCTGTGCAGCCCCTGTGCAGCTCCTGTGCAGCTCCTGTGCAGCCCCTGTGCAGCCCCTGTGCAGCTCCTGTGCAGCCCCTGTGCAGCTCCTGTGCAGCTCCTGTGCAGCCCCTGTGCAGCTCCTGTGCGGCCCCAGTGCAGCTCCTGTGCAGCCCCTGTGCAGCTCCTGTGCAGCTTCTGTGCAGCCCCTGTGCAGCTCCTGTGCAGCCCCTGTGCAGCTCCTGTGCAGCTCCTGTGCGGCACACCCCGCGCACCCGCATTTCCCATCCCGCGCTGCGGCACCAACTCCCGCCGGGGACTCGGGCAGAGCCAGAAGTGCCCCCAGCCCCTTTTCTCCGTTCTGAGCCCCTTTCCCAGCTCCCCCAGCCGCTCCTTCCCTGCTCGGCTCTCCACACCCTTCCCCGCGCACCTCTGCAGATCCGCGGGGACAGAGGGGCTGGGCAGCGCCCAGGGCAGGCAGCACCAGTGTACACAAGGATACCGAGCTAAAGGCAACAGCACTGAAATAAATGGCAGCAGCAATTGCTCTACTTTATTAGATGCTGACAAGAGAACATAAATCCCTATCTGCAAAAATCGGTTATGTGCATTTGGACAACTGAATAAGGAGGTCTGAAATATTGTTCTATTTACTTTCACGGCACAGAACCAAGACACTCTTTGTTGCCTCATAAAATGCAGCACAGTGAAGTTAATTCCTCTTTGCCAGCAGCTTTTTGCTCCCCCTTGCCAGGGACAGCCTCTGTCTGCGAGACCACTCCATCAGCACGGAGCCGCAAGGACCTCGGGATTATGGATGTGTTCCCTTGATCCAGGGCTGAAATAAATGCAGATTCCGTGTCTCATACGCGGGGCTCGCAGCAGGAGCTGCCTGACACCAGCACAAGGGCACAGAGGCCACTCCAAACCCCTGCCCTGCTCTGCTGACTGCTCCAGAGCAGCACTGGGGCTGCTGGCAAAGAGGGGCTGGGGCTGGGCAGAGGCTCCATCCAGGGGGGCTCAGCTGGGAAAAGGTTCACCCACATTTGGGGATGTTCAGCCTGGAGCAAAGGAGGCTCAGGGCCCCTGTGGCTCTGCACAAGTCCCTGGCAGGAGGGCACAGCCCCAGGTCAGGCTCTGCTGCAGGAACAGGGACAGGAGGAGAGGGAACGGCCTCAGGCTGGGCCAGGGCAGGCTCAGGGTGGAACCAGCAGCAATTTCCCCATGGGAAGGGAGTTCAGGGACTGGCAGAGCCCAGGGAGGTTTGGATCTCCATCCCTGGAGGTGTCCCAGGGGTTCCTGGATGAGCTCTGGTCTGGGCACAAGGTGGGCACGGGGCACAGGTTGGAGTGCATGGGCTGGGGGGGCTTTTCCAGTTGAATGGATTTGGTGGTTCTGTGGTTTTTGCCCCCCTGCACTGCTGGTGATTGCACCTTCACTGCAGCACAGAAAAGTGGCAGAGGCTGCAGTGCTGTGTGCTCTGGATTTGGTCCCTGCCTATCTTTGTTTTTCAACCCAGTTATTCAACAGAGTTATTTTTGGGAAGCCCTTGGGACAGATTCAGGCTGCAAATTCAACAGTAGAGTCACACAAACGTGTCCCACTTGTCTCACCCGGGAGCCAGCGCCGAGGAGCGCTCGCGTGGAACTCAGAATCAATGATTTATTCAGCATAAGTGATTTATTTTATTCTGCTCCTTTAATAGCCAACAGCAAAACTTTCTGTCTTCAGAGGTACTCGGCTCAGTGGTGGGGTTGGTTTTTTTCAAATACAAATAATCCCAAAGTGTTGCTTGCTGACAACAGACAGGACACGGTGGGCGACGCTCTCTCCGTTCCACTCTGGGGCAGACAATCAAAGGTGCCCAAATTTGTTTTCCAGGCGCTTCATGCGAGGCAATATTCACTCACATTTCCTTGGTATGCAAACATTAAATAGCTGGCACTTGGCAAATTAAAATATTTATGAAGTTCCGGCTCTGAAATGGAAAGCAGGTGTGTCTTTTTGTTGTACCTTTAGGAGAAAACTCGAGCTGATCCAGACGTTAGGTGAGGAATGGAGCTTCTGCTGGCAGCCCTGCCCCTCTCCAGGCACAGAGCTCCTCTAGCTCTTACTCTGAATTTTGTAAACCCTCACTCATCAGTTTTCATTGATTCTTGTGGGCACAAAGCATAGCCAGCACTTCCCAAACCTCCAAATTGCTACCTCATTAGCAGCTCAGCATGTTGTGCCTTGTGCATACCAAATGAGGTGCTGTGCCTGTGCATCACACGTCCTTCCATACATTTCCATAGAAACATTCAAAGCACAGTGATTCTTCTGGCTGATTTTCTCCGTTGTTGTCTGTCCCCACTTGTTACAGTAGCTGGCTGATTAAAGGGTGCCCACATTCCTAATTTTTCCTTTCAGCTGAGTTCCAGCAGTGTCAGATCTTCAAGCACAACTGACAGAGAGAGACTATGGAAAGTGGCAAAGACAGTCTGAGAGAAAAACCAAAATAACGAAATTATCTCAATTAAAATGCTACCCCTAGGATGAAGGCAGGAGCACTGCAGGGATGAAATCCTTCACCTCTGTTTTCAGGAGTGGTGCAGAGGGTCACACACTCCAGGTTATGGTGCATGGTAGAGAAGGTGTCCACAGCAGGAAATGTTTAAAATTGGCTTTTTTAAAATGTAATGTGATCCAGAACTCAATCTGACTTCCTTCTAGACGTGTTTTCTCAGCGAGGTGAGACTGGCACCTGATTTTAGATAACAGAACAGATGCTCCAGCAAGGATCTGGTGTGGAGCAGAGTGAGTGGAGAAGGGCTGGACAAATATGGGATTTTTGTGGGGAATGTTGGTGTCCAGCAGGCATTGACTCACCACCAGTGAATCACCAACAACCCCACTCCTCCAGGCAGAGCAATTTGCTACTGCTCCTGGATTTCTCCCTGTGTGCCTCAGGGAAGCACAAACCCCTTTATTAAATCAGGAAAACTCGCAGGTGCTGCTGGAAAAGAGCATTTATCTGAGTGAAATGCTTGGATTGCACACACCTGAGAGGGGGCATCCACACCACAGAGTGTCCCAGGAATCCAACATCTCCCAGGGATGCATCATCTCCCAAGAATCCATCCCCCAGGGATCCATCTCCCAGAGATCTAACATCTCCCAGGAATCCATCATCTCCCAAGGATCCATCTCCCAGGGATCCATCATCTCCCAAGGATCCATCCCCCAGGAATCCATCTCCCAGGGATCCCATCTTCCTGCAGATCCACCACCCCATCCATCTGGGACACAGTCCTGCAGAGAACGGGTCAGGGTGCAGTGCTGAGGCCACAGAGCCTCCCTGGAAGGTGCAGAGGGAAGTCCCAAAGTACAAATAAACGGATTTTTCCCTTGGTGGAATATGAGCCGTGGTAATGAACTGGCTCCCAGCTCTCCAGCTCCAATGGAAAGCTCATTTGCTTTATATAATTGGAAGTGTCATACTCAATAGCACTCTCTGAACCCTTTTTTTAAAAAAGAGAATCCACAATAATTTGTTGCAATACAGCCCCATTGATTCCTGTTTGGAGCTATAGATCAGGTAATTAGACACAATGAAAAGCAGAGAAGGGAGAAGGATGTAAAATTCCTAAAGCTATAGAGGGGTCGTCACCTATTGCAGTGCTTGTATCGATTCTGCTCGCTGTACAGAAACCTGGAACTCTTAAGGGCAGCAATAATGGCACTTCAAGTGCTCCAATGTCTCTGAGAGCAGCAGAAGAAAAATATTCCTTGGTGGCAGCTGGGCTGTGACAGAGCCAGAGGATGAGCAGGCAGAAGTGGTGAAGGAGAAGCACAGGGGGAGAGGAGGGACAGAGGGGTGGAGGGACAGAGGGGTGGAGGGATGGAGGGATGGAGGGATGGAGGGACAGAGGGACAGAGGGATGGAGGGACAGAGGGACAGAGGGACAGAGGGACAGAGGGATGCCACCCTTACAGGACTCCACTCCAGGACTGGGGGAGGGGAGCAGGAGAGCAGCTGCTGGGCCCCTCAGAGTTGCCTTTTTCTCTGCCTTCCTGCTGGAATCACAGGGTGACTCATTCCAGTCCTTTTCCAACCTGATTCTGTGGCTGCTCCTGTGCTCGGGCTGCAGGAAGGCAGAGGGCAGGAGGGACAGGGTCAGATCTCTGCCTGGTCCCTCCAGGTTCCCCTCACATCCTGCACCTGGTTAATGGAAAGGAACACAAGCATTGTCCTGGACCTGGGCCTGCTGTCACTCTTCATCTCTGATACCAGAATCACAGAGCCTGTCATCCACTCACTTCTCTTTTTTTTTTTTTTTTTTTTTTTTTAATGCCTTTTCTGCTCCGTAGGCTTGAATTCAGTTTTTCACAGCCTGGCTCTTCCACTCCTGTGCTGGAACCCTCCCTCAGGCTGGTTCCCCTGTGCTCCCTGCAGCAGGAGGAACAAACCCAGGGAAACAGGGGAGAGCTCCCAGCCCCTCTGCCAGGAGCGTTTCCAGCAGGGACACTGAGGATTCAGGACCTGGGTGCCACCAGTGCTGGGGTACAGGGAGAGTTTTAGGGGAGGTGAGAGGAGTTTGGTTATTTGAAGCAGCCTGTGAAACTCTGGGCTTGGGTAGGTGAGAACTGAGAAAACCTGTTTTCTTTATTTGAGAAATGGATCATACGATTGTAGAATTATAGAAGGGACCTTAAGGTCCTCCAGTGCCACTCCTGCTATGGCAGGGACACCTTCCAATGTCCCAGGTTACTCCAAGCCCCGATGTCCAACCTGGTCTTGAAATGAAAACCACATGAAAGTTAGACATGGACAGAAAAGCACTTGAGTAAATTTGTTCTCCTTGCACAAATTCACAGGGAATTCCTTTGGAAACACTCCCTTCTTCATCCACGGGAAGGGAGTCTGTGTTCATCGAGCACAAAACATCACAAAGTGCTCTAAGCAGCTGAGACATTCAGCGTGAGACTTCACATCGGGAATGCAGGATGTGTGAAACCAGCTCGAAATAGGACAGAAAAAAGGGAAGAGCAGTTCTGTTCCCCAGGGTCTGCTGCCGTGTTCTCGGGCTCTGGAACTTTTCAGCATTTCTAATATGCAGCATTATAAATATTCATACACACACTCACAGGCTAAAATTAAATGAGCTCGTCAGGGTTATTTTTAGTGTAATGGACGTAGGCAATAAGAAAATCCCCAGGCAGGGACTGGGTGGGACTGGGGTGAGGGTGGTGCCTTTCCCCACTGCAGGCAGTGCTGTGCACTTCATTCCAGGAAAGGAAAGCACTGCTGGGGACAGGAGCGAGGAGAGGAGGCAGCAATGGGGTGACAACTGGGATTCCAGCAGAGCCCAGCTCACATCGGGCACTGGAGGATAAATCCCTGCCACGGGGATGGGACACCCCTGTGCTGGGAAAACCAGGATCCTCAGGGTGCTGGGAGGGCACTGATGGATAAATTCCTGATGGGACACCCCTGTGCTGGGAAAACCAGGATCCTCAGGGTGCTGGGAGGGCACTGATGGATAAATTCCTGATGGGACACCCCTGTGCTGGGAAAACCAGGATCCTCAGGGTGCTGGGAGGGCACTGATGGATAAATTCCTGATGGGACACCCCTGTGCTGGGAAAACCAGGATCCTCAGGGTGCTGGGAGGGCACTGGTGGATAAATTCCTGATGGAACACCAGGATCCTCAGGGTGCTGGGAGGGCACTGATGGATAAATTCCTGATGGGACACCCCTGTGGTGGGAATACCAGGAACCTCAGGATGCTGGGAGGGCACTGATGGATAAATTCCTGATGGAACACCCCTCTGGTGGGAATACCAGGAACCTCAGGATGCTGGGAGGGCACTGATGGATAAATTCCTGATGGGACACCCCTGTGCTGGGAAAACCAGGATCCTCAGGGGGCTGGGAGGGCACTGATGGATAAATTCCTGATGGGACACCCCTGTGGTGGGAATACCAGGAACCTCAGGATGCTGGGAGGGCACTGATGGATAAATTCCTGATGGAACACCCCTGTGGTGGGAGTACCAGGCTGCTCAGGGTGCTGGGAGGGCAGCAGGGAGCTGAGAGAGCCGGGGTCTGGAACCACAGCAAATGGGAATCGTGTGCTCTGGCTGCTGCAGGTGCAGAGCGGGATGAAGGCTCCAAGTTCTTCTCCTGACTGGAAAATGGGTTTTGATTTAGTGCTGGGAAAAGGGAGCTGAGGGCTCAGCAGCAACCCAGAAATGCATCAGTTCAGGTCTGGAAAGGGAAATCCGGAGGGAATAACCTGATCTGGGGTTCAGGGTGCACTTGGGGTGTGGAGGGGCTGCGGGTGTCCGAGGGGGACTGCAGGAGCTCAGGGACAGCAGGGCAGCTCCAGAGGAACGGGGGGCACCAGCACACAGCTGGAGGGACACACACAGCAGGGCTTTTCCTGGGGAGCTTCTTCCCATTTGTTCCACTCCGACATTTTCTTCCTGAAGATAAATCCCTCAGGCCGTGGCGGGGCCGGAGGGACCCTCACTGCAGCACGGCAGCCACGCTTCCTGCAATCAGCCAGGACTCTCCTCCTGCTGCAGAGCTTTTAGTTTTAATCTTTTACAATCTGTAGAAGCATCTTTGAAGACAGGAACTCCCGGGGTGTTTGGAGAAGCTGCTCACGGCTCACGGTGGGCGGCTGCCTTCGAGGTGCTCTGAGGACACGGCCCTGGCTCCATGAGCAGAGACTCGGGCTGCCCGGAACCAGGGAAGGAAAGGAGAGGGGGCAAGATCCACCTCGTGCTCCTTTGAAAGAGTTCTGAAGAAGCTGCTGGCGGAATGAGCCTTTCCCAGCTCCCCAAAGGTGGGGCTGTCTCTCGGGGGGTGCCCCAAGTGGCAGCAGGACACGGAGTGAGGGTCACCTGTCCTGGGAGCACAGGCTGGGAGAGCTGGGACACAGAGCCTGGCGGGGAGAGGGCTCTGGGCTGGTCTAATTCTGTGCTTGTGTACCCAAAGGGGCTCCAGGAGAGCTGGGGAGGGACTGGGGACAGGGCAGGGAGGGACAGGACACAGGGAATGGGACACTGACAGAGGGCAGGGATGGGTGGGATATTGGGAATTCCTGGCTGGGCTGGGATTGCCAGAGCAGCTGTGGCTGCCCCTGGATCCCTGGCAGAGCCCAAGGCCAGGCTGGACACTGGGACAGTGGGAGGTGTCCCTGCCACGGCAGGGGGGGCATTGGGGGGCTCTAAGTCTCATCCCACCCAAACCACTCAGTGATTTTGTGATTTCAATTCAATGCAGAGGTAAACATTAAGTCCTAAGCAGAATGGCCATTCTTTCTGCTGCACTGCTGCACTTCTGCACTCTACCCCACAATCTCCTGTCCCTGGGTTCAGCACACACCCTTCATTCCTGTGCCAAAGCACACAAGTGATTTTGCCTCTCAGTTCACGATTCAGATTTTTTTTTTTTTTTTTTTACATAATGTGACATAATGCAATGTGCTGGCTGCAATTATGTACAGTTTGATTGTGTGCTGGTTTGTCACTCAAGCAATTATTTCTTTTTAATAGTAGTAATTGATACTCTGAGTTGCCAAAGATAAGAAATCCAGCAGTAAGCAAAGCCATTTGTCATCCCTGCAGCCTCCATAAATAATAATTGAACTGCCTGCCTTTATTGACAAACTGAAGGGCAGCTCTGATCCAAGGGAGATGTTAAAAACCCCAATTCAGTGTGTTTTTGAGGGAATACCTTTATCCACAAATAAATCTACCAGTCATTTCTATTTTTTTTTTTCTTCTGAGGAGTATTTTTTACTCAAAAAGCCAGTGGTGTCAGATGGGAGGTTCTTCAGAGTTCTGCCTTAAGATGCTTAATTTTTATTATTTTTATATAATTTATATTATTTTTATTTAAGTTCAAAAAATAAAAAAAATATAAGAGGAAGGGAAGGGAAGTTTCACCTCTTCTGGTTGCTTCACACATATTTCTGTGGGTTTAACAAGAAGCAAGGTCAATGGTGTGTCCTTGCCAGAGGCTGGCTTCTGCCTGCCCCAGTCTGTCCCTACTCCCCCTGTCTGTTCCTGCTTGTCTCTGCCTGTCCCTGCCTGTCTCTGCCTGTCCCTGCCTGTCCTTACCCACCTGTGCTATCCCTGCCTGTCTCTGCTTGTCTGTGCCTGTCCCTGTTTGTCCTCACCTGCCTCTGGTATCCCTGCCTGTCCCTGCCTGTCCCTGCCTGTCCCTGTTTGCCCCCAGCTCACTGCTGGGGGCTGGAGGACCCGGGGCCCTGTTGAATTTAGCTTGTTTGATATTTGCAAAGCAGACAGGATTGGTCCCAGAGGACTCCAGTGCCATCTCCTCCCTTTGCCTCCCCTTCCAGCAGCTCCTCACATCTGTCAGCATGAGCTCACTCCTTCCTAAATCATTCTCAGATTTTGTATTAATTTTTTAATCATCTCCATATGAATGATTAATAAATGTTTAACAGCTCATAAAATATTCACCGTGTTTCCCCACACTCGGCGCTCCTTCTCCGCTTGTTCTCACTCGTGGGGATGAGAAATGTCTACACGGCTGCCGAGGGCAGCACAGCCTCGGCTCTGCCTCAGCAATTCCTCCTTCCCAGAACAAGCAGCTGGTGGTGGAAAACCAGGTGAGGAACCCTGGGTAGCTCTGTGAACACCAGGCACAAAAACGTCTGCATTGGAAAAACCCAGATGCACAAAATGATGCTGGCCAGACATTCAGAGCTGAACCCCTGCAGGGAGCGAGAGCAAGGGGGGCAGGATGGGCAGGAGTGGACAGGCCTGTTCCACTGGAGTGACCCTCCCTGGAATGGCCATTCTGCTTGGGACTTAATGTTTATCTCTGCATTGAATTAACATCACAAAAACACTGAGTGGTTTGGGTGGGATGAGACTTAGAGCCCCCCAATGCCCCCCCTGCCATGGCAGGGACACCTCCCACTGTCCCAGTGTCCAGCCTGGCCTTGGGCACTGCCAGGGATCCAGGGGCAGCCACAGCAAATCTGGCAATCCCAGCCCAGCCAGGAATTCCCAATATGCCACCCATCCCTGCCCTCTGTCAGTGTCCCATTCCCTGTGTCCTGTCCCTCCCTGCCTTGTCCCCAGCCCCTCCCCAGCTCTCCTGGAGCCCCTTTGGGCCCTGGGAGGGGCTCTGGGCTCTCCTGGGGCTGATGATTTTCAAGAGGATGGTTTTACACACTGTGGCTGGCTGAAAGGCCAACAGGAATCTTGAGCAGGAGCCATTGTCACCTTGGAAATAGTTATTAAAATGAGGAATAGTGGATTTGTAGGAAATAATTTGACTCATGGAAGGCTTCATAGTAACAGATATCTTTTGCTTAAACCAGAGGCAACTTAAGAGAGATCAGGTAGATTTTTAGATTCTGATTGGATTGCTTAGCTCTATTCACATGTAAAAGGAGAGAGAAGAGGGGGATATGAAAGAGACTGAAATCTTTCCTTTATATTTGATTTAATAATTTTTATTCTCACCTCACAGAACTGAGCAGAGACAAATCCTGTGGAATGCACTGGCCAGTTGCCCCCAGTGACAAGTAAAATGGAGCTAGACTGAAACCCTTGAGGTTTTGGTTACAATAGGGAGAAAAAAAAAAAAAAAGTATTCATCCATTTCTGTGGGCAGTAATGACAATTTATTCTCCTTTAATCATAGTCTTCTATCAAAATTTCTCCAGCATGATATGAGCATTTGCAGCAGCAGCTCCACATCACGCTTGGAGAAACTCAACAATAAATGGGTTTAATTGTAGTGAAACGAAGGCAATAATTCAGGTATGTACAACACACACACAATGTTATTGATCGCACAAAAGGTGTGTCTAATGCTGGATTTGCTAATTAATGGCAGTGCCAGCACCCTGTGTGGGGGGGATTCAGGGTAGGGGTACCAGACATTGTCTGCAATAAAATGCCACTGACCCTTGTCTTGTCCTCATGCTCCTCCTGCCATGACTGTCTGATTTCATTCCAGAGCTTGCTAGGAAATGGAACCAATATCTCACCTAATGCTGGGAAGCTGCTTTGAAAATGTGAATTCTGCTCCTTACCCAGCAGTGAGGCAATCCCACCGTCCTGGCTCAGGAGGGGAGCACAGGTGCCCAGTGCCTGCCTGGCCAGGCAGGGTGTCCCCATGGACACAGCTCTGTCCCTGACAGGGACACGGTGTCCCCACAGCCACAGCTCTGACCCTGACAGGGACACGGTGTCCCCACGGGCACAGCTCTGACCCTGACAGGGACACAGTGTCCCCATGGACACAGCTCTGACCCTGACAGGGACACGGTGTCCCCACAGCCACAGCTCTGACCCTGACAGGGACACAGTGTCCCCACGGGCACAGCTCTGCCAGTGACAGGGATGTGACACAGCCTCAAGCTGTACCTGGGACGTTCAGGTTGGACATTGGGAAAATTCCTTCATGGAAAGTGATGGAAAGGTTTGTCCAGCCCGGGGCAGGCTGCAGTCTCCATTCCTGGATGGGTTTAAATTCCTGTGGCTGTGACTCTTGGGGACATGGGCAGTGTGACATTTGGGGACAGGGGCAGTGTGGCACTTGGGGACAGGGGCAGTGTGGCCTTGGCAGTGCTGGGGCAGGGTTGGACCCAGTGGTCAGAGAAGGCTTTTCCAAGCTGAAGGATTCTGTGATTCTGCTCTCAGATTCTGAGCTGAGTGGTGATGCAAACCTCAGGGAACATTTGCATTATTAACATCACAGCAATTTGGAATTGCTGAAGAGGACGTTCCTGAACTTTCTGTTGGGTTTAGGCCTTTGAGAGCAGTGGGGAGCCCACATTTCAAACATGGACCATATGGCTGCTGAGATTACAAAAGATGAAATTTTGTTTTGCAGTGCAGCACACTGCCCCTGCCATCCTTGGCCCAGAGCAGGATTTAATGGGAGAAAATCACCAGCATGGCACTGCCCCACAGCCCTGCCTTGCCCCACAGCCCTGGCACTGCCCCACAGCCCTGGCACTGCCCCACAGCCCTGCCCTGGCACTGCCCCACAGCCCTGCCCTTCCCCACAGCCCTGCCTTGCCCCACAGCCCTGGCACTGCCCCACAGCCCTGGCACTGCCCCACAGCCCTGCCCTGGCACTGCCCCACAGCCCTGCCCTTCCCCACAGCCCTGCCTTGCCCCACAGCCCTGGCACTGCCCCACAGCCCTGCCTTGCCCCACAGCCCTGGCACTGCCCCACAGCCCTGCCCTGGCACTGCCCCACATTCCTGGCACCCTGTCCTGGGGAGCAGCAGCTCCTCCTGTCTGCACCCAACCCAGGGCAGGAAGCTTTGCAGAAAAGGAAATGGTTTGAGCTGGTTTGAACTAGTTTGAACTGGTTTGAAGTGGTCCAGCCCAAGGGAGGTGAGCAATGTACAGAGAGCAGCATCAGTGCAGCAGCAGCTGCACCAGGAACCAGGATCCACTGCAGATTTTGGGGCCAGCTGGGACAAGGCCACCCTTGTGAGTGGGATTGGCCCTTCCAGACATGGCAGGAAGGAACATTTCATTGTCCCTTATTGTGGCTTTACAGGTGAGACATTGCTTTATAGGAGAGGCTTGTGATTCTGCCTTGGGATCCTTTACACTCAACATGTTTTCTCTTTGACATTGCATCCAAACACCAGCAGGATCTGATGGGCTCTGAGCACAGAACCACAGAGGAGTTTGTGCTGGGAGGGATATTTTAAAGGTCATTTGGTGGTGTTCTTTAAGCATCCTAGGTGGGAATGCCAGAACAGTGGGGTTTGGGTGTAAAGTGCCAGCGCATTCCTGCCCTGCCTTTGGATGCTCCTTCTCACAGGTGTATCTGCAGCAGCTGTGGAACCCTGCTGGAAAGCTGGAGGGAAACCCCAAACTGCCTCTGTTGCTACTGCAAAAGCCCTAAACCCAGACAAAAGGTCTCATTGTGCAGGAGCTGAGATCCCTCCTCCTGGGGCAGGTGTGCAGCTGGTTCTGTCTCCCCAGGAGTCCATGGCACCACAGTGCCCATCCTGAAGCTGCAGCCAGGACCCCAGGCCAGGGAGGGATGTGCTCCCCAGAGCCCTGAAAAGGAGATTTCACTCCCTGGAGCCCTTACCTGAACAACAGCAAATCTCTGTAAAACCTTCCCTTGGGGCTGAGGGCATGAGCCCTGACTCCCAGGGCAGCCAAATTTCAACGTGTTACTCCTTTAAAACACGGCTGAAAAGCCTCTCCTGCTTTGGCCCTGGCTGCTGGGGTGGGAATCTGGGGGCTCAGGCAGCCCTGTGGCAGCACAAGTCTCTCCCTCCAGCCCCTGGAGCTGGTCTCTGATGGAAATCAGCAGCACACACGTTCATTGTGCTGTTGGTGAAGTGTGCACAGGGCACAGCAGGGCAGGAAATGCAATTTCAGTTTAGGCTTTTGAACTGGAGCTTAATTATACCCCAGAATTTACTCTGCCCTTCACACAGGGCTCTAGCTAGACCAAGATTAATTATGCTGTGGAGATCTCTCCCCCTCTGGCCTAACTTTCTCTAACTGGTTGCCTGTGTATTTTGACTGGGCAATAAACCATTTTCCGAGGACAGGAAAACTCCAATTTCTCTTTGCTATTAGCAGTACGGGCTTTTCCTGACTGGGAAGGTTCATCAATTACACCAACATAATTACCATATAACCATACTACAGTAATTATTTCACTATAGCTCTTCCTGTAGTGGCTGCTATTGAATAAAGTAGCTTTTCCAATATACCTTAAATCTATTTCCCAGCAACATCAGCTAAATCAAAACATGTGCTGTTACTGAGAACAGGCACTTTGTGCTGGGGGTTTGCTGCAGACAGCAAAGCTGCAGAGCTGCAGCAGCAGAGCAGCAGGGCAGGGCAGGGCTGGGCAGGGCTGGGCTGGGCAGGGCTGGGCAGGGCTGGGCTGGGCAGGGCTGGGCAGGGCTGGGCAGGGCAGGGCTGGGCAGGGCTGGGCAGGGCTGGGCTGGGCTGGGCTGGGCTGGGCAGGGCAGGGCTGGGCAGGGCAGGGTAGGGAGCCCTGCAGGCTGCCCACGGTGCTCTGGGCTCTCCGAGGAGGGGACACAGCACCACAGCTCAGGGCTCAGGGGGGTTTGGACACTGCCCCCAGGCATGGGCTGGCAATGTGGGGTGCCCTGAGAAGGGCCAGGAGCTGGGCCCCAAATCCTTGGGGCTCCTTCCAGCTGGACGACTCTGTGATTCTGTTATTCCATGATTTCCTTGAGGAGACATGTTTGAGCTCTGTTGTTGTTGGTAGTAGAGCATCTTCCAAGGGAGAGCAGCACCCCAGGCTGGTGCTGGACATGGTGGGTGGGGCTGGCCCTGCGGCTGGGAGGGGATGAGCCATGGCCAGGATGAGCCATGCCCAGGATGAGCCATGCCCAGGATGAGCCAGTCCAAACATTAGCCCATAACACATGGCCAGTGTGGAGTGATCAAACCTGCACATTGCTTCTGCCAGCACTTGGTAAAGGATGGAAAACCCATCCAGAGGTTCTGTGGCGTGGGAAGGATCCAGGGGATGAACCTCCTGTCCCAGCTGGTGCCATGTGGTGTCCACTGGGGTTTTGCTTTATTCCCCTGGATACCCAAAGTGTGACACTGCCGGGTGTGTGTGACACTGCTATGTGTGTGTGACAGCTGGGTGTGTGTGTGTGACACTGCTGGGTGTGTGTGACACAGCTGGGTGTCCCTGGCACTGCTGGGTGTGTGTGTGTGTGACACTGCTGGGTGTGTGTGTGACACAGCTGGCTGTGTGTGACACTGCTGGCTGTCCCTGGCACTGCTGGGTGTGTGTGTGTGTGACACTGCTGGGTGTGTGTGTGACACAGCTGGCTGTGTGTGACACTGCTGGCTGTCCCTGGCACTGCTGGGTGTGTGTGTGTGTGACACTGCTGGGTGTGTGTGTGACACAGCTGGCTGTGTGTGACACTGCTGGCTGTCCCTGGCACTGCTGGGTGTGTGTGTGTGTGACACTGCTGGGTGTGTGTGTGACACAGCTGGCTGTGTGTGACACTGCTGGCTGTCCCTGGCACTGCTGGGTGTGTGTGTGTGTGTGACACTGCTGGGTGTGTGTGTGACACAGCTGGGTGTCCCTGGCACTGCTGGCTGTCCCTGGAACTGCTGGGTGTGTGTGGCACCAGGGTGCCCTGGGCTGCCCAGGGCAGAGCCCAGCTGTGCTCACATCTGGCAGGCTGGCTCCCAGCCCGGGGCACGGGCAGCAGCAGCCGCTGTCCCCGCTGTGGGTGCTGGCACAGCCGTGTGTGACAGCCGGGCTCTGCAGCCTGGGCTGCTCTGGCTGCCCCCTCTGGCACCGATTCCTTCAGATTCCCCTTTCCTGCTCCCCAGACTCTGCCCTGCCCTGGTCAGTGACTCTGAACTCCACACAGTGTCACAAGTTCTCCTCCCAGCTCAGGCACACAAACCAATCCTTTCCCAGCCCAGAGCCAAGGACACGCTGCAGCTCCAGCCCCAAAAAGAGCAACCAGAGAATGAGGAGAGAATGTGGGAGGGTGGGAGTGCAGAGCCTGGAGCTGGGATGGGACAATGAACCCAGGGTGGGAATGGACCCAAACTGATCCAAGTGTGGAACTCCTGCCTGGGATCCGCCCTGGGTGTAACCACAGCCGGGCTCTGCACTGCCCAAGGGGGATCCTGTGAAGGGTTTAATAAATCCCTGCTTTATTCCTTCAGCTCTGCCAGCCTCTGCTCCAGGAGCCTCTCCAGGCATGAACACCCAGATATCCTTGTTTTCAGATCTGATGTGGAAAAGTCAAGATGAATGGCACGAAGAATCAGAACTGGGGAACAACTCTTTATTGTTTCTCCATCCTAAGGACTGGGGGTCACTGAACAAATAGTCTAACAGTGGATTTAAAATAAAAACAGAGTTTAATTAGTAGAACTGCTCTTCCACATAATCCATAATTAAACACAGAGCTGAGAGCCATGGGAGGGTTTGGAAAATAAAAATATAGATATACTCCAAATAATTGCATGCATTCAGGACAAAAAGATCCACAAACTAATTGGGTTGTGAACAGAAGGTGAAATTGTGTCTCCACTGAAGCCTGTGCTAACATTCAATTTATGTTAATTAGACCCACATTTAACACCTCCGAGGCAGTGCTGAGCACACAGGTGTAAGTTAATGGAACAGGACACACTGACTTTCACTTTCTGATGCCTATTTGTATTTATATGTTTGGTATTAATTAATGAAACTGTATTTCTGTTTATATACAACTTACTGAAAGCTTCCTCGTGGGTCCAGAAAATCCTTCTTTAAGCACGCCTTGCATTCAGCCCTTTTTAATCCTGGTCCACTCAGGGAAATGTCCTTTACTCAGACAAACCTCTCACCTTTCTAAATCCACCTGTAATGTGAGGAAAGGGACAAACTCAAGTTTTTATGTCCCTGTGAATGGAGCCAAATGCAGAGCCAAACTGCAGATAATGCTCTCCTTCTCTTTCCCCCTGGATTTCCCCAGTGCCATACTCTCTTTCTTTGCTGAGCTGCTCGGGCAGCACTGATTGCAGCCAACACTTTGGACCTGGCACAAACAGCAGATTAGGGAGGAGAGCCCTCCTGGAAGGAGCAGTGTGTCCCTGCAGGCGCTGCCTCCCCTCTGAGCAGCCATGGCTCAGCTCTGAGAGCACAGCACAAAATAATGAGCTCATTTGTTGTTTGTTTGTTTTTCCCTCTTGGCAGGGCAGCCAGCAACCAAGAAAGAAGCCTTTATTCTTCATGGATGATCAAATGGCTGATTCAGCCCCGAGAGCCTCGTTCTTCAGAGTGCTTTGCCTTTGCTGGGCCAGGAGGGCTCCGTCCCCTTGGCCAGCAGAGCCAAGCACCAGGTGAGCCCTGCAGGAGCCCCAGGGAGCAGAGCCTGGCCCGGCTGTGCCCGTGGCTCTGAGCAGAGCAAAGGGAGGGCTCCAGAGGCACTCCCTGGGGGTGGGGTGTCCTGGGCTCCCCTCACACCCAGCACCCCTTGTTGGGGGTGTCCTGAGCATCTCTCACACCCAGCACCCCTTGTTGGGGGTGTCCTGGGCTCCCCTCACACCCAGCACCCCTCAGGTGTGGTGTCCATTTCCCTGCACACCCCTCACCCTCCCAGCAGCAGACACAGCCATGGAACTGTGGAATTGTCACAGTCAAGGTCACTGACTCAGCACGACACCGTGTTCAGCAGAGCCACCCCTCCAGTGCCACACCCAGACATTTCTTGGACATTTCCTGGCAGTGGGGACTCCACTGCTGTCCTGGGCAGCCCCTGCCCATGCTTGGAAACATGTTCTGTGAAAAAATTTCCAAACATGCCACATAAACATCCCCTGGTGGTTGAGGCCATTCCCTCTTGCTGTGCTTTTCGTTACCTGGAGGAGAGACCAGCACACACCTGGCTGCTGCCAGGGAGCTGTGGGAAGGGCAGGAGTGGGAATGGCCATTCCACTTCAGAGGAGTCCACAAACAACAGCTCAAGTGCCCAAGAGATGTTCGAATATATGTAACATCTAAAGGAGTCCCTGGATATTTCTAGAATCAACAGACACGTTGTTTTGGGGTTGTTGTTTTTTGGGGGTTTTAAAATTATTTTAAAGAAAAAGTCTCCACCTGCTCTTTAAGTCTGTTCCATATTTTCCCTGCCACTCCAGCAAAGCTGGGCTGGGGCTTGGATGTTGTCTCAGGTGTGCTGAGCACCTGCAGCAGCCCAGGTGAAAGGGCTCAGGGAGCCCAGGGGGGAGGTGGGGACCTCCCCAAGAGCTGCAGCCTTGGCTCCGGGGGAGGTGGAGGAGGCACAGCGATGGCAGCAGATGGGAAATGGCAGCACGGAGAGGGACAGCCCTGCTGAGGGAAAAGCCACTGGTGCAGGGGAGTGAAAACATCAGGGGTTTGGCAGGTGAATGAAAACACCAGGGAGATGGGGTGAATTAATTGTGTCATTAATTGTGTCAATTAACATAGTGCTGGCTCTTCACACCCACGCTGGCCCAGCCCTTGCCCTGCAGTTTCTGGGTGTGACTCCAGCAATGACCATTGCTCTGCAAGGACCGAGCTCATTAAGGCACACGGAATGCCAGCTCCTCCCCCTGCTCTCAGGGTGTTAGATACACCTGCATTAATCTTGTCCTTTATATTGTATCCTAAAAATACAAATTACCCAGCTGTGTACACCTGAGAGGAACATTTGCTTGAGCTCACTAAATGCAGCTTTGTTTTACAAACTTGCCTTTGTCTCCAGAAGTCTCAAAGGTACCCAAAACCTCACTCAGCTCTGGATAATCGCCTGATTTCCAGGGACATGGCAGAGGTGGGAAGAGCAGTGGGAGGATTCTGATGCATTCCAGCCTGAGATGGCTTTATAGACAGCCAGAGGGATTCTCTACCTTGAGTTCACTCTCCAGATTAATTTCATTTCTCCATGGAACATTCCCCAGATCTGCCTTGATTCCCAAGAGGAGCTGAAGGAGCCTCCCCAGGCTTGAACTGCTGGTCTGGAGCCTTTCCCAGGTGAAGGAACCACCTCAGGAACACGTGGGGAAAGAGCTGCACTGGGAATGGGGCAGCAGAGCTGGGGAACAGCGGGTGGCACAGGCAGGGGGCAGGGAGAAATGCTGGAGAGATCCAGTCCAGGATGGATGATGGATGATGGATGATAGATGGATGGATGATGGAGGGATGGATGGATGATGGATGGATGATGGATGGATGGATGATGGATGGATGATGGATGATGGATGATAGATGGATGGATGATGGAGGGATGGATGGATGATGGAGGATGGATGATGGATGGATGATGGATGGATGGATGGATGGATGGATGGATGGATGGATGGATGGATGGATGGATGGATGGATGGATGGATGGATGGATGGATGGATGATGGATGATGGATGGATGATGGATGGATGGGGATGGATGGATGATGGATGGATGGATGGATGGATGGATGGATGGATGATGGATGGATGGATGGATGGATGGATGGATGGATGGATGGATGGATGGATGGATGGATGGATGATGGATGATGGAGGATGATGGATGGATGGATGGATGGATGATGGATGGAGGATGATGGATGGATGGATGGATGATGGATGGATGGATGATGGATGGGATGGATGATGGATGGATGGATGGATGGATGGATGGATGGATGGATGATGGATGATGGATGGATGGATGGATTGTTTGATGGATGGATGGATGGATGATGGATTATGGATGGATGGATGATGGATGGATGGATGATGGATGATGGATGGATGGATGATGGATGGATGGATGATGGATGGATGGATGATGGATGATGGATGGATGGATGATGGATGGATGGATGATGGATGATGGAGGATGGATGATGGATGGATGGATGGATGATGGATGGATGATGGATGGATGATGGATGGATGATGGATGATGGAGGATTGATGGATGATGGATGATGGATGATGCATGGATGATGGATGGATGGACAGATAACTGGGTGGCTAATTGCCTGGCTAATTGGATGGATAATAGAATGCCTGGACACTTTAGGCAGGAGAGGGCTTTTGGCTCTGAGCATGGCACTGAACCATTCTTTTTTGATTTGTTTCAGAAATGTATGAGCCAGAAGGAGCATTAGTAGCCCAAAGCAAAGGCTGGTAAAACAAACAGCTGAGACAAAAACCTCCCTTGGTTCCACTCCCTGATATTATCTCCTCTCCATCCCAGCCTCCTGCTGCTCACCCATCTCCCTGTGGCAGCTGCAGGGGTGGGTGCAGTCCCAAAGCACCAAAATGCTGCTTTTTTCCCCGCCAGGCTGTCAGGCACAGGACCACGAGCCCCTCATGGCTCTGTGCTCCCCAGCAGGGCTGCAGCTCCCGGGCACTGCTCTGGGCTGGCCCTGCTTCATCCCCACCCAGCTACCCCGAGGGTCTGGCTGGGTCACCAGAGCAGGTCCTGCCCCAGCCAGCAGCACTGGGAGCAGCAGAACACCTGGGCTGGGTCAGCCTGGGGACACCTGAGAGCCAGGGACACCCTGGGGGCACCATGTGTCACCTGAGAGCCAGGGACACCCTGGGGGCACCATGTGACACCTGAGAGCCAGGGACACCCTGGGGACACCATGTGTCACCTGAGAGCCAGGACAGTCTCCTGGGGCTGCCACAAGGGGTGAGGTAGAAGCTGCTGCCCTGCTGGTTTCCCTCCCAGCAGCCCTGGCACAGGAGTGTTAACTGGAGTTTTCACTTCACTCCCTTGAGAAATAATCTGGTGATTGTGAATTCTGTTTCTCCTAACAATATTTGATCAGGAAATTGATAACATTTAATGGACTATGGCTTACGGAAGGGGATTTTTTTTTAACTATATTGAAGTCAGGAGGGATTTTACTAGTTTCCTATAGTGAGTTATTCACAAAATCACAAAATCATTGAGGCTGGATAGACTTTTAAGCTCATCAAGTCCAACCACCACCACGATCATCACTAAATTATGTCCTCAAGTGCCATATCCACATATTTTTTAAATACTCCTAGGGATAGTGTCACCATCACTGCCCTGGGCAGTCTTTGCCAGAGCTGGACAACACTTTTTGGGAGGAAAAAAACAACTTCCTAATATTCAATGAAAACCTGCCCTGGTGAAGTTGAGGCCGTTTCCTCTCTGCTGCTGGGAGAAGCTCAGCTCCACCAGGGGAGCTCCAGCCTGGCTGGGCCTGGGCAGATGGGTGGGGTTGGGCTGAGCCCGGTTCAGGCTGAGCCTCCAGCCAGCACACCCTGAGCTCAGCCCAGCAGGACCCAGCTCTGCTCAGAGCCTGGCCCAGCCCAGCACACCCTGAGCTCAGCCCAGCAGATCCCAGCACACCCTGAGCTCAGCCCAGAAGGACCCAGCTCTGCTCAGAGCCTGGCCCAGCCCAGCACACCCTGAGCTCAGCCCAGCAGGACCCAGCTCTGCTCAGAGCCTGGCCCAGCCCAGCACACCCTGAGCTCAGCCCAGCAGGACCCAGCTCTGCTCAGAGCCTGGCCCAGCCCAGCACACCCTGAGCTCAGCCCAGAAGGACCCAGCTCTGCTCAGAGCCTGGCCCAGCCCAGCACACCCTGAGCTCAGCCCAGAAGGACCCAGCTCTGCTCAGAGCCTGGCCCAGCCCAGCACACCCTGAGCTCAGCCCAGCAGATCCCAGCACACCCTGAGCTCAGCCCAGCAGATCCCAGCACACCCTGAGCTCAGCCCAGCAGAACCCAGCACACCCTGAGCTCAGCCCAGCAGAACCCAGCACACTCTGAGCTCAGCCCAGCAGGACCCAGCACACCCTGAGCTCAGCCCAGCAGATCCCAGCTCTGCTCAGAGCCTGGCCCAGCCCAGCACACCCTGAGCTCAGCCCAGCAGATCCCAGCTCTGCTCAGAGCCTGGCCCAGCCCAGCACACCCTGAGCTCAGCCCAGCAGATCCCAGCTCTGCTCAGAGCCTGGCCCAGCCCAGCACACCCAATGAGCCCCTGAAAGCAAACAAACCTGTGAAGGCTCTGCAGGACCAGCCAGAGATTTTAACCAGCCACAAGTGAGAAAAGGGGTTTTGCCCTCAAGGCAGTGCCGTGGAGCAGGGGAAGGAAAGGTGACAATTCTCTGTCCCCCTGCACAGCCACATCCCCAGCCAAAGGGGAGCACAGGGACATCCCCTCCTGCTCCTGCCACCGGCAGGAAATCAGCGCTCACCCTTCACCCTCAGCCACACAAATTAATTCTTTGCACTGCGAAAATAATTTAGAGAATTTCATTCAAGGCTCTGGAGAGCAATTTTTAATTTTTCTTTCAGCGACATTGTAAACCTCTCTGCCTCAGACTGGATAAAAGTGATGAATTTTAAATACGTGTGACGCATTCATCTTCCACTTGGTGAGGTGACCGCAGTGCTCGTTTATAACCAACCACGGCGACACCTTCCATGGAATCCAGGATGAATAGAAGGGCTGAAAATAATCCATTCTGGAATAATTGTGTTCTGCTGACTAAGGAGCTCCGATTTGCAATTTATCTTCACATTTGCTATTCTAAATCTGCCAGCAATTAGTTTTTCTCTGCGTACAGGAGCGTGAGCAGGCCACCGGCAGGAGAAGGATGTGCTGCATCCTGGCAGTACCGCATCCCAAAATCCTGAGGAGCTGTGAACAGGCTGTGAACAGGCTGCGATCTCCTCTGCACAAAACGGGACGGCAGCCGCGGGGAGAGCAGCAGAGGGAAATCAGCTGTAATATTTCAGCAGTTTTTCTACAATCTTAACCCTTGTTGTGACGGAAATCAGGTGTAATATTTCAGCAGTTTTTATACAATGTTAACCCTTGTTGTGACGGAAATCAGGTGAAACTATTTCAGTAGTTTTTATACAATGTTAACCCTTGTTGTGACGGAAATCAGGTGAAACTATTTCAGCAGGTTTTATACAATGTTAACCCTTGTTCTGCCGAGACACAGGTGTGTCCTCCCATCCTGCCTCACACCTGTGACCTGTGTTTCTGTTTAGGTAGTGAGTGAAACAGAATGTGCCCGATATACAAGCAGGGTATTTAGAAATGAGCAGGCTCTAGAAACGTGCCTGTCTCATCTCCCTGCTCGCAGGCAGGTGAGGCAGCAGGTGTGGCTCAGGTGGGGCAGCAGTGGCTCAGGTGAGGCAGCAGGTGTGGCTCAGGTGGGGCTGCAGGTGTGGCTCAGGTGGGGCCGCAGTGGCTCAGGTGGGGCAGCAGGTGTGTCTCAGGTGGGGCTGCAGGTGTGGCTCAGGTGGGGCTGCAGTGGCTCAGGTGGGGCTGCAGTGGCTCAGATGGGGCTGCAGGTGTGGCTCAGGTGGGGCTGCAGTGGCTCAGGTGGGGCAGCAGTGGCTCAGGTGAGGCAGCAGGTGTGGCTCAGGTGGGGCTGCAGTGGCTCAGATGGGGCTGCAGGAGCTCAGGTGGGGCAGCAGGTGTGGCTCAGATGGGGCTGCAGGAGCTCAGGTGGGGCAGCAGGTGTGGCTCAGGTGGGGCAGCAGGTGTGGCTCAGGTGGGGCTGCAGTGGCTCAGGTGGGGCTGCAGGGGCTCAGGTGGGGCAGCAGGTGTGTCTCAGGTGCGGCTGCAGGGGCTGCCCAGCAGCTCCAATGTGCTCCAGGTCACTCCTGCAGCACCGGAAGAGAAACTGCAGCTGTGCTTGTGCCAGGGGGGAGCTCGGTCCTGTAAGCAACACACCTGCTGCACAGGTAACACAACTGTACAGGTAAAACATCACCTGTACAGGTAACCCACTTCCTGTACAGTAACATACCTCCTGTACGGGTAACACACCTGTACAGTAACACACCTGCTGTACAGTAACACACCTCCCGTACAGTAACACAACTTCTATACAGGCAACACACCTCCTGTACAGGTAACACACCTCCTGTACAGGTAATACACCTGTACAGTAACACACGTGCTGTATAGTAACACACCTGTATAGGTAACACACCTCCTGTACAGGTAATACACCTCCACAGTAACACACCTGCTGTACAGGTAGCACACCTCCACAGTAACACACCTGCTGTACAGTAAAACACCTGTACAGTAACACTCCTCCTGTACAGGTAACACACCTGAACAGGTAACACATCTGTGTAGGTAAAACATCACCTGTACAGGTAAAATATCTGCTGCACAGTAACACACCTGCTGTGCAGTAACACACCTGCATGGTAACAAACCTGTACAGTACCATACCTGCTGTGCAGTAACACACCCCCTGTACAGTAACACACCTGTATAGGTAAAACATCACCTGTACAGGTAACACAACCACTGTACAGTAACACACCTGCACAGTAACATACCTGTTGTACAGGAAGACACCTGTACAGTAATACACCTGCTGTGCAATAACACACCTGTACACTAACACACCTGCACAGGTGACACCTCCTGTACAGTAACACACCTGCACAGGTAACACACCTCCTGTACAGGTAACATGTCCCTACCATGGCAGGGTTGGGATGAGATGGGCCTTCAGTCTCTTCCAGCCCAAACCCTTCTGGGGTTCTGGGTGGCAGCAATGCCAGGAGGGGTGGCAGGTGTCAGAAAGTGGGGGTGGGACATGGGACCACGCATGTCTGGATCCAGAGGAACCAGAATAAACAAAACACCCGAATGTGAATTTTTCCATTAACTGTGGAAATCATACAGTACTTTGTTATTAAAAAAAAAAAAAAAAAAAACAAAAAACAAAAAACAAAAAAAAAAAAAAAAAAAAAAAAAAAACAACCAAAAAACCCAAAAAACAAAACAAAAACAAAAACAAAAACAAAAACACCCCCAAAAACAAAAAATCCCCCAAAACCCCACTACTCAAACCGCAAAGTCACAAGGATTTGCAAGGCAGAGAAGGCAAAAGGACAGACAAACCCATTGTTTGTTCCTTTACTGTGTGGAAGCAGCAGAAGGATAAAAGAGCTGGTTCTTTGGATTGTCCATTAGCCTAGGATCATTTTCTCAGAGCAGACACAGGAACGATGGAAAACTCTTCCCATAAACCTGAGGGATCTTTTACATTCTACATGTTGCGGCTCAGCCATGGGCACAGAGAGCTCAACACCACCGGGAGGATTTCCAAAGATTAGTGTGGGCATGTGTCCTGGTTTGTAACCATGGTGTGCCCCAATTAACACACACTTTTCCCAGAAAATCCCTCTGTGCGAGTCTCAGGTGCTGCTGCTGCTGCCGTCCGTGGGGGAGGATTGGGGATTTCTCCTCCGGAATTCGCTCAGCAGGTTCTGCTGCTTTAGCTTCTCAGAGGTAAACCCGTGGCCGGAGCTTCTTTAAAATTCATCGTCTTGTTTTTCCCTTAGAAGATCAGAGTGCATTCCAGCGAAGCAGCAGAGATGTGCTCACAATGTGACTGCAGGAACAGGCAGCCTGGCTGGAGCCAGGGCTGCCGGGGCACTCCCAGCCTGCGGCCACAGCGACACAAATGCTCCCTGGCACCTGGGCACGCATCCTCCGGGGGACAGGGGCGGCGACAGAGCCAGACCTGTGCTAGGGCTGAACAGAGTGACAGCGAGCAGCCTCACTGCCCTGGTTTGGCTTGTTGTAACCTTGGAAAAACTAAAAACCCCACAGGGTTTTAGAGTTGCAGAGTTCAGAAGTCAGGATATAACAGGACTGGAGCAAACCAAGGCATGGCAGGCACGTGTCCCCCAGCAGCAGAGGGGGAAATGTGACCTGCAGGGGAAGGGGGAGATGGAGCAGGGACTGTGTGCCCTCGGACAGGAGGGGCTGTGTGCCCTCGGATAGGATGGGCTTTGTATCCCGGGACAGGAGGGACTGTGTGCCCTCGGATAGGATGAGCTGTGTATTCCGGGACAGGAGGGGCTGCTTGTCCCGGGACAGGAGGGGCTGTGTCCCAGGACAGGAGGGGCTGTGTGTCCCAGGACAGAGGGGCTGTGTGTCCCGGGACAGGAGGGGCTGTGTGTCCCAGGACAGGAGGGGCTGTGTGTCCCGGGACAGGAGGGGCTGTGTGTCCCGGGACAGGAGGGGCTGTGTCCTAGGATAGGAGGGGCTGTGTGTCCCAGGACAGAGGGGGTGTGTCCCGGGACAGGAGGGGCTGTGTGTCCCAGGACAGAGGGGCTGCGTGTCCCGGGACAGGAGGGGCTGTGTCCCAGGACAGAGGGGGTGTGTCCCGGGACAGGAGGGGCTGTGTGTCCCAGGACAGAGGGGCTGCGTGTCCCGGGACAGGAGGGGCTGTGTGCCGGGGCAGGAGGGGCTGTGTGTCCCGGGACAGGAGGGGCTGTGTGCCCTAGGACAGGAGGGGCTGTGTGTCCCAGGACAGAGGGGCTGTGTGTCCCGGGACAGGAGGGGCTGTGTCCTAGGATAGGAGGGGCTGTGTGTCCCAGGACAGAGGGGGTGTGTCCCGGGACAGGAGGGGCTGTGTGTCCCCGGACAGAGGGGCTGCGTGTCCCGGGACAGGAGGGGCTGTGTGCCCTAGGACAGGAGGGGCTGCATGTCCCGGGACAGGAGGGGCTTTGTGTCCCGGGACAGGAGGGGCTGTGTGCCCTAGGACAGGAGGGGCTGTGTGTCCCGGGACAGGAGGGGCTGTGTGCCCTAGGACAGGAGGGGCTGTGTCCCGGGACAGGAGGGGCTGCGTGTCCCGGGAAGGAGGGGCTGCGTGTCCCGGGACAGGAGGGGCTGTGTCCCAGGACAGAGGGGCTGCGTGTCCCGGGACAGGAGGGGCTGTGTCCCAGGACAGAGGGGCTGCGTGTCCCGGGACAGGAGGGGCTGTGTCCCGGGACAGGAGGGGCTGTGTGTCCCGGGACAGGAGGGGCTGTGTGTCCCGGGACAGGAGGGGCTGCGTGTCCCGGGACAGGAGGGGCTGTGTCCCGGGACAGGAGGGGCTGCGTGTCCCGGGGCAGGAGGGGCTGTGTGTCCCAGGACAGGAGGGGCTGTGTGTCCCGGGACAGGAGGGGCTGTGTCCCGGGACAGGAGGGGCTGTGTGTCCCAGGACACCGTCCCCCGTGCAGGAGGGCTCAGCCACAGCGGCTGCGTGCCCTGGAGCATCCCGCCTGCAGGATCCCAGCTTCCCCAGCCGTGCTGTGTCCAGCGGGAAGAGGGAGGCTGAGAAGCTCCATGTGCCACTTGCCGATGTCGTGATGCAACAAGAAAATCCATCTTTTCTGCTCTTATGACAGTTGACAAGATTGTATGGAATTTTTTTGCTACTCGAAGTATGATTTTAATCATGAAAGTTGTGATTTGTAATTCTAATATTTACACAGAAAGCTCTTTTTCTTATGTCTCTCTCTGTAAAGCAATATTGGAATCAAAGTGAGGGTTTCATTTCATACAGCTTTGAAGTTGATCCTTTTGACATTTCACATTTCCATGTCACGCTTTTAATTATGAAAAAGAAGTTTCACTCATGATCACTTCATTTTTTGGGTATTTCCTTCACTGTTTCTTCCTCACCTCCGTCAGCAAACACAGGGAGAAGATGGGAGCAGGAAGAGTTGTGTGTGTGAGGGATTTGCCCGGCCCGGGAACAGCTTTATCCTGGCTCTGGAGAACGCCACGAGCGTACGGAGCTGTGGAGTGGTTTGGGTTGGGAGCGAGGTTAAATCCCGTTAATTCCCGTTATATCCACTGAGCCCTGCCGTGGGCAGGGACACCTCCCGCTGTCCCAGGGTTAATCCCGAGGGACAGAGCCCAGGGCAGGGCTGGTTCTGGTTCAGAGCATCCCATCCCCAGTCCCGGGGGAAGGCAGCCCCTCCCCGGCTCTGGCGCTCTGCGCGGTGCCCTGGGGCTGGAGATGCTCCCTAAAATTCCGGGCACCAGGAGAGAAGCGGCTCCTCTAACAAAGCGCCACATCCTCGCTGGCACTCCTCGGGCACAGCGCGGCTGGGCTGGCTCTTCTTGGGAACAGTGACTGGCTCTGCGGGCAAGCACAGCTGTGCACAGCGAATTGAGTTTTCAAGAGCCGATACAAAAGTGACTTTTGTGCCTGAACAAATGACTGGGAATTTAAAGCCTCTTTTCCTCCCTGGGGAGCAAAGGGGTCGCTCCCACAACTTCTCTCCTTCCTTCTCCTTCCGGCCATTCCATAACACAGAAATGTCAGAGCCCAACCTTTAATTACTCAGAGCAAACTTCAGAGCCGAGCGAGCCCTGGGGACCCGCACAGTTCATCTAAAGGTCCCGGGTGGTTTTCCCTGGATGTTGCCGGGTCCGGGGAAGGCAGGCTGCTCACGGCGGGGCTCTGCTCCTGCTCTGGGAGCACAGACCCGGCGCCCGCGGGTTGCATTTATTTGAGGGGGCATTCTCTCTCCTGGGCTGTGACAGGAGCTCTGCAAGCTCCGGGTTACGCACGGTTAGCTCGGGATTGTCACCGGAGCGGGGACACGCGGGGCTGCGGGAGCGCGCCGGGAGCGAGGGAGGAGGAGGAGGAGGAGGAGGAGGAGGAGGAGGGGCAGCGGGGATGCAGATGATGTTGGTGATGCGGGATGATGTTGGTGATGAGGGATGATGTTGGTGGTGCGGGATGATGTTGGTGATGCGGGATGATGCTGGTGATGCAGATGATGTTGGTGATGAGGGATGATTTTGGTGATGAGGGATGATGTTGGTGATGAGGGATGATGGTGATTCGGGATGATGTTGGTGATGCAGATGATGTTGGTGATGAGGGATGATGTTGGTGGTGCAGATAATGTTGGTGATGCAGATGATGTTGGTGATGCAGATGATGTTGGTGATGCGGGATGATGTTGGTGATGAGGGATGGTGTTGGTGATGAGGGATGATGTTGGTGATGCAGATGATGTTGGTGATGCAGATGATGTGGGTGATTCGGGATGATGTTGGTGATGCAGATGATGTTGGTGATGCAGATGATGTTGGTGATTCGGGATGGTGTTGGTGATGAGGGATGATGTTGGTGATGCAGATGATGTTGGTGATGCAGATGATGTTGGTGATGCAGATAATGTTGGTGATGCAGATGATGTTGGTGATTCGGGATGGTGTTGGTGATGAGGGATGATGTTGGTGATGCAGATGATGTTGGTGATGCAGATGATGTTGGTGATGCAGATAATGTTGATGATGAGGGATGATGCTCGTGCCCGGCGGTGGACGGCGCTCGGGGCAGCCGCGCTTGTGTAACTGCATGAATAAAACATGAACCACCACCGAGACACTCCGGGGACAGACACGGGGTTCCCGGCAGCGCCCCGAGCCCCTCCCGCGCTGGGCTCAGCTCTGCCAGCACAGCCCGGAGGGGTGACCCCAACCCCGGCCCAGACCCGGCTGCTGCTGCATAAAAGGGAACGGGGGGACCCTGCAGGGTGTCCGACCCCAAGAGCTCGGGGGTGACATCCCCCTGTCCGTGGGAAAGCTCTGGGACATTTCTGGGACAGCCTGGGACTGCTCTGGGACAGTCTGGGACAGTTCTGGGACAGCTCTGGGACAGCCTGGGACATCACAGGGACAGTCTGGGACAGCACAGGGACAGCTCTGGGACATCACAGGGACAGTCTGGGACACCACAGGGACAGCTCTGGGACAGCTGGGATAGCACAGGGACAGCACAGGGACAGGTCTGGGACAGCTGGGATAGCACAGGGACAGCACAGGGACAGGTCTGGGACAGCCTGGGACAGTTCTGGGACGGCTCTGGGACAGTTCTGGGACAGCCTGGGACAGCACAGGGACAGTCTGGGACAGCCTGGGACAGCTCTGGGACAGCTGGGATAGCACAGGGACAGCCCAGGCACTGTCTGTGCATCACAAAAGGAAGTTCTCATCCACCTGTGCTGGAGATGGATCCAGCCTAAGCCCTCACCTTGGGAGCACACGTGGAGAGTGCAGCACTTTGCCTGGCAGAGTTACCAGCACACACCTTTTATTTAGATTGTGTTTATCCATTAAAGGGATAGTGTCACACAAAAAAGAAATAAAAAATAATTTCCAGTCTCCCTGATCCAGAGGGAGTTCATGTGATAAAACATACAAAGGATCAGAGAGCTGTACCTTCTCTTGCTCTGAGTCTGTGTTTTCTAGTACAGCACAGTGGGCAGTGTAATCCCTGCCTGCTGGAAATTGCTGTTCCCAAACCCCACTGCTGTGCTTGTCAGATTAAAACCGTGTTAGAAATCAGGGAGCTGTTGATAAACTGCTGCCATTAATCCTTGCTTTAAAATCATACAATAATCATTTTGGATGCCTCCTAAAGGGCAGCAGTGGAGGTTGTGACTCAGTTTGATTCTTTAAAGGTACAGAGAAAGCAGAATGTGCTGAGTGGAGCCTGCTGGCTCTGCGCTCAGGGAGCACAAAGCTGGGGCTGGCAGGGCCGTGCTGCAGAGCCCAGCACAGCCTCAGTGTCACAGGCACTGACTCACCCAGCCCGGGGCACAGCGCTGGCACCGGGAGCCTGGCTGGGAACAAACAGGCTGAACTGTGCTTGTAACAACGACAAAAAGCAAAAAAAAAAGGGAAGTGAACTGTTCCAGTTGTGCAGCTCCATGTCTGTCTCCCCCTACCCCACAGGAACAGTTCCCTTGTCACCATGGTGGTGGCACTGGGGGGATGAGGATGGTGGGAGGGAAGCAGACAGGCTTGTCCACAGCACTGGGGAAAGTTTCAGTCCTGGCTTGGCTTGGGAGTGGCTCAGGGTCCTGCTGCCCTGGGGGACAGAGGGAGAAGGGCTGGGAGAGCCTGGGGCTCCAGGGGGTCAGACACCAGCAGCTCAGAGAACCTGGAGCAGAGGGTCCTGTGGGACCAGAGGAGCTGCTGGGCCTCCCTCGGGCCCCTTCCAGCAGCCAGCTGGCACTGCTCTCATCCCAGATCACCCTCCTTAGCCACACTCCTTCAGCACCACATCTGGTGCCAAGGAGCCCCTCAGTGACCCAAACCACGGAGCTGGAGCCACTTCCATCCCCTGGGAGACTCCATCCCATAGCTGCAGCCTGGCTTGGCTCAGCTCAGCTCCCTCAGCTGAGGAGAAGCACTGCCAAGGGACAGCTCTGCCACCTGACAGGCACTGAGCACCTGTAACTCCAGCAGGGACTGACAGCGAACCTTCATCTTCCTCCCCTCCCTCACGAGTGGCTGAGGACAGGCCTGAGCCCCGGAGCAGGTGAGGGGTGGAGCAGGTGAGGGGTGGAGCAGGTGAGGGGTGGAACAGGTGAGGGGTGGAGCAGGTGAGGGGTGGAACAGGTGAGGGGTGGAGCAGGTGAGGGGTGGAGCAGGTGAGAGGTGGAGCAGGTGAGGGGTGGAGCAGGTGTTATCTCAGGATGGAGCAGGCACTATCTCAGGATGGATGCACAGAGCATGAGGGGCACTGCTGCCCTCAGGTGCTCAGGTGACTGGGAAAGCAGCCCCTGCCCTGGCTGTGGCACCTGAGCTGGTTCTGAACCTGGGGATCGCAGCTTTAGCCCTGACACTCTCCCTGCCCCTGCATCCCCTGTCCCTGCTGGCAGGAGGCTTTGGGCACATCCCAGTTCTCCTCTCCAGGCTCCCAGTGCCTTCTCCCTCCCAGCCCCTATGCACCTGGAGCCTTTGGGAGCCCAGCCCGGACAGGAACAGACTCAGGACCATCCCCACGGGGCTCCCTCTGCTCCACCACAGAGGAACCTCAGCCACATCTCACTGCCTCCTTCCCTCTGCACGTCCCTGCTGGAGCAGGGGCCCTGCTGTCATCGTGTCATCACCATCAAAAGTGAGCTGGACATTTCTCAATTAGAGGCAAATGTTAATGTAATGGGAGAAGAGATTAAATTATGTACAACTGTTCTGACCCTTCCTGCTATACATCAGAAATGTGGAATAACAGGTCAGGGAATAACCGTGCATATAAAAGAGAAGAATTTCCATCGTTATAAATTCATGAGGATTCATAGGAAAAATTACTTGTTTGTTTATGCAGAAGTGCAATATTGACCTGATTACAGGAATGCCAGGAAACCTCAGAGGAAGCCACAGGGCAGAGGGATCCCAGGCAGAGGCAGCAGGAAGATTAATGCCATCGCTCAGCAGATGTGACAACAGCTACCCTTGGAACATGAAGATATCTCAAAGTTAATGAAGAGATAGGAGCGAGATAATAAAGATAAACATTCCTTGTTGTGTGAGGCTGCCCCGCTGCAGCTCGAGCTGCTGCTAAGGGTTCTTCAAAGTCCTGCTGCTGACAGCCCAGCAAAGGTGAGACCATTCATCTCAACCGGGAGGGGCAGGATGTGGCACCAACACCGATGGCAGTGTCCTTGCCAAGGCAGCAAAAACCTCATTAAAGGAGAAGGGGCAGAGGCTGTGTGAGCAGGAGAGCTGATCCAGGGATGGCAGTGCCCGTGCCAGGCTGGAGGAGCTGGCAGCTCCCCGGGTGGGGACATGGGGGGCAGTGGCACCTCCCCGGCACAGGGGCTGTGTGTGCCGGGCTCCTCAGTCCCGGAGGTCTCAGAGTTCCCTCAGAGCCGGGGCAGGGCAGCAGTGAGACCTGGCCGAGCCCTGCAGCAAAGCTGTGACTGCCGAGGGGCTGCCAGCAGCGCCAGTGCCACCACAGGCAGGGACGGTGCCACTGTGCCACCCTGCCATGGTGTCACCCTGTCACTGTGCCACCCTGCACTGTGCCACCCTGTACTCTGCCACTGTGCCACCCTGCACTGTGCCACCCTGTCACTGCTGAGGGGCTTCCAGCAGCGCCAGTGTCACCACAGGCAGGGACTGTGCCACTCTGCCCCCTGACACAGTGCCACCCTGCCATGGTGTCACCTTGTCACCCTGCCAGCCCCTCCAGCCCTGCTGCCCGTGTGTCACACAGCTGAGCAGTGGCAGGTGTGGCACAGGTTTGGGAGCAGAGGGATGGGCACTCCTGTCCCTGGCACAGGGCACACAGCCCGCAGTGTGGCAGGAGAGGAGACTCCTGCAGGGTGATTGTGAGGGGCTGAGGCTTCTGAGACACCGTCAGGGCTGGGACAGTGCCCTACCTGAACTCCTGGGTGCAGCCCAGAGGAAGCAGTGGGGGGGAGGCTGCACGTGGGGTGTGTGCACAGGGACCCAGAGGGGACACTGTCTGTCTGTGTGTCTGTCTGTGTGTCTGTCTGTGTGTCTATGTGTGTGTGTGTGTCTGTGTGTCTGTGTGTCTGTGTGTGTGTGTCTGTGTGTGTGTGTCTGTGTCTGCCTGTCTGTGTGTCCCTGTGTCTGTGTGTCTATGTCTGTCTGTGTCCCTGTCCCTGTCACTGTTTTCCGGGTGGAAATGTGGAATTTACAGTACACAGCACAGCTTTAGAGCTGCCCTCCCAGCCTGGGGCACACACACAGACACACACACACACAGACACACAGACAGACACACAGACACACAGACACACAGACAGACACACAGACACACACACACAGAGACAGGCACACAGACACACAGACACACACACACTCACACACACACAGACACACACACACACAGACACACACACACACACCCCTGTACACATCAGAGCAGGAGCCTGGGATGTGCCAGTGCAGCAGGCACAGAGCTGCCAGCCAGAGCCCAGCCCCTGCTCGCTGCAGCCTCCAGGGATGAGCACGGCCAGTTCCCTGTCCCCAGACATGCCAGGAGCCCTCGGGGGCACAGGGGACCCTGTCACTGAGGAGTGGCTGGCCAAGCCCTGGATACTTTGTTTTACCTCCCTTCTCCTGCTGCCTCTCCCTGTGCTGCCTCTGGACACACTCCTGGCCCTTGAGGGGACAATTTATGTTTTTATCATCCCTTTTCTTCATTACCCCTTCAGTGCTGCCCCAGTCCCTTCCAGTACCCCCAACGCCACGTGCAAACACTCTGCTCTGTTTCTGTTCCTTTCTGCCACCTCTGCACACAGACAGGGACACTTTCCAGTATCCCAGGCTGCTCCAAGCCCAGGGTCCAACCTGGTCATGCAATAAGATACAGAAATAGGGGATGTGGAAACAGGGACAGAGCCAGAGATGTGACATGAACCATATTCTGGTCAGCTGGGATGGAAAATCTGAGAGGGGAAGGGAAGGGAAGGGAAGGGAAGGGAAGGGAAGGGAAGGGAAGGGAAGGGAAGGGAAGGGAAGGGAAGGGAAGGGAAGGGAAGGGAAGGGAAGGGAAGGGAAGGGAAGGGAAGGGAAGGGAAGGGAAGGGAAGGAAGGGAAGGGAAGGGAAGGAAGGGAAGGGAAGGGAAGGGAAGGAAGGGAAGGGAAGGGAAGGGAAGGGAAGGGAAGGGAAGGGAAGGGAAGGGAAGGGAAGGGAAGGGAAGGGAAGGGAAGGGAAGGGAAGGGAAGGGAAGGGAAGGGAAGGGAGCAGATATCCCAGAGCCCACGTGTCCCTGCAGCTCCCCCCATAAGTGCACTCAATTAGACAATACCACGAGTTACTCCCTGAGCTGATCGAGCCTCCCGAGGCTGCACGGGCAGGTTTTTAACAGAACTCCGACACGGGAGCAAAGCGAGTCGTAACAATTAATTACAGAGGCTGCGGGTGTGCGTGTGACTCTGTTCGTGCCCTTTCGGTCGCTGCCAGATGTGTCATTTGGAGCCATTTCAGTGATTTAATTTCCCCAGCAGTGCGAGCTCCCGGAGCAGCCGATCGGGAGCGGTGGGAGCTGTGCTGGGCTGGACCAGCTGTGGGACATCGGCATTCCCAGCAGGCAGAGCACACGGAGACTCCTCGCCGGGAGTCAAAGACGTGAGAGATAAAATTGCAGAGCCTCGACAGAGAAATCAAGGCGAGCTGTGTATTTTGGGAAGGCTCCATTGTGCGGGGTATTACAAAACACCAATCAGTCGTGGCAATCGTGCTCGGGGAGTCTGAGGGAGCAGCCAGACACCGGCGTGTCCTCTGCATGACAATGAAAGCAGAGGCTGCCCTGATTAAAAATAGAGTGAGAAAGGCATAAACAGGAGCAGCAAGGTAGGAAAACGCCGCTTTCCCATGGCATAGCAGACATGGAAATTCACCGGTTATGGAGCAAAAGAAGGAACAGGACGGGGAGCTGACACAGGGGAGCTGTACAGGGGGCACAGGGACAGGGGCACAGGGACAGGGGGCACAGGGATGGGGGGCACAGGGACAGGGGACACAGGGACAGGGGACACAGGGATGGGGGATACAGGGACAGGGGACACAGGGACAGGGGACACAGGGATGGGGGGCACACGGACAAGGGCACATGGACAGGAGCACAGAGACAGGGGATACAGGGACAGGGGACACCGGGACAGAGGACACAGGGACGGGGGCACAGGAACAGGGGATACAGGGACAGAGGATACAGGGACAGGGGGACAGGGGGACAGGGACAGGGGGCACAGGGACAGGGGGACAGGGACAGGGGATACAGGGACAGGGGGCACAGGAACAGGGGGCACAGGGACAGGGGGCACAGAGACAAGGGATACAGGGACAGGGGCACATGGACAGGGGCACAGGGACAGGCAGATGTAGGGAACGGGCTCCACGCTCCTGCAGAGCAGCCCCTTCTCCACTCCTGCCATTCCCCGCCTGTAGAGCAGCTCTGGCTCACTTGAATTTAATTGAATTTACGCCGGGTGCAGTGCTAAGCGGTGTCTGCAATTACCCAGGCGAATCTTTCGGTGGAGATCGGAGCCGTGCGGATTCAGCAGTGGAACTGTGCCCGAATCCCGGGCTGATCTCAGCACAGTCTGCACCGCAGGAGCCCCGAGTCCACTCCCCCGGGAACTGTCTCGGTCAGAGTCTCCTGTAAACCCATTCTCGTTTGTCACACAAACCCAGGGAGACCTGGCGGGTGAATTTGGGGTGCCGCAGCCTGCCCGTCACTCGGCGGTGCTGGGGCTGCACAGGGAGCGCGGCACTGCAAACGCTGCCCGCCCTTGGGCATCTGCGACTCCAGCTTTAACCATTTGTGGCCAGAAGAGAATCGACTGAATGACCAGCGGGGAGCTCTCCTGTCCGTGTGCTGCTTTCTGCCCCGGGGCTGCGGCACTCGGCTCTGCCTGAGGGTCCCGGGTCATCAGCATCCTTGGATCCCTGCTCACAAAGCACCCATACAGGGTGCCACGATTCCAGGATTCTGTGGCTGTTCTCATTAAATTCCTGAGGAACAAAGAAAACAAAGTTTCATTTTTAACACAAAGTTACCCACTCTGGTATCTGGTAATATTTTTCTTTGAAATGCTCTGCTCTTGCTTGGATGAAGTTAACACCAGCTCGCCATGGGCAGGAATTTACACTCCCGGGTAAATCCTGACCCGGCTGCAGCAGGGGCTCACCTCACAGCTTTACAAAGTAATTAATTAATTCACACATTAAAAATGAGCTCCTGTAGCAAACTGTCCTCCTCCAGTTTGCAGCAGCAGATCACTGGGTGTGTGAGGAGCAAAGGGGACATAAAGTGCCCCATGGCAGGGGGTCACTGAGGGGTCTGGGTGAGAAAGGACCTTAAAGCTCATCCCATCCCACCAGGGACTCCTCCCACTGTCCCAGGCTGCCCCAAATGATGAATAGATTTGCCCTTATTCCCCTGATACAAAGCACATCTGAAAATCTCCCCAGTTCTGTCTTGGCTCTCTCCCACCCATCTCCGTGACCATGAGAAGCCCCCCATCAATTCCCAGCTGCCAGGCCCCTTCCAAACCAAACCAAACCAAACCAAACCAAACCAAACCAAACCAAACCAACAGACCAAGGCTTTGTGCAGGAACTGGTTTGGGTTTTGTTCCAAGACCTGCTTTTTCTAGCCAAAGGTGACTCTGTGATTCTATAACAGAAATGGTAAATGCTACATCTTTACTGCAGCCCTGAAGCTTGGGGTTATGACATAATTCCGGTTTAATAAACTTCCAGAAAGATTAGGGAAATAAATGAGTTTTTTGTTTCATTACTTTTTATCTTCTTGACAATAATTAATGCAACAGTAATAAATCCAGACTGAATCTACCTGACTTTGCTTATATCAGTTTAGTGGGCTCTCTTTTTTCTTGGTAGAGCTCTTCAGTATTTCATTATGAAACCTTTAAAATGTAAATGCTTCAAAATTATATATTGATTTTATTTAGAAATGAAAATATATTTGTCTGTCTCCTGGACAAGATTTCACCGTTTAGTAAAGATTGACCAATTCTCTAAAACCTTGCCAACCTCCTATTTTTGTCATGTTTTATTTTAGAGACAAAAATAAATGTGTGACCCAAGCTTACCTTCGTGCTTCAGCAAAAAGAAGACAAAATATTATTTTATAGAATATATCTGAGTGCCTGATGACCTCCTAGAGCCGGGAGGGACAGCGTTTATTCCCTGCTGTGTCCTTCCCCTGTCAGGATTTGCGTGACAGCGCCAGGCTCCCCGCTGTGCCCGCGGCTGTGGCAGCGGCTGGAGGCGGCACAGCCACCAAGGATGTGCTGGGTCACCTCCCAAAATGTGCTGGGTCACCGCCCTGAATGTGACAGGTCACCTCCCTGAATGTGACAGGTCACCTCCCAGAATCTGCTGGGTCACTTCCCTGAATGCGCTGGGTCACCTCCCTGAATGTGACAGGTCACCTCCCAAAATGTGTTGGGTCACCTCCCAGAATGCGCTGGGTGATATCCCAAAATGTGCTGTGCCACCTCAGAGACTGTGCTGTGTCACCTCCAGGATTATGCTGTGTCATCTCCAGGATTGTGCTGTGTCACCTCCTGGGACTGTGCTGTGTCACCTCGTGGATTGTGCTGTGTCACCTCCTGGATTGTGCTGTGTCACACCCAGGACTATGCTGTGTTACACCCAGGACTATGCTGTGTTACACCCAGGACTGTGCTGTGTCACCTCCTGGATTGTGCAAGGTCACCTCCCTGATTGTGCTGTGTCACCTCCAGGATTGTACTGTGTCACCTCTTGGATTGTGCTGTGTCACCTCCCGGATTGTTCTGTGTCACACCCAGGGACTGTGCTGTGTCACCTCCCGGATTGTGCTGTGTCACACCCACGGATTGTTCTGTGTCACACCCAGGGACTGTGCTGTGTCACCTCCTGGATTGTGCTGTGTCACACCCAGGGACTGTGCTGTGTCACCTCCCGGATTGTGCTGTGTCACACCCATGGATTGTGCTGTGTCACACCCATGGATTGTGCTGTGTCACCTCCCGGATTGTGTTGTGTCACACCCACGGATTGTGCTGTGTCACCTCCCGGATTGTGCTGTGTCACACCCATGGATTGTGCTGTGTCACACCCACGGATTGTGCTGTGTCACCTCCCGGATTGTGCTGTGTCACACCCAGGGATTGTGCTGTGTCACCTCCCGGATTGTGCTGTGTCACCTCCTCTGGCAGCAGCCCAGCTCCTCCCAGGCTGCTGCTGCCCCGGCAGGGGACAGAGGTGCCCGAGGTCCCACAGAGCTGCGTGCCCAAGAAAGGGGAAGTTTTGGAGCAGGATGTGCCAATCACAGGGAGACAAAAGGCACCTGGGCAGAGGGCAGAGCCCCCAGGGCTTGAGGCAGGTGAATTTTCTGTGCCACACTCATAGCCCAGGTTACAGCTCAACTGGGGACACACCGTGCTCCTGCTGAAGTTCCCTGCATTAACCATTCCAATTCCAGCTGCATTTATTTCAGCCTGTCCTGAATACTTTCTCTGTGGGGTATGAGGAAAAACTATTAAGAAAATTAAAGGAGAAAAAATCAGCTTGGAAAGTGCTTGGAGCAACCTTGTCTAGTGGAAGGTGCCTGCCCATGGCAGGGAGGGAACAAGGTGAGTTTTAACTTCCCCTGCAACCCAAAACACTCGTAACTGGATTGTATGAAAGGAATGCTAAAAGGTTTGTTCTCTTTGAAAATCCCTGTAAACTAGCCCAAATAACGCAAAGAGATATAATACCTACCAGAAACTTAGAGGTGAAGTTAAATGTAATTACAAAAGCAACACCTCCCTAATTTCAAAGGCTGGATAGACCAAACAAATTACACCTATGTCAATATTTTCTTACATTTCCAGTCATGCTCATGGATCTCAAATAACAGGCTGAGGCTCTGGAGCCAGGCCATGGAGACACAATGATTTATTCAGAAAGCAGTGGTCAGCCCACGGACAGGTCTGTGAGGGAATTTAGAATTATATTGCCATGGTGACTGGTCAAAGCAGACTGGGGATCCCATGGGACCAACACCCAAATTCCTGGAGGGGAATCCCTGCCCTGAGCTCTGAGTCCCTGCACGGAGCCTCTGCAGGGAAACAGAGTCCAGGGTGTGGAACAGAAGGTGTGGATAGATGCGGAATAGATGTGAATAGGTGTGGGATAGATGTGGATAGGTGTGGGATAGAAGGTGTGGATAGGAGTGGAATAGAAGATGTGGATAGGTGTGGAACAGAAGATGTGGATAGGTGTGGAACAGAAGATGTGCAGCCTGAGTGCTGTGACCAGCCAGGTCCCTTCACTGCTTCCCATCCCACATTCCACTGGTGATCACTTCAGTGCATCAATTATTCCTGAGACTTGACAGTGGCTTTGTGCAATTAAATCTTTGCTCAATATCACAGAATCATAGAGTCATAGATGATGCAATCACAGACGCCCAAAATCACAGAATTCCAGAAGAAGGAACCTTCAGGGCCACCCAGTGCCAGCCCTGCCATGGCAGGGACACCTCCCACTGTCCCAGGTGCTCCAGCTCCAGTGTCCAGCCTGGCCTTGGGCACTGCCAGGGATCCAGGGGCAGCCACAGCTGTGCCAGAGCCTGCCCACTCTCCCAGGGAACAATTCCCAGTTCCCAATATCCCACCCATCCCTGTCCTTTGGCAGTGGGAAGCCATTCCCTGAGTCCTGCCCCTCCAGAATCTTGTCCAAAGTCCCTCTCCAGCCTTTGCAGGCCCCTCCAGGAATCCTTTCAGTCTGCTCTTGTTTCCTTGGATGTTTTCTTCTCTGTATTTTCTCTGCACAGAACTGAGTGTCACGGGCACATCCCTGCCCAGACCAAACCAGGAGATCTTGGGGATGTTGGTGCCAGGCTGCCCCACAACAGGCAGGGTGGGGCAGTGCACGTGTTCTTTGAAGCACTCTGGGATGTTCAGCATCTCCAAACTGCTCCTCACGCAGCTGAGCCCTCCCTGTGCTCCCTCCCCCGGTGTCCTGGCCCAAGGACTGCTGCCATTTCTGCAGGGAAGGGGATGAGCCTCCTCTCCCAGCACCAGAATGAAATTGTGTCCAGAGCAGCCTCTCCGTGTCTGTGTGGGTGGGAACTCCCAGTCTCTCCCTCAGGGCTCTGCCCTGAATCCAAAGCTGCTGTGGGGTGGGAAGGGGATGGCAGAGGAGGGCAGAGCCCGAGCCCTGCCACAGGCACTGCCAGGGCACGAGGGAGGGACAGAGCTCAGGGCCTGGCACCTTCCCATTTGGAGAGCTGTATGGAAAGGCACTGGAGAGCCCAGGGAATTGTATAATTAACAGTGAACTTAATAGCCAACCTCTTTCATATCTCAGTGCACCATTTGCACAAAAATAGCTGCTCCCTTCCCAGCCTGCACATCTGAAGTGCAGATGAACAGATCCTGCATTTCACATTTCCAAAATTCTGTGGCTTTCACCCCTAGGATTTATTAGCTTCAGATGTGCATCTCCAGTCCCAGAGGAACTGAACGTGAGCGGGAGGACTGAGCCCTGCCAGGATCAGTGCAAACTAACAAGGTCAGCCCCATCCTCCTGTTTCCATGGCGATGGCTCTGATAACGCAGAGCGTGGCATCCCCAGCATCCCCAGCATCCCCAGCATCCCCAGCATCCCCAGCATCTCCAGCATCCCCAGCATCCCCAGCATCCCGAACATCCCCAGCATCCCCAGCATCCCCAGCATCCTGAACATCCCCAGCATCCCCAGCATCCCCAGCATCCCCAGCATCCCCAGCATCCCCAGCATCCCCAGCATCCTGAACATCCCCAGCATCCCCAGCATCCCCAGCATCCGCAGCATCCCGAATATCCCCAGCATCCCCAGCATCCCCAGCATCCCCAGCATCCCCAGCATCCCGAACATCCCCAGCATCCCGAACATCCCCAGCATCCCCAGCATCCCCAGCATCCCCAGCATCCCCAGCATCCCCAGCATCCCCAGCATCTCCAGCATCCCAAACATCCCCAGCATCCCCAGCATCCCCAGCATCCCCAGCATCCCCAGCATCCCCAGCATCTCCAGCATCCCCAGCATCCCCAGCATCCCCAGCATCCCCAGCATCCCCAACATCCCCAGCATCTCCAGCATCCCCAGCATCCCCAGCATCCCCAGCATCCCCAGCATCCCCAACATCCCCAGCATCCCCAGCATCCCCAGCATCCCCAGCATCCCCAGCATCCCCAGCATCTCCAGCATCCCCAGCATCCCCAGCATCCCCAGCATCCTGAACATCCCCAGCATCCCCAGCATCCCCAGCATCCGCAGCATCCCGAATATCCCCAGCATCCCCAGCATCCCCAGCATCCCCAGCATCCCGAACATCCCCAGCATCCCGAACATCCCCAGCATCTCCAGCATCCCCAGCATCCCCAGCATCCCCAGCATCCCCAGCATCCCCAGCATCCCCAGCATCCCCAGCATCCCCAACATCCCCAGCATCTCCAGCATCCCCAGCATCCCCAGCATCCCCAGCATCCCGAACATCCCCAGCATCTCCAGCATCCCCAGCATCCCCAGCATCCCCAGCATCCCCAGCATCCCCAGCATCCCCAGCATCCCCAGCATCCCCAGCATCCCCAGCATCCCCAGCATCCCCAGCATCCCCAACATCCCCAGCATCCCCAACATCCCCAGCATCCCCAGCATCTCCAGCATCCCCAGCATCCCCAGCATCCCCAACATCCCCAGCATCTCCAGCATCCCCAGCATCTCCAGCATCCCCAGCATCCCCAGCATCCCCAGCATCCCCAGCATCCCGAACATCCCCAGCATCTCCAGCATCCCCAGCATCCCGAATATCCCCAGCATCCCCAGCATCCCCAGCATCCCCAGCATCCCCAGCATCTCCAGCATCCCGAACATCCCCAGCATCCCCAGCATCCCCAGCATCCCCAGCATCCCCAGCATCTCCAGCATCCGCAGCATCCCGAATATCCCCAGCATCCCCAGCATCCCGAACATCCCCAGCTTCCCCAGCATCCCCAGCATCTCCAGCATCCCCAGCATCCCGAACATCCCCAGCATCCCCAGCATCCCCAGCATCCGCAGCATCTCCAGCATCCGCAGCATCCCCAGCATCCCCAGCATCCCCAACATCCCCAGCATCCCCAACATCCCGAACATCCCCAGCATCTCCAGCATCTCCAGCATCCCCAGCATCCCGAATATCCCCAACATCCCCAACATCCCCAGCATCCCCAGCATTCCCAGCATCCCCAACATCCCCAACATCCCCAACATCCCGAACATCCCCAGCATCTCCAGCATCCCCAGCATCCCCAACATCCCCAGCATCCCCAGCATCCCCAGCATCCCCAACATCCCCAGCATCCCCAGCATCCCCAGCATCCCCAGCATCCCCAGCATCCCGAATATCCCCAACATCCCCAACATCCCCAGCATCCCCAGCATCCCCAGCATCCCCAGCATCCCCAACATCCCCAACATCCCCAGCATCTCCAGCATCCCCAACATCCCCTGCATCCCCAGCATCCCCAGCCCAGCTCCTGCTCTGCCTGCCTCCCCTGGAAGGGGGCTGGGATGGAAGAGAGCTCTCAGCACACAGGGGAGGGCTGTGCTGCTGCCTGAGCACACGCTGGGCACCCCGGCCCTCAGTAAGGGGAATTTGCACAAAGGTTTCCTTCCAGGACCTGTGGGAGTCGGGGAGGTTCAGCCTTGGTGGAAACTGCACTTGGCCACCCGAATCCTGCCCCAGATCATAAGGATTTTTATTCTACTCATCAGGATGGATTTTCTCCACTGCAGGATTTCTCCTGCTCAGTTATGAGCACATACCCATGCTGGGAGAAACATGGCCAGTGGGTGACAAAGCAGTTTTTGGTGCAGGAAAAGGAGCAGCTCTGATACCCAAAACCTTTCAGGAGAGGACGATGCTGTGGCACAGCTGAGCAGCCTCTCTCCCAGATCCCAGCGGGGGGATTGGCAGAGGGGCTGGGATGGCTCTGCCCCTGAGTGGGGATGCCACTTCCGAAAGAAAGGTGAGAGTTTCTCACAAAAAAGAAAAAAAAAAAAAAAAAAATCCTCCCTGTGTCTGAAAATAGAAGCTTTCCAAACCTCAGCTCTTTGGAAGCAAAGCCAGCTCCAGTGAGTGTACCAAGATTTAGGAGTTTAAACTGCTCATGGAACAAGGTTTCTGGCTTTGATTAAAAAATCCAAAAACTCAGCATTGCAATGAAGTGTTTTCACCAAGCAGTTCATTGGGAACTATAGAATTATTGCAGAATGGGATGCACAGTGTGGGATGGGCTGTGTGGGATGGGCAGTGTGGGATGCACAGTGTGGGATGGGCTGTGTGGGATGGGCAGTGTGGGATGGGCAGTGTGGGATGGGCTGTGTGGGATGGGCAGTGTGGGATGGGCAGTGTGGGATGGGCTGTGTGGGATGGGCAGTGTGGGATGGGCAGTGTGGGATGGGCTGTGTGGGATGGGCAGTGTGGGATGGGCAGTGTGGGATGCACAGTGTGGGATGCACAGTGTGGGATGCACAGTGTGGGATGGGCTGTGTGGGATGGGCAGTGTGGGATGGGCTGTATGGGATGGGCTGTGTGGGATGGGCAGTGTGGGATGCACAGTGTGGGATGCACAGTGTGGGATGCACAGTGTGGGATGGGCAGTGTGGGATGGGCTGTGTGGGATGCACAGTGTGGGATGGGCTGTGTGGGATGGGCAGTGTGGGATGGGCTGTGTGGGATGGGCTGTGTGGGATGGGCTGTATGGGATGCACAGTGTGGGATGCACAGTGTGGGATGGGCTGTGTGGGATGGGCAGTGTGGGATGCACAGTGTGGGATGGGCTGTGTGGGATGGGCTGTATGGGATGCACAGTGTGGGATGCACAGTGTGGGATGGGCTGTGTGGGATGGGCAGTGTGGGATGGCTGTGTGGGATGCACTATGGGGGATGCACAGTGTGGGATGCACAGTGTGGAATGCTCCGTGCCCCTGTCCCTGCCTGAGCAGCTCCAGCATCCCCAGCCTGCAGCAGGAAAAGCTCCTGGCTGAGATCAGCAGCTGTGCCATGCCCAGATCTGGCAGTTTGGTGTGTGCCCAGCTCTGTGCCATGCCCAGCTCAGTGCCATGCCCAGCTCTGGCAGTTTGGTGTGTGCCCAGCTCAGTGATTGTTCCATGCCCAGCTCTGGCAGTTTGGTGTGTGCCCAGCTCAGTGATTGTTCCATGCCCAGCTCTGGCAGTTTGGTGTGTGCCCAGCTCTGTGCCATGCCCAGCTCTGTGCCATGCCCAGCTCTGGCAGTTTGGTGTGTGCCCAGCTCGATCCCTTCAGCCCAAATGGTTGTGGAAGTGTTTTGGGCAAGGCTGGACAGGGCTTGCAGGATCCTGGTCCCTGCCCATGGATAGGGGGACAGTGAGATGAGTTTTAAGGTCTCTTCCCACCCAAGCCATTCTGACCAGACTACAGCCCAGCATTTTCTTGTGCATAGAATACGCCACCCCAACAAAAATTGGGCAATATTTGCAAATTATTTATCTGGAAAGAAACAGTCCTAGAATACTGAGTGCCTTGTGAAATTTCCTTCTGAAGGCACTGATGGAGGGAACAGCCAAAGGGATTGGGGATGAGGAGCAGTTCCCAGACAGCTAAACACATCAGTTATGAGCATTGCTCTGCAGCCTGGATGGAGACATGCAAAATGGATATGTCATTGTGGTGCATTATATTATCATATTTTAAAGCCACCCTCGGCTGTAAGGAGCTCTGAGGTGTTTTCTAGAGTGATGAAGTATTTAATAAAAGTAAGACAAAGAGTCACTGGAGACCTCGGTGGCTCATGTGCCCTTTGAAACACATTACTGGCCCAAAAGATATTAGCTTAATCCTCTCTTCTGGTTAAAGTGTGATTCATGGTCTGAAGGAGAACGACTTCAGTATCTGCAAACCCCTTTCAGTTCCATTTGGCATATCTGGATAACATTTCTGTACAATCCTTGTTGCCCCAGTGCAGCAAAGGAGACAGATTATAAAGGATCCATTGTCTGACAAGGATGTTTCATCCTATGGAAGGGGACAGTGAGAAACTTGCAGACCTTGGGGTGGCTCCAAAGACATGACTGGGGTGAGCCCAGTGTTTGATTGTGTCTGTGAGATCTTCATGGCTTTGCCCTCCACAAATTGCTCTGGATTCTCTGAATCCTCTCCACTCATCCCGTGCCCAAGCACGTCCTTGGGAGACCCTGTTTCAAAGGCAAAGGGATGTTTGCAGTGGCAGCCCCAGCACCAGGACCCTCAGAGCCCAGGAGAGGCTGCAGGGCACAGCACAGCACAGCACAGCACAGCACGATCCTCCTGCTGCCCCTCCTCTCAGCCCCTCTCCTGCACCAGGGTCATTTATTCCCTGCACCAGGGGCTTCTCCTGCTGCTCCCTCCCTGTGGGAGCCCAGGGTGTCCCCCTGGCCTCCTTGGGGGTCTCAAACCCCCCTGGTGAGGGTCTCAAAGACTCTGAGTGAGACCCTGGTGTCACAGGTGCTGAATTCCAACCCCTGGGGGAAGTTGTCAGCACAAGGAGAATGGAAACAAGCTGCCAAAATTAGTGAAGTGTAAATTAGATTGTTAGAACGTAGATAAATAGACTTTTGGGAATGTTTATGATAAGGGACACGTGGCCAAGATGGAGAATTTGGAGGGTGGACACCTTTTCCTCCTTCTTCTCCCTGTCATCCATGCTGGGTGACACGTTGGCACTCTTGGATTGGATGGGGTCAGGGCTGGACCATTTAATAAAATTGTATTGTATTGGGAACATTTTGTAAACATGTAACACGTAGTACAAACTCTCTAAGATCAGCCCTGCCCTCAGCAGGCAGATCCCACCATGGGTGCCAGGCTGAGCAGACCCTGCTGGCCAGGCTAAAGGTGCCTGAGATAAGAAACAATAAACAATCCTTGGAACAAGAGAAAACCATCTCCAGCCATCTCTCTTTGGCTGCTTCAGAGAGAACCAGGGTTTGAACCACCTCATGTCCCTCTGGGGGGATCTGGGGGTGAAGGAGGAACCCCAGAGTGGGACACCTCCCCTCTCCTGCACCAGGAATATTCCCTCAGCACCAGCCCAGGGGCTTCTCCTGCTGCCCCCTCCCCTCTCCTGCACCAAGGGCTTCTCGTGGCTGTCACCAAACCAGCCAGAGGTGCCAGACCACAGCACGCTGCAGGATAAGGGGCTCCACAGCCCCAGACCATGGAATTAAACCCGGAGCCCAGCCTAGTGAGCAGCGTTGGGCTGGGGCACCCCGACCTTGCCACTCCTGCCCTCGGCCACAGGTGACATTTCTCATCTCTGCTCCAGCTGCCAAAATATTCTTTTCCCTTTCTCTGCTCCTACTGTTGGCACGACAGCCACTAATGACCCTTTTCCTCTCAATAATACAATATAACTGTGAGAAGCCAGCACTGAATCAACCTAACCTGTATTTAACTGGAGTTCAGGGTTCCTTGCCAGACCTGCTGAATTTTCTCCGAGCATCCCACCTCCCTCAGCACAAGTCTCCAGCTCAGAGCAATTAACCTTTTTCTTTCCCTCTGTAATGCCTGAATTTCAGCTTATTTTATTTTCAAAAGAAATTATATTCTCTGAACATGCAACAATCCTATAATTAAAATAATTTGCCCTTGTGGCACAGGGGTTGCATAATTGGCAGGGAAGGATACTTGATATTTTAATAACTGTGAGGCATGTGAGAAATTTTTCTCACCTTCAGCTGCCTGTGAAGAGGAGCTGCTATGTTTTACAGACTCACAATCCTCATCAGTCCTTCTGACGAGTCATTTGCCCAGAACTTTATTTTCCAAATGACCCAGAATCTCACTAAAATAAGCTGAACTCAATTGCAAGGAAAATCAGTAATTTCCTACAGTACCTTACTAAGAAGTTCATCATGCTTGCTCCACTGCTGCACACAATGGAAAAACACTTTAAAAAGTGAACATAAAGAGAATAAAAGAGACAAGTCTGGAAGTGGAAGGAGTTCTTGGTGTCTGTCTCCAGGAGTGTCCCAGGGCTGGGCTCTCACACAGGACTCATATGGCAGGAACAGTGTTTGAAACCCAGCAATTCCCTTTTCTGTTCTATTTGCAAAGTTCTGTGTCAGACCATTCCAAGTCAGATCTGCACTGCCACGGCTTTTAGTCATTTAGGATTGAAATTTTAGGATTAGAATTTTTAGGATCACGGACTGGTTTGGGTTGGGAGGGACCCCAGAGCTCATCCAGTGTCCCCCTGCCATGGCAGGGACACCTCCCACTGTCCCAGGTGCTCCAGCCCCATCCAACCTGGCCTTGGGCACTGCCAGGGATGAGGGCAAAAGAATTCGCAAAAACACCCAAAAAATGAAAAATAACAAAAATTTGAAATATTTTCCAAACCCAAAGAGTGGAATGATGTTAAAGAGTGTTGCTGCACCTCCTCTGCATTCTGCCACTCCCTAAGCCAGGACAGCTGCCTCCCAACAAACATGAAACATTGGTGTGAGAAAATGACAAGTGTTGCTTTTAATGAGTACAAGTGCAAAACTGGAAAAGGAAGCAGCACAGAAATTAAAATGATTGTTTCTTAACTCTTATTTTCTTTTGCTATGGACCATTCACGGCTGAAATAGCAGAGTGATAATGAAGTGAAAGTTGCTTTTACATTTCCTTTTATGTGTGTCCTGTGGAAACAGAAGCCATTATTACCCTACACTGATACATTCCAACCAGAATGCAAGATAAGGAGGTTGGGGTGTGGGGTGTCAGTCTGTGATGGTTCAGGGGATGAGGGGTGTTTTTCACTGCAGTAAAGAATCACATTGGATTCTCTGTATCTTCATTTTCATTGGAAAGATAACACAGAATAAACAGTTCTAAGGTAAGCACAAAGCAATCAATGCACACGCATCTTGTGCTGCAATGTACAATGGATGGCACATTTTTAATGCTGGTGCTTCAAAAAATGACATCTTAAAAATGCACACAACATCTCTTTGAGCTCTCACTGCTGGTTCCAGCCAAAATCACAGATCCCCATCCTGCAGCCTCCTCCCCGAGGTCTGAGCTCACAAACCAGCTCAGGTTCAGCATTCCACGGAGCAAAGGCCAGCTCAGCACAGATGCTCAGGATTCAGGAGCAGGGCAGTGGCACAGAGCCCAGGACAGTCCCTGCTCTCAGCTGATCCTCCCTGTGGAATCCCAGAGCCACAGACTGGTTTGGGTGGGGACGGACCCCAAATCCCCCCCAGAGCCCCCTGCCATGGCAGGGACACCTCCCACTGTCCCAGTGTCCAGCCTGGTCCTGGGCACTGCCAGGGATCCAGGGGCAGCCACAGCTGCTCTGGCAATCCCAGCCCAGCCAGGAATTCCCAATTCCCAACATCCCACCCATCCCTGCCCTCTGGCAGTGTCCCATTCCCTGTGTCCTGCCCCTCCATCCCTTACTCTTCACCAGTAAAAAAGGGCCACGAGGATCCCCCAAACCTCCTGCCTGGAGGAGAGGGAGCATTTCAAAGGTGCCACTTTTGTTCAGGGCAGGGGGATTTGGGGACAGGGGATTTTGGGGGGTGCAGGGGGATGTGAGGGCAGGGGGATTTGGGGGGGCAGGGGGATTTGAGCATTTCTCTGGGGCTGCAGCCATGCCCAGGCTCCCTTTATCTCCAATCCCCAGCCCACAGCACCTGCCCAGGTGCTAGGAATAGAGAACATCCTGATTTCCTTCGTTTCTGTTCAGCTCCTGGGGACAGAAGGAAGGGCCTGGCACATCCTGATCCTCTCTGTGATAAAACCCCACCACAGATCCCTGATGCACAGGAGAGTGTGTGGGTATGTGATACACAATAGGTACTTAGTGATAAAATCTCACAATGGATTTAAAGCCTCTCGATTCATTCAGATGCTCTCAGGATTTACCCAGCACAGACAGCAGGGGAGACAATGTCCTTTATCTGATCACTTTGGACAGAAGTGCAGTGTTTCTGAGATAAAAGGGCCCCTTTTAACACATATCAATTCTGTTGGTAAATTTGGCAAACCTGGTTTTAATTTTAGTTAAAATTTGAAACAAATAATTTAAAACTAAATAAAAGGAACAATAAGAATTCCATCCACCATGGCTGCTGCACCACTGTAAGATGTGAAATGCAGAGCTGGGACAAAACCCTTTGGAAACTCCAAGATCAGCTTCTTTTTTACTTTTTGGCTGTGGCTCCTGAACCTGCTGTTGTTTCAAATTCCCCGTGCAGTCAGTGCCATCCAGCAATCAATGAAGGCTTGTTCCACACCAGCCCTGCTCCTCATTCCTGGTGCAATCAATTGAAGCTGTCAGGAAGGCACCAGATGCTGCTGCATTTTTCCCTATATAATATTAGGAAGAGAAAAACATCCAGCACAGGGTGTGTGGGGAGCCTGACTTAAGTGTAATTAAAATTAAACAACCTCAGTCCCCCGAGAGTGCAAGTATTGACAAATCTTTCACTTTCTCATTTACAACCCCGTGTTTGTGTGCTGCCAACTCTTTCAAAAACAAGCAAACAAGGGAGAAACAAGAAATGAAAAGATATTAAAATTCAAATAGGACAAAGCCCTGCAGATTTGATTGTGTCCTTACACGGCTGAAACAGATGCTGGCTGGGATGGGAACTGTGCTGGGGCAGATGTTAAACTTTCACAGGTTGCTGTATTTCTCTCCTAATCCTTTCCCATTGCAGAGAAGTATTAATAGAAAATGGAAAGCACAATATGCAAATGATGGGCAGTTCTGCACCTACAAGGGAGCAAAGGAATGCAACATTAGGTCACAGACAAATATTTGGATGGACAAAAATTTGATACATTTAAAAATCTATTTCTATAGCAGGATTATTGCAGTGTTGAGTTCTCCCTATGTGTATAGAAGAAGAAAATGTACAGCCCACAGAACTTGAAATACACATATATATATCTATATATATGTATGTATGTATGCATTAGTATTTTAGACTTCTGTTCCAGGACTTTATCCCATCACAGGAAGTCTGAGGGAGTAATAGGAGCAGTAAAACCAGGGAGATTTGGGTTTCAAAATACACCTACAGGCAGCAAATTTTGGCCATGGGGAAGAGAGAGCTCACAGCTGAGTTTCTGCTCTGCAGGGCTCAGCCCCTGTCCTGGCCCCAGGAGCAAAGTGCATGTACAGGGAAAGCACAAACCCCTCTGCTTTCCAGGCAGAAAAGTGATGAACTCACCCAGAAAAGGTGCAGGACAGGGTCTGACCAAAGCACTGCTCTGTGGGAAACCATGGGAATGTCACTTCATAAAGAGGAGACACCAAACACACTCAAAAAAATAGAGTGAGGCTCCTCAGCTCGGTATCCAGATAAAATTTCATGTTCTGTCTGTCCTGGCTGCAAGTTGTGCCAGGGGAGGTTTGCATTGCACATGGGAGGAGTTCCCTCCCAAAAGGATTGTGCAGCCCTGGCTGGGATCCCCATCCCTGCAGGGGTTTAACCCCTGGATGTGGCACCTGGGCCAGGCTCAGTGCTGGGGAATGGCTGCACTGGCTGTTCTCCCAGGACTTTTCCAAAATAATGACTCTGATTCAGTTTAGGGCTCTCCCTACCCAGGGCACCAGGAGCAGCTCAGGGCTCTGCAGCAGCCACCGATCCCTGCAGCAAGCACACACCCTGTGCTCATGGCCTGTAATTCCCCTTTCCTGTACTGCTGGCTCCTGATAAATGGAGATAAATAAACGAAGCTGTTGCACACCCACACCTGATGAGCTGTAATTCAGCTGAAAATCTGCCTTTCCACATGAGAGGTGCTAAAGGAAAGGAGCAGCAGCAGGTGGACATTGCAGCCCTGTTGGCTTTTCCATTTTTCAAATCAGGACGTGGGGTTTGGAATTAGAAAGGAAGATGAGTAATGGTGAGCTGCAAGTGTGAATCTGATAAATTCCCTCCCTCCGTGGTGATACCCAGCACCTCAGGGAAGGCAGGAGCTGCTGTAAATGACACTTTACAAATTCTCATGGCAGCAGCATCCCCTTTCTGCCACCCAGATGATGGATAAATATTTCCTGGTGGTCTGGCACTGACCTGGGGGCACGTGTGGCTTGCAAACCACTTCTGCTGGCCTGATCTTTGTCTCTGCAGTCAGGGAGGGATGGGAGGAGCCCCCTCAGGGGGAGAGGGATGCCAGGAGCTGCATCCTGATCAGGCTGAGCCTTGCAGGAGCCCAGAGCACCCAGCCCAGGGCAAGCTCACCCTGCAGCCTGTGAGCAGCACCTGAGCAGGACAAACCCTGTGCCAGGAGGGGCCACCCTGGGAATGGCACCAGGAACCACAGGAGAAAGGGACAGAGCACTGCTCACCTGGCTGAGGGACAGGGCACTGCTCACCTGGCTGAGGGATAGAGCACTGCTCACCTGGCTGAGAGAACAGAGCACTGCTCACCTGGCTGAGGGACAGAGCACTGCTCACCTGGCTGACAGAGCACTGCTCACCTGGCTGAGAGAACAGAGAACTGCTCACCTGGCTGAGGGACAGAGCACTGCTCACCTGGCTGAGGGATAGAGCACTGCTCACCTGGCTGAGAGAACAGAGCACTGCTCACCTGGCTGAGGGACAGTACACTGCTCACCTGGCTGAGGGACAGGGCACTGCTCACCTGGCTGAGAGAACAGAGCACTGCTCACCTGGCTGAGAGAACAGAGCACTGCTCACCTGGCTGACAGAGCACTGCTCACCTGGCTGAGAGAACAGAGAACTGCTCACCTGGCTGACAGAGCACTGCTCACCTGGCTGAGGGACAGGGCACTGCTCACCTGGCTGAGAGAACAGAGAACTGCTCACCTGGCTGAGAGAACAGAGCACTGCTCACCTGGCTGAGGGAACAGAGCAGTGCTCACCTGGCTGAGAGAACAGAGAACTGCTCACCTGGCTGAGGGACAGAGCAGTGCTCACCTGGCTGAGAGAACAGAGCACTGCTCACCTGGCTGAGGGACAGAGCAGTGCTCACCTGGCTGAGGGACAGAGCACTGCTCACCTGGCTGAGGGACAGAGCAGTGCTCACCTGGCTCAGGGACAGAGCACTGCTCACCTGGCTGAGGGACAGGGCACTGCTCACCTGGCTGAGGGACAGAGCACTGCTCACCTGGCTGAGAGAACAGAGCACTGCTCACCTGGCTGGGCTGATCACCTGGGCTCTGGGAGGAGACTCCAGTCTCCGCCTGGGATCCAGAGCTCAGCTGCTGGCCCAGCCATTCCAGGGCATCCATAGCCTGGGAAATGCTCCTGGCTCTGGCTGCAGCCTGGGCAGGGCTCAGGCCAGGACTGGCACCAGGGGGGCTGGAGCCCCTTCCCACCCTGCATCCCATGACTGCTGATTCTGTCAGGAGACTCTGTGGCTGCCTAGCTGCTCCTTGGCACAGTGCCAGCCACCAAATCAGACAAATAATCCACAACACAAGGAAAAGCTGTTGCTAGCGGGGAAAAACGAGATTCAGTTAAAAAGTGGTGGATCTGTGGCATCCCACAGGGAACACGGGGGCACCAGCACCCAGGAAGTGTCACCCAGCCCACAGGACAAACACCCAGCACCCAGAGAGGTGGTCACTCCCAGGGAGGGGTGCAGGTTGTCACTCCCAGGGAGGGGTGCAGGTGGTCACTCCAATGGAGGGGTGCAGGTTGTCACTCCCAGGGAGGGGTGCAGGTGGAGTGGTCACTCCCAGTCACTCTCTCCCATGCAGAACCTGCAGCTCTCCACACTCCCTCCTGCCCTGTTCCACCCCATCCTTCCTGGCTCTCTTTAGAGCTGCAGAGTTTGCAGCATGATTCTCTGTATTCCCATCACTGCTCCATGCAGGGATTATCCTGTGTTTTCCTTTCCTCCAAAGGGCTGAAAATTCCTTGGGTGGCAAAGGTGGAACCAGAGTGGGCTTTGGCACAGTGTTGGTGTTGGAAATTTGGACAGAATGTTCTCAAATCCATCAGGAGCTTTAGTGACCACTTCCATTTTATGGCTAAATGTATTTGTATTTGCAACAGTGAATAGTTAACATATGTAAATCTATTTTTAAATATTCAGGCCAGCCATGCAGAGAATGGCCTGAGACACATCTCCCATCCCTGCAGTGTCTGAGGTGTGCTCAGCAGTGAGTGCACAGAGCAAAGACAACCTGCTTATTTACAGCCTACCACAGATCCTTCCCGTTGCTAATCAGAATCTGAATTTAATAAAGCCTCAGAAGATCACCCAAGGAGTGCCAAGTGCTCCAGGAGAGGGGCTGTGTAGGGTTCTGCTCTCACACCAGGAGGACACAGGCAGTGCCTGTTTTGCCCATCATCTCAAGGGACAAGGTCTCCCACTCCCTGCCAGCTGCAGGGCAGCAGAGAGCAAAGCAAACACACCTGGCCTGCTCCATGTTCCAGACACCACCTGGAGCTGCAGGAACAGGGCAGGGGGAAAGGGAGAAGGTGTAAAAGCATGGGAAGAGGGCTGGGCAGTGAGCTGCCCCTCTGCTGCCCTGGGCAGGGCGCACTGCGAGAGGAAGCGCTCGGGAGCCCGAGGCTCGGCTCGCTCCGGAGAGGAGGAGAAGGAGGAGGAGGAGGAGGAATATCTATTTCCTGCTCGCTTGGAACTCCACATGGGCTGGCTGGGAGCCAGAACTCCAAACCCCTCCTCTCCCAAAGGCTCTTGCCCATGGACCTCCCGGGCCACGGCAGGAGAGCATTCCCTGGGAATCACAGCACCCAAAATACCCCGAACACCCAAGGCAGGTCAGGAGAGCTCCTGCCCACGGCACAGGCTGATCACTCAGCTGGAGCAAGGGCTGGCAGCTGCCGGGACAGACTCCCCTCGTTAGAGGTCACTAATAATTAACTCTTCGCCCCCCGGGTACCTGCAGAGCCCGGGCAGCAGCTCCTGGCACTGCCCCGGGCGATGTTTCTGTCTCCGGAGCAGCGTCCCCGCCCCGGGCGCGCCCCTCACCTGCAATGCAGCACTCGCACCTGTGAGCGATGGGGCGCGGGCAGAGGGACATGCAAATCACATCGATCCTCCTGCTGCAGCACAGCGGGGTCCGAGCCCAGCAGAGGAAAGGATCAAGGTTAACCCGCAGCAGGGTGTCCCTGTCCCACCTGGGCACCCCCAGGGACACAGCCCCCAGTGCAGCCCGGCTCCAGGGTTTGCTCCCCACCTGGGGCCACCCAAGCTCCAGGACAGAGGGTGGCCCTGTGTCCCGAGCAGGGCTGGGGCTGGGGCTCAGTCCCCTCCCCACGTCTGTCCCTCTGCACTGTCCCCATGGGGACCCTGGGATGTGACCCTGGGATGTGACCCTGGAACATGACCCTGGGATGTGACCCTGGGACGTGACCCTGTGGGGACCCTGGGACGTGACCCTGTGGGGACCCTGGGATGTGACCCTGGGACGTGACCCTGGGACGTGACCCTGGGATGTGACCCTGGGATGTGACCCTGTGGGGACCCTGGGATGTGACCCTGGGACGTGACCCTGGGATGTGACCCTGTGGGGACCCTGGGATGTGACCCTGGGATGTGACTCTGTGGGGACCCTGGGATGTGACCCTGGGATGTGACCCTGGGACATGACCCTGGGATGTGACCCTGGGATGTGACCCTGGGACGTGACCCTGCTCTCGGGGGCCAGGGAGGGTCCCAGCCCAGCAGGATCCCAGCAGTGCCACAGGCCTGGGCTCCCAGGGCCATTTGTGCTTCAGTTAATCCAGACCATGCTTTATTCAGCCATGGATCAGTCACAGCCACAGCAGAACCTTGCAGAGGAAAAGGCTCACCCGAGACCCCTTTCCCTGTAGCAGCAATCACCACCAGCTCTCAAGTTGCCATTTAACTCCTGTCACTTGGTTTTTGTTCAATTCCCACAAAAACCATTACTGGAATAACAAAAGCATTTGCTAAGCAGAGCTCAACTTTTTTTTTTAATTTTTTTTATTGGGGACAAAAGCTCAGCAACAAAACTGGTGCACAAATTGCTTCTGTGATTTCCCTGAGGATCCCTCACTCTCCCTTTTATCAAGGCCCAGTTTTGCTGCCCCAGTGCTCGGTGGGCTGTGGCTGTGAGGGTTCCCTCAGACCCAGACCCTCAGCATCCCCTCACCCACCAGCCTGGCCTTCCATACAGCTCATGCTCCAGGAACATCTTCTTATTAATTTTCCGAGTTTATGGAGTCAGCTGTCACATACTGCAGCTCCTCATCTCTGAAGGAACACGGCATGCATGCAAAATGATGGCAGGAACACGTACCCTCAGGACATATTATTTTCTTAACTAAAATTCAAGTGCATACTTATTACCCAAATCTTTGTCTCAGAAACAGCTTTGCCTACACATGATGGAATTACAAACCACCAGACAGTTTTCAGGACTTGTATGCAAAACTGCTTTTTAGCATGGCTTTTGTAGTTGTCTTATTTATCTAATCTCCATGAGTCATAATTCCTTTAGGATCACTTTCTTCTTTCTACATTTCATCTCACCAAAACAAATTAAAAAATCAAAAAGCAGTGGAAAAAACAAAAGCCAGCTCCTGCTCCAGCCCAGAGTTGATGCAGTGCTGCACATAATTTGGATTTGTTGCACCATTTCTAACAGGAACAGACACCCACGGTACCTATGAAGGAGTCCCCAGGCAAAAACCTCGGGCACAAGATCTCCCTTGAAAGCAGCAAATGGAAAGGTTAAAAGGAGGAGCCAGAGGAGGTGGAGTCCCCATCCCTGAGGGATCTGACAGAGGTGGCACTTGGGTGTTGTGTTCCTCGGGGGTTCTCTCCTGGTGACAGTTTTACCAGCCCAGCTGACTGTGAATGGATAAAGGGATGGCAATGATCTGCCAGGGTGTCCTTTAATCCACAGCTCCCAGAGCAGCATCCAAACCAAAGACAGGCAGAGACCACAGACAAATGAGGGATTGGGCTCACAATACACAGGGAACCCCTGAGTGCAAGGGTCCAATCCCAAAGGACTTGACCTTTCATGGCAAAGGTCTCAGAGCAGCCAGGACTCAGGGCTAGGACTGGAATTTACTTTGGAATGTGCTAATTAACACCTCCACAGCGCCTGCCTTGCCAGGGTCTCAGGTTTGTGTCTCCTCTTTCAGTTGGTTCAATTTTCACACCTGGGCACGGGGTCAGGGTGGCCTTGGCAGGGCAGGGAGGGCTCCATGGCCTCAGAGAGTTTTTCCAACCCCAGCGATTCTGGGATCCTCTCCCACGAGCTGGTTCCAGTGCACACCAGGGTGTCCCACACAGAGCCAGCCTGGTGCCAGTGCAGCCCCTTGGCACTCACTGCTGCAGTGCCAGCTGTGCCAGGGCCCAGGACAGGGCACAGGGACAGCCTGAAGCGCCCTGGCTCATTTATTTCATCTACACACTCTGCAGACCGTGCAGCATCTTCAACCTGAGCCAGTGAGCCAAGGACAAAGTGCTGTGTGACTGCTGAGTGCAGAGCAGTGACAGCCAGGAATCAGCCTGGGGATGGCTGGGAGTGTTTAAGCTGTGAGAAATTCATATTACCAAAGCATAGAAATCTGAGATTTAAACAGTTTTCATCTCTGGAGAAATATTTCCTTTCCTTTACTGTCACTTCAGCAGCAGAAGACTGAACCTGGTGAAGTTGTGATTGGCCAGAGCACCTACAAAATGGTATTAACAGTGATCTTGTAAAGTGTTCCATCAGGATGGGACACAGACAGCTGAGCCATAAATTTCTGTGAGGAAAAGCCACTGGAACTTGGTATCTTCTACATCTGCCCATCACTTTGCTTTTGCAGAGCGAGCTGGGACAGGGTGATAAAGTGCAGCTAAGATGTTTCTGTGCCAAGCCCATTTGTGTATTTCAGTCACACCAGAGCAGGGTTTCCTCAGCCTGGGGCAGGAATGGACCAGACCAGGGACAGCTCCTGAACCTGCCCTGTCGTGGGACCAGCAGCACAGGACATGACCCCAGCCCAGAGGCTCTAACTGAAATGTCCATCAGCATGAAAGGAGGACAAAAGAAAAAGGATAAGTGGGTCTGAGTACAGGTGCACCTGGGAAAGGGAATTTCCATGGAGCCTGGGGACAGGGATCTCCAAGGAGCTGCTCCCTTTATTATTGGAAGCCTTCAGACTTCAGACTGACTGTCTGAAGAGGAATGAACAAGGAGAAAATTTGGGTGAAAAAGCCAAACGAGTGTATGTTCAGTACACAGAAACAGAGGAGTGACCACGTGGAGAGAAGAGCAGGCCAGAAGAGAGCAGGCTTGTTTCTGCCACTGCATCCAGCACAAGGAACACGATCCTTACCAGATGAATGAATCCATTTCTAATAAGCAGGCTGATGCAGGTGAGCTCCAGCTCCAGGTGAGACATCCCCTCTGTCCCCCAGTGTCAGCTGGCTCCTGGAGCTGCTCCCTGAGCACTCAGTGACTGGTGCTGCAGGAGAGGCTCCCCAGGGATCCTGCTGGGATCTGAGACTGGCACAGCCCAGTGCCCACCCTGACCCAGGGGATGGTGCCCCCTGCCCTCCCTCCCAGAGCTCTGCCCCAGCCTGGGTTTGGACCAGGCTGAGCCAGCTCAGCTCCCTGGGATGCAGAGGAGGCACAGCTGGAGCACCAGGGGTTTGGGCTCTGGCTCCACCGTGCCCAGGCAGGAGCTGGCACAGCTGCCCTGGCACACCTGCCTGTGGCACAAACCCAACACCACCTGTGGCACCGGCTGCTCCCAGGCTGTGTGAGCCCAGCTGGCTCTGCCAGGCTCTGCCCTGCCTGGGCAGCTCTGTACAGCCACTGCTGACAGTGACACCATCAGTGTCACCCCTCCACCAGTGTCACCCCCTGTGTCAGTGTCACCCTGTGTATCAGTGCCACTCCTCCATCAGTGTCACCCCCTGTATCAGTGTCACCCTGTCTATCACTGTCACCCCCTCAATCAGTGTCACCCCCTGTATCAGTGTCACCCCCTGTATCAGTGTCACACCCTCCATCAGAGTCACCCCTCAGTGTCACCCTGTCTATCAGTGTCACCCTCCCCACTGTCACCCCTCCATCAGAGTCACCCCTGTGTCAGTGTGCACAAGTCACCATGTTCAGCACATCCCTGTGACCTCTGAGCACTAAAACAAACACTGCTGACCCAACAGGCAAGGACGAGGCAGGGATTAGTTCCACATCACCATGACATTTATCCAGCCCTGGAAAATTACTGATAATTCATATTGATTCTGTGGCCTGGGTGCAGTGAGTCGAGACACCAAACCCAGAGATCCTCTGAGCTGAAATTACCAACACAGCCGAGCTCGAGCTGAGCTGAGCAGGGGATGCTCAGGACCAAACCTGGTCCATTCCTGATGTGTTGCACCACCCCTCAAGGTTTGCATTATCTTTGTATTTGAAATTCAGTGTTTCCCCATGTCCTCTCAGCCAGAGCTGCTCCAGGTGACATTCCTGACCCTGGAACAGGGGATGAATCCCTCACACCATGCACCTGGCAGCATGTGTCTAGAGGGGAATGCCTGACCCCAAACACTGCAGTGAACACAGACAGAGGGAAGTAGTTCCTGGCATTTGGGGTTTTCTGGAGCTGTTACACTAACACCCTGAGAAGGAGCTGTGAGGAGGAGCTGAGGGTGCTGTGCAGCAGTTCAGTGCTGGGGGCAGAGTGGGCAGTGGGCAGTGTGTCCTGGCCCACACTGCCACAGGGACAGCAACATCTGGACATGAAGGAGTTCTGTTTAGCCCCAGGGGTGTTCTGTGGGGAGAGGAGAAGAACATCCAGCAGTGAAGCTAAAGGCAGAGAGGAACTAGAGAGGAAGGGGAAGGAAGAGCATTCAGCCCCTGAGCAGCTCCCCCCGTGTCCCCAGGGCCATGTGTCCCAAGAGCCAGCGAGCTCCAGGGTGAAACCTCTGCCTCAGCCAGACTCCACCTTGGGGTCCCTCTGTCCTCCTGAGGGTTGCTCGTGGCTGGGGCTGGGACTGGAGCAGGACATGGTGCTCTGATCCAGGCACCCTGGACCCCAGTGCTGCAGGATGAGCCCAGGGCAGGCTGTGAGTGCTGCCAGGTGGGGCTGGCACTGAAAAGCTGCTCTGGGGTGCCCTGCCCCAAACCCACAAGAGCTGCCTTGCTGACAAGCCACTGCTGTCCTGTTCCCTTCAGGCCCTTTGCCCTTCACAGACACACCTTCACCCCCAAAATTACCTGATCAGATCACAGGTGGCTTCTGCAGGGCCCTGGGGATGTTCTGGGGAGCCCCAAGGAGCCCCTGACCCTCTCCCTCCCCTGGGTGGGCTCTTCCCCTGCCAGGAGCCAGCCTGGCCCTCGTGGAGTGCACATCATCCGAGTCCTGGGGCTGAAAGCCTTCCAAAGGACACTTACCCATGAAATCCATGGTCGCCTGTGGGACTGGAATGCTGTTCAAGCCTGATCTCTACACAAGGAACACGTGTCTGTGATTTATCTACACAGCCTGAGTTCTCGAGGCTACAGTTTTTAATCAGAGCTATTTGCATTACATAACATCTTTTACTTCAGCTTGCATTTTGGTTTAATTAGTTCTTTGTTAAATACATCAATGGCGATTCTACCCTTCCAAGCAATTCCAGATTAATTGCATTTGTTAAATCTTTTTCTTTTTCTTGTTTCTCATTTTCCCTGTGTTCCAAGGAGGCAGCACATTAGGAAATTAATGGCATTTTCAAATCATTACATTGTACAAACTCATGGGTATATTTCAAATAATAAACCTGAATATTCCCAGCTCAGTGTGCTGCTCTCCAGCCCAGGAGGGTGGAAGTCTGGCTGTGCCTACACTGGGCTGTAGCTGCTGGTGACCTCATTCCTGCTGTGACCCTGGAAGGGAACTCTCCAGGAAAACAGGGACACCAACCCAGGGCAGATCTCCCCCTCACCAGGTTCTGCCGTGTTTCTCAACCTGACAGGACACTCTCCCTGGAGAGATAAACACACACACAGACACACAGACACAGATACTGGTAACACACTCTGGGACATTGGTAACACTTTTAGACATTGGTAACTCACATTGATACATTGGTAATACACTTTGGTACATTGATAACACACTTTTGGACATTGGTAACACACATTGGTACATTGGTAACACATTTTGGTACATTGGTAATGCACTTTGGGACATTGGTACATTGGTAACACACTTTTGGACATTGGTAACACACATTGGTACATTGGTAACACACTCTGGTACCTTGGTAATGCACTTTGGGACATTGGGACATTGGTAATGCACTTTGGTAGGTGACATTATCAAGGAGGCAATAAATGGGAAATGGTGGGGTTTTTCTTTTCAAGACTCATTGCTGTCAGCAGCAGCCTTTTTCCATTTTCACATCAGGAGCAGGGAATTCATTATTAATCTTGCTGCTGGAATGATACACCTTTCTATCCCTGTCTCAGTGTTCCTTATCTCATTTTTCTCATTTTGTCCTCTCTCTTTTCTGTCCATCCCAAGTAATCTCACATCCAGGCAGCACTCCATGTTTAGTCACACAAAGGGAAATGCTAAACAGCCTTCTTTTATTTATGCTCAGCTCCCTTCTCACATGTGCAGCCATCTCCCACTCAGGGTGCTCACATGGCTCTTTACCTGAATATTTCAGGGGACACAGGTGTGGGGGCTGCCCCTGGATCCCTGGCAGTGCCCAAGGCCAGGTTGGACATTGGGGTTGGAGCACCTGGGGCAGTGGGAGGCGTCCCTGCCATGGACAGGACTGAAATGAGCTTTAAGGTCCCTCCCAGCCCAAGCTGGTGGCTGGGAGTCGCTGTCACCCTCTGCATCCCCCCCATGGCAATGAAACAAGGCAGAGGCTGCCCCAGCTCCAGCACAAAATCCACCAGACTTCCAAACTGGGGCTCTTGGTTTGCAACCACCAATTCTGCCTGAAGGTCCAGGAGCTTTAGCACACCTGCAACAAGGGAAGCACCCCAAGGTTCCTCCAGAGATGCACTGCTCCTCCAGCCTCACACAGGGAGGAACAAGTGAACAACCCCAAGGTTCCTCCAGAGATGCACTGCTCCTCCAGCCTCACACAGGGAGGAACAAGGGAACAACCCCAAGGCTCCTCTGGAGATGCACTGCTCCTCCAGCCTCACACAGGGAGGAACAAAGGAACAACCCCAAGGTTCCTCCAGAGATGCACTGCTCCTCCAGCCTCACACAGGGAGGAACAAGGGAACAACCCCAAGGTTCCTCCAGAGATGCACTGCTCCTCCAGCCTCACACAGAGAGGGAATCCTTCGGGACTGAGGGCCTGACTTGCACTGAAGCACCCCAGAAATATTTCCCACAAACAAGAAAGCTTCACTGTAAGGTAGCCATGCCCTCAGGGGGGGGCTCTGTGACAGCCCTGCAAGAAGGGAAGAGTTTTCTTCAACCTAGGAGCAAAATTAGAGGTTGCAACATTGAAAAAAAGGAAAACAAGATGAAAGACGACACTGCTGTGCTAGGAGCGGGTGTCAGTGATCCCCAGAGGTTACACATGAGTACAACATAATATCTTTAAAGAAGCAGCCACTGTGACAAACTCACTCGCAGGTTCTGGAGCAGGGAGGCAGAACTGTGCGTCTCCATTATACTCACATTATGTAAATGTGTGAGGATAAAGGGCAGGGACTGTAAAGCTGAGCAGATATATGGGAATGCCGACCTTTGCTGTGCTGCTGCCACGTGCAGGAGCGTCACAGAGCCAGGCAGAGAGCAGAGCAGCAGCTGAGCACACACAGAAAGCAAAGGCAGGAGCTGCTCTGCCAGGCTGCAGCATCTCCCCCATCCATCTCCCAGGTTAATGACTCATAAGAGACCCGTGAAGGTCAAGGACTCTCTCAAGTGTCTCCTCTCTGCTGGAATCCTGAAGGAAGCAGAGGGAAGTGTCATTTGGATGGTTACAGTTATGGCAGGATAACCTGCTCTGTTGGGAATCCAGAGATCTGCAGATGTGTCTGGGGCAACAGAGACACAGAGCTGGGCTCTAGGCACAGATCATGCTACACCAAGGTCAAGGGTTTTGGATTGCCCAGCTCAAACCATCTCCCAGCAAGGTGAAACTTTGACTGACTTCATTACAGCAACTGTTCCCAAGTAAATCCTGTTCCCTGATTTTCGAGACAGGAGGAAAGAGAGTTGGAAATAGTTGCCAAGTAATCTTTTGCCTATGTGCTGATTTTCTCACTTTCCAGAGTCTGAAATTGGCTGGGGAAGAGATTTGGAATCTTTGAGGCCTCACTTGTGGGATTGGACTGTTTCCAAGGTACTGAATAGGATAATTCCTTGGGGTATTGACAAAACTAGTCCTGCTCCAGGAACAAAGGGGGATTCTTCCCATGTACTTATATTTAATAGCACAAATGCTCCAGGACTTGGCCATCTGGAAATTATTGCAGCAGGCACTCCCAGATGCTTCAGCAGAAATGCTTCAGCATTTTTTTCCCTACCTTCCCAAAAAATGAATGATGGTAAGGGGTTTAGTAGCCTGGGAAAACAAAGTAAATAAACAAACTAATAAAAACCCAATATAGGGTTTAGCAATTAAGTGGAGCAGAAATGAGGATGTGCAGAAATGAGGTTTTGCAGGAATGATGATTTACAGAAATGAGGAATTTAGGCCCCAGCCTAATGATGATCCCAACCACAATTACTGACCCAGGGGCTGCAGAGCCTTTCAAATAAGGGGAGCACAAAAGTGCTATATGCTATATGAAAAAAGTGCTATATGATAGCACAAAAGTGTACCCAGTATGCAGCAAATAGCTGATCTTGGAAGCAGAGATGAGGCCTCAGCCTCCCTGGGGCTGGTGCTCCCCAGACCTGCACAGGGACTGAGCTGGGCAGGGAGCTGCAGGGGCTGCTTTCAGAATTCTTTTACACCAAACATTCCAAAATCCCTGGGGCTGTCAGGGGTGGTGACTTGGTACCCAAATGGCTCCTTGCCTGTGTTTTCCTGATGAGGAAACACAAGAGCACTGGGGGAATTGAATCATTTGCTGTTTTCAATCTTGAGCAGTAATTGTGACCTGACCAGGTGAATGTCACTGCACAGAGACCCCTGGGGAGTTCCCATCCCACAAAAATCATTCATTGCCCTTCCCTGCCCTGCATGGCAGCTGCACTGGGGAGCAATTCCTCCTCCCCAGAGGTGCCTGCAGGATCCCTGCTCTGCTCTGGACTCTGCTGGGAGGGGAGAAGTGCTGGGGCAGGAGCTCAGCTGATTGATTTGTCATGTGGGCACAAGAGTCCATTAAACACACAGAGTAACCTTAAAGGGGGTGTTTGCATAGGGAGGATATAAAAGAGAAGGGAAACAATGACAAGACATTTGCTGAACACAGACCTCTGCCACTTATTTCACATCTGCTCAACCAACCTCATCCTATTAGGAACGATTAATGTTTAAGGGACATGGGAGATAAAATGGCCATAATAAACAGACACTGCTGATAATTACCACTTAGTTCAGTGTTCTAGTGAATTACTAGCACGGCACATTGATGAGTATTAACTCTCAGCCCCAGCTCTGGGTGCTGAGCAGGGGATTCACAGCCCCCTGCCCACTGACACAGCCCCTGATGCAGCAGCTGAGAGGATGCACGAGCCAAGGACAGGGCACTCTCCAGGAAGAAGAGGATTCAGTGCCTCACAAGGAAATATTTCTGTTTTTCTAATAATTCCTTTAGCAAGAGGGTCTTCCTGTAAGCCCAGAGAGAGAGGGTCACTCCCCAAATCTGCAGGGGGCTGCCAAGGGGGCTGAGAGGAATGAAGTGATTCCTAAAACAGGCCAATATAGAGTTCTAACATTAGCAAAAGCAGTACAGAAGACACAAATCCCAGCCATGAGCTCTGGTAACACATCCAGTATTAAAAGTGACGTGTCTGTCCTTTGTTTCCCCATTTTCCAGTGGCAGCAGCACCATCCATCTTCAGCAGGTTCTGACATGCAGGTTCCTAAATTAAAGGTGCCTCCTTTTCTGGAGGAGGTTCATGGACACATCCTTTCCTTTAGTGAGGTTGTGGATGTGATTTTCCACATCATCCCTGAGGTCACACTGGGCATTGGCCCTGGGTGGGGGGACCAAAGGCTGTGTGGGGAGCTGGGCCCAAGGGTGGCCAGGAGTGGCACTGGCTGGGCTCAGGGGCAGCGTGGGTGGCAGGTGTCACCTCCTCCTGACGCCCTGGGGGATGGCACAGGCTGAGCAGAATCCAGGAGAGAATGCCAGGGAAAAACAGACTTTTACTGCTTGTACATGTAAAACATGCACCTGGGCACACAAACAGCTCCTGAGGCCAGGGGGGAGAGCTCCCAGAAAGATGGACACACTTGGAAATGAGTAAGTTCTAGTTGCACAAGGGACAAATAATGATAAACAATGATAATAATGATAAATAATGAATCCAGCCTGCACTGCCTTTCCAACAAGCAACCCACAGCACTGGGCAGCCCCTGCAGCTCCCAGGGGGAGCAGAGCCAGGGCTGTGGCTGAGTTTGACCCCTGGCCTTGCAGCTCTGTGCCAGGGTGTCAGGGTAGTGCCCTGTTCCACCTCTCACCCTCTGCCTCCTAAACCCCCTCTCCATGATCCTGGGCTGAACTGCACCAGCAAAACTCTGTCAGGAGCTGCAGGGTTCAGAGTGGGAGCTCAGAGTGCTCTGGGGTTTGCTGTGGCCACTCCCCAGTGCCAACGCTGCTGGCAGCAGCCCAGGGCCAGGCTCACACTGCCACAGGCACGGGGAGCCTGAGGGTGAGCCCAGTGCCCTGAGGGCCAGGGGGACACACAGGGATGGACAGGGATGGACAGGGACACACTGGGATGGACAGGGACACACAGGGATGGACAGGGATGGACAGGGATGGACAGGGACACACAGGGACACACAGGGACACACAGGGACACACTGGGATGGACAGGGATGGACAGGGATGGACAGGGACACACAGGGACACACAGGGATGGACAGGGCACACAGGGGCACACAGGGACACACAGGGATGGACAGGGACACACAGGGACATCCAGGAACACACAGGGACACACAGGGATGGACAGGCCACACAGGGGCACACAGGGACACACAGGGATGGACAGGGACACACAGGGACACCCAGGAACACACAGGAACACACAGTGACACACAGGGACACACAGTGACACACAGTGACACACAGGGACACACAGGGCACACAGGGACACCCAGGGACACACAGTGACACACAGTGACACACAGGGACACACAGGGACACACAGGGCACACAGGGACACCCAGGGACACACAAGGACACACAGTGACACACAGGGTACACAGTGACACACAGGAACACACAGGGACACACAGGGCACACAGTGACACACAGGGACACACAGTGACACACAGGGCACACAGTGACACACAGGGCACACAGGGACACCCAGGGACACACAGGGACACACAGGGACACCCAAGGACACACACTGCCATCGTGCTGGAGGGGAGCCTCAAGGCTTTATGTCTGACCCTCCCACAGCAGCACAGAAATGGCAGTGAGCAGGTGTGACCATCCTGAGCCAGGCAGCAGATATCACATTTCTGCGGTGTTTTTAACAGAAATTAGGGGCTGGAGAAGGAAACTCGTGTGCTGCAAGCAGTGGCAAAATGGTTCCAGAATTCAAGGAGAGCCTGGATCACGGACCATCAGAAAATACCTCCTGCCTTTGTCACAGCAGCAGGAAGAATGTCTGGAATGCAGATATGAAAGACCACAGCCACCTTGACATAATTCTAATTGCACACCTGCATTTACATCACTGACTTAATGGAAAATAAACCATGATTCATCCCCTCTGGAAAGCCTGCTGGAACTGACAGGCAAATAACAGGATATTTATGTATTTATCACCATTTCTGAGAATTATTTAGTAATGCTATTCATGGGAATGACATCTTCTCTCAATTCAGGAAGCTCCTCTAACTGTGATCAGCCAAGATGTTACCAAGGGAATCCCTCCCTCCCTTCCTCCCTTCCTTCCTCCCTTCCTCCCCTCCTTCCTTCCTCCCTTTCTTCCTGCCTCCCTCTCTCCCTTCCTTCCTTCCTTCCTTCCTTCCTTCCTTCCTTCCTTCCTTCCTTCCTTCCTTCCTTCCTTCCTTCCTTCCTTCCTTCCTTCCTTCCTTCCTTCCTTCCTTCCTTCCTTCCTTCCTTCCTTCCTTCCTTCCTTCCTTCCTTCCTTCCTTCCTTCCTTCCTTCCTTCCTTCCTTCCTTCCTTCCTTCCTTCCTTCCTTCCTTCCTTCCTTCCTTCCTTCCTTCCTTCCTTCCTTCCTTCCTTCCTTCCTTCCTTCCTTCCTTCCTTCCTTCCTTCCTTCCTTCCTTCCTTCCTTCCTTCCTGGGTCCTTGGTGGTTTCATTTCCTTTGTTGTTGCTTTGTTGTCCCCACTTTTCTGTGACCGTGTTTTGTTAAAGACAATTCCCAGATTCCCCTTGAATGGCTCCCTATGGACTCAGGCTGAGAGCTGGGAATGTTCCCTGGAGAGGAGAAGGGTCCAGGGAGAGCTCAGAGCCCTAAAAGGCATCCAGGAGAGCTGGAGAGGGTCTGGGGACAAGGGCAGGGATGTTCAGGGTCACAGTGCCCTGGGTGAAGCCAGGAATGGGCATTGCCACCTTGTTCTGGGCTCTCCAATACTGTGAAAGCTTGATAAATCAAATGTATTCTTTTTTCACACTCCTAAACTCATGTTATCTTCCTGTAATATCATTTCAGTCCCCCTAGAGAGACCTCTGCAGGAAGCTGGCATCTTGTGCTTAACTCAAAAACCTCTATTCTCCACCAGAAAATTTACTTAAAATCTAAAATAATCAAGTAAATAGCCTAAGAGTGAAAAACATAAGGAGAAGTGAATGTTGTGAATAAATGCTGTATATAACATGTTTCAGCCCTGGGTTTTTGTTGTTTTATTGTTTTGGCTTTTTTTTTTTTTTTTTTTTTTTAATATTTGAATGTGGAAATGTAGCAAAGGAAGTCTACTACATAAAATATAAAATATAAACCAAATCATGTAAGTGAAAGGTGATGGTTCTGGCCCTGAAAATGAGCTTAAAACACTTCCAGACTGGCTGCAAATGAGTTCAAAACCCTTCAGGACTGGCTGCAGTCCTAGATAAAAAGAGTAAGAGCAGGATCCCAACACCATTTCCTGATGGCTGCATCTTTAGTGCAGCTCAGCCCCTCCTTTAGTGCAGGTCAGCAGAGCTGTGCTCAGCAACAGGCACCTGGATCCTGGCTGTCTCTAGAATCTAATTTGGGGAAAAAAATGAAGAGGGCTAGACATTATAAAAATTAAGGGGAAACAACTGAAGAAACCCCAAAACAACAAACATAAACCCTCACAAGGATATAAGAACAGATGCAAGAGGTGATGGAAATCTGATATTATTCCAAACCATAATGCTCAAACTGAGCAGGAATTCCCATCCCTCTGATGAAATTTGACATAAAAATGAAAGAGAAGATTGCAATAAGAGCCCTCACTTCTGAAATGGCCCCAATCTCTGTGGTGGTTGTAACACTGCCCACAGGCACAGCAGAAGGGGGGGAAACCAGAGTTGCATCATTTACTGAGCACACTTCTTCCTGAAGATGGGAAGGAATTTCACATCCTGCACAAACCACTGCAATTTGGAAAGGAGCAGCCAGATCACACCTGCAGCCACGGCCAAACTCCTCCTTTCACTCAGAACTCTGCAGAAGAGCAGCCACAGAGAGGAGCAAAACTGAGCTGTTGGCACTAATTTCCCCACACATTTCAGAATGATTTAAATAAAATTCCAGACGTGTTTTAGACAGTGCCACCATGACCACACACCTGTGGCAGCAGCAGCCATGGAATTATAGAGCCACAGATGGGCTGGGAGGGGAAGGGACCCTGAAGGTCACCTTAGTGTCCCCCTGCCAGGGCAGAGACACCTCCCACTATCCCATTGTTCCAGCCCCAGAGTCCAGCCTGCCCTGGGCACTGCCAGGATCCAGGGGCAGCCACAGCAAATCTGGCACCTGTGCCAGGTGTGATCACTACAGTCATGGGGCTGGAGGATTCCTGAGGAGTTGGGAAAGTGAACTCCTCAGGAAGGAATCCTCCAGCCCCTGCCCAGCTCCCTCAGGGATCCTCCAGCCCTTTCCCAGCTCCTCAGGGATCCTCCAGCCCCTGCCCAGCTCCCTCAGGGATCCTCCAGCCCTTTCCCAGCTCCTCAGGGATCCTCCAGCCCCTGCCCAGCTCCCTCAGGGATCCTCCAGCCCTTTCCCAGCTCCTCAGGGATCCTCCAGCCCCTGCCCAGCTCCCTCAGGGATCCTCCAGCCCCTGCCCAGCTCCTCAGGGATCCTCCAGCCCCTGCCCAGCTCCTCAGGGATCCTCCAGCCCCTGCCCAGCTCCCTCAGGGATCCTCCAGCCCCTGCCCAGCTCCCTCAGGGATCCTCCAGCCCCTGCCCAGCTCCTCAGGGATCCTCCAGCCCCTGCCCAGCTCCCCCAGGGATTCCCCAGCCCTTTCCCATCTCCCTTCCCTGGATAGGCTCCAGCCATCAATGTCTGTCTGTCCTGGGGAGCCCAGGGTGTCCCAGGATTTGAGGTGCATCTGTGACAGGGGGATCCTCCTCCCCTTGCTCCACCCCAAATTCTGCTGACCCCACTGCTCTCCCCGTGGCAAAACCCCCAGATCCCTGAATTTGAAGCAAGTGGTTTTGCTCTTCACAACAGACTTCAAAGAAAAGTAGGTCTGAGCAATGTCTGGCAAATACTGATCAGCCAGAATATGGAATATTTAATATTTCTCCTATTCTCCTAGAGGAGAATATTTCTCCTCTGAAATGAGGAGAAAATGTAATGAAGCTGAAGATGATACCACACAGATGGGATGACCTCCAAGGAATGGGCCATTTATTGCATCTACAATGAACTCTGAGGAATATTTTGGGTTGTTCAGCATTTCAGACATGATTTTCCTCCAAAAGAGAAAAAAAAGGGGAGCAAGGTCCTGCGTTTCCTACCACTGTCGTGTGTTTTAAATTCTGAGGGTGATCCGAGCGTGCCGTTTCAGACACCCTGAAATGCACAATGATCCCATCACTCACAGCAGGGCTGGGGCAGGGAGACACAAATCCTTGGTGCTGCGTTTGGCTGGGAGCATTAGCTCAGAGACCTGCAGGAGTGAGGACAGGTGCCCCTCTCTGCACACCCATCTCCTGTGACACGGCTGTCCCCTGCACAGGGCTCAGCTCCCCTGGCACTGCACGAGCCCCCTGCACCCCAAACCCCCAGTGGGCAGAGGGAGCAGTGGGGTCACCCCGTCCCCAGGCTCAGTGGGGTCCAGGCTGAGCTGCTCTCCCAAGAACCTGCTCAGGCCGTGCTCAGAGGGATCAGCTGGGCCTTTGGAATCCACATTTTGTCATGTTCATAAACTCCAGCCTTGGCTCTCCTGACCTGTCAATCCTTCATCTCTTTCAAGTGCTAAATTAATCTTATTTAGAAATGTCAATTAAACCAGCCAATCTTTTGATGGTATTAGAAAGTACTTGATATCCTTGCTGCCCTTTAATTTTTTGAAACAAGAGAGAATAATCCTGTAAAAAAGAGCCCTTCCAGCGATAAGCTTGGCTGTAAAATATTAATTTTTAATGGCATTATGTTGGAATAAAATTTTTTTTCTCTTTTTGTAAACAGATGGAAGATTATATTTTCACTATTTATGAAAGGAGGTATTAATGCAAAAACGAGCCTACAGAGGCAAAGACAATGTGGAGCTGCTGTTTAGCAGTTTTTAAGGAGTTACCCTTGGCCAAAATTTCAGAAAACACCTTAGCAAAAACTTACTGGCTTAATTAGGCCCCAAGATTTTGTGTTCCTTTTCCTCTTTTAGCATTTCCAGGGAAGGAATCGAGCACACTCAGTGTGTCCTCTCCTGGTGTGGATGGAACAGGCCCAGTGAAGGCAATGAGCATCTGCAGCTGAGCCAGGGGCCTGAGGAAAACGCTCGAGGGCAGAGCTGGCCCTTGGGGGGAGAGCCTGGCTGACCCCACTGGGAGCCTGACCCCACTGGGATCCTGACCCCACTGAGAGCCTGGCTGTGCCACGGGGATCCTGGCTGATCCCACTGGGATCCTGATCCCACTGAGCTTCTGTCCCCATCGAGCTCCTGTCCCCCCAGCCCTCACCAACACCCCACACCCTGGGGCTTTTGCCAAGGCTCATCCATGGACTGCTCCTGAGCCTCCAGAGCAGCTGAGGGTCACAGTGGCACCAGGACACTCCTGATGGCCCCTGGCTGGCCTGAGGCTGCCCAGTTGTGGGACAAGCAGGGGCAGAGCAGGGGCAGAGCAGGGGCACAAACAGGGGCACAGCAGGCGCAGAGCAGGGGCAGAGCAGGGCAGAGCAGGGGCACAGCAGGGGCACAGCAGGCGCAGAGCAGGGGCAGAGCAGGGCAGAGCAGGGGCACAGCAGGGACACAGCAGAGGCACAAACAGGGGCACAGCAGGGGCACAACAGGGGCACAGCAGGGGCACAGCAGGGACACAGCAGGGGCACAAACAGGGACACAGCAGGGGCACAGCAGGGACACAGCAGGGGCACAGCAGTGGCACAAACAGGGGCACAGTAGTGGCACAGCAGGGGCACAGCAGGGGCACAGCAGGGGCACAGCAGGGGCACAGCAGGGGCACAGTAGTGGCACAGCAGGGGCACAGCAGGGACACAGCAGGGGCACAAACAGGGACACAGCAGGGGCACATACAGGGACACAGCAGGGGCACAGCAGGGACACAGCAGGGACACAGCAGGGGCACAGCAGGGGCACAAACAGGGACACAGCAGGGGCACAGCAGGGGCACAGCAGGGGCACAGCAGTGGCACAAACAGGGGCACAGTAGTGGCACAGCAGGGGCACAGCAGGGACACAGCAGGGGCACAAACAGGGACACAGCAGGGGCACAGCAGGGACACAGCAGGGGCACAGCAGGGGCACAAACAGGGACACAGCAGGGGCACAGCAGGGGCACAGCAGGGACACAGCAGGGGCACAGCAGGGGCACAAACAGGGACACAGCAGGGGCACAAACAGGGGCACAGCAGGGGCACAGCAGGGGCACAAACAGGGGCACAGCAGGGGCACAGCAGGGACACAGCAGGGACACAGCAGGGACACAGCAGGGGCACAAACAGGGACACAGCAGGGGCACAGCAGGGGCACAGCAGGGGCACAGCAGGGGCAGCGTGGGCAGGTGGGTGAGGGCTGGGTACCCACTGAACACGGGCAGATAAAGAGTCCCCAAACACAGAGTCCCCAGGTTTGCTCAGGACTGAAGCCATCCATCCACTTCTCCTGTTAGACCCTTCCCATGCCCTGGGGATGCCACAGCTCCAGGGGACACAGGGCACAATGTGACAAGCTCCAAACATGGAAAGGGAGGGGTGACACAGATGGCACATCTCACATTCAGCCGGGTGCAGCATCCCTCAAGCTTCATCCATGGGATGTTCACCAAGCTGTGGGATGTCCTTCCCACCCTCCAAAAGCAGCATCTTCCCACAGCTGGCACCAGCTCTCTCTTTATCTTCCCTGTGGCACCAGCAGGTGTGGAATCTGGGAGTTTAATTCTTCATGGAAGACAACCTGGCTGGTCCAGACAAAGCTGCCTCTGTGAGCCCTGAGGCACAGCTGCACCCGGACACATCCCTGGGGCATCAACCAGAGCTGGTTGGAACAGTGGGGTGCCACCTGTGCCCCTCTAGGACATTGTGCCCCCTCAGCTCCCCTGGGGTGCTGGGCAGGCTGAGCTGGCACGAGGGGACCCCAAACCTTCCTCCCAGCCGGGCCCTGGGCAGCCCCAGGCACAAGTGCTGGGCAGAGGCTCAGAGGATGCAGTTTTAGCTGTCAGAGGATCAGGGCTGGAGCAGCAGCAGCAGGACAGGCACTGCCAGCAGTGTCACCCTGTGCTTCACAGGGACCTGCTGCAGAGGGAGGTGCTGGCAGTGCAACCCCGGCCCCAGGGAGCTGCTCTGCCCAGGCTGATCCCAGCAGCTCCTCTTTAAACCTGGGCTTAACAAAGCCTTGTCCAAAGAGCAGGAAATGCCCATGGAGCCCACACTTCCCTGCCTCCTCTCCAGACAAGTTCTTCAGAGAGTGAGTCTGTGCTAAATGAGCCCACAGACACCTCCATCTCTGCTGCAGCTCTGTGTGCACTGAGAGCACCACCAAAGCCAGTTCTGGGTGCTTGCAGTGGGAAAAAGGGGGAGAGTGACAGCACAGGGCTCCCCTGAGTCTGGAGCAGCACTGCTCACAGTGACATCCCTCACTGCCAGCTGCAGGTACCCAGGCTATAAATCCTGCTGGGGCTTTCATGCTTCTCTTCTCCTTCTGAAATGCTCCCATACTGAGGGTCTGTAACAGACAGGGACTCACATCCAGTGATCTTTGTAAGAGATTTTTAAATATACATCAGGCTTAACATCAATAGCAGAGACAGGGAGCCACATTAATAAATCCATGGGCATTAAACCAAGGATTATTTTTATCTGGCTGAGCTGCTGATTTTTATTATAAAACGTTCTTCAACAGCAAAACCAAAGAATGATGTCACCACTAATCAGGAGTCTGACAAGAACAGAAAGCAGAAAAATCAGTGGATGGAACATTTGGGATCAAACACAGTGACAGAGCCCAGAAGAGCTCATTCTGAGGAGCAGCAACGGGAAGTAAAATCTGGATTGTAGTCAGAGATTTTCATGCTACTGCCCTGCTTTTTGTAAATTCTCCTGTTCTGCAGAGTGTCAGGTCAGGAGCCCATCTCTCCATGGCTCCAGCAGTGCCAGGCTTGGGCCAAGCCCAGCATCCTGGAGGGCAAAACCCAGCCCTGGGCAGCCTGGGCCCCCTCCAGAGCCAGCAGGGCTGGAGGGGATGGCTGAGCCTCAGATCCCATGGGGAATTCCTGCTGGTTCCACCCTGAGCCTGCCCTGGCCCAGCCTGAGGCCGTTCCCTCTCCTCCTGTCCCTGTTCCTGCAGCAGAGCCTGACCTGGGGCTGTGCCCTCCTGCCAGGGACTTGTGCAGAGCCACAGGGGCCCTGAGCCTCCTTTGCTCCAGCCTGAGCCCCTGCCCAGCTCCTCAGGGATCCTCCAGCCCCTGCCCAGCTCCTCAGGGATCCTCCAGCCCCTGCCCAGCTCCTCAGGGATCCTCCAGCCCCTGCCCAGCTCCTCAGGGATCCTCCAGCCCCTGCCCAGCTCCTCAGGGATCCTCCAGCCCCTGCCCAGCTCCCTCAGGGATCCTCCAGCCCCTGCCCAGCTCCTCAGGGATCCTCCAGCCCCTGCCCAGCTCCTCAGGGATCCTCCAGCCCCTCCCAGCCCTCTTCCCTCCCCTGGACACCCTCCAGCCTCTCCAGGTCTTTCCCTCCAGGCTCTCAGAGCTGCCCCAGGGCTGGAGGAGTCTTGGCAGTGCCAGCACAGGGGACAGGCACTGCCCTGGCCCTGCTGCCGTGGCTGATGAGGATTTGGGGATTCTCTTTGTTCCAGACAGAGATGAGGAGCAGTGGGGCAGTGCCAGTGAAGTGCTGCCATGGCTGAGGACAGTAGCACAAACGTGCTGAGCTGCCCCAGCTCTGCTCACACCGAGTGTTCCCTCTGCACACTTGATTATTGGGCTGGGGCTTTTTCCCTCTCTGTATCATTAACATCTTGTTAATTGATGAGCCAGGCTTTGCAGAGTGACAAGTACCCCAGGACTATTCCAGGAGGGAAAACTGACCCCTGCACAGTGCCCACTGTGGCTGTGCTGAGAGCTGGGATGAAAGAATTAAACTTTTCCAGCAGGAGCTTTGCCAAGGGGGAAGAAAATTGTGAAAAGAGCTTATGAGCCAAGAGTACACCTGCATTCAACACAGTGTCTCTTTTCAACACAAAATACCTTCCTGGCTCCAAGATCCCTTTTCTGATTAAAGTTTTTGAAAGTGGCACACTCCTGTAATACATTTTGATGAAATCCCATTCTCCAGTGAAATTGTTATAGTGGATAACTTCCAGGCAACAGGAGCAGGAAGACTGTTAATCAGGATCAGGAGAATATAGAGTGCCTGCAAACCCAGCATTAAGCCACCTATGACAGGCAGTCTCCAAATTCATGGCTCACACAGAACAAACTTATTTTTGAGAGCAGAATTACAAAGATATAAAAACAGGGAAAAAAGCCTGAGAGCCAGAGTGTGATTACCTGCACACTGCTCCATTCTGCAGCTGCCACTGGGGACTGAGCCTAAACTCAGAGTGCAGACTGCAATCCATCCTGCCAGGAATAATGAGGGAATGACCCAGCAATCTGTGCTGGGCTGAAATGGGTGAGGGAGCCTGGGAGTGCAGGGGGAGCTCCAAACCCTGACCCTGTGAGCTGAGCTCATCCCTGTCCCTGTCCCTGTCCCTGCCCCTGTCCCTGTCCCTGTGAGCTGAGCTCAGCCCTGTCCCTGTCCCTGATCCTGTGAGCTGAGCTCATCCCTGTCCCTGTCCCTCTCTCCTAGAGCACCCAAATCCCTCCCCAGCTCAGGTTGAGCTTGGGCTGGGACAGAGCTCAGAGCCCCAGGTGGGAGAAGGGCCACAGAGAGTTAAAGCACTTTACTGGCATCCTGGAGAAAATCTATTTGGGGCTGAATTACCTCACTTCCTTCCAGGGGATTTTATTTCCCTGCTATTTTGGGTCTCATCAAGCACAGGAGCACACATCAGCGAGGCTCCTGAGGTGCTGCAAAAACAGAATTCAGAAAAACAGAATAGATGCAGAAGATTCAGGGAGAGATGACCAAACTTTGTGATTGTCTCCCCTGTAAATGGCATTTGCTGGCTGATGAATGGATCCAGGTGACTCTGACAGCACTGATGAATGACTTACTGCAGAAAACATGAAGACTGATGATTTGTTCAGCCCTAAACTAAACACATGATGTTAATTCACTGGTAGGACCTACAACCTGGAGTCCATCAGCATCTATAATTAAACACCTTGCTTCATGAATTTTACAAATATGGCGAAAAAGTTGCTAATGGAGTGTCTTAAATTCTGTTAACATTCATTTAATCTCTTTGGTATCTCTTTAAACACACATTTAAAATTCTAATCACTGCAAAAAGACTTTAATAAGACACAATGTTAATGAAATATGTGAAGGAGCTATTGAAAGACAGAATTGTTGGGAAAAACATGTAAGAAAGAGAAAAGAAGCAGGTTAAGCTGAACTGGCATGGAAATCCAGCCAGGGAGCTATTTAAAGGCTAAGAAAAAGCACAGATGTGTCCCAGGATAGCAGGATTTTAAAAGGTTTTTTGTGCTAAATACTTGTTATTTGGATTAATTAGGGGATTACACTTTGAAACTCTTCCAGCTCTATCATTTGTAGAATTTCTTTCTACCTTGCTGGTCCACAGCTCCTGAAATGGGAACATTTTGGGTGGGGATGACTCAGAGTGCTCTGCAGAAATGTGAGGAAAGCATTTCCATCTCACAGTGCTTTCCTGCCATATTTGTGCTGTGAATTTTATTCATTTTTATCACTTTTTAAATTGTATTGACCCTTTTCCAGGAGAAAGATGTAAAAAATCCTAATAGTAGAATAATTTGCAGCATAAAAATTCTTGGTTTTCCTCATTTTAGTACCACCCTTTAAAATAAATCCCAGCAGTTGCATTTGGGGGTCAAAGGCACCAGCACAGGGGCTGGAAGTGCCCAGGGCAGGGCTTGGGGCAACCTGGTCCAATTTTCTTCAGAAAGTTGTCCCTGCCCATGGCAGGGGTGGAGCAAGATGAGCTTTAAGGTCTCTCCAACCCAAGCACTCCTTGGTTCTTGCTTCCAAGACTGCTTTGTGATCACTCTGTGGCTTTTCCCTACCCCTGATAGCTCCAGTCCTGTTAGACCCCACCAGCTGTGCCTGAGCACTCACAGATGTGCTGGAGTTCAAATATAACTCCTTCAGGCTGGGCCACCAAGGAAACCTTCCCTTCCTCACAAACTGCCAGTCTGAATTTCCTTGAGCTGGTCCTGGAAAGCACTTTTGGAGCTTGGGCACACTGCTGTGCTGGGGAACATTTCTGAGACTCTCTCTAACTGTAGCAAGCCAGAAATTGTCCAAAGCATTGCTGCAGCAGAAATGGGTCATTTCACACCCAATTTACAATAGGCACAAGTCAATACATGCCATTAACCTGAGCTGGGCAGGGAGGAATTATCTGTGCTATTAAAGGGGCTGTGATTAGCTGGTGCAGGCATCACAGGCCTGTCACAGGGGCTGTGGAGACCCTCCTTGGCACACAGACCCAAATGCCCTCTGCACACAGCTCCCTGCACCTTGGGCTGTGCTGTTGGCAAGCATGAGGATGGGACAGCAGGGTCGCACAGATGTGTGTGTGTAACAGAAAGATCTTGGAATGCAGAAGCTGAAGAAGGAATAGAAATGATAGCAAGTTTTGGTACAGAAAAAAAGAATTCTTGAGCCAGTCTTACTGGGTAACTAAGAAGGCAAGGAGCAAGTGAGTTGGAAGGGGTTTTTATTACTCTCAGCAAAGGATAAATACACCTCAAAAACCCAGATATTTTTACCAAGCAGAAAGATTTTCATAGACAAACAAAAATGCCATGTTGCAGCTTCTGAAGCTGAGTCCAGCCTGGCATGGGCTGGGTGTGGGGTTTTGTCTGCTGTAAACTGTGGGAGGGAGGCTCCAGTTATCCCTGACTGGAACCATGTGGGGCAATGCAATCACACTCAATTCCTGGGAGCAGTTTTCCTGCCCAGGAACACCAGTTATTAGCAAATGCTGCTGCCACATTTTGCTGTATCTACTATTCCAATCAGCCATATGGGAGGAAATCTGTAAATTGCATTACAGCAATTAATACACACTTACACAGTTTGTACAAAAGTGTTGAATGAATTATGCTACAGGAAGCAAACACACTAAATCCAAACAATGGAGCTTTATGAATATTTAATTCTTGTAAATTATTTAAAGTAGTAAAACACGGTGTATGCTCACCTTCAGAGCACCTGCTCAGATGAAGCATTCCCTCTCTTAACAATCCTTTTATGTAATTTCAAGAGATCCCGTAGATTATCTTGGTGAAATTAATTTTTTATCCAAATAAATGAGAGGAAAATAGGTCCAAACTCTTGACTACCTCTGCTTGCTCAGAAAGGGAGTGTTTGCTTCCAGAGGGAGCCTCACACAATTTTCACAAGGGCTGGAGGGACAGGACACAGGGAATGGGACACTGCCAGAGGGCAGGGATGGGTGGGATATTGGGAATTGGGAATTCCTGGCTGGGCTGGGATTGCTGTGGCTGCCCCTGGATCCCTGGCAGTGCCCAGGGCCAGGCTGGACACTGGAACAGTGGGAGGTGTCCCTGCCATGGCAGGGGGGGCACTGGGGGGGATTTAACCCTTTCCAACCCAAATACTTCTGGGATTCTGCGATGTTAGGAGCTACTGTACAACACAGAGTCAGGTGACAGGCAGAAGGGACAGGTGACACAGCTGCCACCCTCCAGGGGTGACTCTGCAGGAGCAGATGGAGCCAGAGCAGCTCCTCCCCTCCCCTGTCCAGGGCAGGGGCAGGGGCAGTGGTGTCAGCAGGGCTGAACCTGTGGGAACATCACCAGCCTCTACTTGCAGCATTTCCTCCCATTGCTGCTGACATTGTTAAACACAAATTGATCAAAGCTGCAGCTGGCTGCTGTTTGTGGGAGTTCAAGGCCACTCCATGCCCAGCACAGGGTCAGCAGTGCCAGGACAGCTGGACCAGGGGCAGGAGCTGCAGCCTGGTGGGATCCAGGCACCAAACCCTGCACAGGCAACGAGCCAGCAGGAAGACAAGGGGAATTGGACATCTGTGCTCCTCTTCACACCATCACTGGTTAACTGAATTCCTGGTTGTGCTGGGAGGGGAGAAGGGCCCTGCTGTGCTCCAGAAGTTGTTATCTCTGGGGTTTTTGGTTTATGTTTGCTGGGTTTTTACTTTGAAGCAGTAACAGATTTGAAACCAAAGGAATTCTAGATCTGCAATACAAAGCATTTGCAGCCACTTTACAAGGCCAAAGCACTGGATTTCAGGGCTCTCAGGCTGGGTGCTCCCATTCCATCCATGGTGTTTCCATGCAGGGCTGACCCAGCAAAGGTACTGGCTCTGGTAGATGAGTTAGCTGACACTTCCTCTGCTGCTCACAGCCTAGTGCCAGTTTGGTGTGCCAGTGCCAAACACAGAACATTGGCAAGAAACAAATAAACCCCCACCCCAACAACCCTGAGCAGCTGCTGGCCCTGATGCAGCCTGAGAAATCCTGGCCACTTCAGGGTTATGTTTGGCATCTCACCTGGGAAAAAGTTGTTTGTTTGTTTTTTAATGTTTAAGCATCTCTTCAAGAAATCACCTCTTACTTCATAAGCAAATCAGATGCATTTAATTAAAAGATGATTTTTCTTTCCTCCGGGCTATTATCACACAATTCCTGAATAAACTCTCTAATTTCTGCTGTTCTGGGGCACAGGTGTTCCAGCTTTGTGATGCTCTCTTTAATACCTGTTGTTTAAATTTGCTGCTGCAGTGGCTGGGACTCCTCACAGCAGCAGGAGTGCCTTTTGCAATCCCATTTCCCTGGGTCTAGGTTTTGCCTCTTCAACACATAAAACAAAGAAACAAAAAAGCCAAAGAGATGATGAGCATTAGCTAGTCAGTTCAAAAATGAGAATGCTTTTAGTGTCTAAGATACAAAGCTGTGATTAACTTAGGGAACAAGCCAGCAACAAGACACAAACAAACAAACCTTTGTATTTTGGCAAACAGGAAAACTTAATCTCAATCCAAGTATTTCCATTTGCTAATGCCAGCACCTGCACACCCATCTCAGCAGGACTACAGGAATTTCTGAACAAGGAGACTACAGAGCTGTGTCATAAATATTGAGGAAATTATTTTAACACCTTATACTCATCCCAGTAACAGGTAGAAAACTTTTAGTCAGTGGAAGTGTGTCTGGAACTTTGGCAATGGGCCTGAAATCTCCTGCCCCAGGGCCTGGTGGTGCCAGAGCAGCAACAGCCCCTCTAAACTCCTGCCAAGGAGCAGGGACACAAATGGAAAACTCCTGTGGCTGCCCTGACTCACCTGGGGCAATAAAGGGGAGAGGAGAGGCAAGGCAAGGCTGGGTAGCAGCACCTGTGCTGCTCTCCTGAGCCTGCACAGCCTGTGGTGGGCTCTGGGGAGCTCTGCTGTGCAGGACAGGCAGGAGCAGAGCTCTGATGGAGCACGAGGGCTGGGAGCTCTGCTCACACCCCAAACCAGTCACTGACACTGCCCTGAAGGTGAACCTGTCTGCACCTGCACAGGGCTGAGGCTCCCAGGGCTGGGAGGTCCTGCAGGGCTTCCCCCAGGCTGGGGTGTCTTGTTCTGCCCAGTGTGAGGTTTATGGGTGTGTGTGTGACTGTGCCTTGCCCAGTCTGTGGTTTATGGGTGTGTGTGTGACTGTGCCTTGCCCAGTCTGTGGTTTATGGGTGTGTGTGTGACTGTGCCCTGCTCAGTCTGTGGTTTATGGGTGTGTGTGTGTGTGTGTGCGTGCCCTGCTCAGTCTGTGGTTTATGGGTGTGTGTGTGTGTGACTGTGCCCTGCTCAGTCTGTGGTTTATGGGTGTGTGTGTGACTGTGCCTTGCTCAGTCTGTGGTTTATTGCTGTGTGTGTGTGACTGTGCCTTGCTCAGTCTGTGGTTTATTGGTGTGTGTGTGACTGTGCCCTGCTCAGTCTGTGGTTTATTGGTGTGTGTGACTGTGCCCTGCTCAGTCTGTGGTTTATGGGTGTGTGTGTGACTGTGCCCTGCTCAGTCTGTGGTTTATTGATGTGTGTGTGTGTGCCCTGCTCAGTAGGTGGTTTATTGGTGTGTGTGACTGTGCCCTGCTCAGTCTGTGGTTTATGGGTGTGTGTGTGACTGTGCCCTGCTCAGTCTGTGGTTTATGGGTGTGTGTGTGCCCTGCCAAGTCTGTGGTTTATTGATGTGTGTGTGTGACTGTGCCCTGCTCAGTCTGTGGTTTATGGGTGTGTGTGTGTGTGTGTGTGCCCTGCTCAGTCTGTGGTTTATGGGTGTGTGTGTGCCCTGCCAAGTCTGTGGTTTATTGATGTGTGTGTGTGACTGTGCCCTGCTCAGTCTGTGGTTTATGGGTGTGTGTGTGCCCTGCCAAGTCTGTGGTTTATTGATGTGTGTGTGTGACTGTGCCCTGCTCAGTCTGTGGTTTATGGGTGTGTGTGTGTGTGTGTGCCCTGCTCAGTCTGTGGTTTATGGGTGTGTGTGTGCCCTGCCAAGTCTGTGGTTTATTGATGTGTGTGTGTGACTGTGCCCTGCTCAGTCTGTGGTTTATGGGTGTGTGTGTGTGTGTGTGTGCCCTGCTCAGTCTGTGGTTTATGGGTGTGTGTGTGACTGTGCCCTGCTCAGTCTGTGGTTTATGGGTGTGTGTGTGTGTGACTGTGCCCTGCTCAGTCTGTGGTTTATTTGTGTGTGTGCCCTGCTCAGTCTGTGGTTTATTTGTGTGTGTGCCCTGCTCAGTCTGTGGTTTATGGGTGTGTGTGTGACTGTGCCCTGCTCAGTCTGTGGTTTATGGGTGTGTGTGTGTGTGTGCCCTGCTCAGTCTGTGGTTTATGGGTGTGTGTGTGTGTGTGTGCCCTGCTCAGTCTGTGGTTTATGGGTGTGTGTGTGTGTGTGTGCCCTGCTCAGTCTGTGGTTTATGGGTGTGTGTGTGTGTGTGCCCTGCTCAGTCTGTGGTTTATGGGTGTGTGTGTGACTGTGCCCTGCTCAGTCTGTGGTTTATGGGTGTGTGTGACTGTGCCCTGCTCAGTCTGTGGTTTATGGGTGTGTGTGACTGTGCCCTGCCCAGTCTGTGGTTTATTGATGTGTGTGTGTGTGTGTGCCCTGCTCAGTCTGTGGTTTATTGGTATGTGTATGTGTGACTGTGCCCTGCTCAGTCTGTGGTTTATGGGTGTGTGTGTGACTGTGCCCTGCTCAGTCTGTGGTTTATGGGTGTGTGTGACTGTGCCCTGCCCAGTCTGTGGTTTATTGATGTGTGTGTGTGTGTGCCCTGCTCAGTCTGTGGTTTATGGGTGTGTGTGTGACTGTGCCCTGCTCAGTCTGTGGTTTATGGGTGTGTGTGTGTGTGTGCCCTGCTCAGTCTGTGGTTTATGGGTGTGTGTGACTGTGCCCTGCTCAGTCTGTGGTTTATGGGTGTGTGTGACTGTGCCCTTCTCAGTCTGTGGTTTATGGGTGTGTGTGTGACTGTGCCCTGCTCAGTCTGTGGTTTATTGGTATGTGTATGTGTGACTGTGCCCTGCTCAGTCTGTGGTTTATTGGTGTGTGTGTGTGACTGTGCCCTGCTCAGTCTGTGGTTTATGGGTGTGTGTGACTGTGCCCTGCCCAGTCTGTGGTTTATTGATGTGTGTGTGCCCTGCTCAGTCTGTGGTTTATTGGTATGTGTATGTGTGACTGTGCCCTGCTCAGTCTGTGGTTTATTGGTGTGTGTGCCCTGCTCAGCTGGGTCAGGGCACTCCCAAGGACAGGAGTCTGGGGATCCTCTCCAGAGGCTCCAGGCCCACACCCTCCCCTGGTGTCTCTTTCTGGCTTCTGCCACGATGCTCTTGGCAGCCTCTGAAGGTGGCAGAGGTGGCCTTGGGCACTGCAGGGATCCAGGGGCAGCCACAGCTGCTCTGGGCTCCTGTGCCAGCCAAGGATTCCCTCCAATGTCCCACCTAACCTGCCCTGGCAGTGAAATCATTCCCCTTTGTCCATCCATCAGGTCCATCTCTCCCATTCCAGAGAGCAGGATGTGCAGCAGGACTGTGCCAAATCTTTGCCCAGGCCCAGATGCCCTCGTGCAGAGCAGCAGAGGCCAGAAAAGTCCGAGGGCTCTGGGAGGTGCTCTGTGAGCCCTCCAGCACTGACTGCTGTTACCAGAATCTGTCCTCTGCCAGAGGCTCCAGTGCTGCAGTCCAGCTCCCCCAATGCCCTTTAGAGCCAGCTTTTAAAAATGAGGCTCTGGGAAAATGGGGCACTCTGAAGAATGCATCGTTAAATTATCAATATTTAAGCACATTTCTGGGCAAACTAGGCACCAGAGCCCTTGCTTTTCCAGAACACAGATCGAGTTTTCACAGCCACAATATTTCTGTGCATGCTTAGAGGGGAAAACAAACAAAATATTCCTGTATGTGCCTTGCTGGTGTGAGTGATGGCCAGCTGTAACCCAGCTGGGCTGGTGAGCTCGTGCTCCCCAGAGTCCAAAAGCCAAGGCAGGGCCACCAGAGGTCTCATATTTGCATGTGCTGTGGGGCACAGCAGCAGCTTTCCTGTGCCATGGTGAGAGCACTGCATTCCTGGGATGTGGGGCATGACCTGGGCCAGATGGGCCCTGCAGGTTGTGCAGGAAAGTTCTGGACTCTGCTCTGGGGCTGAGCAGCCAGTAAATCAATGAATCAATAAATAAGAGTTTGCTGTGGGGAAGGTGAGCCCTGGCTGTGCATCAGTGCAGAGCCAGCTGACATCACCCACACCCCTCTCTGCTGACTCCCTCCCCACATGGAAATTGAACTCATCCAAATGCAATCCTTCCAGCTGTGCTCCTGGGGGCTGGGGAATGCGGTGTCATCTGCAGGGGAGGGCTCCCAGGGCCTGCTCCATCCCTCCCCAGAGCAGCCTTTGCTAAATGCCCTGTGCTAATGACATTGTGCTTAGCTGGATGCACTGACATGTGAAAAACAAGAGATTCAGGGGAAAAAGAGGAGTGCAGGATACCAGTGTTGTGCTTCAAAATCATAACTGGGTTACATACTATAAATCTTTTCATGTCTGTATTTTTAACAAAAAAATTGCTCTTTCAAGCGAGAATTCAGCCTTGTTAGCCTTAAGTTTTATAAAGTTTTCAGTAATGAGCTTTCCAAATGTTAAACCTGTTATTTTATTCATTGTGAATGAAACTAAAATTGCTTTTCAGACACAAAGCTGTCAGCATAAGATCACGATGACAAAGTGACTCCCAGCTAGCAAACACTCCTGTCTCTGTCTCCCCAGGGGTTTCCCTGATCAGGAGGGGCAGAGTGGATGAAGCCTGTGGGAGCTGTGACGTGCCAGGGACCCCTCAGGTCAGGAGGAGTGGGGCTGGGGGAGGACAGAGGAGCTGGGCAGGGTGTGCAGGGCAGGGTGTGCAGGGTGTGTAGGGTGTGTGTGCAGGGTGTGTGTGCAGGGTGTGCAGGGTGTGTAGGGTGTGTGTGCAGGGTGTGCAGGGCAGGGTGTGCAGGGTGTGTGTGCAGGGTGTGCAGGGTGTGTGTGCAGGGTGTGCAGGGTGTGCAGGGTGTGTGTGTAGGGTGTGCAGAGTGTGGAGGGTGTGTGTGCAGGGTGTGCAGGGTGTGTGTGCAGGGTGTGCAGGGTGTGCAGGGTGTGTGTGTAGGGTGTGCAGGGTGTGCAGGGTGTGCAGGGCAGGGTGTGCAGGGTGTGTGTGCAGGGTGTGTGTGCAGGGTGTGCAGGGTGTGCAGGGCAGGGTGTGTGTGCAGGGTGCACAGGGTGTGTGTGTAGGGTGTGCAGGGTGTGTGTGCAGGGTGTGTGTGCAGGGTGTGCAGGGTGTGTGTGCAGGGTGTGTGTGCAGGGTGTGCAGGGTGTGCAGGGCAGGGTGTGCAGGGTGTGTGTGCAGGGTGTGTGTGTAGGGTGTGCAGGGTGTGTGTGCAGGGTGTGCAGGGTGTGCAGGGTGTGTGTGCAGGGTGTGTGTGCAGGGTGTGCAGGGCAGGGTGTGTGTGCAGGGTGTGTGTGCAGGGTGTGTGTGCAGGGTGTGCAGGGTGTGTAGGGTGTGTGTGCAGGGTGTGCAGGGCAGGGTGTGCAGGGTGTGTGTGCAGGGTGTGCAGGGCAGGGTGTGCAGGGTGTGCAGGGTGTGCAGGGCAGGGTGTGTGTGCAGGGTGTGCAGGGCAGGGTGTGCAGGGTGTGCAGGGTGTGTGTGCAGGGTGTGCAGGGTGGGCAGGGTGTGCAGGGTGTGTGTGCAGGGTGTGCAGAGTGTGGAGGGTGTGCTGTGGAATTCTCTTTCCACCACCAAAGCCAGATTCTCCCCAGCCAAGTGGGAAGAGGACTGGACAAAGGAGTTTCTGCTGACCCACCTCTCCCTGTCTCAGCCCTGCCTCACTGCTGGCACAGGCTCTGGGCTACTCTGGGTTAACATGTTGGATTTTTCCTTGCATCTTCTCAGGACTCTCCAAATGTCAGGTTGTTAAACCACGAATAGGTCAGGGAACATTTGGAACAGCCCTAGCACTAACATATAAACTGTTTTTTTTTCTTACATCTCTGCTCTTGTGAAGCTGCATCTGCCCCAGTCCCAGATAACAGAAGGAATGTTTTTGTTCTCCCAGCCATGATTACATCTGCTCTGCACAGCCCTCACAGCAGCAGCAATGGGAACACTGCTGCTTTCCTGCATGGCTGTGTACAAACTTTGTGGTAGATCTGTGTGGCTGCTGCAGTAACATGTTCTGAGATATTGAAGAATTCCTTTTTGTGCTGGCAAAGCTCTTTTGGACATGGATGTTTCCCAGTAACATCTGGTGGTTGCTGTAACCTGTGGCTCCCCAAAGCAGTGACAGTTCTGCTCTGGCACCTGCCCCTTTCTGACCCTTGCTGCTGTCAGCACACCTGGCCTTCCTCACCTGGGCAGCCCAACTCTTCCTGGCAGGAATTTGGGTTTCAGGCTGTTGTAGGATCAGCCACCACGGAGCTGTGGGATCTTAGCTGCAGTGTGCAGTGCTGGACTGAAGGCAGAACAGCTGGTGGAGGTGCCCAGCCCTCGGTGAAGCCTGGCCAGGCAGAGCAAGAGCCAAGAGGCAGATCTTGGCTCCTTTTCTCCAGGGATAACTCAACAGGAGCTCTGCACGAGGCAGAGAGTCACAGCTCCGTGGGGATGAAGCCAGCATCAGCATCAGCACATAAAGGGTCAGTGGGTTTATTTAGAGCTCCTGAAACAAATCCAAAATGTCATTTCAGACTTTCCCTTCCCTGGCAGAGTTGCTCCAGGGCTGTTACCTTCCAGGTGTTTTTCCTTGTGACCAAATGTCAGCCTTTACTGGGGCCAGGACCAGCCCTGTGGAAGGAACACTGAGAGAGAACAAGCAAAGGGCCAGGGACAGGCTGTGGTGTGTCACTCTGAGCAGTCCCTGACTGCCCAGATTTGTTCCTTTGTTCATTTGTTCATTGTAACTGACATCTTTTGGAATGTCCTGAGTACAAACTCAGTACTTGCTAACAGCTCTGTAGAAAAATGTAACATTTCAATGGCCTGTAAACCATGTGACTGTGCCACAGACAACCATGCCTTGGTGCTGCTGTAACCTTGTTTCTTTCTGCACTAGAAATGCACTTTTTTTTTTTTTTTTTTTTTTTTTTTTTTTCTTTTTTTGCCAGTGCACTAGAAAGAGTGCATTGAGCTGCAGTGTAAAACATTACAGCAGGAAGGGCCAAACCCCACCTGCCAGGGTGATCCACAAGGCCTGGCATTGATCACTGGTGCATTTGGCAGCTGCAGTGATGATGGAGTCAGGAATTCTCAGAGCTCTTGGCTACTCTAGCTCAGCACTGGTTCCCACTAATGTTTTATTTCTCCGAGGAGGTGTCAGAGTGTGTAATTCATAAAAGCCCTAATTTATTGCTGAACTCCAGGGAAATTTTGCCAGGGACTTAAGAGAACACAGAAGGAAACTCAAAAGCTGTGAAAAAACTAGGATGAGGAACAAATTCCTGCAAACTAATGGCCTTGGGGGGCGTGTGTATGCTTGTGCTGCTAATGTCAGAAAGAATAAAACAAACATTTCCCCCTGATTCCATGGGATGTGTGCACTCCACTGCACTCCTGAACCATCCATCCCTGTTTTGCTCATGTGCTGCTGCAGGTTGCTGATCCCTCTGTCCCCAGGTCCTGCTGGTGTCCCACGGCAAGGGAGGAGCATTTCAGTGTCTGTGGAGGGTAACCCTGTCCCCAGCACCCCCTGCTCATGCCTGTCTCTGTTCACAGCCCTGCAGGCTGCCTTGCCTCTGGAACTGCTGTGGATGAGCCCCTGTGGAGCTGCACAGTTCAGCAGGAGCCTCCTTGTCCTTTCAGAATGCTGGGAGCCCCTCCTGGAGCAGCAGGGGACCCCCTGAGCAGATGGACCCGAGGGTGGGCTGGGGAAGGGCTGGGGCCAGGCTTTGCTCCATCCCCAGCACAGTGAGACCCCTCAGCTCAAAGCTCTCCCTGGGCTCTGCAGCATCCTCATCTCCTGCTGCACCATCCAAGGGCTGGAGGAGAGAGTTTGCTGGTGAGAAAGGTTTGCCAGACACTCCTTGTGCCATTCCTTGGGAAACTGCTCATGAAGTGTCACTGGGGGTGTCAGGGGAGCCTCACCTGAGCCTCCTGCTCTGGGCCAGAACTAGCCCAAGTGCTAAAGCCTGGAACCAGCCAGGACAGGGCTGGGCAGAGCACAGGGCTGAGCACAGGGCTGAGCACAGCGTTTCTCCTGCTGCTTGCAAAGCTCCATCAGAAACCAGCTGTCAGAGCAAACCTGCTGGCTCTGGGGTCAGCTCAAACCCTTGTGAAGGACACACTCCACACATGAAGCATCCTTGGGATCACCTCATCTCCTCTGCTCTCTGTGCTGGGTGTTTCACCACTGGCCTCACCCTCCTCCCTGCTCTGGCTCTGAAGCACTAAATGAGCTGATTCCCAGCTGGAGGCACTGTTTCAGGACAGGCTGGTGGGTTTGTTCCCAGCTGCCTTGGAAGGAGCCTCAGCCCCAGCACTCAGCAGCAAAACCCTGCAACACTCTGTTCTCCTCCAGGGCATTCTCTGGGTGCTGTGAGTACTCAGGGCCTGTCTTGCAGCTGAATTATTTAAAAAGTCTGAGTCAATCATCAATCCTCAGGTGTACTGAAGCAACCCCTTCTTCTTATTAAACAGAGCACTGCTTTCCCAAAAGAACAGAAAACATAATATTGGAGAAGAGAGTTGATGAAAGAAAGGGACCACAGCGAATACTGGCTGAGGTTTAATAATCTGTGTTCCCTGCCAGGGAAAACCTCTGGCTGCTGGTGAGGCCAGGCTGTGTGTCCACACTGTGTGTCCTTGGCCAGCACTGCTCCAGAGGCAGGGAACCTTCCATTCAGGAATTCCTGAATGAGCACTCCCCTCAATGTCCCTGCAATGAACCCTGGGCCTGCTGCAGTCCTGCCCTTTTCCTGGGGTCTGGGACAGGAACACAACCCCTCCTCTCTTCCCAAAACCACAGAATCCTGGCCTTGGACACTTCCAGGTGTGCAGGAAGATCCTGAAGGTGAGACAGAGGGTGGGTCCCGAGGTTTGGTGTCTCCAGCTCTTCCACCTCTTCCCTTTTGTCCTCTGGTTCCACCAATGCTGGGAGCTGGCAGGAGCCAGCAATCAGCCCAGAGAAGGGGTAGCAGGGTCACTCTCCTCCCCAGCCCATGGGCTGCCATCCTGACTCTCTGCCAGGCTCACAGGAGGCACCAGGGACTGCTGCATCCCCAGGCAAGGCTCAGTTCAGAGATGCCAGTGCCCAGTGCAGGGATCAGACACACAGAGCTCTTCCTCAAAGGGGTCAACAGGGGCACAGCAGAGAGAAGGTGAAAGCAGGTGTGTAACCACGAGAGATGCTCAGGGTTCAACTCCTCCTGCTCCCACCAGCCTCAGGGAGCACAGCCCCGGCTCAGCCACAGCTCTGCACCCTGCACAAAGTCACTGTGGGAGGGAAAAGGACCCTGTGGCAGGGCCAAGGCCCTGGGCTCTGGCTGCAGTCTGCCCTCAGCAGCTGCTTGCCCCATCTGCTCCCTGGGCACTGTCTGGGCACAGGATGAGGTGAGGGAGCCCTGCCAGGCAGGTCCTGCCTCCCAGCAGTGTGACCACACTGGCACCCTGGGCAGGGGAAGGAGGAAAGGCTGGAGCACCAGCACTGTGCCTGTCCTGCAGCAGATGGATTGGCAAGTGGGGATGGCAGTGTGTGCCTCTGGACCTGTGTGGATACCATGTACCTTCACTGAGACATCAGTTGTTTCCTAAAGACTTTTTTCTGCAGTGCTATTGATGTTGCCTTTCATCCTTTGCTCAGTATTTTCTGGGCAGGGATTCATGAATTTCCCTTTAACCTCAGGGGTTTTGTGAAGCCCAAGCCCTGCCCCATGCCATGGAGCAGGAGAAGTGCAGAATGGGCCAGAGAGATTGAGGATCCCTGAGCCCAGCAGCAGCTCAGGAGACTGTGGCAGGAGCAGGTTTGGGAGCTGAGGGAAGGGATGTTTGCAGGATGTCTGGAGGATGACACACCACCACATCCATGAGGACATGCAGAGACTAAATCATCCAGACACAGCCTCTGGAGATGTGTCAGCACTAAAGGAACAAAAAAGCAGTTTTTAAAATGCCTAGAAAAGACTTTTCATCAGATAGTTTGGCTTTGTAAAAGCACTCTGGAGCACTCCACGCTGAAGGAAGTGAGATTTGCTTCAGGACTCAAAGCTGCAGCATCGAGCCTGGCCCAAGAGCTCAGGAATGAAGCCCAAGGCTCCCAGTGCACTGATGGCTCAGGATATCTGATCCTTCTGGGGAAAGACAGACATGAGAGGGGATGAATTTTAATAGATTTGAGCTGAAAGAGGGTAGATTAAAATCAACTGCTGGGAAGCAATCCTTCCCTGGGAGGGAGGGCAGGCCCTGGAACTGGTGCCCAGAGCAGCTGTGGCTGCCCCTGGATCCCCAGGCTGGACATTGGGGCAGTGGGAGGGGCAGAAAGGGGGAGAGGAGGGGAGAGGGAGAGGGAGAGGGAGAGGGAGAGGGAGAGGGAGAGGGAGAGGGAGAGGGAGAGGGAGAGCTCTGACCCTGAGGCTCCTGCTGACTGCCTGCCCCACGGGAAGGACCAGGAACCCCAGCTTGGTTCATTGCAGAGCATCTTAAAACATGACAAACAATCAACACCTTGACTATTTCCCACAGCTTATCCTAACTACTAACGTTACCATATTCCTGTTACTATTTGCCAATCACAAAAGTTAGTGTGTTACAGTTTAAGCTAGAAGTTGTTTTCCAGTTTGCTTGGAGTGGAAAATTCTGAGATCTTTTCTCTACTTGTTACAAGGCATTTTTGCTTGTCTATGAAAATCTTTCTGCTTGGTAAAAACAAGTTTTGTTTGAGTGGATTTATCCTTTGCTCTAAGTTGTAAAAGCCCCTTCCAACTCACCTGCCCTTTGCCTTCTTAGTTACCCAGTAAGACTGGCTCAGCAATTCTCTTCTTCTACACCAAAACTTGCTATCATTTCTATTCCTTCTTCAGCTTCTACATCCAGCAATCTTTCTGTTATGCAGACACATCTGTGAGAGCCTCCTGTCAGGTCCTCATCGTTCCCCAGAGGTGCTGTGCACAGCAGAGCTCTGGCAGGGCTCCCTCCCCTGCTCTGGGCTGTGCCCACAGCCCCAGCAAACCTGGGGAGCCTCCCCTTCCCCCAGCCCAGCACACGCTGCCTGCCCTCCCAAAGTGCCACAGGACAAAACAGGCTGCAAATAAAGGCCTGCTGCATCCACCAGGCCTGGAGGAATACAGACCTTTGTTTCTGATCTGGAATGGGCAAAAATATGTTTTCTTTTCTCCCAGGGACAATAAATTTAATTCCAGAGGCATCTGAGCGAGGCCAGAGCAGAGGCTGGGCTGTGTCTGCAGCAGATGGGCACAGACTGCAGGACTGGAGAGCCACCAGGGTAATGTTCTTCACATCCACAACAGAAGCTGTTAGCTTGATTGTTAATCTGTAAAGTGGATTTTTTTCCCTAGGAGAAAACAGGCAAATTACAGAGACAGTCATCAGGAGATGTTCCCATGGATCTGATGGTGCAAATGTGAGAAAATGCAGGCAGGAGCTGGGAGCAGGAGCTGGGAGGGCAGGAGCTGGGAGAGCAGGAGCTGGGAGCAGCCACTGTCACTGCACAGCCACTGTCACTGCTGAGCCACTGTCACTGCACAGCCACCAGCTCTGCTGCCAGGGCCAGGGGGGCTCAGCACAGAGGTTTGGGGTGGATGGGTTCATGGATGCAAGATTGCAGCACCAGCGAGGGAAGTGCTCAGCCCTGCAAAGTAAATGATTAAAATGTCTCGTTGGAGGGGGCAACAGGAGAAGGAAAAGGGGATCACAAGCAATCTTGCATCCCAGGCTGTGTGGCATTGGCAGAGCCCCTGCCTGGGCACAGAGGAGGCACAGTCTGTCCTTGGCACAGTCTGTGCTGGCTGAGCCTCACACGTGCCTCAAACCCCACTGGAGCCGTGGTGGGGCAGCACCCGTGGGCTGTGCCTGCCCCAGCTGCAGGAAACAAACTCCTTTCTATTCAATTCCACTTCCATGTCCTCCTCAAACAGCCCCTGTGCCTCTTTTCCACATTTCTCTTCCAGCAATGAGGTTGGCTCCTAAAACAAAGGCTCATCCCTGTGACAAAGAGCCAGGCCCTCAAAAATGGCCAAAACACCCTTTTCTCCTTCCTGGAGAACAGTCCTCTCCTCTCCTCTCCTCTCCTCTCCTCTCCTCTCCTCTCCTCTCCTCTCCTCTCCTCTCCTCTCCTCTCCTCTCCTCTCCTCTCCTCTCCTCTCCTCTCCTCTCCTCTCCTCTCCTCTCCTCTCCTCTCCTCTCCTCTCCTCTCCTCTCCTCTCCTCTCCTCTCCTCTCCTCTCCTCTCCTCCTCCTCTCCTCTCCTCTCCTCTCCTCTCCTCTCCTCTCCTCTCCTCTCCTCTCCTCTCCTCTCCTCTCCTCTCCTCTCCTCTCCTCTCCTCTCCTCTCCTCTCCTCTCCTCTCCTCTCCTCTCCTCTCCTCTCTCCTCTCCTCTCCTCTCCTCTCCTCTCCTCTCCTCCTCTCCTCTCCTCTCCTCTCCTCTCCTCTCCTCTCCTCTCCTCTCCTCTCTCCATTTCCCCATTTGGTTCCTGCCCCTACACCCAGGCTCTGTGATTTTGCATTTAGATTTCAGGTGAAACAATCTTCTCTGTGAGCATTTACAAAACCAGCAATGCAAAGTGCCAAGTCCAGCACAGACAGTGAAATGCTGACATGAGACCACCAGAACAGCTAGAAAAGAAAATATAGTGCACAGGTCAAAATGCAGCAGGAAAAGTTCAGTATTTGAAAGGGTCCTGTTTCATTCTCTTGTGCCAAAATTTCTCAAGGTTTTGGCTGGTGATGTGATGGTATCAGAAAAAATTTAAAATCATAGAATCACAGAATCACAGACTGGTTTGGGTTGAAAAAGACCTTAAAAACTATCATCTCCTTCTGACCCCCGGCAGTGGGCAGGGACACCTTCCCCTAGATTAGGTTGCTCAGAGACAAAAAAAAATTGCTTTTTTTTTTTAGTTTATTTTTTCTTATTTGAAATAGTTCCTTTTTATAAACGTGACACAATTGATTCCTTGTTTATTGCTGTGTCTGTAGGTGTTCATGTTGTACATGTGTCTGTAGGTGTTCATTTGGAGATTCAGCACTTTCTCATCAGTGAGAACACTTCTCTGTGAGCGTGCTGCTATGATGAGTTAATTAAGTATTCATTGTAATAACACTGATATTAACAAACTTCCTTGGCATTCATTTCCACATGCGTGTTCCATATTTCCCAGTGAGCTCTATCAGTGCTATTTTCACTGATCCTGGCAATCAGATGTACAAAAATAAGAGCTCAGTGGGAGTGTGTGAGGGCCTGAGCTCCCCACAGATTGCTCAGCCCCAGGGCTCTGCCCAGCGGGTTTGCCTCTCCTGGGGCCCCAGGCACAGCCACAGCTCACAGGGCTTTGGGGCTCTTTAAAGGGCAAACAGTTACACGGTGAGAGCATCTGCTCCGAGCTGGGGAGAGGGGCCAGCATGCAGAACCATTGTCTGTGGGGCTGTGGGGCTGGGTTTGGAGCTCTGTGTGGGCACAGCCCTCCAGGGACAGCCACAGCCCTGTCACCCCCTCCCTGTGCCCCAGAGGGGTCCCCGTGTCACAGCACCGAGGGGACAGCACAGCTGAGGGGACAGGCCTGGCTCTGGCACTGCCAGGGGAGCTGGGGTGTGCCCAGGCAAAGCTCTGAGAGGATTGGAAATGGGGCTGCACTGCACAGGGCAGGTTGGAGCTGTCTGACACAGCCAGAGAGCCGAGGGAAAGGCAGGAGAGAGAGAAGAACAGCCCCAAAATACGGCTAAAGCTGCTGGAGGAGCAGCAGGAGCCAGGGTGGGAGGGAGGGTGCAGGGCAGCCTGAGCCTGGAGGCTTTCAGCACACAGCAGGCACAGCAGGGCAGTGACTCTGTGTGTCAGTGTGTCTGTCTGTGTGTCTGTGTGCCTCTGTGTCTGTGTGTCTGTGTGTGTGTGTCAGTCTGTCTGTCTATCTGTCTGTATGTATGTGTCTGTGTGTCTGTCTGTGTGTGTCATGGGAGCAGCAGCACAGAGAGGCAGGCATGGCTCACTGGGGGCTGTTAGATGACTCTGGGCATTCCCTGATCTGTGCTCAAATGCTCTCTGGTTATCCAGCACTGTGAGATCACCTGCACACAGAGCTCTGCATGCCCAGCTGGTGCCTGGGAGGATGATTCACACAGCTGGCAGGGGCTGGCAGCTGGTTCTGGGGTGTTCTCAGAGCTCCAGGAGCTCCATCCCATGGGATAGGACCAGGAACAGCATCCCTGTGACAGCACACACACACCATCCCTGTGACAGCACACACACCATCCCTGTGACAGCACACACACACCATCCCTGTGACAGCACACACACACCATCCCTGTGACAGCACACACACCATCCCTGTGACAGCACACACACACCATCCCTGTGACAGCACACACACCATCCCTGTGACAGCACACACACACCATCCCTGTGACAGCACACACACCATCCCTGTGACAGCACACACACACCATCCCTGTGACAGCACACACACCATCCCTGTGACAGCACACACACCATCCCTGTGACAGCACACACACACCATCCCTGTGACAGCACACACACCATCCCTGTGACAGCACACACACCATCCCTGTGACAGCACAGACACACCATCCCTGTGACAGCACACACACCATCCCTGTGACAGCACACACACACCATCCCTGTGACAGCACAGACACACCATCCCTGTGACAGCACACACACACCATCCCTGTGACAGCACAGACACACCATCCCTGTGACAGCACACACACCATCCCTGTGACAGCACAGACACACCAACCCTGTGACAGCACACACACACCATCCCTGTGACAGCACAGACACACCATCCCTGTGACAGCACAAACACAATCCCTGTGACAGCACAGACACCATCCCTGTGACAGCACACACACCATCCCTGTGACAGCACAGACACACCATCCCTGTGACAGCACACACACCATCCCTGTGACAGCACACACACACCATCCCTGTGACAGCACAGACACACCATCCCTGTGACAGCACAGACACACCAACCCTGTGACAGCACAGACACACCATCCCTGTGACAGCACACACACCATCCCTGTGACAGCACACACACACCATCCCTGTGACAGCACACACACCATCCCCACCAGCCCTGTGACAGCACACCACACCATCCCTGTGGAACAGCACACAAACAAACCCTGTGACAGCAACACACACATCCACCTGTCACAGCACACCACACCATCCCTGTGACAGCACACACACCAACCCTGTGACAGCACACACACACCATCCCTGTCACAGCACACACACCATCCCTGTGACAGCACACACACCAACCCTGTGACAGCACACACACCATCCCTGTGACAGCACACACACCATCCCTGTGACAGCACACACACACCATCCCTGTGACAGCACCACCACCATCCCTGTGACAGCACACACACACCATCCCTGTGACAGCACACACACCATCCCTGTGACAGCACACACACACCATCCCTGTGACAGCACACACACACCATCCCTGTGACAGCACAGACACACCATCCCTGCTCCTGGGTGTAATCTCTAACTGTGGAGTGTAAATCCCTCTCTTGATGCTGGGTCAGCCCCAGGACAATGGCAGCACGAGGAGTGTGACAGCTGCAGCCCCTCTGGAGCAGCTGGTGCCAGGGAATCCTCCCCAGCTGCCATGGGGAGACATAAACAGGGCAATTAACCCTTTTGTAACAGCAGGTTGATTCCCAGCACGGTGTCAGATCCGATTTAACAGAAACAACAGGCACAGCCCAGAACTTTCTGGCTCACAATGATGCTAAAAGGCACAAAGAGAGCAGGTAATCTAGTCAGAAATTCCAAAGGAACACAACACTAATAATTACAAAATTAATTCCTTCTACTAAAAATAAATACACTGCTGGAACATTAATACAATGGACAGCAGATAAAATTATTGTTCTATCCAATTAAACCTCAACAAGTTTCTCTGAGGTTGTGGTGGCATTTATTGCATTATCTCTGAAGTTCTTATGCAAATCAGAGGTAGAGCTGAATGTCTAATACTGAGCTGTGTCTGCATCCAGCAGTCCCAGGACTCTCAGGAGGAGAGGAGAGGAGAGGAGAGGAGAGGAGAGGAGAGGAGAGGAGAGGAGAGGAGAGGAGAGGAGAGGAGAGGAGAGGAGAGGAGAGGAGAGGAGAGGAGAGGAGAGGAGAGGAGAGGAGAGGAGAGGAGAGGAGAGGAGAGGAGAGGAGAGGAGAGGAGAGGAGAGGAGAGGAGAGGAGAGGAGAGGAGAGGAGAGGAGAGGAGAGGAGAGGAGAGGAGAGGAGAGGAGAGGAGAGGAGAGGAGAGGAGAGGAGAGGAGAGGAGAGGAGAGGAGAGGAGAGGAGAGGAGAGGAGAGGAGAGGAGAGGAGAGGGCTGAGCCTCCCTGAGGGTTTGGCAGGTCGCTGTGTCTCTGGCATCCTCCCCTCTGACAGCCCCCCAGGGCAGGGCAGCCCTCTGCACAGAAGTGATTCAGGATAAAAGCTTCCAGGAGTGGGGCATGTCTAAGTTCCCAGCCCTGGTGCTTCTCTAAATCCCCAGTGCCGTGTGGCTGGAAGGCTCCAGCTCCTGGCACGGCATCCCCCAGAGTTTGGAGAATACTGCCAAATATAAGACATTTAATAGGTGATTTTGAATTTGTATTTTATGCAAGGTAATGAGCGTGGCAGTGTTTGTTGTGTGTAACAGGCTGATGCAATGCATGCCTTGGCTGGATGCTCTTTAAGGTCCTTTCCAGGCTGTGATATTAAAGTGCTCCTGCAAGCAGAGATAGGACTGTGCCTCCCAATAATAAAATACCCTGTTAACACAGAACACAGCCACTCATTCTCCCTGCTCGACCAAGTGAAATCCAGCAAACAGGGAAGTCTGGGCAGAGGATGTTCCTCTGTAACCATAGCAGTAAATTATCCCACCTGCATTTGCATTTTGGATTATAAATCTCTTTCTCTTTGAACACTGGAAATACGAAAACGAATCATCTATTCAAAAAATTAGATATATTACATTAGCAGAGTGTAATTGCATCACACATTACAACCTACAAAGCTCTCTGACTGTAATCTGCAAATTAATGACAGTTAAACATTTCAAGCTCAAATCTTTGCAAGCATCTTCAATTCCCCAGCTGCTGGGGGATATCGTTGAGAAGGATCTCCTACTAAATTATGTATTCAGAGCATGAAGATGCACTGAAAGAGACAGAAATGTCCCCACAAGGCACTTCTAGAAAGGAGTCATAAATTTAAATAGGAATCGAGAAAGCCTGTTTGAGCTGTAAATCGCAATTGTTTTCTAAACAAAAGTATTTTCATATAAATATCAAAGTTTTTTATTTCCACGGCAAAAGTGAAGGATTTACTGAGATAAGCACCAAGTGAATAACCCAGGGACAGTCAATACCTAAAGCAGATTTTACAGATACAGTTGAAGCATTGATGGATCAACACTTTATAGCACCAAACTCCAAAGAAACACTGGCAGACTGGTTTGACTGATAATGTGAAGCCAGTGGGGAAAGGCAGTGGCATAAAAGAAATGTAAATGAAGCGCAGAGCACCTCAGGAGCCCTGGGGAAAGCAGCCCAGGTTCCAGTAGCAGCGCCCAGGTGTCATCAGCAGTGCCCAGGATCCAGCAGCAGTGCCCAGGTGTCATCAGCAGTGCTCAGGTTCCAGCAGCAGTGCCCAGGATCCAGCAGCAGTGCCCAGGTGTCATCAGCAGTGCTCAGGTGTCATCAGCAGTGCTCAGGTTCCAGCAGCAGTGCCCAGGTTCCAGCAGCAGTGCCCAGGTGTCATCAGCAGTGCTCAGGTGTCATCAGCAGTGCCCAGGATCCAGCAGCAGTGCTCAGGTGTCAGCAGCAGTGCCCAGGTGCCAGCAGCAGTGCCCAGGTGTCATCAGCAGTGCCCAGGTGCCAGCAGCAGTGCCCAGGTGCCAGCAGCAGCGCCCAGGTGTCATCAGCAGTGCCCAGGTGCCAGAAGCAGCACCCAGGTGCCAGCAGCAGCGCCCAGGATCCAGCAGCAGTGCCCAGGTTCCAGCAGCAGCGCCCAGGATCCAGCAGCAGTGCCCAGGTTCCAGCAGCAGTGCCCAGGTGTCAGCAGCAGTGCCCAGGTTCCAGCAGCAGTGCCCAGGTGCCAGCAGCAGTGCCCAGGTGCCAGCAGCAGCGCCCAGGTGTCATCAGCAGTGCCCAGGTGCCAGAAGCAGCACCCAGGTTCCAGCAGCAGCGCCCAGGTGCCAGCAGCAGTGCCCAGGTGTCATCAGCAATGCTCAGGTGCCAGCAGCAGTGCCCAGGTTCCAGCAGCAGTGCCCAGGTGTCATCAGCAGTGCCCAGGATCCAGCAGCAGTGCCCAGGTGTCATCAGCAGTGCTCAGGTGCCAGCAGCAGCGCCCAGGTGCCAGCAGCAGTGCCCAGGTGTCATCAGCAGTGCTCAGGTGTCAGCAGCAGTGCCCAGGTTCCAGCAGCAGTACCCAGGTTCCAGCAGCAGTGCCCAGGTGTCAGCAGCAGTGCCCAGGTTCCAGCAGCAGTACCCAGGTTCCAGCAGCAGTGCCCAGGTGTCATCAGCAGTGCTCAGGTGCCAGCAGCAGTGCCCAGTTTCCAGCAGCAGTACCCAGGTGCTGGCAGCAGTGCCCAGTTTCCAGCAGCAGTGCCCAGGTGTCATCAGCAGTGCCCAGTTTCCAGCAGCAGTGCCCAGGTGCCAGCAGCAGTGCTCAAGTGTCGGCAGCAGTGCCCAGGTGCTGGCAGCAGTGCCCAGGTGTCAGCAGCAGTGCCCAGGCACAATCCCTGCCCAGGGCTGGGTCTGGCAGCAGCACCAGGTGGGGTGGGACAGCCCGAGCACAGGGCTGGCACTGGGGCAGCTGCAGGGGACAGCTGGGAGGGCAGGAGGGTTTGTCCTGACACTGGATGGATCACAGGGACTCCTGAGGTTCCAAAATGTGTGGGGCAGTGCTGCTGGAGCCCTGCAGCTCAGCCCCACAGCAGCTGTGCAGGAGGAGGGGAGCAAGGGCTGCACGGAGCCTCTGAGGATGCTGAGAGAGATCCAGGAGATCCTCTACGAACAGCAGCACTGCGGGACTCACTCAAGGCTTGAACAGGCACTGAGAGCTGGTTCTGACCCAAACCTGCCCCAGGATCACTCAGGGTATGAACAGGCACAGAGAGCTGGTTCTGACCCAAACCTGCCCCAGGATCACTCAGGGTTTGAACAGGCACAGAGAGCTGGTTCTGACCCAAACCTGCCCCAGGATCACTCAGGGTATGAACAGGCAAGGTCTCCAGCCCAGTGTCAGCTGAGAGCAGGGCAGAGAGCAAAGTCACTTCAGTGCCCACAGCCCCAGTGCTTCCAGCTTTCCCTTCTGCTATAAGGAAGGAAACTGATTTTCCACAGGCAACTTTCATTGCCGCTTGGAAGAATTTTATTTTTTTTTTTAATTGCAGAAGATTATTTCCTAAACTCTCCCCCTGAGATGGTTATTTGAACATTTCTCCAGCTTCCTGCCTGCAGCACTGAGGCTGTGCTGGTAAATTTGAGTGTCAGTGGCTGGGGTGGGCAGAGATGGATTCTCTGTCCCCAACACCCCTCACACACCCCTTCCCACTGCAGGGCACTTCTGCTGGGTTTGTTACCTCTGCTCATGTCTGGTTGTTGGAGAGGGGAAGGAATAACCGTGCAGGGACGAGCTGGCTCCCATTTATGTATGGCAGAAACATGGCAGGGTGGGTTGGAGTATTCTGTGTGAGCACAGGAGAGGGAAAGAGGCTGACATGGAAACAGCTCAGACACACAGAGACACAGACAGACACACAGACACAGAGACACACACAGACACACAGACACACAGACACACAGACACACAGACACACAGAAACACAGACACACAGAGACACAGAGACACACACAGACACACAGACACACTGTGTGGGAGCCCAGGGTGTCCCCCTGGCCTCCTTGGGGGTCTCAAACCCCCCTGGTGAGGGTCTCAAAGACTCTGAGTGAGACCCTGGTGTCACAGGTGCTGAATTCCAACCCCTGGGGGAAGTTGTCAGCACAAGGAGAATGGAAACAAGCTGCCAAAATTAGTGAAGTGTAAATTAGATTGTTAAAATGTAGATAAATAGGGGTTTTTTGGATGTTTATGATAAGGGACAGGTGGCCAAGATGGAGAATTTGGGAGGTGGACACCTTTTCCTCCTTCTTCTCCCTGTCATCCATGCTGGGTGACACGTTGGCACTCTTGGATTGGATGGGGTCAGGGCTGGGCCATTTAATAAAATTGTATTGTATTGGGAACATTTTGTAAACATGTAACACGTAGTACAAACTCTCTAAGATCAGCCCTGCCCTCAGCAGGCAGATCCCACCATGGGTGCCAGGCTGAGCAGACCCTGCTGGCCAGGCTAAAGGTGCCTGAGATAAGAAACAATAAAAAATCCTTGGAACAAGAGAAAACCATCTCCAGCAATCTCTCTTTGGCTGCTTCAGAGAGAACCAGGGTTTGAACCACCTCATGTCCCTCTGGGGGGATCTTGGGGGGAAACAGAAACCCCAGAGTGGGACAACACACTCCTGAAATCCATCCCTGGCCTTTCCATCACCCTCTGCCATCTCTCTTCTCACAGGTGTGTGGGGCTGGAAGAGGAACCTTGTGTCCTGGCCGAGAGCAGGAGCTCTGCATTCCTACCAGGGTGCAGACCACATCAAAAACTCTCATTCCTGGATGAAAGAGAAAAGCATTTGAAAGAGATAATGAGCCATTCATTTCTTTAATTTTATTTTACATATAATTATTTAACTTGATGCATTTTTTCCCAATCACTTCATGATTTAAAACTTTCTGCAGAGTTATTATGCATATCAAGGCTTGCATCTCTATCTATAAAAAAACATACTCTGCAAGTAGCACCAAACCAATATTTTTACAAAAAATTCTATTAATGTTTGATATTAAGTGAAGTGTTTACCTTAAATCTAAATGAGCTGTGCCCTTAAACATATTAAAAACACCAAGTTTAAAATGTTAAATGCAGATGAGGCTGAATAAGATTTGTTTTCTAATGTGTTTTCTAATGAATTTCCTGTGATTTTCATCTTTCTCTTTGTGAGGTTTTCACAGAAACTTGATTTTCCTTAATTTTGCTATTGGAAGAAGAAGAAATATTTTTATGTGTGTGAGAGAGAAGTGCTGATGTCTTCACTGCCTGCGATGTTTCCCAGGAGCAGAGTGTGGGTGACAGCTGCTGGCAATGGCAGGGGAGGTGTGGGCAGGGTTGAATCACAAAATCAGAAATGTTTAGGTTGGAAAAGACCTTTTAAGGCCATTCCCCATCACTGCCAGGGCCACCATGAACCCGTGTCCCCAAGTGCCACATCCACATGGCTTTTAAACCCTTTTAAACCCTCACAGGGATGAGAACTTCACCCCAGCCCTGTGCCAGGCTGGGCAGCTCCTCCACCGAGGAGAATTTCCAACCTAAACCTCCCCAGGAGGTCTGAGGCCATCATCCCCTGACCTGCTGCTTGTTACCCACTGCCCAGGGCTGAGCCGTGAGAATCAGAAGAGCAAGGAGCTCCTTTGGAAAGAGCTCTGCTGTCAGATGTCCCCAGCAGTGTCCTCAGCAGTGTCCAGTGTCCTCAGCAGTGTCCTGAGTTGTGTCCAGTGTCCTCAGCAGTGTCCAGTGTCCTCAGCAATGTCTTGAGCTGTGTCCAGTGTCCTCAGCAGTGTCCTCAGCAGTGTCCAGTGTCCTCAGCAGTGTCCTGAGCTGTGTCCAGTGTCCTCAGCAGTGTCCAGTGTCCCCAGCAGTGTCCTCAGCAGTGTCCTCAGCAGTGTCCAGTGTCCCCAGCAGTGTCCTCAGCAGTGTCCTCAGCAGTGTCCAGTGTCCTCAGCAGTGTCCAGTGTCCTCAGCAATGTCTTGAGCTGTGTCCAGTGTCCTCAGCAGTGTCCTCAGCTGTGCCCTCAGCTGTGTCCTTCCCTCTGACTCAAGGGACTGGCCCTTGGAGCTGCAGGACAAGGTAACTTCCTTCATTAGACCCCTGAACTAGCTGGGAAATGTGTCTGAGCTTCCCAGCCCAGCATCCTTCTGCCAGGCTCAGCATCCCTGAGTGATGGTGACTGTGCTGAGATGAGCTGCAGGCACAGCAGGGAAGGTGTCCCCCGGCCTGGCAGGGGAAGGTCACTGCAGGAAGGTCCCTGTCCTGGAGGGTGACCAGCTCTGATTGCAGCTGGGCCTCGGTGCCAGCGCTTGGGGACAGAGCTGGGCACGTGGCACCAGGGCAGCAGCTCCCCAGCCTGGGCTGTCCCACCCCTCTGCTCCCTGCTCTGCCCAGCTCTGGGGTCCCAGGTCCCCCTTGCTCCTGCTGAGGGTCCCATCCAGCCCAGAACACCCTGAGAGCTCTTCATGTTTTATTGTCCCTTTGGAAAGCACAGCTCAGCAGGGGCACTGAGCCCAGAGCTCACTGTGCTGACCCCACCATGGCACAGGGACCCTGCCAGGAGTGACCATCCCTGGGGACAGCACGTGTCCATCCAGGAAAAGGACAGCACGTGTCATTTCAGGACAAGGACAGCACGTGTCCCTCCAGAGCAAGGACAGCACGTGTCCATCCAGGACAAGGACAGCATGTGTCCATCCAGGAAAAGGACAGCACGTGTCATTCCAGGACAAGGACAGCATGTGTCCATCCAGGAAAAGGACAGCACGTGTCATTCCAGGACAAGGAGAGCACGTGTCCCTCCAGGACAAGGACAGCACGTGTCCCTCCAGGAAAAGGACAGCACGTGTCCATCCAGAGCAAGGACAGCACGTGTCATTCCAGGACAAGGACAGCACATGTCCATCCAAGACAAGGACAGCATGTGTCCATCCAGGGCAAGGACAGCACGTGTCCTTCCAGAGCAAGGACAGCACGTGTTCATCCAGAGCAAGGACAGCATGTGTCATTTCAGGACAAGGACAGCACGTGTCATTCCAGGACACAGCCAGCTGTGGCTCTTCCCAGTGAGAAAACCCCAGCATGGAGAACAGCAGAGCTCAGAAGAGGCTCATGTTGGGCTCGCTCAAGCACCCACAGAGGATTATTTCTGGTTTTTTTTTCTGGAGAACCTGCTGCTCTCCACTGGGAGTCTGGAAGTCTCTCCTGAGGAGCTCTGCCATGGCTCCCTCAGAGTCACACTTAGGGCATGGCTGGAATGAAAATGTACCAGTGAAAATGATCACCTTTGGAATTCCTGTGAGGTTTATAGTCCTGCCTTTGGCTGGGCGATGGTGCTCAACATATGCAATCCATCTAGCCAGTTCAGTTATTAATTAATCAGTCTTGGGAAAGTCTAATGACAGCTTCATATTAACAGCAAAAGAACCTGATGCTCACAGTGGCATAAATTGAAGATATAAACGAGAATCACAAGAGACATTATCCATGGCAAATCAGATCTCTCTGCAGAAACAAGATCTATAATAAGCTAAAATCTAGAGCTATGTAAGAGCTATATATAAGCTAAAAATCTATACAAAGTTCAGAGGAAGATGGGAGACTGTTAAATATTTATACAACATAATATTCATTAGAAAAGTCAGTGGTACATTAAAAGTCACTGGACAACATAAAACACATCCATTGGCAGTAGAAGAAGTTTCTGAGGAATTCGAGGCAGAATGTGGTTGCAGGAAAACAGAGTGAATCCACACAGTTGCCTGTTGCTGCTCCGTGTTCTCTGGCTGCCCCTGTGCTGCAGACACAGCTCTGCTCTCCCTGGGGTCCTGCTCAGAGCCCCCAGGAGTGAGAGCTCGTGGGTGAAACCAGCCTAGCATGACACAGCTATGGCAACTGGGCCACAAACACATCTCCACAGGGCCCATCTGGGAGAAGGCAGCAGCCTTTGGGTCACCAGGGTCTTCCAACTCAGCAGATTTCATTTTGAATGAGAATGAAATCATTGCTACAGAAACTAAAGGATGAGGGAGTGAACTGCATCAATGTAAAAATCAAGATTTCTGAAAAGCTCCATACACAGAGAAAACTTCTTTCACTTAAGAAGTTGAGAAGCTTCTTTCAAATTGGAGTTTTTTGATGTCTCCTTCAAACGAAACCATCTGGCTTTTCCAAAACATTTATTATCATGGATAGTAATATTTTCAGTTTAATGAGTTTACTCTATGAAACCTCCCCTGCTCATTTTCCTGCTCAGCCCCCCATCCTGTCTTTCCTGTGCTGGTCCTGAGCTGTGGGAGAGCGGCTCCATCCAGCCAAGCATCACCAGGTGCTCCAGCACAGATCCTCCGGCCATGGACAGGGAAAGCTTCTCCCTGTGGCCCCACCACCCTCCTCTGCTGGTGTCTGACTCAGGGACATTCAGGTTTGCAGGGCAAAGCCAGGTGTGGGTAAAGGCAGGCAGAGTCTGTGGGTGCTGGCAGGTGAGGGAGGAGCAGGTAACCCACAGAGCTGTACCTGCAGCTCAGCAGGGAGCGCATCTCCACCCACTGGTGAGGTAAAGGGGGCTTCAGGAAACACAGCAGCTCTGGCCAGAGGGGTTTTCCCCTCGTTCCCTGCTGTGGTTTGCTCCCAGCAGTGATTGCAGTGATTGCAGTGATTGCAGTGATTGCAGTGATTGCAGCAGTGCAGTGTCTGTCTGTGATGAGCTGTGGTTTGCTCTCAGCAGCGATTGCAGTGATTGCAGTGATTGCAATGATTGCAGTGATTGCAGCAGTGCAGTGTCTGTCTGTGATGAGCTGTGCTTTGCTCCCAGCAGTAATTGCAGTGATTGCAGTGATTGCAGCAGTGCAGTTTCTGTCTGTGATGAGCTGTGGTTTGCTCTCAGCAGTGATTGCAGTGATTGCAGTGATTGCAGTGATTGTAGTGATTGCAGTGATTGCAGCAGTGCAGTGTCTGTCTGTGATGAGCTCTGCTTTGCTCCCAGCAGTGTGCAGTGATTGCAGTGATTGCAGTGATTGCAGCAGTGCAGTTTCTGTCTGTGATGAGCTGTGCTTTGTTCTCAGCAGTGATTGCAGTGATTGTAGTGATTGCAGTGATTGCAGCAGTGCAGTGTCTGTCTGGGATGTGCAGTGATGGCAGCAGTGCAGTGTCTGTCTGTGATGAGCTCTGCTTTGCTCCCAGCAGTGATTGCAGTGATTGCAGCAGTGCAGTTTCTGTCTGTGATGAGCTGTGCTTTGTTCTCAGCAGTGATTGCAGTGATTGCAGTGATTGCAGTGATTGCAGTGATTGTAGTGATTGCAGTGATTGCAGCAGTGCAGTGTCTGTCTGGGATGTGCAGTGATGGCAGCAGTGCAGTGTCTGACTGGGATGAGCTCTGCTTTGCTCCCAGCAGTGATTTCAGTGATTGCAGTGATTGCAGCAGTTCAGTTTCTGTCTGTGATGTGCCCCAGAGAGGAGAAGGATCCCATCCTTTGTGACCAGAGCTTGCACCTTGGCCAGACACCTGGGGGTTCTGGTCTCATGCAGGTACTTCAGGGTTCTGTATGGAAAGTTGTTTATGTATGTAGGGTTTTATGTACCTAATTATTTGTTTCATTAATCACCATCACTGCCTTCCTCCTCTGTCCAAGCCACACCATCTCCCCAGTGGTGCTCACTCTGCCCAGGGAATGGCTCCCTGGAGCTCAGGTCACTCCTGGGGGTGTTTTGGGTACTCTCAGAGAGAGGGCAATGGGGTGAAAACTTTGTGTCCCAGCAGGTGTGTCCCAGAAGCTGCCAGGACTCCAGAATGGTCTTTTCCTTTTAACTAAGAAAACCATTAAGGCTGTTTGCCTTGAGCTCTGGTTAATGGACTGCACGGATTATTTATTTATTTTTAAATGAACACACTTTATTTCCCCGAAGTGTTGCTGTTGACTTTCTCTAAGTGCTGCCATCTGGCTCCCCTGACTCAAAGGGAGAGAGAGGTAGTGTGGTAATAAATAAGAAACCAAACAAATAAACAAATAAAAATTCCTGATTCCTTGCAATTGGAACATCACCCAAACATTTGTAGGGTTGTGTCAAATTCTGTAATTGTCTTGCTGATGATTTTGAAAGAAACAAGTGCTGTTGTGCTGACAGCCTGTAGCACTGATTGATAATTACCACATCAATCTCCTCGACTGAGGGTCTCTCCCCACCATTCTTCCTGCACTGCTGGAGCCTCCTCTCGCTGTGGGAGGGCCATTACCAGCCCAGGAATGTTCATCCTGGCTTAAATTTCGCTTTGCTGAGCGGCTCAAGGCTCACAAGTGCAGTGTCACTTTGCTTTCATTTTCTTCCTCCCCTTGCCCCCTCCAGGAGATCATTTCCAGACCCTCACCTCAAAGGACCCCTCCCTTCCCAGAGCAAGGTGAGGAGTTTCCAGCAGCAGCAGGGAAATGCTCAGCAGCCTCGGCAGCTCCTGGTCCGGGCTGTGCCCTGGTGGCAGAGCCCTGGGGCCGCTGAGAGCCACGGGTGGGTCTGTCCCAGAGCCCAGCCTGGGTCTGTCCCTAGGGTGGCCCAGTGCTGAGGGTGTGTCAGCCCCCAGGCTGGTCCAGGACCAAGGACAGGTCTGTCCTCAGGCTGTGCCGGTGTCTGGGACAGGTCTGTCCCCAGTGCCCAGGGTGAGCCCGTCCCCAGAGTGGGTCTGTCCCCAGACTGTCCCAGGTCCGAGGTCCTGCTTGCCCACCTTCTCAACCACCTCACCCTCTCTGCCAAACCCTAATGCAACATGCAATGGCAGGATCCCCCCCTTCCCCTCCCAGCACAGGGGGCAGAGATGCCCCAGTGTGAGGCTGGAAACGGAGCAGGAGCCTCTGTCCCACACATATCAGTCGTGTGTCAGGACTGCACTGAGAAATGACTTCATTTGAGGATGGAAGCTGCCTGCCTCTTCCATCCCAGGGCAGGAGTCATGGAAAATGGAGGTTACAGGCAAGGATAATTGTAAATTGATAGGAAATGCACGGATCCTTTGGGTGAGTGTGCTGCACAGGGAAGCTGCCAATCCATCACGCTCTCTCCAGCTGCAGAAGTTCTGCCCATTTTTACTCCCTGTGCCAGTGGCAGGTAATTTGTGAAAGTACCTGTGAAACCAATTAGGAGCACGGGGACACACCGGTGCTGCTGACAGGCACTTTCTGTGCCAGCCATCCCTGGTGACACCTCGGGAGCAAGGACAGGGCCCACAGCAGCACGGTGTCCCTCTCTGGGAGCTGTGGAAGCTGGACTGTCCCTGATGCTGTGCTCAGTGCAGGCGTGGGGCTGTGCCACACACACACCAGGGCACTGCAGTGTCCCTGCTCTGCACAGAGCCCCTGGCCAAAGCCACACAGGCTTCCAGCCCTGCTGCTCCTGCTCACAGAGCCCCTGGCCAGAGCTGTGTGGGCAAGTAGCCCTGCTGCTCCTACTCTGCACTGAAGCTGCTGGGCACTGGCCTGGGATGGCAGTGGGTGAATGCTGTCCTGGGATGGACACTATCCTGGGATGGACACTGTCCTTGGATGGTCACTGTCATTGGATGGACCCTGTCCTTGGATGGACACTGTCCTGGGATAGACACTGTCCTGGGATGGACACTATCCTGGGATGGACAGTGTCCTGGGATGGGCACTGTCCTGGGATGGATACTGGCCTGGGATGGACACTGTCCTGGGATGGACACTGTCCTTGGGTGACACTGCTGTAGCTGTGTTTTGGCACCTGCAGGCAGCTCAGGGTGAGAGGACAGCCACAGCCAGGTTGGCAAGGGTGGCAGAGGGACTGAGGGGAGCCGGGTGCTGCAACTGGTGGGTGCTGGGATGTCCCCACACCTGCCCTGCCATGTCCCACACCTGCCCTGCCATGTCCCACACCTGCATTGGGATGTCCCCACACCTGCCCTGCCATGTCCCACACCTGCCCTGCCAGGCTTTCCCTGTCCCTGCCCCACAGCTGGCACAGCCCCTGCTCTGCACAGCTGCCCACAGCCCTGGCCAGCACTGCCCAGGGCAGCAGGTGCTGCCAGCCTCCCCTGCCTCTGTGCCCTGCCCTGTCCTTCCTCACTCCCTGGTTTCCAACATCAGTTCCAGAGGGGATTGGAGCTGACCCAGCCCTGCCTGAGCTGCTCTCTGACCAAGGACAATTCCTGCTGGACACACCACGCTGCCAGGGCCCCACCCTCCAGAAAAGCCTTCCGAGTTAATTTGTTGCCCACTGAGAATATTGGTGTCTGTAATCGGACACAAATCTTTCTCTAGGAAAAGCCATTTCACGGTTGAGGACATTTCACAACAAGATCTAAACAAGGAAATCACTTAATTGATGGTACAAGCTGTATGTCTAACAAAGAACTGTGTATCAGGAGACACCAATAGTTTTGTCTCTGAACCAGTGACCCAACAGCTCGCTGGGTTAGAGGAGAGCTGTGTCAGCCCTCCGAGCACAGCACAGCCTTGGAGGCTGCTGCTCACATAAATCCAGCCCCTCAACTCTGGCACTGCAAATAAAACTGTGACAGCAAAAGTAAAATAAAAATTTCCCCATCACTTCACTTTTCTGTAGGGCAGGTAAACAGAGCTTTACAGTTTGTCAGAAGCATCATAAAGTCCTCTTAACCTGGGAGTGCCACTTGCTCAGTCATCAGCTGGGATTGCTCTGGAGCTTGCACTGTGCCAGGTGACCCTGTCTGTGTCCTGTGGCCACAGCTTGTGCTCAGCAGGATCACACAACCCAAGGTGTACAGTCATAGGCTTGGGGCACAGAGCTCTATGTGCCCATTTGGGGTGTGAGTGGTGGCTCCTTCCCCCAGTGGTTGCACAAACGAGGGGAAAAATCCTGCTTCTGCTCTGTTGTGTTTGAAAGGGGGTTGGTTGGTGATCTTTGTGTTTCCAATGCAATATTCCTGTAACAGTGGTGGGATCCAACATATTCCTGGTATTTCTTAATGATGAAATTAAGTCCAGCACAGTGAGTTCAGCATTTCCTGCCCCTAACACAAAGGTGCTCCTGTAAACTGTAAACACCGGCCCCAGCAGCCTGAGCCTGTATATTTTCCTTAAGAGATCCCAAGTGTTCCTATGAGGACTTTCTGCTTTTTTCTTCCTTTTCTACCAGTGGCTATGAATCCCCCCCACACTTACAGCTTTGGCACAGATCCTCAGACATTCCCACAGATCCTCAGATGTGCCCACAGATCCTCAGATGTGCCCACGAGCACCACCAGGCTCAGCTCCCTGCACGCTCCAGCTTCATCTCTGGTTATGGCAGAGTGCTGAGTTCACATTCCTGCAGCAGATTTCCCTCTCTGTCCTCTCCAGGGTGGGGACATGGGGACAGAGCTGAGGGGCTGGGGATGGAGCTGAGGGGCTGGGGATGGGGCTGAGGGGCTGGGGATGGGGCTAAGGGGCTGTGGATGGAGATGAGGGGCTGGGGCTGAGGGGCTGGGGATGGGGCTGAGGGGCTGGGGATGGAGATGAGGGGCTGGGGATGGGGCTAAGGGGCTGGGGATGGAGATGAGGGGCTGGGGATGGAGCTGAGGGGCTGGGGATGGAGCTGAGGGGCTGGGGATGGAGATGAGGGGCTGGGGATGGGGCTGAGGGGCTGGGGATGGAGATGAGGGGCTGGGGATGGAGCTGAGGGGCTGGGGATGGGGCTGAGGGGCTGGGGACAGAGCTGAGGAGGTTGAGATGGGGCTGAGGGGCTGGGGATGGGGCTGAGGGGCTGGGGATGGAGCTGAGGGGCTGGGGATGGGGCTGAGGGGCTGGGGATGGAGCTGAGTGAGGATACTGCTGCAGGAGCAGGGAGCTGCTGCCTCTGGGAAGCTGCTGGGGAGCAGATCTGCTGGCAGGCAGAGGAATGTTGTTGCCTAAGGTTGTCTCTTGCCTGCTTTCAACTCTTCATCTCCTCCTGGTCTCAGGCAATGTTTGGAGGCTCTTACAGCAAATCAAAGAGTGAAATTGCCCTGCTCATCCTCCCTGCCTTGGGAATGGACACAGCAGAGCTGACCATGCTCCTTCTGCAGAGGTGCCTGTGCTGCTCACCAGGAACCCATTCTCCACCATTTTTGGTGAGGACCAGTCGATCCCAGCACAGCCACTGTGGAGGTTCCTGCACCCACCCCACAGTGCCCTGCACGAGGCACTGGGGCTCTCCCCTCTGCTCCACCAGCCAAGGCCCCTGTACAGGGGGTCCCCTTGCCACCAGCAAACTGTTGGAACAACAACAACCCTCCTGGGGCAGCCAAATCAAAATCTTGTCTTCAGGCTCCCAGGACAAATTACAGCAATATTCTGACTTGCTGTTTGTCCTCACTCTTTATTGATAGTAAAGATTCTTATTAAATGTAATAGTTGCAATAATTCACCAATAGCCTATTAATCTTATAAACAAAAATCTGCAAATAAAATGTAAATGTGCAATTTTGCTATTATTATTTCCCTGTGAAGGAAGGAATCTGTCATATTCTTTTCATAGATTACATAGATTATTCCACATTTTCTCTTCCTCTTATTAGCTATGCCATGCAATAAGGCATGCAGGATTGTTTGCTCACTTACACATTTTGCCATGGATTTTTAAATCAGTGTTTCTTAAAATGATTTTTCATGCTTTATAAACTCATCCATGCAGACTTATCTTTAAATAAAGTACAAGCCAGAGGTAAAACATACATGATCCTCACCTTTACAAGGAGATTAAACCCTGTGGCTGTTTTTTAACCTTTTAGTTTTATACTGTGCTCTTTTTCACCATAAACACTTGCTCGAGCACTGTAGTAATGGGCTCATCTCTGCAGAGACAGGAGAAGGATTGCCCTGAGCTACACGTGGCCTTGCAGGACGAGATGGGATTTTAAGCCCCAAGGACTGAAGGCATTTTTACTCCACGTTAGAGGGAGAGATCCAGTGCTCTGCCACGGCCTCTGACATTCAGAGATGTGCGGGGCACACAGCACAGTTGCACACTGAAATGCACTTTATCAGCCAGTTCCCAGAGTCTAATATTCATTCAACCCTCAGAGAGCCTCACTTAAATTGATCAAAGGCCTCTTCCCCATGAAAGCAAGAGGAGGAAAAGGAGCAGGGTCAGTAACCAAAGGGCAATGTGACTCATTTCACACGGAGCCTCTGGCTCTGGTGTCCCAACAGCACGAGGCCCTGCAGCTCCTGCAGAGCCATGCAGGAACCAGGGGCCAGTGCAACCCTGCAGGAACCAGGCACCAATGCAGCCCTGCAGGAACCAGGCACCAATGCAACCCTGCAGGAACCAGGCACCAATGCAGAGTCATGCAGGAACCAGGCACCAGAGTGCAGAGCCATGCAGGAACCAGGCACCAATGCAGCCCTGCAGGAACCAGGGGCCAGTGAAGAGCCCTGTGGGAATCAGGCACCAATGCAGAGCCATGCAGGAACCAGGCACCAATGCAACCCTGCAGGAACCAGGCACCAATGCAGAGTCATTCAGGAACCAGGCACCAGTGCAGACAATGCAGGAACCAGGCACCAGTGCAGCCCAGGGGTGCTGGGGAGCAGCAGGGTGGATGGAGCTGGATGGACAGACTGAACTGGACAGAGGCCACGTCCCCAAGCTGGCAGCACCCTGTGGATGCTCATGGCATGTGTCACACCCCAGGACAAGGTGGGGTGACCCAGCACAGGTAACCCAGGAGGGGAGGAGACCCAGGGACCCCTGGGGGTGGCTCAGCTGGCCCTGCTCCAGAGCAGGACAGCCACCAGCGGGCACTGACCCAGGCAGGTGTCACAGGTGGGGACGGTCCCTTGTGGCCTCTCAAACCCACCCTGGGGCAGGTTCCCCAGCCAGCACAGGGCTCAGAGCCGTAGCAGCCCTGCCTGTGGGGCCATCAGCTGTTCCCTGCTCCAAGAACTGACACAGGCACCCTTGAGCACCTCCTGCCCCTCCTGCACCCCTGCAGAGCCGTTTGGATGTGCTCTGAGCCCCGCTGACCCTGTTCCCAGCTCCTGAAGCAGGTGGTCTCTCTGGAGCACCTGCAGTGACACGCCAGTGGCACCATCCCTCAGGGTGCTGCTGTGCTCCCTCACTGGTGACAGCTCCATTCCTGCTTCCCTGTCCTCAGAGGAGATTCTGAGCTGCCTGTGGAGGGACTCAGGAGATTCTGGCCATGCTGATGTGAGGGGTTTCTGCCAAAAACACTTTCTGAGCTTTTTCTCAGTTTCTCAAGTTTAATGGAAAATGACAGCGAATTAGTCACTGATGTGAGGAGATGAAAGGGGAGAGGAGAGGCAGAGGTTCTGCTCCAGGGGATGTCCCTGGGCTGGCCCAGCAGAGCTGTGTACCCTTCAGAGCTGTGTGTCCTGCAGAGCTGTCTGTCCTGCAGAGCTGTGTGTCCCGCAGAGCTGTGTGTCCCGCAGAGCTGTGTGCCCTGTGTGCCCTGCAGAGCTGTCTGTCCCACAGAGCTGTCTGTCCCGCAGAGCTGTGTGCCCCACAGGCAGCAGCCCACAGCTCTGGGTTTGCTCTGCAGAGCTCCAGCATGACACCCTGCTCTGAGCCCTGCCTTCCAAAGGCAAGCCTGGCTGTCCTGGGGTTTGTCCCAGGGCAGTGATTCTTGTACCAGGGTGCTGCTGCCCTGGAGGCCCTGGCCAGGGGCAGTGTCCTGGCTGCACAGATGATGGATTTTTCCATTCATTACAAGTCCATGTGATAATTGGGAGGCTGCAGTGTCAGTGTGAGAGGACTGTGCAACCTTCACGGGGCCGTGTCAGCCTGCACAGCCACTGAGCCAGGAGCAGCTCTGGGGATCCCATCTCTGTGCTGGCTGTGGAGCTGCCCTGTGTGATGTGCCTGCCCCAGGGACACACACCAGGGGGGATCTGTTTGATGTCTTGGGAACTCATCGAATCCCAGAATGGTTTGGCTTGCAAGGGACCTTCAAGACCACCTCACACCAGAGCCCCCCTGCCATGGCAGGAATACCTCCCACTGTCCCAGTGTCCAGCCTGGCCTTGGGCTCTGCCAGGGATCCAGGGGCAGCCACAGCTGCTCTGGCAATCCCAGCCCAGCCAGGAATTCCCAATTCCCACTATCCCACCCATCCCTGCCCTCTGGCAGTGTCCCATTCCCTGTGTCCTGTCCCTCCATCCCTTGTCCCCAGTCCCTCTCCAGCTCTCCTGGAGCCCTTTGGGCAGTGGAAGAGGCTCTCATGTCTCCCCAGAGACTTTCATTCAAGGTGCTTCAGTATGCTCAGCTCTTTATCTCTGCCTACCTGTTTGGTATTCATTTCAAAAAATTGCCTGAATAATTGTGCAAGCAAATTATAAATATACTGAACATTTCAGTAAAAACATTAATGAGAGGGAATAGTCTAATTTATTTTTAATTTGTTGCTAAATAATATTACCCCGAACTTAATATACATAGAGGAAGCCTCAGTAAAAGCACGAGTGCAGGGGTTTTATCCAGTGATGACTCTAACTGTTCTTCTGGTTTTACAGTTTGTAGTAAATACAAACAGTCCACTAATGATGAATAAAAAAATCACCTGCAATAGAGTAAGTTTTGGTTTTCAATATGAAGATTCTAAATATCAGTTTATTCTCCTGTCTTCTGGGTACTTTTTCACTGTTAGTTGCCTTTGAAGCACAGAAGAAAAAGATACATTAAAGAGCTGGAAGAGGGCAGGGCTGGATATTGGGCAGGAATTGTTCCCTGGCAGGGTGGACAGCGTTGGCACAGGTGCCCAGAGCAGCTGTGGCTGCCCCTGGATCCCTGGCAGTGCCCAAGACCAGGCTGGACACTGGGGACAGTGGGAGGTGTCCCTGCCATGGCAGGGCTGGAACAAGATGAGTTTTAAGGTCCCTTCCCAGCCCAAGCAGTCTGGGGTTCTATGGCAGGGCCAGGAGAACAGAGAGGGGACAAGCAGGGGACAGGCAGGGGGACAGGCAGGGGACAGACAGGGGACAGGCAGGGGGATAGGCAGGGGACAGGCAGGGGACAGGCAGGGGACAGACAGGGGACAGACAGGGCAGGACCCCAGCCAAAGGGAACACCAGCCAGGGTCTCACAAGAGGTGGGTTGGGCTCACTTGAACAATACATAGCAATAAATAATAGTAAATAGCAATAAATAACAATAAATAACAGTAAATAGCAATAAATAGCAATAATTAACAGTAAATATCAATAAATAACAATAAGTAGCAATAAATAGCAATAAATAACAATAAATAGCAATAAATAACAATAAATAACAATAAATAACAATAAATAACAATAAATAACATTTCTGGGCAGTGTGAGGAAGAAGATGGCTGATTTCAGGAGAGTGCAGTGCCCCAGGGGTTTCAGAGCAACAAACGCATCATTCCTGCAGTGGCACAGCGTTAATGGGTTAATCATTAATTAATAGGAACCAAGAGGTGTCTGTCAGTGCTCTTTTGGATTTGCATTACTCTGGGGTAGCTGCGGGTTCACAGGGGTCCTGAGGCTGCTTTTAGGGAGATGGAGAGGGCAGGAGGAGCCCCATTCTCCTGTTAGGAGGCTGCAGCAGCCGCCCCGGCTCTGCAGAAGCTCTCGGTGTGCTGTGCGGCTCGGGTGCAATTGAGGCAGGAATCGGGACAGATCTCACTGATCTCCGAGTACAGCTCACCCTTCCAGTCCCTCCGGAAGCAGCCGAGAGAAGAAAACCCAGGAGGGGCGATGAGTGTTCAGCCTCCGGCGCTGCGGGACTCCCTCCTTCCCAAGGAGCTGTGCAGGACAGAACTGACCTTCTCCACAGCTAAACTGGCGATCAAGGGATTTGTGCTCTTAGACCTTGTGAATCGTTCAGCACAAAGGCTGTTTACAGACACTTTTTTATTTAAATCTCCTTTTCAGGTTTCTTGAACACATGCTGAAGTGCTTCATTTGGGTTTCCCTTTCATCTTTTCTGCTCTCTACAATTTTCTCTAAATCCTCTGGGATTTAATTAGCAGCTGGGAAATTCCAGGAGCCTCCTGCCTCCCTGCTCTGCATCCAGAAGTGACCCTGTGCTGTGCACCCCCCATCTCTCTTCTGAGTAACTCCTGAAGCTCTGTAGGGCAGGCCAGGATTTCAAATTAATATTACAGCCTGATTTTCCTAAACTTGTCAGGCTCAGGTGGGAATCCTACACACCAGAAACTGGCACCTACATCTGCTTAATCAGATGCACCTGTAGTGACAGTTTTGGAAACAATATTTACCTGTACAGATATAAGCACTGAAATAAATACTAAGTTTTATCTTGAAGTAAGAGTGCTTAGAGACATTATTGTCAAAACATTTTATTTCTTTAAGATATTTTCTGCTAATTCTTAGCAAGATTCATGTAAGGCTAACACAACTGAAGTGGTTTTGATATTTGATAAGTGTGTAATTAAATCCAGAACCTCCTCTCTACCTTCAGTGAATTGCCAGGAGCGTGGCTTAGAGCATGAACCATCTCCAGTGTGTGCCCAGGAGCAGAGCTGGGTGCTGGGACGTGTTGGATCGTCAAACCTCACTTCAGCCAGCACTGAAGGTGCCTGGCACAGCTGGGACAGACTGCCAGGGGTGAGGCTGCTCTGCAAGCCACACAGCAGTGTGCAGATCTGTATGGCTGTATACAGATATGTACGGCTGTGTATGGCTGAGTACAGCAGGGTACAGATGTGTACAGCAGTGTGCAGATGTGTACAGCTGTGTACAGCTGTGCATAGCCGTGTACAGCTGTGTATAGCCGTGTACAGCTGTGTATAGCCATGTACAGCTGTGTACAGCTGTGTACAGCCGTGTACAGCTGTGTACAGCTGTGTATAGCCATGTACAGCCGTGTACAACTGTGTATAGTAGTGTGCAGCTGTGTATAGCCGTGTACAGCTGTGTAAAGCAGTGTACAGCTGTGTACAGCTGTGTACAGTTGTGTATAGTAGTGTGCAGCTGTGTATAGCCGTGTACAGCTGTGTATAGCAGTGTACAGCTGTGTACAGCCGTGTACAACTGTGTACAGCTGTGTATAGTAGTGTGCAGCTGTGTACAGCCGTGTACAGCTGTGTATAGTCGTGTACAGCTGTGTACAGCTGTGTACAGCTGTGTATAGCAGTGTGCAGCAGTGTACAGCTGTGTACAGCTGTGGGGACAGAGCCCGCGGGCAGCACACCACCCAAGACTCTCAGCCACACGTCGTTAATCCATGAACGCTGAAGTGGAGCAGTCCTCCATCTCCATGGAACGAGCCTAATTAGGTTCAGATTGCTATCAGATCGCAGCGATGTCTGCACAGGGCTGGGCAAAGCAATTAACGGTGCAAAGGTCGGATCTGGCCGGGTTCCACCGCCTGAGGCAGCGCTAGACAAACGCGAGGCTGGGCAGAGGCTGAGGCAGCTGAGGTCACACCCAGCGGTGTCCCAGCACAAACCCCGGGCACTGCCAGCCTGGCTGTCCCCTGTGAATATCTCAGATCCCTCAGGTGTGCCGTGGCTCACGGGTCCTCCAGTGCCAGGTGGAAACACCTCAGATCCGGCACAAACACTAATGTCTACAAAAATTATCATCAGGTTCTAGAATCCTTTTAGATGATGCTTGTGTAAAACCAAGCATGAAACATTAAAGAAGAGCTACAGATATATAAAATGTAATGTTCAGAGGGTTTGTGAGAGCTCAGTGTGTGTCTGGCACATGGGGAGAGAGGAGAGAGGAGAGAGGAGAGAGGAGAGGAGAGGAGAGGAGAGGAGAGGAGGAGGAGAGGAGAGGAGAGGAGAGGAGAGGAGAGGAGAGGAGAGGAGAGGAGAGGAGAGGAGAGGAGAGGAGAGGAGAGGAGAGGAGAGGAGAGGAGAGGAGAGGAGAGGAGAGGAGAGGAGAGGAGAGGAGAGGAGAGGAGAGGAGAGGAGAGGAGAGGAGAGGAGAGGAGAGGAGAGGAGAGGAGAGGAGAGGAGAGGAGAGGAGAGGAGAGGAGAGGAGAGGAGAGGAGAGGAGAGGAGAGGAGAGGAACTGTATCAGTGTTGCAGCACAGAGATGACCCAGACCATTACAGACCTGTCAGTCCAACATGGAGCAAATGGAACAGAGCAGGTGCTGTGGAAGTTAATCAAGAGACAGCTACAAGAATAAGATACAGTCAGGGCTGGTTTGACAGAATAATTACCTTCTTTTTGGACATGATTCCCATTTTGAAAGACTCACAGGGCTCTCAAGGAAGCCCCAGCAGCATCTCCAGCTGGGCCAGGCCCCTGAGGGGTGCAGGAGCCCGGGGAGCTCTGCAGGAACAGGAATGGTGGAAGAGCCATAGAACAGTGCCAAGGGCACATCTGCTACACCTGCTGCTGGGAGAGAGAAGGGGAGATGGGAGATCAGGGGACACCTCCCAAGGAAGCCAAAATGTGAGGAAAGGGAAATTGTCAAAGAATCACAGAATCACCGAGCGGTTGGGGTTGGAAGAGATGTTAAAGCTCATCCCTTTCCACCCCCTATCCTGGGCAGGGACATCTCCCACCTTTGTAGGTTTGTCCATGCAGCCTGGGCTGGAGCTCTTGCAGGGATGGGGAGGGTACAGCTGTGGTGTGGGGGCCCAGCAGGGTCAGACTGGCTGACAAGGGCTGCACATCCACAGGAGTCACCGAGGGGCTGACAAACCTGCCACGGGCCTGGGAACCTAGGAATCAGGATGGGATGGATATTGGGATTGGGATTGGGATTGGGATTGGGATTGGGATTGGGATTGGGATTGGGTTTGGGATTGAGATTGAGATTGAGATTGATTGTGCTGGGTTTGCTGCTGCCCAGCAGCTCTCTAACTCAGCCCGGAGTGTGCTTGAGGACCTCTCAGGCCCTCTGTGGGGAGGGCAGCATCACCAGTCCCCTCTGGCTCTGCAATGTGCAAATCCTTTAATCTGTGGATAAAGCCTGGGCAGTGAATCTGAGCAGTTTCCAGCCAAGTAGAAACGGAGTTATTGGGCTTTAATTGATAATGAGGAGAAGCATGGTTATTAGGAGACTTAACCCTGACTTGAGGAAGAGAATAGAGAGGGTCAAGATGAGAAACTGCTCTTCCCAAAATGGACATTTGCAGGCATCTGCACACAGGGGATGAGGGACACACCACAGAGAAGCACTGGCACCTTAATATTCACATTAATAATATTATTATTATTAACAATAGTGATAATAATGATAATAATAAATAAATAAATAATCCCAGACTGCAATATGCTCTTTACTCCTTGTGCCAGTGGCAGATGTGTTAAGCATCCAGAGTGTTTGAGGCCCTTGCTGCCCACGATGGGTTTTCCTGGACAGTGTGATCACTGGAGCCAAGAGGGAGGCAGTGCAGCCATGGCCTGGCCACCCCAGCTCGGGGCAGCCATCAGCAGCCAGAGGGAATGTCCCTCACCTCTCACACACACCTGCATTTCCAGAGCTGACTTCAGCCTGCAGAGCTCCTGCACATCCCCCATTGCTCTGTGCTCACAGCAAAGCTGTCAGCAGTCAGCTGAGGTCACAGGGAGCCCAGTGCCCATCCCTGGTGTGGTGCAGGATGGCAGGACCCTCAATGGCACAGCTTTGTGGGGTCCTGCAGGACACTGGTTTCCCAATTCCCAATGTTAAGGCTGCCCTCTGGAATTACAGTGTGAGGTCAGAAGTCTTCTGCCTGGATCTTTAACTCACTTAATGGAAAACCCTTTCTGCAGGGAATGGCCTATCAGCTCCTGGGCTGTAGCACAGAAGGAGGGACACTGGGTTCTGCTCTGGCCCTGGGAGGGCTCTGTGCCAGCATTAACCACACCAGAGCTCTGGGCAAGCAGCTCCTCAGCAGCTGGGAGCCCTGGGCAGTGCTGTGCCCCGTATCCTGCTCCATGCCCACCCCCTTCCCTCCATCCCCAGGACACATAAGCCTCTCTGCAGAGCAGGATCTATTTCTGGCATGGTAATCAAGACACCTGTTAATCACATCTAAGTACCACAATTAGGATCTGACCTGATAAGCCACAGGTATGGCAGCAGCCCAGTTCTCAAGTTTTTCTATTCTGCTTGAGCTGTGGATGTGTACTTCAATTTTTATTCATTTTCATAGGATCACAAAATCACAGAATTTGCTGAGCTGCGTGGGGCCCACAAGGATCATCCAGTCCAGCCAAGGCCAGTTTCTGCAGCAGTGTGTCACCACTCAGCCCTTGGTGTCCCCATGGGGAACAGCATCCTTGGCAGGACTGGCCAGCTGGGTACTGATGGCACAGAGTTAATTAATCCTGTTCCACAGAGCTGGGCCACTGGAGCCTGGTGAAGCAGTGCAGAATTGCTATAACCAGAATCTCCTCTTATGACAGCTCTGGAATAATGAAAATATAATTACTTCACTTGCAGCAAAGCTGGGTCCCCAGCAGCCTGCTGCCTCTCATTCCAGCTGTGCTCCTCGGGCAGCACCTCTGTGACAGCTCTGTGCTGTGTTACATCATACTGCCTCAGCAGCAGCTGCTTTCATCACTTCCCCAGTTTCAAACAACCCTTCCTCTGTACTCAGGCTTCAGCAAGACTCTGACTCTGGTTTGCAGCAGAGCTCCAAACCCAGCCCAGCCTGCAGGCAGGATCAGCACCTGCCTTGGCACCCTTCCTGCGCCGGGAGCTGCAGCCCTTCTCTGCCCCAGCCATGGCAGGAGCTGCCTGTGCCCCCTGTGCCCCCTGTGCCCCCTGTGCCCCCTGCGCCCCCTGTGCCCCCTGTGCCCTCTGTGCCCCCTGTGGCCTCTGTGCCCCCTGTGGCCTCTGTGCCCCCTGTTCCCCCTGTGCCCCCTGTGCTCTCTGTGCCAGAGCAGTGACCCAGGCACAGCCAGGCCCTGCAGGGCACAGAGCAGGGCACGTCCCACGTCCCCACCCAGACCGGTGGGGCTGGGGCTGTTCACACTGCAGGGACCCCAGGGACCCCAGGGACCCCAGGAACACAGGGACCCCGTGCTCAGACACCCCTGGGTGTCTTCACTCCCTAATAAACTACTTTGTACAGTGTTCATGAGGCACACAAAGCAAAACCCCACTTCCATCCAGTACTTCCTTCAGGCTGTGCAGCTCCTCTGAACACACCTGGCCCAGCTCAGCACAGCTGGGCATGGCTCAGAACATCTGGGCATGGTTCAGCACAGCTGGGCATGGCTCAGACACAGCTGGGCACGGCTCAGACACAGCTGGACAGTTCAGACACAGCTGGACACAGCTGGGCATGGCTCAGACACAGCTGGACACCACTCAGAACAGCTGGGCACAGCTAAGCACAGCTGGGCACAGCTCAGCACAGCCGGGCATGGTTCAGAACATCTGGACACTGCTCAGACACAGCTGGACAGCTCAGCACAGCTGGGCACCACTCAGACACAGCTGGGCATGGCTCAGCACAGCTGGACACCACTCAGACACAGCTGGGCATGGCTCAGAACAGCTGGGCACAGCTCAGACACAGCTGGACAGCTCAGCACAGCTGGGCATGGCTGTGCCAGGCCCTGCTGCCCTCTCTGTCCCTGTGCCCCGCTCCTCCCCTGCAGTCTGGGTTCCCCTGCCCTGGGACAGAGGCAGGGGCAGGTCCCAGGGCGCTGGCACAGCTGGCTGTGTGCTGAGCTCTCAGCACAGCTCTGATCTGCCTCCCCTCCAGTCTCCAGCGCGGCACCAGGCTCAGGGAGAGCCCCCTCACCATCCACCTCCTCCAGACCACCACAGGGACCCCACCCCACCATGCACATGCTCCTGCAGCCCCTCCCACCAAACAACACACCTGTGAGAGCATCTGCACACCTGGGGCTTGGGCAGGTGTCCCTGAGCAGCCTGTCCAGGTGCACAACAGGCCGTGGACAACTCATTTATTACCACCTGCAGATACAGCTGGATTTTGCAAAAAACACAAACAAACAACAAAAAATCAATTATATATGTGATAAACTAGGTAAGATACATGTAAATCCAGGTGACGTGTGATTTAAAATATTGAAGAGCCTCAGGGTAAGAGAAAAATAAAACCCAGAAACAACTCCCTACCATCATGAACAGAAACAAACTGAAAAATCTAAGGTAAACAAAGAGAAAAGGAACATTATGTTTCCAACCTTGTAAAGCACAAAGCATTAGTAAATAGATGCTTAAGGGTACCAAAAAGGTACAAAAAGCACAGAGACAACATTTCCTTTACAACAAAATAATTAATATTATTATTCTTCTGTTGGCCTCAGTTGAACTTGGAGAGATTCAGGCAGGCTCTCACATGCTACAGACAAACGGGGCTGCACCTCCTGCTGCTGCTGCTCCCTTTGTAGGCAATGCATCAACTCCCTGGAATTTTATCCCCAAGTAACGAGCTGAGATGTTATGACAGCAAAACATATGCCTCTTGCATCTAAACACTCTGAGTACCACCTGTTTTGGGATCCTTCATCATTAAATGAGTCAGAAAGAAAATCAAACAGAGCTTTCTCCAGACAAAGTACCTCGGGAGGTGTCAGCAGTTTGGAAGGTCAGGATAAGCTGCATTCTGTAATTCTGATGCTCCATGAGATAAAAGGAGCAGTGGGGACCAGAGGGGCCATCAGAGTGGGGACAGGTCAGCAGCAGCTGGACATCACAGGATGACACAATCACAGAAGGGTTTGGGGTGGGAGGAATCTGAGTTCACCCACCCCACCCCTGCCATGGCAGGGACACTCCCACTGCCCCATTGCTCCAGCCCCATCCAGCCTGGCCTGGGACACTGCCAGGGATCCAGGGGAGCCACAGCTGCTCTGGGCTGCCCACCCTGCCAGGGAGCAGTTCCTGCCCAATGTCCCGTCCATCCCTTGTTCTGGCAGTGGGAAGCCCCTCAGATCTCCAGACAGGCTCTCAGCAGCTCCCAGCACGGCTCTGGGCACGGCTGCCTCCATCCCCTGCCCTCTCTGGCCCCGGGAGTGGGCCCTGCACAGCTCCAGGGATCCCTGGCAGGGCTCTGGGTACATCCCTGATCCCTGCCCGGGGTCCCTGCTGCACCCGGAGCTGCTGAGGGATGAGCTGAGGGCTGGGGCACCCTGGGCTCTGCAGCCCCTGCAGGGGCACAGCGTGGCACTGTCCCTTTGCACAGAGCAGGGATGCTGTCCCTGGAGGGGCTGATACCCCAGCACTGCCTTTCCCTGCTCACAGGAGCCCTGGGCATGGCCACTGCCTGCCCAGAGGTAACCCCAGGATCCCCAGTGCAGCAGGATCATCACAGCTCCCACAGTGAGAAACACACGGGGTGGGAAAGCACCGGATCAGGTGACCCAGGTGTGGCTTTCACCTGGCCAGATAATGCTTAGGCACTGTGAAAGGAACTTGGACCCAGTCTTTGTCTTCCCAGGTGCCCAAACACTGCCTTTATCACACTTATTTCACTGAATTCCAGACATCCTGCAAGTCATGGGAGCTTCCATGTTCTGAAGAGTTGCTACTGAGTCAGCCATTCACCAGCCTTACCTTCCAGGTGATTCTATTCTATTCTATTCTATTCTATTCTATTCTATTCTATTCTATTCTATTCTATTCTATTCTATAAAATAAAATAAAATAAAATAAAATAAAATAAAATAAAATAAAATAAAATAAAATAAAATAAAATAAAATAAAATAAGGAACTTTCCATTTGTCCTCACTTTTTCTTACCTTTTTTTCAGTTGATCTCCTTGAAAACAGGCCAGAAAATTTCCTCAAGAGCCTCCTGAAGCAAAGCAGAGCACAGGGTTGAGTCAGGACACACTGATTCTCCATATGGGTTAGAAAAGCAGATGTTAAGAATTCACTGCAAGAGAGCTGGAGAGGAACTTTGGACAAGAGTCTGGAGGGGCAAGACAAGAGAGGATGGCTTCCCCTTAGAGAGGAAAGGGATGGATGGGCTGAGGGAGGAAATTCTGCCCTGTGAGGGACAGGCACAGGCTGCCCCCAGTGCTCAGGGTGCTGCTGTTCAAGGAAGAACCTTTAATTTTGAAAGGGTTACAGAGTGACAGAATTTGTGTTCAATTGAGTGCACAAAGATGAAGATTTCAGCTGGCAGAAGGCGAGGAAGGTGAGGAATTAGCCCAGTTTGTGCAGTGATCAGCAGTTGCAGGTGCCACAGGTGTTGCCTCCTGTGCTCCGTTTCCTCCGAGTCCTTCCTGCCGTCGATTTCCCCTGGTGCAGAGGGTGAGCAGCTCCCTGGATCTCTGCCAGAGCTGCTCCCAAATTCCACTGCAGCAGAGGTTTCCTGCTGCTCTGGCACAGTGTATCATGCCAGTGAGGAGTTCATTATCCACTCAGTTCATCTCAGCAGTCCTTAAAAATCACTGTAAGCACTCCAGTGCGGATGGAGGCAGCTCTGACTGGCCTGGACCAGTTGAGTGAGTCCCTAGAGTAGTTATTTCAGTGCTGGATATGTGATATCACCCCAGGAGCCCAGTGTCCTGCTGATGAGGCATGAGATGTCCCAAAGCAGCTGATGAGGGACTCGGTCCCAGCCCAGCCCAGGGACTCTGTGCTGGCAGCCTCTGGCACGTGCCAGCCCCTGGGCAAGCAGGGCTGCCAGGCTCCCTTGCAGAGGCCCTGCTGACATTTCCACCTGCTGCCTGCTCTCCCAGCTGACCCTCAGCAGCACTCAGGGCAATGGGAGGTGTCCTGCTGGGATGTTTTCTGGCAGGTTTTTGTCGCCGTGTTTTCAGAGCACAATCCTGTTTGATGCTCTCTGCCAAAGTGAGGTGGATACTGCTCCCTTTGTGCTGATATTTGAGGCAAAGCCCAGAGCAGAACCATCACCCAAACTACCAAGCAGCTGCTACAGCACCCACATTGGCCACGTTCCTGGAGCCTGACAATGGCTGCACAGTGTCAGTGCCTGAGAAATCTTCCCCCTGTGCCAGCAGGAACAAACAGCTCTCTGCCTTGGCCACAGAGCTGCAGTACATTGAGAGGAATAACTCTGTCTGTTGTCTCACTCCTGACACTGTTCAGCAATCACTCCAAAGGGGAGTTGTCATCTCTAATCAGATCCTACACCCGACCCCACAGTATTTACAAACAGGTTTTTCCAGCTGGGATCAGGAGCCCAATTTGGCACTCTGCTGCCAGGGCCAGCAGGAATTTGGGCACTGCATGGTGCAGAGCCCAAACTGCTTCTGCAGCACAGGGTGACCCAGCCCAGAGCCAGCTGTTCCCCCAGTGCTGAGGAGAAATGCCCAGCACTGTCTGGGCAAAGGGGAGGCAAGAAGCATTTCCAAAGATACCCCAGTGGAAAACCCAGGCTGTCCTCAGGCCCAAACTCACCTGGCTCCCCAGAGCAGGTGCCTGCTGAGCTCACTCCTGCTGGCTGTGTGAGACTGAAGAACCCACAGCAAGGCTTTATCTGTGCAGAGGAGCCAGGAGCACACCTGCTGAGGCACTGGGCACTCCAGGTGACAGCAGAGGGTAACCCTGTGTGGTTCTGGATCTGCTCTGCCCAGGCTGTCAGTACATGCTGGTGCCACTGGTCCCATCAGGGTGACACATACAGAGAATTCCCAATTGCAGCAGATGGCTGGGATTGAGCAGTTTTTATACCAGGCTTCCCTTCTCAAGTGTGAACAGAGATTGGTTTAAAAACAGTTTGAGCTGCCCAACCTATTGCAGGCACAATCCAGATACTCCTCAGCCCAAGGACTCACAGACAGGAGCACTGAGGGGGGAGCTCAGCACTTGGAGTGTCTGCAGCTTGTGAGGATGGAAACCTGATAAACACCTGACAAATACCGGATAAACACCTGGTAAACACCTGATAAACGCCTGATCAACACCTGGTAAACACCTGATAAACACCTAATAAGCACCTGACCAACACCTGATCTGTGCTGCTGCATGTGACATCGAGTTACCGAGGGTGCCACGATTTATTCCATCTGCTCCTGCTGCCTTTGGGTTGGTTGATTGGTTGGCTGCTTGGTTTTTCCAGGCTTTAACAGGATCATCTGAAGACTGAAAGGAAGTCTGGAAATCCATTCAAGGCAGTGTGAAATGCTCCAGCAGCTCTGCCTCAAGTTTCCAGCGTGAGCTGGTGAGCAGGCAGGCAAGGCACAGAGTTGTCACAGCCCATTAAATTACTCATCCTAATTGGTATCTAAAGCTTCCCAATATTTGTTAATTTTATAAGATTATTCCTTTTTTTTTTTTTTTTTTTTTTTTTTCCTTCATGGAAGCAAACGGCATTGAAGTATTAGAAAAGGAAATAAACAAAAAAATATGTTATGCTGCTTGTTGTAAGAATATTCACTGGAGACACACAAAGTTTTAATGTTAATGTCTCTGCATCACTACTCCCTGCATGCTAAAATAGTTTTGGAAATGCTTGAAAGGTTAAAGCTTTCACAAATGATGAAACCAAACCATTTTGGAGCTATAAATCCTGCTCATCTGGGAGAGTTGTTCTTGTGTAAAACCTCATGTTTTCTTGAGAGACTGAGCTGAATATTTATGCTTAGCACATCAAACCCAAGGAAGGCACAGAGGTTCACTTGTCTGCGGTGGGTATGTAAGAGTTTACTGTTGATAATTAAATTTAAAAATTATAATCAGTCATTTATCCAAACTGGAGTGCCTGGTTTTTCATCATTTGCCTTTCCAGCGCAGCACTGGTGGCTCACTGGCCACCCCGGAGTGACTCCTTGGCAATCCAGCTGTTACTGCAATGACTTCATCGAGCCCTGGTGGCTCTAGAGGCCCTTTCCTGGTGCAGGAGCTGATGAACCAAAGCAGGAGACCAAGACCCCAGCGCTGGCCAGACCCCTGAGCCCCGGGCAGGGCAAGGCTGAGCCACAGCCAGGGCACAGCAGAGCTGCAGCTGGGCTGGGTGCACCTGGCAGGGAGACAGGAGAGAGAGACAGGTGAGACAGGAGGGGAAACAGGGGAGAGAGAGACAGGTGAGACAGGAGGGGAAGCAGGGGAGAGAGAGACAGGTGAGACACCTGTGCATGGGTGATAAAGGTGACACAAGTGGGACAGGTGACACAGGTGAGACACCTGCATTCACAGCACCACTCACCCACACAGAAACACAAAGTCAGGCCAGGGAAGGTGAGCAGGTGGCCCAGGGGTGGGACAAGCACAGGGGCACCAGGATCATGAGGAGGGGTTTGGGATGGCCGCGGTGCCAGGCGTGGTGACACACAGCTCGTGACTTTGGGGGGTGCTGGGGCTCTGGCTGCTGCTGAGGTACAGCCAGTGGTGACCAGCAAGTGGGATGGTGGCATTTGGCACAAAGACACTGGCTGGGACAGACTTTGGGGGGTAGCTGACCTGCAGAGACAGAGCAGGGGGATCTCCCAGGGAGCTGCAGCAGAGCCCAGCACTGCACATCCTGCAGGGGAACAGGAACACCCCCAGAGCCCAGCACTGCACATCCAGCAGCAGCACTGGCACATCCAGCAGAACTGGCACATCCAGCAGCACTGGCACATCCAGCAGCACTGACACATTCAGCAGCAGAACAGGCACATCCAGCAGCACTGGCACATCCAGCAGAACTGGCACATCCAGCAGCACTGGCACATCCAGCAGCACTGACACATTCAGCAGCAGAACAGGCACATCCAGCAGCAGCACTGGCACATCCAGCAGCACTGGCACTTCCAGCAGCAGCACTGGCATTTCCAGCTGCCTGGGCAGCCAGCAGCTCCTGTCTGGTCTCTCCTGACACACCAACCCATGCCGGGCCAAAAGTCATCCCAGCAATAAAAAATCAGATTATTGTGAGGATGTGGCTCTCAGCCTGGGCTGGAACACCTGGCAAAGAGAGAGGAGTCCCGTGGAGCTCTGAACCCCTCCTGGCACAGTGTCTGCAGAGGGAGGGAGCAGACCTGCCAGGTGCTCACACCTGATCTCCACAGCATCTCTGCAGCCTCAGCTGCACTCAGCCCCTCCCAGCACCCTGAGCTGTGCTCTGCAGCCCCCCAGGAACATCCAAAGTGCCCTTCAGCACCGTGCAGAGCAGCCCTGGCAATATCCCCAGAGCTCTCCAGACCTCCTGCCACTGTCTGCAATGCAATCCCACCTGCCCTGTAATTCACAAGTCCTGGTTTTTCTTTTCCAGGTTATACCAACACCTCAATGCTCATAAAAACAATTCTGCAGAAACCTGCTCTTGTCAAACTACATTTTGTGGGGTTTTAATTTCTTCTTAAATAAATAGGTTCCCCATGCAGTGAAATAAATCCTGAGAGAAAAACTAAGAATACAAATAAACAACAACAACAACAACAAAAAAATCCCATCTTCTCCACAAACACCTCCATGAACCACCAGCTATTTGTGGCTCTTTTGACTCTGATAAGCCAGAGCAGGATATATGGATTTATCGATTTGGTTATTGCACTGGGACTTGTAAACATTTTCTTGGCTCAGACCAGGTTTTCAATGTGTCCCTGGGACTTACTTGTCACTTTCCAAAACAGAAGAAAATAATGGAAGCCTTGGAATGTTTAACCTGCCATGTTCCACCGTGCCCCTCTGCCCCCTGGGCTGCTCTGACTCACAGTTTGGGAGGACGTGACTGCACATCCCCTGTTTGGTTCTTCATGTCCTGCCCCTCATTCATCCAAACAGAACATGAGCAGAACAGATCCATGGAAAAGCTCCTGTACACCAAAATCATCTCACCCTAAACCAAATACATCCTGTCAAAACTGCATTCAACCACCTGCAGATAAATTCTGCTGCTGGCTCACCCTAAGCAACTTGTCTCCATTTGAAACAAACAATATTCTGGAACCACATCTCACTCCTGCCCTGTAAACCTGGGCAGGCAGCTCTAAAGCCAAGAGAAATCCAGCACTGTCACTCCAGGGTGTAGAATGAAGCCTCACACAACAACTCTGCTCAATTCCTCCTCCCTGCAGCAGATGAGGGGAGAGACATTTTCTCTGCAGGAAGGTGAAGGTTTGGCTGTGTGGGGGAAACCCAAGCACCTCATCTGTGCTGGGATCCCTGCTCAGCCAGAGCTGTCAGACTGCTTCCACCTCCCTTCCAAGATGAGCATCCCAACATCCCTAAAAATAGACACTAGTACTTAGGTTTTATGCAAATGACAGCTGGAATAAGAGATGGTTTAAACATAGAACTTCAGATCTCCCACAGGAGAGGAAATGGATGGAGAGGATCCTGTTTCCCCAGTCTGAGCCTCATCCCCTGTGTTACTGCATTTGGTGGCCTTTACAGCAGGTGTATTCTGCTCTCAGCCAAAGCAGACTCTGCCTCCTTCCTGCATTCTTGCTTTTGTGTGCACTTGTAGGAGTTAAGCAATTCATTGCTTCAGTTATTATGGTTTTATACCAAAAGATTCTGAACTGAGACACTCCTTTACTTGAATAATGTGTGTATCACCAGCTGGGAGGAGCAGGCTGAGCCAGCCCAGCAGTCACAGCTGCAGATCCCAGCCCCCTGAGCTGGATATTCAGGAATACCCAGCTGGATATTCCTGGAAATATCGTCAAGAAAATAACAAATCCCACCAAATGTGCACGGGAGCACAGGAGAAACCAGCTGTGCCCTAGGTCAGGGATGCTCAACTGCAGCTTTAACACAGAGGGGTGGCCTCAGCCTCTCCCCTGCTCTGTGTCACAACATCAGGTATTTCTCTCCATGTAATAATCCCTCCCCACACTTCTCCTGAGCTGTGGCCAGCCTGGAGCCAGCTCAGCTTTTCCTCCAAGCGCACAAAGCCTTTGCCAGCACCACCCATTTCCCCTCTGTGCTGCTGCAGGGGATGCTGAGTGATGAACACCTATCTGCCTGTGCCCTTGCAGGTGTGCAGGAGCATGTGGAGTCCTTCCCCCCAGATTTTGAGTCTTCCTTCTTCTCTACCCCAGCAAGGGAAGGTTTCAGTTCAGCCCACGGGCACAGCCAGGCCCCAGGAGCTCGTGATGAGGATGAGCTGGTGGAATGTCAGGGGCAGAGATGACGGCTGCAGGGGAGCTGTTTTGATGGGGAGGAAGGCAGCAGCAGAGCTGGAATGAATCACTGCCAATTGCCAGGGTATCTAAAATTACACAAAACATCTACACATAGTCTGGAGAATCACAAGCTGAGTTACAGGCAGTCTCCTCCCTGCTGCCAGCAAGTTACAGATGAGCTGATTTGGTTTTATCCTTTCCAAGCAGAATGTATTCTGATTGCTCTGCCTGGGCTGCCACAGCAAAGCCTCTGCAGGCTGTGGCCACCAGCCTGGGGCAGGGGACAGAAGTGTCTGTCACAGGGCTCTTCCTCTGCATTCACTCTGTTTCTTCGAGCCACCCTCATGATTCTCCCTGATGAGATAAAAATGTCTTTTCTGAACATCCAGGTGCCTTTTGGAACATGTGTTTCTGGGCTCTAAAGCAGCCAGACTCTATTCCTGATCTGGTGAACCTATGAACAGCCCTCCCTGCTAAAGAGCATCCTCACACCTGACCAGGAATGCAGATTTTTCATATTGGCATTCACAGCAGTTCCCTGGGCAGTGCTGAGACCATTTGCCAAGGAATTTCAGGTTAAAGTCATAATAATCTGCCCCACCCTCTGAAACAATTCCACCATAACAAAAAAAGAAGATTTTTCCTGCCATATATTCAGGTTAGTCAGAAGTGTCAGTCCCTTCCCATGAGCTTGGTAAGGAAGGTCAGTGCCCTAACTGTGCTGCTGGGCAGAGGTCACTCTGCTGGCACAGCTGGGCTTTGCTGGTGCCCCTGGCAGGAGCTCGGAGCCCTGGGGGCTCCTGCAGCCCTGGAGGTGATGCTGGAGCTGCTGCCTCCCCATGGAGAGTGACACCAGCACTGCAGCACCCACCCCAGCTCTGCAGAGCCTTCCCAGGCACTGCCACCCTGGGAGCTGGAGGTGTGACTGAGCTGACACCTCCCAGGGCAGGCACACACTCAGACACTGCCCCCTCTATCCCTGGATGGGCCCTGGCCCCCCTCTGACCCAGAGCTGTCCCCTCCAGCAGCACAGGGCACCTCGGGGCTGTGCTTGGGCTCAGCAAGCCCCACCAGCCAAAGCTGAGCCTGCAGCTGTGCCTGAGCCCAGCTCAGGCTCTGTCAGTCCCACTTGCCAAAGCTGAGCCTGCAGCTGTGCCTGAGCCCAGCTCAGGCTCTGTCAGCCCCACCTGCCAAAGCTGAGCCTGCAGCTGTGCCTGAGCCCAGCTCAGGCTCTGTCAGCCCCACCTGCAGCACCTGCCTGAGGAGCCCCCATGGTAACAGAGCAGAGGGGGGATGAAGATCCAGCCACTGGAAAGGTGCTCCGGGTGAGCTTTGCAGAGCAGAATAAAACCCAGACAGACAGACACTTACAGCAGTGCTCTGAAATCTATTTACAATGAGTTTGTGTCTTGAAACAGGTAAAGGAACAGCTAAAATAATAAAATGCTGTGGCTTTCACCTTCACAGCCACACACAGACACTCCTGTCAGAGCCAGCTGGGTTTTACCACCAGCTCTGCACTGGGTCACTTCTGTGCTTAAAACAACAAATCAGCATCTTGGATCACAGAATTATTCTGTTTGGAAAAGGTCTTCAAGAGCATCCAGTCCAACCTGTGCCTGATTTCCACCTTGTCCCCTGGGCCTTCCTCCAGGCACAGGAACTCCAAACCTCCCTGGGCAGCACCTCCAAATGCCTGGAAACCCTTTCCATTAAGAAAATTTTATTTAATTTCCTTCCTGGTGAAAGAAATGAGGAGTCTTCATTAATTTAAAAGCAAATCATTAGATTTTCTGGCATTCACAAATATTTTCACCACTTTACTGGAAACATTTGAAGAATGAGTGTACAAAAAGAATTTGTAGAAACCACAGCAGCCTGCAAGCAGCAAATGGAAGCAGAATATTCCAGGATCTGGAGGCACCCTTATGACATCCCTGCCCACATCCTTGGCAATTTGGGGGGGGAAAGATCACTTCTAGTCTTTGTACTATAGATTAAAAAACATAAACGTCACAGAAAAGATTATATGAAGAAAAAAAAAATAACCTGTTTAATAAAATTGCACCTCTTTTCCAAGGAGAAGAAGCACCATTATTTAACATGTAAAATCAATTACACCATGGAAATAGCAGAGCTTCTGACTGCAGTGTTGTTAAAAAGTGTTTTCACATACCATGTGAAGTAGCTGCAAAAGCAGATTGTGAGTTTTTAGAAACATGATTCTTAGCAGATGAAATCTCAGCCAGTAGTAGTCAAGAGCCAAGAAGTAGGAGCATTATCACCATCAACCCTAATTTAGGAAAACATTCTTGAGAAAATTGCTCCAGCCAAATGTGTATAACATTTGGCTCTGACTGAGATCTCACCTAAACCAATATGTCACAGGCAAGGCAGGGTAGAACTGGAGATCCTTGGTCTCAAAGCCAAGCTTTGAGCTTTGAGCTGGAGTTCCTGCCAGGCTGGCAGCCCCTCTGGAGGCTCCAGGGGTGCTGGGGGGCCTGAGGGACCCGTGGCCATTTGGGGCTTGGTTCTCTCTCCAGAGCTCTGGGTCAGGCTCAGGGCTCTGGCCCTGGTGAGTCCCTCCAGCCCAAGAAGGGCTCTGCCCCCAAAATTCCTGCCCTGCTGGAGTCCTGCAGCCCAGTGCTGTGTCCTGCACCCTGAGGAGCAAGCAGCTGCCTTAGCTCAGGCTCTCACATGGCTCACTCTGGCTTCCAGCTCAAGCTCCAGCTTTGAGAACTTCCAGCAGCTTTCATAGCTCCAGGACAAATTTAGATTTTTTTCATGCTTTTCCACATTGCAGAGCAATTAAACATTAAACATCAGCAATATGGCAAAGGCAAATCTCCAGCTTCTGTCTTGGGGACAGACAGCATTCCCCCACCACTCCAAGATGTTTTACCACACACAGCTCCTTCCCAGGAAAGCAGGTCTGTGCCTCAGGGTCACAGTGGGCACGCCTGGGGGTCCTCTCTGGGTAAGCCCAGGCTGCTGGGTGCTCCCCTCATCTCAGCACTGGGAGCTGTCAGCAAGAGGGTCTGGTGGAAAACACGTGGGGTTTGCCATTCCCTGCCATGGCCTGAGTGCCAGGGGGCTGCTCTGCTCTGGCCAGAGCCAGGGAAGCTCAGGGGGGCTGTTCTGCAGCCAGCACCCACCCTGGCATGAGAGGGGTCAGGCAGGACAAGGCTGACAGGAGGGCTGGGCTGGATGGGATTTGGGCAGGAATTGTGCCCTGGCAGGGTGGGCAGTGCTGGCACAGCTGTGGATCCCTGGGATGCCCACGGCCAGGCTGGAGAAACCTGGTCTGGTGGAGGGTGTCCCTGCCCTGGCACAGGGGCAGAGCAAGGAAAGTTTCATGTTCCCTTCTGGCCCAACCACTCCATCAGCAGTGCATGGCTGAGGCAGCACCTGCAGAAACCTCTCTGCCATTGTGACTGATGGAGGCTTCCCCTGAGCAGAGTCAGAGAAATGGGCCAGAAACAGCCCTGGACCAGCCCTGGAACAGCCCTGGACCACCCTTGGACCAGCCCTTGACCAGCCCCTGCACACAGCCCTGGACCAAACTTGGACCAGCCTTGGACCAGCCCTGGACCAGCCCTGGAGCAGCCCCTGCACACAGCCCTGGACCAGCCTTGGACCAGCCCTGGACCAGCCCAGGACCAGCCCTGGACCATCCCCAGCCCTAGCCCAGCCCAGCTCTGAAGCACCACACAGCTCCATCACACAGTCCCTGCACACAGCTCCATCACACAGCTCCATCACACAGCCCCTGCACACAGCCCCTGCACACAGCCCCTGCACACAACTCCATCACACAGCTCCATCACACAGCCCCTGCACACAGCTCCATCACACAGCTCCATCACACAGCCCCTGCACACAGCTCCATCACACAGTCCCTGCACACAGCTCCATCACACAGCTCCATCACACAGCTCCATCACACAGCCCCTGCACACAGCCCCTGCACACAACTCCTGCACACAGCTCCATCACACAGCCCCTGCACACAGCTCCATCACACAGCTCCATCACACAGCCCCTGCACACAGCTCCATCACACAGTCCCTGCACACAGCTCCTGCACACAGCTCCTGCACACAGCTCCATCACACACCCCCTGCACACAGCTCCATCACACAGCTCCATCACACAGCTCCATCACACACCCCCTGCACACAGCTCCATCACACAGTCCCTGCACACAGCTCCTGCACACAGCTCCATCACACAGCTCCATCACACAGTCCCTGCACACAGCTCCTGCACACAGCTCCATCACACAGCCCCTGCACACAGCTCCATCACACAGTCCCTGCACACAGTTCCTGCACACAGCTCCATCACACAGTCCCTGCACACAGCCCCTGCACACAGCCCCTGCACACAGCTCCATCACACAGCCCCTGCACACAGCCCCTGCACACAGCTCCTGCACACAGCCCCTGCACACAGCCCCTGCACACAGCTCCTGCACACAGCTCCATCACACAGCTCCATCACACAGCTTCTGCACACAGCTCCAGCACACAGCTCCTGTACACAGCTCCTGCACACAGCTCCTGCACATAGCTCCATCACACACCCCCTGCACACAGCTCCATCACACAGCTCCATCACACAGCTCCAGCACACAGCTCCTGCACATAGCTCCATCACACACCCCCTGCACACAGCTCCATCACACAGTCCCTGCACACAGCTCCTGCACACAGCTCCATCACACAGCCCCTGCACACAGCCCCTGCACACAGCTCCTGCACACAGCTCCATCACACACCCCCTGCACACAGCTCCATCACACAGCTCCTGCACACAGCTCCATCACACACCCCCTGCACACAGCTCCATCACACAGCTCCTGCACACAGCTCCATCACACAGTCCCTGCACACAGCTCCATCACACAGCTCCATCACACAGCTCCATCACACAGTCCCTGCACACAGCTCCATCACACAGATCCTGCACACAGCCCCTGCACACAGCCCCTGCACACAGCTCCATCACACAGCTCCATCACACAGCCCCTGCACACAGCTCCATCACACAGCCCCTGCATACAGCTCCATCACACAGCTCCATCACACAGCTCCATCACACAGCCCCTGCACACAGCCCCTGCACACAGCTCCTGCACACAGCTCCATCACACAGCCCCTGCACACAGCTCCATCACACAGCTCCATCACACAGCCCCTGCACACAGCTCCTGCACACAGCCCCTGCACACAGCCCCTGCACACAGCTCCATCACACAGCCCCTGCACACAGCTCCATCACACAGCTCCATCACACAGCCCCTGCACACAACTCCATCACACAGCTCCATTACACAGCCCCTGCACACAACTCCATCACACAGCTCCATCACACAGCTCCAGCACACAGCTCCTGCACATAGCTCCATCACACACCCCCTGCATACAGCTCCATCACACAGCCCCTGCACACAGCTCCATCACACAGTCCCTGCACACAGCTCCATCACACAGCTCCTGCACACAGCTCCTGCACATAGCTCCATCACACACCCCCTGCACACAGCTCCAGCACAGTCCAGGGTGCTCCCTCCAAGGTCCTGCTGGAAGGTGATGAGCTGCAGCCACCCCTGCAGGTGAGCCCAGACCCTGGGGCACAGTGGTGGGCTCCCAGCCAGGATATCCCAGACTCCCCCACACTCTCCTCAGTCCCACAGGTGCTGCTGCTCCTCGTGCTGACTTTCAGAAGGCAGCTTTCCCAAGGATTAACATGTTCAGAATTACACAAGTCAGTAAAATCTTTCTATGGCACAAAACTGCTTATGACAATTCTTACCAACAGTTATGCATGAGACTCACACACATATGGGGATCAGAGAATTTCAGAACTTCACCTCCACCAAAACCATGCCTCAGTTACAACAGTCTTTCACGTTTGGTCCTGCCTACCATTTCTGAGAAAGGATGATTTAAAAATACATCATATCCATGTACCTCAAAAGAAGTTACAAATCAGGGCAGGAAGCAGGTTCTAAAGTGTTAATACATAGGGGCTCTTTGTGACATATAATTATCAATTTGTGCAGTGACTGCATAATTAATATGTGGTCTCATCTCATTCTCTTTTAAATGTATTCCCACACTGCCTAGAAGTTGTTGGCTAATGAATTAAACAGTTTGATGTTGATGAATCACAATTTTGCCTATCAATATTAAAATATTGCCAGAGGTATGTTTTCAGTTTGGGTCATGAAAGTTTAAATTGTAATTCTGTCAGAAATGCAGCATCCTGTGTTCCCAAGCTTGCTGCGAAATCAGAAGAGTCCAAGTTTTGTTTTCAGATTTGGGTGTTTTGAACTATCTTTATTTGCTTTCTTCCATTGAAGAAATGACAGGAACATAAGGTATCTTGCAAAACTTCAGACTTATCAATAATAGCATCTAAAACAGAGAAATCCAGTTACTCGGGAAACCTCAGCTCCAAACTAGTTTGTTCCTTGGACTGTGATTAATGTGGTAAGTGAGAGCAGATGGTGAGCACTTGGAGAAGCCTCTGTGCTCCAAAGAAGTGTTAATTACCTCCAGAGCTGCAGCAGAGGGATAATGGGGAAGAACAGACCTCAGCACCAGAGGGACGAGGAGCAAAGGGTGCCCTGGCAAGGGACACAGGGGGCAGGGAAGGAGGGGATTTGGGGCAGAAATTGTTCCCTGGCAGGGGGGCAGCCCTGGCACAGCTGCGGCTGCCCCTGGACCCCTGGCAGTGCCCAAGGTTGGACACTGGATTGGAGCAGCCTGGGGCAGTGGAGGGGTGGGACAGGAGGGGTGTAAGGCCACCTTCAAACCAACCCAGGGCTCTGTGACAAGCACCCACCCCGGGGGGGGGGGGGAGCAGAGCCCTGCACATCTGCTCAGTGCCAGCTGTGGTCACTGCAGGGACAGGACCCACAGCACCCACCCACCCACCCTGCCCTCCACGCCCCAGCAAAGCCCCAGCTCCCCCTTTGCTTCATTGACTAACAGAGACATTTCTGGCACACTCACAGGCGGCTGAGGCTCTGTGAGTGGTGAAGTGACCAGGTAAAACCCACACGAGGCACAGGCTGTGCTCAGAGCCCGTGGCAGCGAGACAGAAGGGACAGGGGAGCTGGGCAGGGCAGGGCTGCACTGCAGAGCTCTGGGGTAACAAATCCAGGGCTGCACTGCAGAGCTCTGGGGTAACAAATCCAGGGATGCACTGCAGAGCTCTGGGGTAACAAATCCAGGGATGCACTGCAGAGCTCTGGGGTAACAAATCCAGGACTGCAGGGCTCTGGGGTAACAAATCCAGGGATGCACTGCAGAGCTCTGGGATAACAAATCCAGGACTGCAGGGCTCTGGGGTAACAAATCCAGGGATGCACTGCAGAGCTCTGGGATAACAAATCCAGGACTGCAGGGCTCTGGGGTAACAAATCCAGGGATGCACTGCAGGGCTCTGGGGTAACAAATCCAGGGATGCAGCTGGCTGGACTCGCACCAAGAGCCACGTTCAGGGAAGGGTGAAGGCAGAGAGTCCATGGGGGCCAGGGCACCTTGCTCCCAGAGATGCCAGCAGGGCCCAGGCTGCAGGGCAACAGGGAGGACTGGGAGCAGCCAGTGGTACCCGGGGGAGAAAAAGATGCTGTAGGTGAGCTGGGATTCCCTCCTGATTCTGTGGCCACTGAGGGCACAGACCTGGCTGAGGTCGATATTCCACCAGAAAAGGTCTCCCAGAAGTCTTGGGGATCAGGGCTTCATTTCACAGAATGAAGAAAAAAAAAAGCAAAAAAACCAAACAACAAAAAAAACCAACCAAAAATTACAAAATATGATAAAGGACATTGAGAGCCTCCTCACTGCCTCTCTGAGCAGTGCTGATGTTGTTCAGATGGCACAAAGTGAACAGCCCCAAAGTGAGCCCAAGGTAAAACAGATTTCAATTCCACAGCAGTGAGATTCTGCTGCTTCACTATGGATTTCCTGTAGGAGAAAAAGAAATTTAAAACACGACTGCCTTGTGAGTTATCACAAATAAACCAGGGGCTGTAAAGAAGCTGTGAGCTCTCAGCTGCCCTGGGCACCCCCAGCCCTGCTGACACCCCAAGACCAGGCTGCCAGGCAGGGATGGGCAGGAATGGACTGCAGCTGCAGACCCCTCAGGATGGCAGCTCACAGCCCCCAGGGCCCCAGGGAGATCCCTGAGGGATTTAAGACAGAAAGCCAAGTGTTACTTGGGTTATTTTACAAGCAAAAAGAATCACTCCTAGAAGCAAGTGTGATGAGAGCTGTGCTGCTTCGGTAATTTCACAGCTGAAAAGGTCACACTGCAGAAAAGCCAGCTCTTTAAAAAAACCCTTCAGAGGTGAGTCTGGAGAGAGTGCCCAAGGAAAGTGCTTGTTAATGTGCACTTAACCTCTGCACAGCTGAGAAGGTAATGTCTGAGAGCAGCTGCACCAGCAGCAGCCCTGAAAAACGTGAATTCAACCACAAAATGTCACTTAAACTGGAACAGTCCCATCAGCAAAGCTGGGCTGAAGGACCCGCCCAAAAGCTGGAAAAGGAAAACCTCTCCAGGAAATCTGGAGAGGGATGTTTTACAAGGGCAAGCAAGTGACAGGACAAGGGGAAACAGCTCTGAGCTGAAAGAAGGGGGATTTGGATGGGACAGTGGGAGGAAATTCTCCTCTGGGAGGGTGGGGATGCCTGGCACAGGGTGCCCAGGGAAGCTGCCCCATCTCTGGGGGTGTCCAAGGCCAGGCTGGACTGGGGATCTGGAGCAGCTGGGACAGGGACTGGGAGGGGTCTGTGCCCAGGGCAGGGGGTGGAACGGGGAGAGCACCAGCCCATCCTGTGTGTGCCATCCTGCCCAGGTTTGTCAGGTTTTAGCTCTCACTCACTGGCTTTTCTAGACTTTATTTCTGCTGGATTAAAGGAGCTGTTAGAAGCTGTTTGTATTTCTGGCTGCCAGCTCTGCAAACCTCTCCAAGGCTCTGACAACTGAGCCAAGTCTCTTCCTAGGAATAGGGGAAGCATGAGCTCCAAATAATAGACTTCATATGCTAAATTTAATCTTCAGTGACACCTGTGCAGACAAAATGCCTTTGAAGGCATTGCTAAAATCGAATTGACCAGCCAGAGGAGCAGAAACCTCTGGAGATGCAGGAGACAGCTCAGCTGACTGCTCCCTCCGTGCAGGGGCTGCAGGGGAAAAGAAGCTCAGACAGGTTTTGTGTCACTCAGGGATCAGGACACTCCTCACAGGAAATAAATATCTCTAACAAATGTCTTTTTAGTGTGCAATTCCCTGATCAAGTGGTGATCCTCAGCCACCAGGGATGAGGGACCAGCACCTGAACAGGGGGGTTACACGAGGATGGTGCAGCAGCATCTCCCTGCAAGGGGACAGGACCCCATGGAAGGCCCTGCCAGGGCAGTTCCCACTCTCCTCACACCGGTTTGGCCCTGGCAGCTCCCACACAGACCCCACAAGCCCCACTGTGGCTGACAGCTCACAATCAGCAGCACTCCAGCACACCCGAAATTTCCCACACTGCTTCCCAGGTGTTGCCCAGGAAAGTGCAGTGTAGACAATTATTTTGTGGCTGTGGCTGTGTTTAATTGTTTAATTGACAAACTGGCCAGCAAAACAAGCAAGGAAATTGCCCCCTCCACACACCTCCAGTCACCAGCTTGAGCTCTTCTGCAGCAGGAAGAGGAGCAGGGAGTGAAGTGTCACCTGAACCTAAAAGAAATCTTAATTGGATATAAGAAGAGATTTTGTATATTCAGTGTAAAGGAGACTAAGCCACTTAGAAAAGGATCAAACAAATGCTCATAAGTGGGTTGGTATCATTTGATCAGCAGTATCATTTGAAGCTGAGCAGGTTTTTCCCTGGAGCTGGGGCAGGAGGTGATGGAGTCAGCAGCAGCTTTGGAGCCCATTGTGCTGTGTGAGCAGGAGAGCATTATTCCCACAGGAACTGCCAGCCTCCTGTGCAAAGCCATGCACCAGAGGACTCCTGGGGTTTGGCACCCAAAGCTGGCCTGGTGTCACTGCTGTCACCTGGTGCCCCCATCCCGGGCTCTGCTCCCTGCCCTTGCTCACAGGAGGAGGAGGAGGAGGAGGAGGAGGAGGAGGAGGAGGAGGAGGAGCACTGCCTGCCTGCAGGGGATGCTCTGGGCAGTTCTGGGTGGGCACTGCTGCCTCCCAGCCACCTGCAGGGGCAGCAGCAGCTTTGCCCTGCTCAGCTCAGCTGCTCCTCCATTTCCCCTCTCACACACGGAGTTTGCAGCTGGCAGCTCAGCACAGTGCTTTCTGCAGGAATGCCCTGGGATTTCCCACCCAAACTGAGCTCTCCCCTGTGCCAAGATCCCAATAAATCCATGAATTTTCCAGAAATGCTCCAGTTTGTGTGTCTGTGCAGGGCAGCTGCTCCCCTGTGCCATTTTGGCAACAGATTCATCTGGAGGCTTTTCCAAGGGACAGAGGAAAATGCTTTTCCCTCATACAACAGCAGTGAGACATGCAGGAGGCACCAAAGCAATGCCAGACATCCAAACCAAGTGGAGCCCTGTTGGATATTACTCTTTAAAATAAACTGCAGAATTTCTTATTAATTGAGGCAGAACTTCACCTTCCATTTCTGCAGAGCAGGTGTCCTGCACGTCAGAGCAAAGGCCACTTCCAGAGATGAGCAGGGCTGCTCTGGGAGGATGGAGGCAGGGCTCACCTCTGCACCTGAGCACGGAGTAAACCTGGTGACAAGTGTCAGATCTGCAGCCTGTGATGTTTCAAAAAAAACCAAAAGATGATTTTGCCCATCCTGAGATGTCCATTTGCTCGGGCTGGGCCAGTGCTCCACTCTGTCAGTGATCCAAGGTGAACAAGGGACCCTGAGGCTCCAGTAAAGTCCTTTTTGGCTCAAAGGTGGGAGCTACAAGGCACCAGCAGCAGCAGAAAAATCCCCACAGTGAGGCTTGGCAGGGTCTTGGCACTGCCAGGGAGCTGCATTTTCTGCCCCTTTTATTTTTCCCACTCCCCTGATTCCCGTTCTGTTCCTTCAATAGTCAGAATAGTCAGTTCATGCAAACAGCCCCAGGGGCATTCCCAGAGCAGGGCAGGGGCAGCCCGGGCTCCCACAGGACACCCCACACATGGATTTATCCTCCTTTCCATGGATTTATCCTCCAGGACTCAGCTGTGTCCCTGTGCTCTCTCTGAGTGCTGATCCATGTCAGCTGGCTGCAATCTGATCATGGTTTACATCAATAGCAGTGGAAAGTTTTAAAGGATTTGCAAAACCATCCTTCAGTGCCATGTCTGCTTCTTACAGGTTCTCTGCTTTGCATTTGTTTTCTAATCAAAAATTCTTCCCCAAAAACAGGGTAAAACACCCTCAAATGACAAATGACTCTTTTAAGCTCTTAGTCTTTACTTCAGTCAATGTAAATCACAGTGAATATGATTATTCATACCCTTAAAATGTGCCGTATTTTAAATCCTTTCTCCACTGAATGCCAACAAGGGAAAGAAGTGTCATCTCAAAGAGCTGTGCCCCCGGGACAGCTGTCTCACCAGCCTCTGAAACCAACTCGGTTTTGTTTGTTTATTCCATGAGTACAAACTTACTTTCACATGTTTGCAAAATACTTACAGCGAATGCTGTGTGAATTACAAAGCAGAGCTGCTGTGGGCTGGAGAGAACTGAAATTCTCCTTCCAAGGAGTGCAGGGGCCACGCAGCTGCACAGAGCCAGGGAGCTCTGCTGTCCCTGCAGGGACACGTGGGGACAGGACACTCACCAGCAAGCACAGGCCCCTCTGCAGTGGCAGCAGCAGCACTGGAGCAATGGCACACCCTGCACCTGCAGGAGCACCTCAGTGTCACCACTGAACTGCCACTTTCCCTGCCTAAAAACCCTCATCATTTCCAATAACAGCAGAGTTTCCTCAATAATGAACTCAGGGGCGATCAGCTGGGGCCATCCAGTGAAAGCCCAGACACCCTAGAGGGAGTGTCATGCTGCCATAAAACACTCCATCTCATTTGTGGCACTGGGTGGTGCCGTGGCAGAGGCAGCACCGTGCAAGGGCCGGGTGTGCTGCTGCTCCATGAGCGTTTCACCTCTCACTGAAACAGCAGCAGCACTTACTGTTAGCCCAGTTACAGCAGCACTGACATCTGCGCTCCAAACTAGCTCACCATTGTTTAAACACACAGAAACCTCCCCGGGTGAATGAGCAGTGTTTGTGGAAGGAGGAGCTCCTGGAGCTGGGTCCCAGGGGCTGGGGGTGCTGGCACCCCCTGCACTGCTCCTCTGCCCTTGTGTGAACTGGGATCACTCAGCGCCACAGCACCCAGCAGAGCTCCTCATCAGCACGAGCAATCTGTCATCAAAGGAGGTTAAGCTGCAGCCAGAACAATCCCTGGAGTTTGCTGTGCCCATGCAGGGGGTGCCAGTGCAGAGCTGGCACTGAGTGAGAGCTCCTGAGCAGCACCGAGCCCACAGGGCTGTCTTGGCACCTGCAAAATTAAAACTAATTGATATAGAGATAGATAGATAGATAGATAGATAGATAGATAGATAGATAGATAGATAGATAGATAGATAGATGAACAGATAGACAGATAGATATATGATAGATAGATGATAGATAGATAGATAGATAGATAGATAGATAGATAGATAGATAGATAGATACTGGACAGTTCGTTTGGTATGACAGCTGCCAGGAAGATCTGAGCCAGTGTGAAACCCTGGGAAGGGGCTCAGGGAGCAGGGGCAGCAGCCAGGGCACAGCTGGCCCAGAGCCGTGCCCACCGTGCCCAGCCTGGCTCTGCTGGGGTGCCCAGGGCACTGCTGGCCCAGGGACACTGGCACACTGCTGTGTGAGGGCAGAGGCACAGCAGTGACAGCAGAGGGACCAGCAGGGCTGTGCCCAGGCTACTGCTCACCCTGGCACAGCCTGGCACATCCTGGCACAGCCTGGCACACCCTGGCACAGCCTGGCACAGACTGGCACAGATTGGCACAGACTGGAACACCCTGGAACACCCTGGCACAGCCTGGCACAGCCTGGAATACCCTGGCACAGCCTGGAACAGACTGGCACAGCCTGGCACATCCTGGCACAGACTGGAACACCCTGGAACACCCTGGCACAGCCTGGCACAGCCTGGAATACCCTGGCACAGCCTGGAACAGACTGGCACAGCCTGGCACATCCTGGCACAGACTGGCACACCCTGGAACACCCTGGCACAGCCTGGCACACACTGGCACACCCTGGCACAGCCTGGCTCACTCTGGCACACCCTGGCTCACCCTGGCTCACCCTGGCTCACTCTGGCACACCCTGGCACACCCTGGCTCACCCTGGCTCACCCTGGATCACTCTGGCTCACCCTGGTTCACCCTGGCTCACTCTGGCTCACTCTGGCTCACTCTGGCACACCCTGGCTCACCCTGGCACACAGGGGTGGCACACAGGGCACACACAGGGCACACACAGGGCACACACAGGGCTCGAGGGTGGCCCGGGCTGGCAGCAGTGCCCTGCCCTCGGGGATCCCCCGCCCAGAGCGCTGCCCAGCCCGGCCCCAGCACTCACAGCCCTCCCGGGCGCTCGGGGCTGCAGGGCTCCATCTCACACCTGCACTCTTTGCTGCAATAATTGACGGTTCCCTTTGGTTTAGAACCCTCGAAATGCCGCGTATTCACAGTTTTGGCCCTGGCAGCAGCTTTCCAAAGGACACACTCTGTACAAAACAACTTGTCTCGTCCCAGCAGAGCCCCCGGAGCCGCCCAGAGGAACCCGCTCCAGCCCCGGCTCCGGCTGCCAGCAGCGCTCTGGGCTGCACAAACACGGGCTGCATTCAAATTCTGTCTTTTAAGAAATTCATACTGTCTTGTACCATTGATATCAAAGCAACTGGATGCAAATTCGATGCTCAGTACATATTTTCTTACAGAAAACAACTCCAAAGGGATGACTAAATTACTTCTCATTCCAGCTTGGATTTCTCACTTTCTCAGACATCACATGGATGCATTTGCCTGCCTCTTCTTTCACCCTTCCAAGGTCAGGAGACTTCTTTAGCCTAAAAGTTTATGGGCAAGCAGCCAAGAATGCAGCTTTTCCAGTGTTTTACAGCAAAATATCCATAACAAACCGCAGGACCGCCCAGAGTGGCCGAGCAGAGCTAGAAGTAAAACGCTGAAGGAATTCCTCAGGATGTGTTGGCAGCTCGGAGCGCTCGGTCGGAGCCCTGCAGAGCAGCCCATAAGCCAGAGCCGGCCCCGCTCTTCCCCCAGCACCCACCCGAGGGTGCGCCGGGGCTCCGCCGCACCTGCCCCGCGCCGGGACCCGCGGAACCTGGACCCAGCCCTTGGAGAGCTGGAGCTGTGCAGAATAACGCGTCCAGCCGGCACGGCCTCGCTCCGACCCGCTATTAAACGTTTAAATAAACTGGTGGCATCCTCAGAAATGCTGAGGAGCCCCGCTCTCCCAGCCCGGTCAGGAGTGCCCAGGCTGCAGCAGCTCCCGTGCCAGGGGACACTCACGGGGCAGGTGACAAACGCAGCACCCGCTCTCTCCCACCATCACCTTTTCACAGGTCCGAGTCTCCTCTCACCAGGAAAGGGGCTGGGGAACACCTCGCACTGCTTAATGGAACACACAAAAAAAAGCATTTCAGAGGTGATTTGTTTTCTTAACACATTTAGATGGGAAAAATAGATTTGAAATTACTTTGATATTGGCAAAAACAATTGTGGGAGATGTATGAGCGTTCAAGAAGTCCCAGCCAGAAAAGGGACAGGAGAAAAAGCAAGTTCTTTAAAACAAAAACAAAAAAAAAAACCAAAAAAAGCCCCAAACAAACAAACAAAAAAAAACAAACAAAAAAAAAACCACACAAGAACAACAAAAACCAAAAGTAAAGCAAAAAAAAAAAAATAAATATTAGAAAAAGAAAAAAAAAACAAAAAAAAACCCAAAAAACCCCAAAATAAACCCCCCAAAACCAAAAAACAGAACAAAGGCCCCAAAAAACCCAAATAAATGCAAACAAACCAACGCACCAGCACTCTTAAGTGGTTCTCAAATACACATTACTTCGCATGCAAATCTTCCTTTCTCACCGCTTCATTGACTCTGAATAGGGGTAAAGACAAAGGACGCTAAGATTAAATGTAAAACAAAGGTAGTAGATAGAGGAAAGTAAACAGAGTTACTTTCTTTTTTTGGGGTTTTTTTTTTTTTTTTGGAGAGGGGGGAAAACTAACAACTAATGGACGAGACGAAAAGGAGCCGCTGAAGACCATTTCAAACGGTTACAACCGTGCGCTACATAAAGCGAATTTGGGAAAGGGAAGGAGGCACCAGATCCTCCCTCTCACGGCTTTAACTCGGGGGTGATCCTCGGCTCCGGACACAGCCGGACACAGCTGGGCACAGCCGGACATAGCCGGACACAGCCGGACACAGCCGGACACAGCCGGACACAGCTGGACACAGCCGAACACATCCGGACACAGCCGAGCACAGCTGGACACAGCTGGACACAGCCGGACACAGCCGAGCACAGCTGGACACAGCCGGACACAGCCAGACACAGCCGGACACAGCCGAGCACAGCTGGACACAGCTGGAAGCAGACGGACACAGCCGGACACAGCTGGACACAGCCGGACACAGCCAGACACAGCCAGACACAGCCGAGCACAGCCGGACACAGCCGAGCACAGTTGGACACAGCCAGACACAGCCAGACACATCCGAGCACAGCCGGACACAGCCGAGCACAGTTGGACACAGCCGAGCACAGTTGGACACAGCCGAGCACAGTTGGACACAGCCGGACACAGCCGAGCACAGCTGGACACAGCCGAGCACAGTTGGACACAGCCGAGCACAGTTGGACACAGCCGGACATAGCCGGACACAGCTGGACACAGCCGGACATAGCCGGACACAGCCGAGCACAGCTGGACACAGCCGGACACAGCCGAGCACAGCCGGACACAGCCGAGCACAGCCGGACATAGCCGGACACAGCCGAGCACAGTTGGACACAGCCAGACACAGCCAGACACATCCGAGCACAGCCGGACACAGCCGAGCACAGTTGGACACAGCCGAGCACAGTTGGACACAGCCGGACACAGCCGAGCACAGCTGGACACAGCCGAGCACAGTTGGACACAGCCGAGCACAGTTGGACACAGCCGGACATAGCCGGACACAGCTGGACACAGCCGGACATAGCCGGACACAGCCGAGCACAGCTGGACACAGCCGGACACAGCCGAGCACAGCCGGACACAGCCGAGCACAGCCGGACATAGCCGGACACAGCCGAGCACAGTTGGACACAGCCGGACATAGCCGGACACAGCCGGACATAGCCGAGCACAGTTGGACACAGCCGAGCACAGCCGGACACAGCCAAGCACAGCTGGACACAGCCGGACACAGCCGGACACAGCCGGACACAGCTGGACACAGCCGGACACAGCCGAGCACAGCCGGACATAGCCGGGGACGAGGGAAGGGCACAGGAGAGACCCGGCCCCACACCCTCCCAGCCCCCCGGCACTGACAGCCCATCCCCTGTTTCTCGGGGCTCTGCTGTGCTCCAGAGCGTCCAGCTGTGCACAGCTGGCAAATGAAGTGCTATCACACACACCCAGTGGGACAAAGATAATGAAGATTTAATGGCAGCTTTGCAGGTGGTGCAATAGGACAAGAGGCTTCACCCACCAGCTTCCTTCGGTGTGCGGGTCAAAAGGGCTGCTTAGGAGCAAAGGTGAGTGCAATGGGCTAGGAGCATGAGGGAGAGCCCCATGAACAGGAGTGAGCCCCCTGAACATGAGTGAGAGCCCCCTGAATAGGAGTGAGAGCCCCCTGAACATGAGTGAGAGCCCCCTGAACATGTGTGAGCCCCCTGAACATGAGTGAGAGCCCCATGAACAGGAGTGAAGCCCCTGAACATGAGTGAGAGCCCCCTGAACATGTGTGAACCCCCTGAACAGGAGTGAGAGCCCCCTGAACATGAGTAAGAGCCCCATGAACAGGAGTGAGAGCCACCTGTACATGTGTGAGCCCCCTGAATAGGACTGAGAGCCCCCAGTTCATTTGGGTTCAGCCCCAGCATGGACACAGACTGTGCCCAGAGCTCCTGCACCCAGAACCAGCACACCCTGACAGTAGGAGCAGAGCCTCCCTCCTCTCTCCACTAGATCTTATTTGAGCATCTACATTCAAATCTCTGATCACTAAAGGCTGGAAAGAAACAGGATCTACCATTAACGACAGAGACAGGAATTAGAGATAAGTCAGTTTTTTACAGTGAAGGTGGAGATGCCCTGGCACAGGTTGCCCAGAGAAGCTGTGGGCTCCCCATCCCTGGCAGTGCCAGGCTGGACATTGGGGTTGGAGCAGCCTGGGGCAGTGGGAGCTGTCCCTGCCATGGCAGGGGTGGGATGGGATGGGATTTAAGGTCCCTTCCAACCCAAAGCCTTCTGTGATTCTATGAACACAACCCTTGCCATCAGCTGCAGTCGATGGTGACCCAGGAGGTCCCCTCTGAACCCAGCACCCTCCGCCTTCACTGTTCAGGACAGCCTCTGCCACAGGGAGAGGGGAACAGCTCCCAGGGCTGCTGGCAGTTTGGACACAGGGCAGGTACTTCCACCACCACAGACCAGGCACACTCCGTGCCTCTGGCAAGGTCAGGGCACCATTAATAACCCTCCTCTGTGTCCAAATGAGGAACACAATCCCAACTCTCCTGTAAGGCAGGGTTTTCTTTAAGCTCAGTTTATTGCAACCTGTCAAGACGGTCTTTGCAATTTGTGCCCTGCTGCATCACTCCACAGCACAACCAGCTGCTCTCAGCCAGGCTCACCCAGCTATTTGTTCAGTCAATGGGAGGGAGTAATGGGGACAGAAAGGACACTTGTGCAGCACATTTATCTACTACATCAGCAAAAATGCACAAACAGAGCTCAGCCCTGCTTAAGAAGCAGTGCAGAGACCCCACAGAGCTCCAGACAGGTTTGTCCAGCAAGGCAGCAGGTTTTCAAACACTGCTTCTGCAGCACCATTTTCCACCAGAGCCATCTCTTACTGCAGTGTCAGACAGTCCCTGTGCAACGAGCTCAAAATCCCCCACTCTGGCCAAGCCCTGTGGGACATCTGGCACTGCCAGCACCCCAAGAGGCACAGCCAGCTGCCCACCCTCCTCTGCTGCTGGGGCATTATCTGGGGACCCGCTGAGCCCCACCTTCAGCTCAGCCCGAGCCCCACCTTCAGCTCAGCCCGAGCCTCACCTTCAGCTCAGCCCGAGCCCCACCTTCAGCTCAGCCCGAGCCCCACCTTCAGCTCAGCCCGAGCCCGTGTTTGCATGGCTTACACTAAGGACCCTTCCGGGAAAGCTACAATTGATCTTTTTTGTTTCCAAGAATGGCTTTTATTGTGGCTACAAAGTAAATGTTCTCTAAGGGTTTGTCTTCCACCTTCTGGGTGTTCTGCATCCCTGGACCCTGCCCCGGGCCCCGGGCCCACAGACACATTCCCTGCACTCTGGTACTGTTGGGAGAAGCAATTCCCACAATAACCCCCTCCCTGCCTGTGATGGGCACCAGTGGTGAGCCAGTGGCTGCTGGCAGGGTCAGGGCATGAGGCCACTGCTGAGGAAGCCCCTGAAGCACCTCAGTGGCCACCTGGCAAGGAGCCCACCCTGGCCCTGCTGGGCAGTGCCCCACACAGGCAAAGGCAGTTTCTGAGCCAGAATTCCCTTCAGCTGCAGCTACCGAGACATTTGCAGGATTCTTCAGCAGTTTCCAAGCTCTGGATCTCACAATAGGTGACTTTTGCTCGCTGATGTTCCTCTAAACCCTTCATGGGTAAGATGCCATCCTGGGCAGAGCAGCCCCTACTTCCAGCCCAGCAAGAGGATTACTCACAGCACCACACAAGCAAGCACACTCTACTCCACAGACTTTCAGGGCTTTTCCCCAAAGCTGACTCACAGCTGCAGTGAATTCTGCCCCATGAAAGCTGCATTTCCAGTTAACATCAAGCAGACACGTGGAACTTGTCTTGACAATTAATTAAAAGGATAGAGAAAGGAATCAGCAAAGGGAAAATAGCTCTGCTCTGTGCATGGCAGCCTGAAATTGGAGCCACTATAACAGGATAGCAATGTGGAATGAAATCCAGCAGGGATGTGGTGTGTGCACATTGCAGCACACTGGTGTGACAGGGGCTCCAGCTGAGTGCAGGGTGCCAGAAGGCAGCAGCAGCCTCTGCTGCTCCTGCAGCTCACACACCTGGGGCATGGGCTCGCTCTGCCCAGCAGACCCCAGACCTGCTTGTCCCAGGAAGGGCAGTGGTCCTGACTCCACTGGAGTCACTCTGCAGTGAGGGGATGGGTCTGTGGGCTCAACATCCACTGAACATTTTATTGAAGAGTTTCTCTGGGGCTCAGTCTCCTCCAGAACTGAAACCCCTTTTGCACTGCAAGCAAGGAAAGGGAGGAGCAATAGCTGTAGTTACTGTAACCCACAGGAAATCCAGGCTGTGCAGCACCAGAAGCAGCACTGCCTGGGCTGAGTGAGGAGAAGAGTAATGATCCAGCCCCTGCTCAGAGCCTTGGCTTTGCCCTCAGTGCCCCCAGGCCATGGCACACTGTGCACACTGTGGATGGAGCATCTGCAGGGTCTGTGGGGCCAGACCTGCCCCAGACTCACACAGGCACAAGCCTTGGGTGCCAAGCCTGGGGTCTCCTTGCCAGCGTCAGGGGGTGACTCCTGTCTGTGCAGCACCAGAGGAAGCACAGGAGGGAACCTGGTGGGAGAGGCTCCTGGCTGAGCTCAGCCTCTGCTCCATGGGCTGCTGTGTCCTGGAGGTGCTGGTGTCTCTGCTGGTCCAGACAAGCCAGCTGCCCCAGCTGAGGTCCATCCTCAGCACAGCAGGGCAGGGGCCAGTAGCAGGGCCAGGAGAGCCCCCCTGGGCAGCCCTGGTGACCAGACACACCAGAGCTGTGATCTGCTCTCCTGAAGTTATGTTAAGGCTGGCTGATTCACTGTGGTGCTGAGGAAGCTCTAATTATATCAGTGAGCCAGATGGAATGCTGACAAGAGAGAAAAGAAAAAAAAATCAAAAAACCCCTTTGTTCTTGCTAGAGGAGCAAGGCAAGGCTGTGTGAGCCAAGGGACTGGGGCAGTGTGAGGGTCCCAGGCCAGTCCCCAGCTGTGCCCCAGCCTGGGCCATCCTGTTAGAGCTGGCACTGGCCCAGAGCTCCTGGCACACTGTGCTCAGTGCTATCCCAGCCCCTGGCACCCCTGGCACAGTGCTGGAGCAGCCTGCAGTGCTGTCCCCCACCACAGCCCAGGGCATACCTCTGGCCTCCTTGGGGTCTCAAACCCCCCTGGTGAGGGTCTCAAAGGCTCCTGAGTGAGAACCCTGGTGTCACAGGTGCTGAATTCCAACCCCTGGGGGAAGTTGTCAGCACAAGGAGAATGGAAACAAGCTGCCAAAATTAGTGAAGTGTAAATTAGATTGTTAGTACATAGATAAATAGACTTTTGGGAATGTTTATGATAAGGGACAGGTGGCCAAGATGGAGAATTTGGGGGGTGGACACCTTTTCCTCCTTCTTCTCCATGTCATCCATGCTGGGTGACACGTTGGCACTCTTGGATTGGATGGGGTCAGGGCTGGGCCATTTAATAAAATTGTATTGTATTGGGAACATTTTGTAAACATGTAACACGTAGTACAAACTCTCTAAGATCAGCCCTGCCCTCAGCAGGCAGATCCCACCATGGGTGCCAGGCTGAGCAGACCCTGCTGGCCAGGCTAAAGGTGCCTGAGATAAGAAACAATAAACAATCCTTGGAACAAGAGAAAACCATCTCCAGCAATCTCTCTTTGGCTGCTTCAGAGAGAACCAGGGTTTGAACCACCTCATGTCCCTCTGGGGTGATCTTGGGGCGAAGGAGAAACCCCAGACTGGGACACCCCACCACAGCCCAGGCTGCCCTCCTGGCACAGGGGAGGGGGCTCTGTGGGCAGCCAGGGCAGGCAGGGCTCCCTCTGCCCACAGCCTGGCACTGCCCAGCACCAGGGAGAAAGCCTGGCAGCTTTGGGCACGGCTCCTGACCCAGCTGGTCACTGGGCCAGAGGCACCACGGGCTGGGGCTGCAGCTGGGCACAGCTGGGTGATCCCAGCCAGAGACACAGGAACCAGAAAAAGGAGCCAGAAAAAGGAACCAGGCACAGGAACCAGCGACAGGAACCAGAAAAAGGAACCAGTAACAGGAATCAGGCACCATCACTGGCTGCAGTACTCAGCCTGACCTCACACAGCTGGGCTGGGCACAGACCCTGGGCACAAGGGGTCACTCCATGAGCACAGACCCTGGGCACAAGGGGTCAGTCCATGGGCACAGACCCTGGGCACAAGGGGTTAGTGCATGGGCACAGACCCTGGGCACAAGGGGTCACTCCATAGACACAGACCCTCGGCACAAGGGGTCAGTCCATGGGTACAGACCCTGGGCACAAGGGGTCAGTCCATGGACACACACCCTGGGGGACAGGACCTATCTGCATCAACCAACCTGCCAGGCACAACCCCCGGATGAACCAACATGCCCATGCCATTGTAGTAAAACATTTATTTGTTCAGGTGATTGAAGCTACCGTGTTTACAGCTCGTGACCTCACCACTGGCAACATGGAACATGGGACTGGATTTGCAGCCGTTGCCACCAGATTTTTCATTATCATTTTTTAGTTATAAAAACCTCGGACCCCAGAAAAACAGGTATTGTAGAGTTGAAGTGGCAGAGGGGAGATGGGGAAACCTGTGAGGGGAAGACAGTTTTTGAGGCAGCCGAGCTGGGCGGGCAGGAGGCCTCGGCTGCAGCTTCAGGTAAAGGTCTGGCAGTGAGTGCAGAGCCAGGGCTCAGTCCTCGCAGGCCTGGAACCCGACGGGCGTCTGCCGAGGACATCAGCGACTGCGGGCACTGCAGAGGGGCTGGAGTCCTGCACAGGGGCCCCGGCTTCTGCACAGAGAGACACAACCCACACAGTGAGGCACGAGCAGCAGCCCCCAGCCTTTGCCATGCAAGAGCCACGCTGGTGGGGAGCACACAACAGCCCAGGGGCTGCAGGGGAACAGCCCCAGGAACAGCCCAGGAACAGCCCCAGGAACAGCCCAGGGGCTGCAGGGGCACAAACCCAGGAACAAGCCCCCAGGAACAGCCCAGGGGCTGCAGGGGCACAGAACCCAGGAACAGCCCCAGGAACAGCCCAGGGGCTGCAGGGGAACAGCCCCAGGAACAGCCCAGGAACAGCCCCAAAACGCCCCAGGAATACCCCAGGGGCTGCAGGGAACAGCCCCAGGAACAGCCCCAGGAACAGTTCCCAGGAACAGCCCAGGGGCTGCAGGGAACAGCCCCAGGAACAGCCCCAGGAACAGCCCCAAAAAGCCCCAGGAATACCCCAGGGGCTGCAGGGGAACAGCCCCAGGAACAGCCCCAGGAACAGTCCCAGGAACAGCCCGGGGCTGCAGGGCACAGAACCCAGGAACAGCCCCAGGAACAGCCCAGGACACCCAGGGGCACAGCACCCAGGAACAGCCCCAGAGCCAGCCCAGGCAGGAAGCAGCAGCAGAGCCTGCCCTGAGTCCTGGCACCCACTGTCCTGGTGACATGAGCACTGCAGGGCTGGGGCAGAGCATGGCAGCCAGCAGGACACTGGCTAATGGAGACTGGGCTAATGGAGACTGGCTATTGGGAGACTGGGCTATTGGAGACTGGGCTAATGGACACTGGGCTAATGGAGACTGGCTAATGGAGACTGGGCTAATGGAGACTGGGCTATTGGGAGACTGGCTATTGGAGACTGGGCTAATGAGACTGGGCTATTGGAGACTGGGCTATTGGAGACTGTATTGGGCTTAGGGCTGGGCTATTGGAGACTGGGCTATGGAGACTGGGCTATTGGGAGACTGGGCTATGAAGACTGGCTAATGGAGACTGGGCTAATGGAGACTGGGCTATTGGGAGACTGGGCTATTGAGACTGGGCTAATGGAGACTGGGCTATTGGGAGACTGGGCTATTGGGAGACTGGGCTATTGGAGACTGGGCTATTGGAGACTGGGCTATTGGAGACTGGGCTATGGAGACTGGGCTATTGGAGACTGGCTATGAAGACTGGGCTATGGAGACTGGGCTATTGGGAGACTGGGCTATTGGAGACTGGGCTAATGGACACTGGGCTAATGGAGACTGGGCTATTGGAGACTGGGCTATTGGAGACTGGGCTAATGGAGACTGGGCTAATGGAGACTGGGCTATTGGGAGACTGGGCTATTGGAGACTGGCTATTGGGAGACTGGGCTATTGGAGACTGGGCTAATGGAGACTGGGCTATTGGAGACTGGGCTATTGGGAGACTGGCTAATGGAGACTGGGCTATTGGGAGACTGGGCTATTGGAGACTGGGCTAATGGAGACTGGGCTAATGGAGACTGGGCTATTGGAGACTGGGCTATTGGAGACTGGGCTATTGGGAGACTGGGCTAATGGGACTGGGCTAATGGGGACTGGCTATTGGGAGACTGGGCTAATGGAGACTGGGCTATTGGAGACTGGGCTATTGGGAGACTGGGCTAACAGGAGACTGAGCTAACAGAAGACTGGGCTATTGGGAGACTGGGCTAACAGGACACTGGGCTAACAGAACACTGGGCTAATGGGAGCCAATGTCCCCACCCCCACCTCTGCCACAAGTCTTGCCACCATCAGGGAGAGCAGCACAGCACTGCTGCTGCTGCTGCAGGGAAAATCCACCTACCAATACAACCCTCAGAACCCCCAAAAATCATCAAAGCTCATTGCTCCAGAACCAGAGACTTCTCCATTTTCTAGATTTGCTGCTGCCCTTGCACAGGCCCACGCCTTGCTCACAGCAGGGACTTCCAACTCTGCACCCTGCCAGGGGCTCACTCAGAGCTGGGCACGGCCAGGGCAGAGCAGCAGGTGGGCACAGACACAGCCCTCCCCTCCCTGAGTCTGCACATGAGGAAAGGTCACTGCAGTGAGGGTGTGACACATGTCACTGTCCTGCCCCACAGCAGCACAGGACAGCCATGGGGCAGCTGGAGTGCAATGTGCTGCTGCCATGTGCAAGTACCAATCAGGCTTTGAACTCATCTTTGGGCTGCTGTGGGTTACAGGCCCTGGACTGGCCACAGGGAGCCCAGGCTCAGGCCAGGTCGGGGGGGCCACCGAGGGGCCTGGGCTCCAGTGCTGACAGGGGGGTGTTCCTGAGCCCCTTGGCACAGGCAGGTGGGTGTTCCACCTTGGCACAGGCAGGTGGGGTGCTCCTGGGCCATCAGTGCTGGCAGCTGTGACCCCTGTGCCAGGGGCACTGCTCAGGCTCAGCACCACCAGAGCTCCAGTGCCACTGAGGCTCTGCTTCCCCTCACACCCATGGGAAGAGAAGGGATCCTGGCAGCAGCTGCAGCCACTACTGCTGCTTTAAAAGCCATTCCCAGGGAAGCAGCATGCCCCTCTCTGTGCTGGGTGCCCACCACAGCTGTAGGCACAGCCCTGCCATGGCACAAGGGGGTCTGCACCTTCTGGAGGGCACAGCACCCACCCAGCACTGCCCACCCAGCACAGCCCTGAGCCCTGAGCACCCCAGGGCACACTGCCCTGCTCTGGGATGCTCTGTGCCCATCCAGCACAGCCCTGAGCCCTGAGCACCCCAGGGGCACACTGCCCTGCTCTGGGGTGCCCTGGAGCAATGCCCAGCACAGCAGGGCTGGCCATGGTCCCCAGGCAGGAGCATCCTGTGCTGCTGGCACCACCCTCAGCTGCTGCCAGGGCACAGCCTGCCTGGGAAGGGGCATGGCTGGGCAAAAGTGAGGCAGCACAGACACAGACACAGACACAGCTCCAGGAGGGCCTGGCACAACCCTGGGCCAAGGAGCCAGAGCTTCCTGAAGGAGTTCTGCTCCAGTGAATAAAGACCCTCTGATGGCTACACCCCTCAGATAATCTACAGCTGAGCAGGAGCTCACAGCCCAGCTGAGGGCAGGAGCCACCTTGGGCTCCTGCAGACCCCTCTGGGAACCAACAGCACTCAGCCCCCATTCATCACCTCCTGCAGGGAGAGTTATTCCACTTTGGGGAAATAGCCTGATGTTATTCTGACCCTGAAGCATCTCAGCACTTTTTCTGTTCCACACAGCTGGCAACCTGTGGTTTTTGCAGAACAGAAAGGACAGAGAATTCCCTCCTCCACGAGGCCTCCCACACTTTGAATCAAGCCTGAATAACACAGAATGTCCCACTGCACAGTTATTCCAGTGGGAACAGATGGTTCCATGCCCAGGGCATTCCCAAGGGATGTTCCTCTCAGCCAGGGAGAGAAGCTGGCACGAGAGGGACCCCTGGCTGCCCAGATCCCCTTTCCTGCACTCTCAGCAGAGGACCAAAGCAAACACAGGGCCATATGGTCTCTGTCTGCTGCTTGACACAGAGGCACCATGGGCAGAACATCAGCTGCAGTGCTTAGAAAATTATTCCTTTGAGTGAAAAATTACAAATATAAAAATAAACTTCCTTAAACCACAAGACACCATTAGTATTTTAGCACTTTCACAAAACACCACACAGATTTAGGTCCAGTTTTAGGACAGTGTATAAAAGCATTTTCATTTGATGTTTTTAAAATGCATGATTAAATCCAGCCATTCCACAGCAAACCTGTGACTCTCCTTCGACCCCAGCGTGGGGGGAAGGTGCCTCTGCCAGCACAGACCCTCCCTGGGCTCAGGGACCAGACCCTGCACAGATCCCCCTGTCCTTGACAGCACGTTATTTGAGAGCTCCCTTCTGCTCCTGCAGTGCCAGAGCAATCCAAGCAGGGATTTATTGCATTTTTTTTAAACTTCTCCAGCAGGAAGCGGTTTTCTCATTTTGAGGCTTTGTTTCCTATTTGGTCTCTGCATTTCCTGAGGGAAGCAAAAAAGGTTTCTAAAAAAGAGCAGCCTCTTCCATTAGATCCTTTACACCACCCTCATTGACATTGCTCTTCCATGACAGGCAATAAAATCAACCCTGGCCAAGAGCACCAGCCTGTGCTGATGGGGTGCCAGGGGCTGCTCCCCACTGGCAGATCCCCCCAACCCTGGGGCTGCTCCCCACTGACAGACTCCCCAGCTGCCCCCTGGGCTGCTCCCCACTGGCAGATCCCCCCAGCTGCCCAGGGGCTGCTCCCCACTGACAGACCCCCCAGCTGCCCCCTGGGGCTGCTCCCCACTGGCAGATACCCTATCTGCCCTGGGGCTGCTCCCACTGGCAGATCCCCCATCTGTCCTTGGGATGCTCCCCCCTGGCAGATTCCCCCAACCCTGGGGCTGCTCCCCACTGGCAGACCCCCCAGCTGCCCCCTGGGCTGCTCCCCACTGGCAGACCCCCCACCTGCCCTGCCTGGAGCCAGGCTGGCCTCTGGCCCCCACCTCAGCACCAGTGCCCCCAGGAACAAGCACACAGGGATAAACTTAACTGTTCTCTTGCTTTTATGGCCACAAAGCCCATCTTATTATCTGGCATCTGAGACTGCACAGTGCTCACATACACAGTTAAGCTGTCTCTAATTTGAATATGATGACCATATGAGTTTAATTAATATTAACTGCAGGCTTCCCTTTGCAGGGAGCAGAGCAGCTGCCATCCACACGACAAAACCTGCACCTGCTGTCCCCTGCTGCTGTGGGGTTCTGTCCCTGCAGAGGGGCCCAAAGTCACTATATCCCACAGGCACTGCAGCTAAGAGCAGCTTAAAGGTGAGACCATCACCTTCCAGCCCTCCAATACACTCAAGGACTGGAAAGGACTGGATCAAATCATACAGTTCAGGGGAAATACTTCCCAAAAGCCTAGGACAGCAGGAGTGACCATCACCTCCCACCCAGCCAGGGCCCAGGTGCTGAATGCCACGGCCCTGCTGCTGCAGCCCTGCCTGGCCACCTGCTCACCTGGCTGCCTGCTCACCTGGCCACTTCCTCACCTGGTCACTGCTCACCTGGTCACCTGGCTGCCTGCTCACCTGGCCACCTAGTCAGCTGGTCACCTGCTCACCTCTCCATCTGCCCACCTGCCCACCTGGCCAGCCCTGCCCTGCCCAGCTGTGCCCCACACCCCGAGCAGCCCCCGCCCCGCTCCCTCCCGGTTCTGCCTGCACTGTGGGGTGTGGCTGCTCGGGGGTCAGGCCCCTCCCAGGGGAGCCCTGCAGACCCCCCTGCGCCCCAGTGCCCAGCCCCAGTGAGGGCACAGGGCACGGCCCCACCGGGCTCCTCGTGCTGCAGCCCCAGGTGGGAGCGTGTGGAGCTGGGCATTCACCGCGAGGCTGCTGGGGTACCGAGTGATAGTTTATTTTACACAACAAAACAACACAGAGTTGTTGCTCCTGTACAGCATCTGCCTAAAAACAAAGGCAACACCATGGTCACGGAAAAGAAATATACAGTCTGACCGGTTTAAAAAATATCATTTACTGATTGATCCGAAGTGGTTATTTGTTAGCTTGGAGGAAATGGCATTTCCTTATAAAAGGCTTTTCTGTGAAAACTCTCTTTTGTTTTCTGCTACTGCAGAACCAGAAGCCAGTCCTAGAGCAGGGAAGGCACTGGTGCTGTTTCGTGCTTTTTTCGCCCCTTAATCTTTTTTTCCTTTTTTATTTTTTTTTTTTTTTAATCTCTGAATGTTGCCTTCGGGTTTTGATATTAAATAAAACCAAACGGAAACTAAACAACCCCCGTTGTGCACTGGGTGGCTTTTACAGAACCCCGCACGAACAAGCCATTAATCAGCGAGACAGCAGCGGACAGTCCAGATCCAATTCCCTGCGAAGGGAGTTTCACACAACGTTTGGTGTTTTTTTTTGAGTTAAAATAAAATTAAAAAAGAGAGAAAAGAAAAGCAAAGCATGTCACACAGTGCTTTCCAGTATCCATTCGGGCGGCGCGCGGGGCGGCGGCGGGGGCGCAGTCCGGCGGAGCAGCACGCCGTTCATGGACAGGCTGCGCTTGGAGCGCAAGGCCGCGCCGCGGGGCTGCGGCCGCTCCCCGCCCAGCGAGCGCCGCCGCTGGGGGCCCCGCGCCTCGGCCGGCAAAGTCAGGAACTTACTTGGCTTGCCTTGCGCTCTGCTGTGCGAGGGCGTGCGGGCGGCCGGCTGCGGGCCGCGGAGTTGTTCCTGTTGCAGTTCTGGGGCTCGGCGCCGCCGCCCGCCTGCGCCCTGCGGCTCGCCGCCCGCCTTCGGCCCCGGCTTTCGCTTCTGCTTCTGCGGCGGCGCGGCGCCCGCGGTCCAGGCGGCGGGCGGGGCGGAGGTAGAGGTGGCCGAGTCCTGGCTGGGGCCGGCGTCCGGGACTGCGCCGCGCACGTCGGCCTTGCGGCACTGGGCGCCCTCCGCGTGGCCCAGAGCCTGCTTGGACGCCGAGAGCGGCAGCGCCCGCCGCAGCCCTGGCTCTGAGCCCCGTTCGTCTGCGAGTACACGTTGCTCACCTTGGTGCCTTGTGCTGCCCGTTGCTGTTACACACCTTGTAGCGGATCATGAGGATGATGATGAATCACGAGCACGGACGCCACGATGATCCCACCGATGATGATAATCATGGTCCCGCCCAGGAACTGGGACTGCATGGAAGTTGGCAGCGCACGTAATCCTGCTCGGTGGTGAACTGCGTGCAGCCCACCACCCTGGTGGCCCGTCAGCGAGGTGATCCCGTCGTCGTAGATGGCCAGCACGCACAGGTCGTACATGGTCCCCGCAGCCAGGTTGTTGACCAGAAAGGTTTTGCTCGTGGGAGGTATCATTCTGGGGGAGAAGGAAACCAGCGTGAAATGAACCTGGCGGGCACACCGGCCCCTTCCCACCCACGGGGCAGCCCAGCCATGCTGGGCACAACCACGACTGGTCTGTCCGTGGGGCCTGATCTCCAGCCCCCACAGCTCCTGCCTGGCCTTTGATGTAGCAGCAGTCACTGCCCAGCCCCTGCCACGGCTCAGCGTGGCAACAGCCCTCCCATCACAACAGCAGCAAAACCATGGAAGCACAGGATGGCTTGGGTTGGAAGCAACATTTAAAGACCAGCTAGTTCACCCTCCTGTCATGGGCCGGGACACCTTCCACTAGATAGAGGCTGCTCCAAGCCCTGTCCAGCCTGGCCTTGGACCCTTCCATGGATAGGGCACCCACAGCTTCTCTGAGAAACCTGTGACAGGGTCTCACTTCTCCTTCCTACAGGGAAGAATTTTTTTCAGTTATCTGATCTACATCTACCCTCTTTCAGTTTAAAGCCAGCATCCCTTGTCCTAGTACTGGATAAAGGAATTCACAGAAGAAATGACCAAGCAGAGCCAGTGTTTGAAGGGCACACCTGGCAGCTCAGAGCCCCCCTGCACTCCCCCAGCACGGGCAGCACCAGAAAGCTCTGTGAGGAACAGGGTCACAGGACACTGTCCTCCCCGTACTTCCTAAAGTCCAGAACATTAGGATCCATTTAATCCATCTACCTTCACAACCTTTCTCAGATCAGTTCAGAGGATTAGAGATCCTTTGGATTATGTAAAAATAGCACTCCTTCTAAGTGATTTTCCCATTTGAGAGTAGAAATGGCACGAGTCCTTCCGCGAGCTCCCCACCACGAGCTGCCAGGGCTGGGCTCCGCTTGGCCCAGGAGCTGCAGCAGAGGGGCTGCCCAGGCAGGCACCACACGCCAGCACCGAGCACCAGCACGGTCCCACCAGGGCAGGCAGGCTGCCTTACCTGTAAACAGGGATCATCGTAAGTACCATTGTACTGGATTTGGAACATACGTATCCCGGGTATATTCCTCTGAAAATTGAATTTCAGCAGAGCCGTGGAGGACGTCGCTTCTGCGACGACCACCTTCTTATCTGGCTGACTTAGTATCCCCATTGCTGCTGCTGGCGTTGGAGCCCGACTTGGTGGACGTGGAGATATCCGAGGAGCCCGGGTCAGGCTCGTGGATGTGGTTTGTGGCTGTTCAGCAGGTGGGGCAGTTTGATGAGGTGCAGGGGTCCACCGTCTGCGTGGCCTCCCCCGCCGGGTTGGAAGCGATGCAGGTGAAGGAGCCCGTGTCCCTCACCGTCGTGATAAGGATGTCGAGCGTCCGTTGTCGTACACCGTGGACCTGGTGGCGTTGGAAATCAGCTTTCCCTCCGGCGAGATCCAATGGATTGCTGGCTCGGGGTCGCCGCGGGCCTTGCAGCGCAGGGCCGCCCGCTGCCCTCCAGCACGCGCAGCTCGTGCGTGTGCCCGCGTGATGAGCGGGGGCTCGCACAGGAACTCCTCCTCGGGGATGGACCAGAAGTACCGGCCGGACAGCAGCGTGGGAGAGGCACACGTCTCCAGGTCGTCCTCCCTGGAAAGGCGCCTCAGCACAAAAGCTCACAGTTGCAGTGCAAGGGGTTCCCGCCGAAGCTCAGCGCAAATGTCGAGGGGCTGATAATTCCTGAGGTTGCCAGCACCTGAGCGCGCTGGAAGAGCGGGTCAGGCGGGGGAGCTTCTGCAGTTTGTTGGATGTGACGTCCAGCCTGGTCATCTTGTGCAGGTGGGAGAAGGTCCCCTTGGGAATATGGTCAATCATGTTGTGGTCGAGACTGAGAGTGTGCAAACTGACCATTTCTCCACAGCATCCCAAGGGATGGTTTCCAGATTGTTGTAAGACAAATCCAATTCCTCGAGAGCTAAAACGTCATCAAAAGCTGTGGAAGAAATTAAAGTCAGCTGATTATTGTTCAGTATCAAGTGGTGGAGATTGGAGAGCCCACTGAACATGTCATTAGTGATCTTAGTCAATCGGTTGCTGTTCAAATGCAGAGCCCGCAAATTGCGCAGGTCGGCAAACGCGTGAGGTGTGATAAAACTGATTGTATTCCGGGACAGCGTCAGGTCCACCAGGCTGGTCATGTTGGCAAAGTCTTTCTTTTAATGTTTGTAACAAAGTTGTCTGCCAGCCGCAGCTCAACGGTCCTCCTGTCAATGTTGGGAGGAACAAACAAGAGCCCTTTCTTGGCACAGAGGGTGGCGAGGTTGGGAGACAGGATCTGACAGACGCAGCGCTTGGGCAGATCTGAGCTCGCACCGCTATGCCAATGAACAGCAGAAACAAAAGCAGTTTTTCCATTGTAGAACAGATTCAAGAGCCTGCAAGGGAGAGCAAACAGCCATTAGTCTCTGTGAGATAGGATGGACATTATAAAAAAAGCCAAGACAGATAGTCTGCGGTTAAACCGTGGGACTGAAATCCAGGTAGCAGCGAGTCACCCTGCCCGTGTTACCTGGCTCTTCTCCATTGCCCCACGATGACACAAGAGTGCCTGCAGGAGCACAGCTGAGGGTCAGGGATGTTTGTACACACACCCCACACACACTTAGAAATGACAAAGCCATTGGGAAGCCACTTGCTGCCCCTTGCCTCCCCCTGCTAGAGCCCACCCTGCTGCCCAGCACACCTGCACATCCCAGCCCCTGACCTCCCAGGCTTTTGGACACAGTGACAAATGTCCAGGTATAGAAAACCAGGAGTGCTTCATGTGTGCTTCACTTGATCAGCTGAAACTCTCAGCGGCCTTGAAATCGCAGCAGCTCAAGGGTTTACAGACATCTCCACTGAACATTTAAGCTCTTAATGCTCCTTTCAGAATAAACTCAGAAGGAGCTAATTTTATGTCATTCAAACCCCAAAAATGCAAACAAAACAAAACAAAACAAAGAAAAACCAAAAAAAGAAAAAACCCCTCACAACAGAGGAGATCTAACTAAAAATGGATTTTGGGCTAATTTTAGCTGATCACAGCTTTCCGGCTCCCCCTGGAAAGCCCAGCAGCTCAATCAGCTTTATTGCTCACACTGCCAGCCCAACTCCTGGTGGCAAGTGGGAGCGGGGCCGATAGCAGCCGTGCCCACGCCAGCCCAGTGAGATCACTCACCAGTGACTGTGCCAAAGGCTTCAGCATGGCAGGGGCAGCGCTGGGGGATGCTCCTGCGTGGAGCAGGTGGGAGCACAGCCCTGTGCAGAGCACCCACGAGTCTCAGAGGGAACTGGTGCCTCTGTGAGCAGGGTTGCTCAGAGGGGCTCCACGCTGCACGGAGCGCTCGGCTCCCTGTGGGACTGGCACAATTGCACATGTTCAGATCAGATTACTCAGACCCATTACCATCCTAGAGATGCATTATGAAGCTCAGCTAAAATGCTGTTTCGCAGCTAGCCAGAAGCAGAAGTCTTGAATCGTCACTGATATTTAAAGACATTCAGTGTTAGAACAATTATTGCTCTGGCTTCGCCAGTCCATCCATAACCCAAAGCAGATCCCATGGTGCTGTGCAAGCAGAGTGACAAAAAGGTTAGTGAATACCAGCCTGCTTTTCAGCACATCAATGCACTTTTAACTGATACTTCTGAGGATTGCAAGTGTTCAGGACTACTCAACTTTAGAGTTCCACTGGAAAATAAAAGACTGCTGCTGCAGTCCAAAACGGAGCAGTCCACTGCTGCTGTGGCAGTGCTGGGAGCTGCTCCAAAACCAGAACAACCATCACCATTTCTTGCATCACATCACTGCAAACCAGAGTGGCCCCAGGCAGTGGAGGAAACTGCCTGCTGCAGCCCCCAAACCCCCCTGTGTCACCCACGGCCAGCTGCCAGCCCAGCCGCTGCTCTTCATGGCCAGGGACTGTCACCTGTCCTTTCCAGAGGGACCTTGCTCCCTGGGTGTACATCTGGTAAGCACCAGGCTGGGAAGGGCTCAGCAGCTCAGGGCACCTGCAGCATGGCCACTGGGGTCCTTGGATACCTTGGCTGGGGACACCACACCCATTTAAAATTCGCCAAGTTAATGCTGCCAATTGAGGTGCATGGCTATGATTAAAGTCACATGCCTGGATTCAGCCAGGTCCCTGCTAGAGCTACCCAGGACACACACAAGCCTGAGCCCAAATCAGCAAGTTCATGAGGGTGGAAATACCATTACAAAATTAAACACATAACAGCTAGGTGACAAGGTTACCACAAAGTTACCTGCCAGCAGAGGGAGGTTTTTTTGGATGCTGAGAAAGTTTTGGATATTGTCTCTGCCAATATCCTCTGGCCAAACCCCCAGCATATGGCCAGAGCTGGATGCAACACCACCAGTGACCATCAGGCTCAAAGGGCTGCAGGAAATGGGCCAAGCCCAGCCAGTGGCCAGAGCCCAGCACTGCCCCCATGACTGGGCTTAGGGACAGTCCTCTCCCGTGTCCCCCTCAGTGACACGGGCAGGGAGGTGAGTGCACCCCTCACACATCTGCCCATGACTCTGAATTTGGGGGACTGAGCCCCAGGGAGCATGGGGAGCCTATGGAGAGGTCCTGGTGGATCAGAGTGCTGAGCACCCACCAACCCTGAGTGCAGCCAGTGAGGCTCTGGCACCTGGATGCCTCAGCTGATGGAAACAGCAAAGCCACACCTGGATCTATGTGTGCCCCAGGCTGGGCAGGGATGGGGACAGCCCATCTTCCCTGGCCTGGGCATTGTCCCTTGCTGCAGGGGCAGCACCAAGGTTTCACCTCCCTGCTGAAAGAACACAGAGCATTTCCTCCCAGAGAGCCTGGAGCAGCAGACCTGTGGCTGTGCCTCAGCACTGAGACATTGCAGGTAACAATGCAAACTGCAGCACCTGGTGGATTAGGACAGCCATCAAAACCACACCTGCTGGAAATCAGCCTGGACATGTGTCCCCCCTCTCCCAGAATAGCTCATCCCACACACAGATAATGTGCAGAGATACCAGTGCTGATATGGCTTAGAGCTCATTGCAGAAAACACCTTTTTGACTAATGAAAGCAGTATGTGATTCCCATTATTTGCTTAAAAGATAAAAAAAACAGAAAGAAAACTGCATTCATATAAAACAAATGCCAGCTTCCTGGGAAGGTGAGCACTGCTCATTTACTGCTTGCTGCCTGCAATAGGACAAGGGTAGTCAGGCTCTTCATTTGTGACATTTGTGATTCACAAAAAAAGCCTCTCACATACACTAGTCTTTACATCATTCCTTGCTCCATTTGATCATTTTGAGTTACTCATCTGTCTACAAAGGCCAAGTTCGAGTTGCTGTGGGCTGCATGGCTTATGATCACAACCAGTGGGATGGGTGTCTCCACAGAGCCAGCACGCTGCTGGGCTGAGCCCTCCTCTGCTCACCGTGAGCTGCTGAGCTGCACCACTCCCACTCCCCAGCCTGGCAAAGCCCTTGGGATGCCATCCCCTCCCTCCATGTGGATCACACCACACAGCTGTGTGTGGCTGCCAGAGGTGCTGGGGGCAGCAAGGACAGCGACCCCACAGACTCTAAGCAGACAGACCCAGGACATCAGGACACACAAGATAAACAACCTCCCACACACCCCAAATTGGAACCCTCCAGCCCTGACACCATCTACAGCAGCACAGGACACCCAGCACTGGCCATTGCCAAATTATTGCTGTGACAAATATGGAATAATGGGAAAATCAGCTAATTGGCGTCTCATCCCCAGAAATGTTCAAGGCAAGATTGGGTCTAGGGAAAGTGTCCTTGCCCACGCCAAGGGCATGGAACAAGATGAACTTTAAGGGCCCCTTCCCAACCAAACCATTCTGGGATTCTGTGAGACTATGAATAAGATTATTCTTAAGGCTTCCTTTGCCAGCAAATACCACCATTTTAAATGCACCAACACTCTCATTCCAAGGGGCACTGGGAGAGGGGTGAGGGTGAAGCAGGAGCCAGGAACTGTCTAGGGCACTCTGGCCAAACCAAATGTGCCCACCAAACACACACCTGAACTGGGGGAAATGAGAAGCAGAGGAAACCGCACTGTGGAGGGTGACATTGTCAGCACGACACACCAGAGCACAACGGGGGATTAACCATAAGCAGATTTCCAAGCCTGAACAATTCACAAGTTTTATCAAGCACTGTAAAAATAACTTATTTTTTCTATGGCCTTGCTTCTGCCCAGCCCACCAAATTAAATGAAAAAGAAACTAACAATTATTTACTCCAGATGGACATTTGTTATCTGAGTAACAATATCTTGCAATCGTCGCAGCATTAACTGAGGCCAATTCTTGTCTTAGTCACTGTACTCTTACATAAACATATAGTAAATTAAACAATCTAAACCCAGGCATTTATTAGGGCTGCCTCTACACCTGCCTGCACATGACTTGAGGAGAGTCATAAAACAAGGTGGATTTTGAGTTCTGAAGTTTAATTTAATGTCAAGGAGTACTGGGTACAAGCCACAGATCACTTGTGGAAGAACACCTATTAGTATTTAGGTCTGGCTTGTAACTGGCAAATCAAACAGATGTGGCAAATAGCTACTGAGATGATCTAAGATGTGCCATGTTACAGCAGCCCTGACACTTCAAAGGCAAACCCAGGGAATCTCAAGGAGATAAAACATTTCCATCACAATACAGGGTGACACGCGCCGGCAGGATACATGTAATAAAGGAAGGACAACAAGAGATGAAATTGAAATTGTTTTGCAGAAGCCAAGAATAGAACATGATTATATGCACTTATTTTAATTATTTCAGGCTGAAGCAATTATCTAAAGTCATCAAAAATTAATAGGCCCATACCAGAAAGTAGTAGTATAAATCCAAAACTTGGGGCACACAGCAAAGCACATCTCTTTCAACCGCTATTAGCACTCACTATCTAATTAATCACTGCGTTATCTTGTCTGGAAACCCAGAAAATCCTGCCTGGCAGGACTGGCACTGACTGCGTGGCACCCAGCACAGCCCTGGCACATTCCTGGTACAGCCCTGGCACAGCCCTGACAGAGCTCTGGCACAGCCCTGGCACAGCCCTGGCACAGCCTGACAGAGCTCTGGTACAGCTCTGGTACAGCCCTGGTACAGCCCTGGCACAGCCCTGGTACAGCCCTGACAGAGCTCTGGTACAGCTCTGGTACAGACCTGGTACAGCCCTGGCACAGCCTGGTACAGCTCTGGTACAGCCCTGGTACAGCCCTGGCACAGCCCTGGTACAGCCTGGTACAGCTCTGGTACAGCTCTGGTACAGCCCTGGCACAGCCCTGGTACAGCTCTGGTACAGCCCTGGTACAGCCCTGGTACAGCCCTGGCACAGCCCTGGCAGAGTTCTGGCACAGTCCTGGTACAGCCCGGTACAGTCCTGGCAGAGCCCTGGCACAGTCCTGGCACAGCCCCAGCCCAGCCCCTGCCCAGGCTGGCTCCTGAGTGCAGGGCCAGGGCAGTGCCAGACCAGCCAGAGGTGCTGGCCATGCAGCTGGGGCAGGGGCAAGCAGTGCATGTCCTGTGCACCCTCTCAGGCACTCTGCAGACTCAGGACAGGCAGGGGCAGCAGTGCATGTCCTGTGCACCCTGCTCAGGCACAGGGACAGGCAGGGGCAGCAGTGCATGTCCTGTGCACTCTGCAGGCACAGGGACAGGCAGGAGCAGCAGTGCATGTCCTGTGCACTCTGCAGGCACAGGGACAGGCAGGGCAGCAGTGCATGTCCTGTGCACCCTGCTCAGGCACTCTGCAGACTCAGGACAGGCAGGGCAGCAGCTGGTCCTCTCAGCTGTGGCAGAGGTGGGTTCCTGCAGTCCCCAGAAGGAGCTCAGAGCAGAGCCCCTCTGTCTCTCTGTCTGCAGGGCTCACAGCCCAGTGGGCAGCTGGGGCCCAGAGCCAGGGCCAGGGCTCTGGGCAGTCCCTGCAGCTGCACAGGAGCTCAGGGCACAGCCTGAGCACAGAGCCAGCCCCAGCAGCTGCCCAGCCATCCAGTGACCACACAGTTGCAGCAGGGGCCCCACAGACCTGCTCCAGATTTAGATCCAGAGGAAATCAATGGGCCATACCAAAAGGAATATTTCCTTTACCAAGAATGACAGTTTAAGTGAAATACTGGGACTCATATTTTTTAAAACTTCAGATACATCTGTCAGGGTTGGGCAATTTCGCCTAAAAGGGAAACTTTCAATGTGCCATAAGGAGAAACTATTTTTGCAATCTTCCCTTTGGCTCAAATCTGCTGCTGGGATTTTTCAGGAGACAGCACTCCACACGCTCGAAAAACTGGACGGCTCTAAAATACATATTTATGGTTTCCTGATATACGGAATAAGAACAGGAGAAAGTAATGATAAGCTGCAGGAAATGTTACAGAGCTCTGGCAGCAGGACAGACAGCAAACTGGGATCAGCAACAGAGTCAGGGGAGGACAGGAGTGAAAGAAGGCAGCAGTGAACCCCAGGCACTGCCTGAGGAAACCTGGCCAAGGACAGGGACAGGTCACACAGGGATGTGCTCACACACAGGGATGTGCTCTCACACAGGGATGTGCTCACACACAGGGATGTGCTCTCACACAGGGATGTGCTCTCACACAGGGATGTGCTCACACACAGAGATGTGCTCTCACACAGGGATGTGCTCACACCCAGGGATGTGCTCTCACACAGGATGTGCTCACACACAGGGATGTGCTCACACACAGGGATGTGCTCTCACACACAGGGATGTGCTCTCACACAGGGATGTGCTCACACACACACAGGGATGTGCTCACACCCAGGGATGTGCTCACACACACAGGGATGTGCTCACACACAGGGATGTGCTCACACACACACAGGGATGTGCTCACACACACAGGGATGTGCTCTCACCCAGGGATGTGCTCACACACACAGGGATTGGCTCACACCCAGGGATGTGCTCACACACACAGGGATGTGCTCACACACAGGGATGTGCTCACACACACAGGGATGTGCTCACACACACAGGGATGGCTCACACACACAGGGATGTGCTCACACACACAGGGATGTGCTCACACCACAGAGATGTGCTCTCACACACAGGGATGTGCTCACACACAGAGATGTGCTCTCACACACAGGGATGTGCTCACACACACAGGGATATGCTCTCACGCAGGGATGTGCTCACACACTCACAGGGATGTGCTCACACACAGGGATGTGCTCACACACACAGGGATGTGCTCACACACACAGGGATGTGCTCACACACAGAGATGTGCTCTCACACACAGGGATGTGCCTCACACACACAGGGAATATGCTCTCATGCAGGGATGTGCTCACACACACAGGGATGTGCTCTCATGCAGGGATGTGCGCTCACACACAGGGATGTGCTCACACACACAGGGATGTGCTCACACAAACACAGGGATGTGCTCACACAGAGATGTGCTCACACATGGATGTGCTCAGGGACAGGGATGTGCTCACACACAGGGATGTGCTCACACACAGAGATGCTCCAGATGCTCCAGCACAGGGTGTCTGTGTGCAGGGATATTTGGGCACAAAGATGCTCAGTTCAGGGGCACTCTGGTGCATCTGTAGGACCCTCGCCACAGCAGTGAGCACCAGCTCTGGCTCATGGGCTGCAAACACCCACAGGCCTGCCAGCAGCCCCACTCCAGCAAGACCCAGGCTGAGGCACAGCACAACTCACTGCATCCCCACTGGGTTACACACTCAGGGAGGTGACCCCTCTCAGAAAGAAGGAAAAGCACATTTGCAGAGCACAGGATAACACAAAGTCATCTGGCTGACCTCTGTGGCACAATCAGAAATTACATGTGAGCCTGTGCTCACCTCGGCTCTTTCCATAACTGTGACTGCAGAGAGGCAACACAGTAAACATGCCAAAGGCCTAAAGATCTGCTTTGGAGCTGACATGAGGCCTCTGTGCACAAGGAAACATTAAGGAGAAGCTGTGTTGGGCAGATGGAGACAGGAGAACCCCAGCAGCTGTGAATGCACAGCCTGGCTCTGGAAGGAGGGCTGGGGGCCAAGAGCAGGAACATGCTCAAGGGTGCCCTTGCCCTGGGACTGGCACTGCTCATTGCTGGGTCACTCCAGCACAGCCACATCCTACAGGGCCCAGCTGGGGACAGCAGGGCTGCTGCAGTGGCAGAGCCATGGGCTGTGGCACTGCCATGGAACCAGGACCTGCATCTGTGCCACGGCCTCTGAGGGCATCACCCAAACCTCTGCCCAGGGACAGGCTGGGACAGAGGCTGAGCACGGCCAGGCTGTCCCAGCAACTCATCCCACAGCAGCAAGGACAGCAGACCTCTCTGCTCCCTGTGCCCAGGTGTGCAGGAAGAGCCTGTGGGGGAAACGAGGAGGGAGTGGGAGGAGAGCAGAGCAGTGGGAGAGGGATCCAGCCCAGGAGGAGCAGATGGCACAATTCCCCCTAGACCAAATAATATTTAATTTTTCTATCAATTTTCATTAGCCTTTCCCATGCCTCTGGTTCATCTTCAGCATTTCAGGATTTGTTAAAAATAAACCATTACTGTCTCAGGGAGCTCCTTGGCCAATTATTTTAATACTCCTGGGTACCAGTTATCCAGCTCTGCCACTTTAAACTGCCTTACTTAAACTGCCACTTTTTAACCTTTTTTCTTAGCTCCTTAGCAGTAGAAAACAGCTGCCATGAGTTTGCATTTTGCTGTTCCTTTACAAATGGCAAACAGAAATAATCACAGAAAATCTCTGTATCACCCCAATGTATTTCCTGCTTTGCCTTGTGAGGCCCAGCCCTGTATTTCAAATGTAATCCCCATCCTGCACCTGGTAGCTGGCCCAAGGATATTGAACATTTTCATTAGAATACTTCCACCAATCTCAGAAGACAGATATCTAGGCACAAAAAAGACTTTCAGTGTGCAGACACATTTTGGGCAGCGGAGCAAAGAATTAAACCCCTTGGACATAGGAAGAATTTCTAATGGAAAGGGGTGTTCAGTCACTGAAATGGGCTGCCCAGGAGATGTGGAGCCCCCATCCCTGGAGGTGTCCCAGGGGCTCCTGGAGGTGGCACTCGGAGCTCTGGGCTGGGGACAGGGCGGGCACCGGGCACAGCTGGGACTTGAGGCTCCTGGAAAGCTCTTGCAGCACTGGCGGTTCTGCAGCTCAGTGGTCTGGCAGAAATTGGGTTGTGAGAGGGTGAGCTGGGCAGCTGCAGCAGAAACCTTGGCCCCTGCAGCCCCTGACCAGCACTGCTGCCTCCCCTGCTTCAGACTGGCTCCAAACAAGCTGCCACCAAGCCAGAGCCTCATTATTCATTTCACCTGTTAATTAGCCACTTCTCCATCCCCTGTCACCCCACACCAGCAAGCCCTGCTCTCAGGCCCTGGGGTAGGGCTGGCACTGGTGTTTGCTGGTGGCTAGGATGGAAGCTCTGGCTAGAAAGCACAGCTGAGCTGAGTGGAGCTACTCCCATTGATGAGCCACAGCTCCTGAGCTTGCTGACCATGGATTAGCGGAGGCGAGCATCACTGGCACCAGGAGAAGCTCAACCATCACTGTTTGTGACCTCACCTACACCAGAATGACAGTTCTGAAAGTTTGTGAACATGATGACCAGAGATGGTGTGAGCTGCTCAGGTAGGGCTGACACAGTGGCACTGTGTCCTTTCCTCTGCTTCCAAAAGACAGATCCAACACCTTGTAGGACAGAAAAAGTAATGCAAGCAAATAAAATGTGTTTCCCTTCAGCTGGACGAGATCAAAAACTACTTTACACAGATTTCTGGAAAAATAAAAGACAGCCACTTCCAAAACTTCTAACCCAGAGAAATTATTCTGAAAGGTCATTTTCCTCCTGTACATCTCAGCGCATGAAGCAGACACCATCAGATCTGCCACATGCGATCCCATCAGTTTTGCAGGATTTATCTCCTTCATCTGTGCCAGAGAATTAATGGGTCTCTTGGTCCTAATGTTCTTCACTCAGCAAAGAGTCTGAGCGTTCAGATAAGAGACATACTTAAGGTTTTGGCAAAGAAATTTAGATTTTAATTGCTGCTTCAGAATTTGATCAACTGTGCTGCTATGGCAAGATTTCCACAGAGCTCAAGAAATGGATGCCAACAGAGAGCCACACACACCCAAATGCAGCTGTAGAGCTGGGGCTGATCCTGCCCCAAGGCTGCAGCTGTGCCTCAGAGGGGCTGCAGCCACTGCCCACACCCCAGCCCAGCTGTGGGCCAGCTGTGCAGGAGCTCAGCAGCTGCTGAGGAGCATGCCAGGCTCTGCCCATCACTGCCTGCCTGAGACCTGCTGCAGGAGCCTCTGTCCTGCATTCCAGCCATGGCCTGCAGAAGGCAGAGACCCTGGCAGATCCTGAGGAGCTTTTCCCGCATCTGCACACCCAAACCGTCTCACCACAGTCCACAGGAGCAGCACTGGGCTCTGAACCAACCTAAGAGGCAGCTCCTGAGTCCCATCAGGTGTAAGCAGCATTGGTGGGACTGCAGAGCAGCCCAACATCCTCAGAACAACAGAACCCTTCTCTCCAGAGCAAAAGGGAATCCAGCATGTGGGGCTCATGCTTGGGCAGGGCCAGCTCCAGCACACTCAGCTCCTTGAGCCCTCCCAGCTCTGGAATGCAGTTTGGACATCAGCACCTTCACCCGTGCCCTTGTGCTCCCTGCCTGGAACCACCAAGGCAAGGCAGCAGCAGCAGCCTCTGGAGCAGGGTGAGAGCTCTGGAACACAGGATCACACAGGATGAGCACAGGATGAGCACAGGATCACACAGGATCACACAGGATCAGCACAGGATCACACAGGATCAGCACACAGGATCAGCACAGGATCACACAGGATCAGCACAGGATCACACAGGATCAGAACAGGATCAGCACAGGATCAGCACAGAATCAGCACACAGGATCAGCACACAGGATCAGCACAGGATCAGCACAGGATCATTCACAGGATCAGCACAGGATCAGCACACAGGATCAGCACAGGATCAGCACAGGATCATTCACAGGATCAGCACAGGATCAGCCAGAATCAGCACAGGATCACACAGGATCAGCACACAGGATCAGTACACAGGATCAGCACAGGATCAGCACAGAATCAGCACAGGCTCATTCACAGGATCAGCACACAGGATCAGCACAGGATCATTCACAGGATTAGCACAGGATCATTCACAGGATCAGCACAGGATCAGCACAGGATCAGCACAGGATCATTCACAGGATCAGCACAGGATCAGCACAGAATCAGCACAGGATCAGCACAGGATCATTCACAGGATCAGCACAGGATCAGCACAGAATCAGCACAGGATCAGCACACAGCTCAGTACACTCCTCCTCACACTAGAGCTCCCAGCCATGAGGAGATGGACACAGGTGTTTCCCCTCCTGGACACACTCAGGGCTCTGTGTGTGTGCCTCTCCTGGACACACACCCAGGGCTCTGTGCACTGTGCTCTGACACACCAGAGGCTGGAGCCCAGCTCAAATCTGCATCCAGGATGAGGGCAGGTGGACAGCTTCCAGTGCAGCAGAGGGGACAGGGGACAGGTCCTGGTACACTGTGAGGGGCCACGGCAGCAGATCCCAGTGCCAGACAACTACCACAGCCCTCTGCCAACATTTCAACAGTTGGGTTGTTGCTGATTGTTTTCTGGGTTGTTTTTTTTTTTGTTGGGTTTTTTTTTTTTTTTAAGTATTTCACTGTTTAATTCAAGTTTTCTTGTATTAAAGAAAGCAACAGGAAAGCAAAGGCATCGTGCCCTTCCTGCTGTACTGGAGATTCTTGAGATACACAACATTTTTTGCAGGCACTTAATTTCTGCTGCAAAGATCTGATGCCAATTTAATCTCTTTTAACAAGAAAGTCTTTCACTGAAAAAAAAAAAAAAATCTTACTTTAAGGAATCCATAACTTGTTTTTAATTCTCAGCTATCTAAGCTGTCCCTTGCCTATCTCTTTGGCTGTCCAGTCTTCTTGTACACTTTGTAATTAAGAATGAGGTGGGGGAGCTGGAGAAAACGAAATTACTTCAGTTGTCCCAGCAAGAGGACAGAGCAGAGCAGAATGATGCCCTGGGCAGCAATTCCAGTCCTGCTCACAGGAGTGACTCCTTTTCAAGTCCTTTCATCAGCCAGCAGCTCCAGCAACACTGACTCTGTGGGCACAGTGACCTTACACAGCCTCCAGTGAACAGGACTTGAGGACCTTTTGAAGGAAGGGAATCCCAGAGTGGTTTGAGTTGGCCTGGAAGACCATGCAGTTCCATCCCTTGACACGGGCAGAGACACATTCCACCAGACCAGGCTGCCTGGGGCAAGGTAATTTGCCAAAAGTGAAACATCCTGGCATGACACTGCCACTCACAGAACGAGTGTGAGCAGAGAAGCCCCTGGGAACATCATCAGCTGCCAAAGCCCACCCAGAGCCCCCAGGAGCTGCTGGAGGAGCACAAGCACAAGAGGCAATGCCAGGGGACAGCACAGGAGAGCAAAGCCCCAGGACACACAGCCCCCTCTCAGGAGAGACCCCAAGGGAATCCTGAACGAGGGAGAGGAGGGAGCCAACCCTTCCATCCCTGCTCAGGGCTGGGACAGTACCAGGCACAGAACAGCCCCACTGCTGGCTCTGCACTGGGGGATGGGATGGGCACAGGGGCTCCTGCCCAGCAGCTCTGCACAGGCTGCACAGGTCAGGACAGCAGGGTCTGTCAGAGCAGGGGCTAACAGAGCTGGGGCTAACACAGCAGGGGCTAACAGAGCTGGGGCTAACAGAGCACGGGCTAACACAGCAGGGTCCCACTCTGCTCCAGGCAGGCACTCTGCAGCTAGCCATGTGCCCTCAGGTACACTGCACAGATAAAAACAACACACACCTCCCAGAGCAGGGGCTAACAGAGTAGGGTCTAACAGAGCAGGGTCTAACACAGCAGGATCTAACAAGCAGGGTCTCTCAGAGCGGGTCAACACAGCAGGGTAACAGAGCAGGGCCCTAACAGAGCAGGGTCCAACAGAGCAGGGTCTCCCAGAGCAGGGTCTAACAGAGCAGGATCTTCCCCCACAGCAGGGTCTCCTGCAGCAGCCTCTCTCCTCACTCCCAGGCAGCCCTTCCTTCACATCACCCAATGAGCCCCAGATGTCCTCACTGCACCCCCCCATGCAAGAGCCACTTTCACATGCTATTCCCTTCCCCCACATGGGCACTCCACACATGCACCTACCAGGGCACAGCTGGAATTATACCGAAACAGGCTTTTTGCAAATCAAAGTGGTCCTGTTTGGAGACTGGTGCCCCCATAAGCAAGGCTGACAGACACAACAGAGCCCACAGCCAGAGCAGACAGCTCCATCATCAGCCCTGTCCCCTGTGATGACACTTGGGAACACACTGATATCCTGTGACAGAGGCACTGGCACCTCTGCAGCAATGGCACACCACAGTCCTGATGCCTTTCCCTGGTCCTAAAAAATCAATAGACAGACACAGTTAAGGGATAAGGGGTTTTAACCTCAGTATTTAACAAAGATCCTTTTTGGTACACCTCTTCACCAAGGCAGAATGTGCCACAATGCACACACAGGATAGATGCCCTGTACAATTACAGAACTTACACATTAGCAGATCCCCAACAGGAAGCTGGGTGAATGGTGTGATACTCCCCCATCCATGAACTTCCCCCTGGATGGGCCAAATCTCTAGTTTACAGGCTATGTTCTAGAGAGGACCTTGGTTCCCCAAGATAGAGTAGGGCTTTCCTGCCTCCCACCACGAGGTTTGGTTTCCTGGCCTAACAGAACACTAGGAATATGATAAGTTATCAGCCTTCAGGAATTACAGGTATGCATGCTAAGAGTACTGAGGATATATAAAAGATATATAAAAGAAAAGGCAAAAATCATCCAGCATCAGTCCAACAAAGAGGAGTTTCCTGCAGGATTCACTCCACAGCCAGCACGGGCAGGGCAGACACAGGAGAGCATTGTTTGACAGCACTGTGCCCACCAGGCACTCTCAGCACAGCCCTCCTGCTCCCCCTGAGCCCCAGCCCTCCTCCTCCTCCGCCTCCTCCTCCCTATCTGCTGGGAGCCTGCACCATCCCCCAGCTCATGCCCATCCATCCTGAACCTGCCCTCAGTCCTGTCCTGCCACAGCTCCAGGAGCACAGGCCACCACAAACTGTGCAGAGAGGAAACAAACATGTGCAAGGATTTGCTTTAAGTCCCCAGAGTCATGGGCAGGTTGCTGTTTCCATTACTTCTCCATGTGCTGGGAGGGTACATCCCTCTGTTGTCCCTTTCCCCCTCACTCAGCAGTGACTGGCTCCCTCCCAACTCCATCACTCCACCCCATGAGCTCCTTCACACTCTGGAATTTGATCCCAGAGCAGGATGCAGGATGCTGACATTCCCAAGGACCAAAGTGCATCCCACAGCCCCAGGGCTGGAGTGTGTGAGTGCACAGACCCCACGGGGGCTGGGGCAGCAGCAGGGCACAGGTGAGCAGGCAGGCAGGTAGGGCAGCTCAGGCACTGCACCAGGACAGAGCAGGAAAGGCTGGAGAGCAGGTCAGTGGCAGCATGAGGGGACAGGAGAGCTGCCAGCCTGTGACCCAGCACGACAGCCCAGCTCTGCCTGCAGCACAAGCAGACAAAGCCTCTCATTCTGGAAGGACTCGAGGTAACTCGAAGCCTCAGTGACAGCAGCACCTGAGTTTGCCATGCCACAGGCAGCCCAGGCTGCTGCAGCAGGCACTGTGCTCCAGGCAGCCCTCACTGTGCCATCAGGGCAGGGCTGCACTGGGAAAGGGCAGAGGGGCCAGGATCGCTGCAGCCCCCCGGCCCCACTGCCAAGATCCCCCTCCTGGCCCTCCACCCTCACTTTCTGTCAGGGAGAGTTCACTGCCAGGGCTGAGCCCTCTGCCCTGCCCAGAGCTCACTAGCTGCCAGCCCCTGGCAGTCCAGGGCTCCCACCTGACACTCAGGAATTGCCAGACAAGCAAATGCCTGTGAAGTGCAGCTGAGCAAGTAAATGCTACAAAATAAGAGCAATTTATTCCACAGTTTACAAGTCAGTCTGTGGTCCTCAGAGATAATTCTGCTGTCAGTGCTAATGTTCCTCCAGCAGTACCAGGCTACATGAGCTGCTTCCGTGCCTCTATTAGCCCACACCTGTGCAGACCCTCCTTTTCCACACTCTATTTGCATTCAACACATGAAGTTTTCCTTGATCTGTGCTGCAAGTTCAGCGCAATTCTGTCATGAGATTGCATGGAAAACCAGAGCAGGCTTCTGACCAGCGTTTATTATTCAGGACACTGAAACACACTGGCTTTTCTGGAACGATCTGGCAGTCTGGAAACTCCTTTTGTACCCACTTGTTCCCAGCCACACACTGCTGGTGTGCTGTCCGAGTTGCACTGTCTCTCACCTAGCAGCAAACCACCCCTTACTGAGATTTGAACTTGAGTTTATTCCCCAAACCTGCTGAATCAGTCCTGCTGTAGTCCAGGGTCACTCCTGCACAGCCTTTCAGGTATTTTACACTTCTGCTCTCCCCATCTTTGCTGGCAGACAGGTGCCCAGGCAGTGCTCTGCTCTGGTGCCAAGGCAGCCTGAGGCACCCACTGGCCCTTGAACTCCCCTTTCCAGAGGGAAAAATGCCTGCAGCCCTCTGCCTCCCCAGGCTGTCACAGGGCCCCAAGCAGAGGGAATCCCCTCAGCATGAGGAGCTCAGGGAAGGGAGCAGAGGCTGCACCCCTCCACCCCCAGCACTCCCACAGCAGTGCCCACACCCAGACCACAGTGGGACAGAGCAGGGGCAGCACATGGGCAGCCTGAGCTGGGACAGCAGGGACTGCAGCAGCCACAGCCACGGCACGGGGGCACAGCCTGTGCTCTGGACACCGTTGGTGACACGGGGCTTTCTGAGCCAGCACAAACAGCAAACTCCCAGCCCAGCCTGAAACCACACCATAAACCACTTCATTTCTAAGGAAGAGCTTCCCTATGACAGTGGAGAGGCTCTGGCACAGGTGCCCAGAGCAGCTGTGGCTGCCCTGGATCCCTGGCAGTGCCCAAAGCCAGGCTGGACACTGGGGCTGGAGCACCTGGGACAGTGGGAGGTGTCCCTGCTGTGCCTGGGGTGGAATGAGCCATAAGGTGTTTTCCAATTCTGGGATTCTGTGACTCTGTAAAGGAAACGTGTCTGCAAAAGCCATAAAAACCCTCACAGTGCCATGTCAGGAGAGACAGCTGCTCCCCTCAGCTCCTGCTGCTCCCATCTGGGGGGCAGAGCTTGAGACCAGCCTGACTGGCATTCACATTTGACATCAGCAGGTCAGCCTGTCACTAATTGAATTATACCTGCATTACTTAATAAACAAAGACTACTCTCCACATTACAAGGATGTAATCCTTTAATTGGTTTATGAGCACAGAGTCCCATGGGAGGTGTCACAAATCCATCAGGATGCCCTGAGCAGTGCGTTTCTGAGCAGGAGAGATAACGAGTGGCATATGCCAGCAGCTGGCTCTGGGCTGAGCTGGGAAGGGAGCTGCTCCAGAGCCCCAGCACAGCCAGCACCCCCAGCACTGCTCCTGAGGGCTGTGCAGCTGCCACCACCACAGGAGCTGGCATCAGACCCATCCTTCCAGTCCCCTCAGCCTGTGCCCCCTGTGCCCTGTGCCCCCTGTGCCCTGTGCCTCTGTGCCCCTGCTCCCCTGTGCCCCCTGTGCCCTCCTGCCCCTGCTCCCAGACTGCTGCCCACCCTGCTGTGCTGCCCAGAGGGCACCCAGTGCCCCTCCAGACCCAACACCGTGGGCAGAAGAGCACTGCAGCCCCATCAGCGCCTCCAGCCCCACCCACACTCATCATGGTGCTTGCCAACACAGTCCCACCTGACCACCCAGACACAGGAGGGAGTGGGTCCTCTCCATCACCTCACCCCAGAAACCCCTTCTGCTGCCTCACAACACTTGCTACTGCACGTTAACAAAAACATATCAATGAAACTCAGCACACTTCAAAAGCCTTGGCAGAAGGAAAGCACACTCTGCAGGAGGCAGGTACCCTGCTCCATGACACACAGCAGCTCAGGATCTGGCTGTGCAAAATCCACTCCAGCTCTGAACAGCAGCACTGCTGCTCCAGCTTGCACTGCTGGCCACACTGAGGGCAAGGACCAGAACAGGGCACAGACACAGGCTGGACCCTGCAGGGCCCAGAGCACACAGCACTGCTGGCCACACAACAGCAGAGGGAACAGAGCATGGGGATGGGGGACAGGAGTGCAGCTGGGACCCGCGTGCTCTGCACGTCCCTGCCACACAGGACACCAGGGACACCAGAGTCCTGAATGCTGCTCCCAGATACCTGGGCTAGATTTCTGTGCCTGCCACCATAGGAACACCATGCTGTGCCCCTGGAGTATGAGTGACTCCTCTGATGTGTGTGTGTGGAAGCTGTAACACATCTCTTCCTACTCCTTTGACCTTGACCTCTCCTCACATCCCCCAGTACAAAACAGGGAATCATTACTGACCATTGAGGTCAGTAATTAACACCTTATTAACACCTACACCCAAATTCCAGATGGCAAGGAGGAAGTCCAGCCTCTCCTCAGCATTCCAAGTCTCACATCTGCTGGCCACACAATCTCATCCTCGTTATTGTTCTTATTTACTGTTATTATAACTTTCCAGATGGAATCGAAGTGCAGTCGCACGCTCTGTACATTGATTGGCTTCTTAATGCTTCTAAGAAGAAATGAAGCTTATTCAGCTCAGCCCTTAGTGCCTGTTGGTGACACCACAGAGTTCCTGGCAGAGGCAGTGTGAGCACAGAGGGGCTGTGGTGGCACAGTCACAGGGCACTCACCTGGGCAGTTCAGTTGGTACCCATCTGCACACACAGCACAATGCTCGTTTGAAAAACTACCGACCTCATCTGTTCCCTTAAAATTAACATAATCCTCATCTGGCACTAACAGCAGCTGCAACCACCCATCCTGACCTGCCATGGCTTTCCCATGGTGTTTATCATGTTTCTTCTAGATCAGGGAGGATGGGGGATTGCTCCGATCCACAGAAGCTGCATGTTTGCAGAATGCATTTAAATAGCGCAGGTGAGGTGTGTCGAGCACAGGGCAGTAATGAACACAACAGGAATGCCAGCCTTGGGGAGGCAGCCTCAGCTCAGCCCCGTCAGAACAGCAGACCCCCGCTGGAGGGATCCTGTGCTCACAAAGCAGCAGGGCAGACAGGGGAGGGGTGTGGGGTACACCTGCAGGATCCAGCTGCAGATGAGCAGGGGGCTCTATGCCAGGAACACAGAAGCATAAAGGAGGCTGCCCCTCCAGTATCTGAATGCAATCCTGTCATGCACCTGGGGACAAGGACACATCTGTTTGCAGTGGCCCAGCACGCCAGGGCAGCAAGTGCCAACTCGCCCACAGAGGAGTCCCCATGCAGTGCTCTGCTGGCCGAGCCTCTGAGGCCACATGTCACCAGGGTGACTGATGGTCTCCATGTTCATCCCCATCCCTGCTCCTCAGCACAGCACACGGGCCCTGACTGTCACCAGACCCTCATTCTGAGACAGTCGTCACCTGGATGCACTTGCAGCGCATCTCCAACCCGCCACAGGCCATGCCAAGGGCCCTTGCACAGCTCCTGCTTGGGACACCCGCGGCTGGCAGGCACCACTGCAGCCCAGCCTGCGGCTTCGTGCCGTTTCTCCTGGCTCTTCACACCGCAGCTGAGGCACACCCAGCTCTCTGTGCCAGCCTGCCCAGGCAGCTGGGCACTCAGGCACTCCCCTGACCAGGGTGTTGCTGTGTGCAGAGCCCCCCTGCACACCTGTGACACAGCACACTGTCCCCAGAGGCAGCCACGGCCAAAGCTGATGCTGCTGATGGAAGCAGAGAGCAGCAGCACTTCTCAGCAAGCGCAGCGGGGAGCCTGGTTCCCAGGAGCAGCTTCACTGCAGCTGGGCCCGCGGAGATGAGACACAGGGCTGATGTGCCAGGAGCAGCCACGAGCCAGCGAGCTGCTCACAGTGAACCACACCGAGCCTGCCCATGGCGACACCAAATCTGCTCATGTGACACCGAACCTGCCCAGGGTGACACCGATTCTGCTCATGGTGACATCAAACCAACCCATGGTGACACCAAACCTGCCCATGGTGACACCGAACCAGCCATGGTGACACGAGCCAAACCTGCTCACAGCAACACCGACACCAAACCCCATGGTGACCGAATCTGCTCATGGTGACACCAAACCAGCCCATGGTGACACCAAACCAGCCCACGGGTGACACCGAACCAGCCCATGGTGACACCAAACCAGCTCACAGTGACATCAAACCAAACCTGCCCATAACAACACCGAACCTGACCACGGTGACACCGAACCAGCTCACGGTGACACCGAGCCTGCCCACAGTGACACTGAGTCTGCCCACAGCAGGCAGAGCACAGCAGCCCCGCTCTGCACGCAGTGCCAGGCGGCAGCAGAAGGCTCCTGGAAACGCGGCGTACCCGGCAGCAGCAGCATGACTCACACTGACAGGGCAACACATCCGCTCGCCTTACTCAGACCCACTGCCAGCAGCCCTACAGGGAGCGGCACAGCAGGGCTGCCAGAGAGCTGGGGAAACGAGCAACGCAGCTCCAGAGCTGGCACTGTGGGAGCACCTGGCATTTGTGCACAGCACCTGCCTCCTGTGCCACAGCACCTGCCATCTGTGCCACAGCACTGCTTCCTGTGCCCTGTGCCACAGCACCTGCCATCCTGTGCCCTGTACCCAGCAACACTGCCATCCTGTGCCCTGTGCCACAGCACCTGCCTTCCTGTGCCCATGGCACCTTCCTTCCCGTGCCAAGACAGACACTCTACATCACTTCACTTCACATCCCAAGCAAACTCTAAACTCTGGTTTAAGCATACAGAACTAGCACCTCATGTGCAGCAGAAGTTTTTTTGTGGCTCCTCAGTGGTGCTAAAGCTATCCCATCCCAAGATCAGGACCAGCAGCACTACGGGACAAAGAAACACACCCTGGGGATTCTTCTCAGTGTGATTTACTTGACTTTCTTCACTGCACTTTTCCTCTTAGTTTGTGTTTTCCTTGCACTCCTGCTGTCCCACAGCTAGTGAGTCCTGCTGCAGGAGTCCCAGAGCTATCACAGCTCACTTTTCTGGGCTCCTGCTTCTCCATTCCCCATGGCCAACTACAGAGACCAGGAAGTATAACTAGAAATAAATATGCAGGGAATATCAGCTGTCTGGCAATAAAACAATGCTGAGGCAACGAAAACTGAAGAGTTTTATCTGTCTCCAATCCAAAAGAATTCTACCATGATCTTGACAGAAAAGCCTAAATAAAAACTTCAAGGGAAAAAAGATATTCCACTTTAAAGCAAAGCTACCTAATCATATGTTTTCACAGAAATGTTTTGCCATGAGACAGTTCCTGGGGAGAAGCTTCATCTACAGGAGCAAACTCAAAACCACAGCACTGGACAGGAGCTCTGCAGCGTTGGAAGTGGCTCAGATACCCCGAGCCCCACGGGCTGCACAATCACAGGCACCCACCAAGGCCCTGTTACTGCCTCAGCCACTGGACAAAACACCTTCTACAGGTGCAGCTGCTGGACACAAACAGCACCTGCAGAGCCATGTTTGCCAGGAAGCACAGCAGCTGGTGCCAGCCCAGGCGCAGGCATGGCCTGCCCGGCCCTCATCAGTGCCCAGCGAGCCAGGAGGGACGGGGCACTCGGGCAGGAGCCCCTCGACACCACAGCCACCATGGCACCACCTGAGTGAGGGCAGGACACGGCAGCTGGCACCCCACCATGGCATCAAACCGTGCCACCAAACCGTGCCACCACACCATGGCACAGCACCATGGCACCAAACCGTGCCACCACACCATGGCACAGCACCATGGCACCAAACCAAGCCACCACACCATGGCACCAAACCGTGCCACCACACCATGGCACAGCACCATGGCACAGCACCATGGCACCACACCATGCACCAAACCGTGCCACCAAACCGTGCCAGCACACCATGGCACCACACCATGGCACCAAACCGTGCCACCACACCATGGCACGCACCATGGCACCCACCATGCACCAAACCGTGCCACCAAACCGTGCCACCAAACTGTGCCACCAAACCGTGCCAGCACACCATGGCACCACACCATGGCACCAAACCGTGCCACCACACCATGGCACAGCACCATGGCACCAAACCATGCTGCCAAACCATGCCACCAAACCGTGCCACCACACCATGGCACCACACCATGGCACCAAACCATGCCACCACACCATGGCACAGCACCATGGCACAGCACCATGCACCAAACCGTGTCGCCAACCGTGCCACCAACCGTGCCACCACACCATGGCACAGCACCATGGCACCGCACCATGCACCAAACCGTGCCACCACACCATGGCACCAAACCGTGCCACCAAACCGTGCCACCAAACCGTGCCACCACACCATGGCACCACACCATAGCACAGCACCATGGCACCAAACCGTGCCACCACACCATGGCACCAAACTGTGCCACCAAACCGTGCCACCACACCATGGCACAGCACCATGGGACCAAACCGTGCCACCACACCATGGCACCAAACTGTGCCACCAAACCGTGCCACCACACCATGGCACAGAACCATGGCACCAAACCGTGCCGCCAAACCGTGCCACCACACCATGGCACAGCACCATTGCACCACACCATGGCACAGCAACCATGGCAGTGCACCATGCACCAAACCGTGCCACCAAACCGTGCCACCACACCATGGCACAGCACCATGGCACCACACTATGGCACCGTGCCATGGCACTAGCACCATGGCACCACACCATGCCACCATACCACAGCATCACTCCATGGCACCACACTGGCACCCCACCATGGCACCAAACCATCCCAACACACCATGGCACCAAATTGTGCCACCACACCACAGCATGACACCATGGAGCCCAGAGCCCCAGCCAAGGGACCTGGGGTGGTGGCCCAGGGGATCAGCACCTGCCTTTGCCTCGAGGGGTCTGGGCCAGGGCCTTTTCCAAGAGCCCTGTCTTCTCCTCTCCTCATCTCACCTGCTCCCCTGTGAGCATCAGCCCCTTCCCCTGCAGCCCCTCGTTCTCCGGGAACTGACAGCAAGAGGTGCCCAGAGAACAGAACAATGGCAGCACTGCTCCATGTCGGGCTGCAGGCACTCAGCCAGCCACCCTGTGACCAGCACCCTGCCAGCAAGCCAGGGCTACCTGGGGATGGAGCCGGGGTCTCCCCCTCCTGGGGAGCCCCACTAAAACCAACTCCAGCTGCAGAGAACAGCACACAGGGACACAGAGCCACCCCAGCAGGCCCTGTTAGAAACCCCCTCACAGCCTGGATCTGGCACTGCAGTGGAATTCCATAACCAACATTACTTCAAGATTTGTCATTCTGTTTTCAGAATGACATCTCAATTCCAGAGTACCAGAAGGTATATCTGACTATTTGAAGCAAATGTTTCTATTTTGCTGCAAAGTGCATGATTATTTGATAAAAAATTTCTAGAAAGAATGGTTCACTCTTCAACACAAAACCTTATACTTTGGATAAGGTTTGGATTTAGTTTTCCAGGCTTGAGCACATCTCCAGTGCTGCTTCTGTTCAACCACATTTCTCTCTGCTACCCAGCCACACAGACAACAAGCTTTTGTTTCCAGAGCATTTTAGGTAAGTACCTCAAGAACAGTTTTTATTTAAAATAAACACACACACATAAGCCTCTCCTAGCACAAACTTCATCGGATAGTTGTCAGCAAGCATGCTTTAATAGCATGATATTGAAAAGTAATTTTACTACTAGCTAGAAAAGTCTGAAGACTGCAAAGGATATATTTAGATGTGTATAAATAGATAACACTCAGTGATGTCTGGTCCAAGGAGTACAAATCTTTCCTAATGCATGGAATACGCCTGGCCCAAAACGCTTGAGCAGCACTTACAGAGCCTTTTCAGGCTGGCTCAGGTTCTGAGCCCGCTAATAGCGAGGCCATTAGAGCGGGCGGGCCGAGCTGCCTGTGCAGGAATATGCAGAGTGCTCTGTAAAACCCAGCCCTTACCACATCTGAAAGCACAGGCACATCGTCAGCAGTGCAAAGCCATTAGCTCCCCTCTGAACTGCCTCACGTGCCCCAGTGGAGGGACGAGCCCTCCGGGCACCTCGGGACGCTCCATCTCCCCAGGACAGGCACCCTGTATGCCCAAGCCATCCTTCCTCATGCTCTGCTGTCACATCCCCTCTAATCTTTCACAAAAAATTTGGGCAAAGATCTGGTTTTTTCCTTGCCATGCTGCTCAGCCACATCTCATCTTGGGTTCCCCACATTCCCAGGCAGCTCAGATCCTGGGCTGGGCAACCACCTCTCAGCCTCTCCCCAGCCCCCACTCACACCTTCAATAACCAACAGGAGCCTCTCCAGACAACAGACCTGCATAAAAAACTCAAACTAAGCCCCTGAGACACCATCCTGAGCAGTGCTGAAGTCAAGCACAGCTTCTCTTGGTGTAAGGATGACACAAGCACTCAGCCTACCAGCTCCCACTGGAACAGGACAATCTGGAGCCCAGGCTCACAATCTGCATGTGTTTGGTGGAATGGGTCAATTTCAAGTCCCCTCCCGTAGCTGGAAGTGTTTGGTGACCAGGCAAACTAGTTCAGCTTTAACTTGTGCTGGGTACCTGAGATATCCAGGATTTGCTTCCACTGACTGCCCTGCCATGATAAAACCAGGAACTGCTGTTTCTGAAAGTAGAAAGATGAAGTAATATGCCAGGAGATGTATCTTAGAAAGGCTTGTAACTGGAGGCCAAACTGGCAAGCTCTGGTGTGCATTATGATCCAGTCTTACGCATTTAAACACATTTATTATGCATTTAAACAAATGCATAATCCCTTGAGTACAGTATATATTTAGCAACGTGGATTGGGAAGGTGTTGGGGCACTGAGAACACTCAGTCTCTGGTACAGCTGCTTGAGCAAAAATCAAACCTGACTCCAGACCAGCAGCAGAATTGCCAGGCCTGGCACATCTCTACCTGCCAGGACCGACTCTGGCAATACCAGAGTCCACAGACCAGCTTGAGCTGTGGCCTGTACACAGGACCAGGTGCCTACTTGGAGTCCTTGTGGCACCCAGGAGTCCAGGCTGGGATGCAGTCCTGCCACACCAGGACAGACCAGTCCCAGCACACACAGTCCATTTGGGCAGCACTGCCCCGTGCTCCTGGACACAGCCACGACCAGGATCTCTCTGCCAGAGCCAGCCCAGACCTCTCCAGCTGCAGATGCATAGCTGGAACCAAAGAGGCTTCAATTCCAGCATGGATTCCCTTGGCCTCGCTGGTGTGCTGTCTGGCTGTGCTGGCCTGAGCAGCCCTGGCCGTGCAGCACTCGCCCGAGGATGCTCAGAAGGAACCAGCTGGCACCACGTGTCAACAGGAACATGCGAAATGGAAGCGTGGGTGGGGAGCATCACCAGCACGACAGCGCGATGGCCAAGGGCAGGGACTCCCAGCCTGCCAGCCCACGGCACTCAGCAAAAGGCCACCGGGCTGGGCTTGCCTGGGGGCACCTGCTGTCCCACCCCTGGTCCCCAGGGCTGGCGAGGCCGGGCTCATGACCACAGCTTGGACCAACACATCTCTCTGCTCCGCAAACACATGATGAGTGCCCCGGAGACGCAACAGACTGGGAGGGAGGAGGCGAAAGTGCAGGAAGGGAAGAGCTGGTATCCCAGGATGCAGAGGAGCCGCAGAGCCAGTGCTCCCCAGGCTGCGCTGGGAAGGACCAGCGGGGAGGAGGTTTCCCCAGCACACCTGGGCCGGCCGTGCCTGCTCCCACAGCCGCAGCTGGGCTCCCGGAGAGGCGAGGGCTGATGCTCCGACACCAACATGGCTGCGAGGCTCCGCCGGCTCCTCCGCCGCCGCTCCGCCGCCTCCCCAGCGGGAACCCGCCGGCGGGGAAGGTCCATCCTGTCCTACATTTCTTCTCCCGCACACAGCGGTGCTCGCCACGGAGGGGCGGAGGGGACGGAGGAGCGGGGGGTGCAGCCGCATCCCAGGACGCAGGGGAGCACGGCGGCCCAGGGGAGAGAGCGGCGTGTGTGCGCGGCCAGGGGCGGCGGGACGGGGCGGGCGGATGGCGCGGGGAGCCGCGGGGTCCCTGTGCCCTCTGGCAGAGCCCCGTGTCCCCCGAGCACCCCGAGCCGCCCCGGGATGGCTCCGCACACGGCGGCGCCTCCGCCCGCTCGAGCGGCGCCGCAGCGCCAGCGGTGCCGGTAACCGGGCGGCGGCGGCACCGCGGCGCGGAGGGGGCGGCGGCCGCGGCACGGGCGGGCCCCGCAGCATCTCGCAGCCTGGCACCATCTCGAGCCCCGCAGCATCCCCAGCCCAGCCCAGCCCAGGCAGCGCGGGCGGCCGCCGGCGCCGTCCCGCGGGCAGCGGCGGCAGCGCCGCTCGGCTCGGTTCGGTTCGGCTCGGCCCGTCCGCGGAGCATTCCGCGCCGCCGCTCCGCGCTCCGTGCGGCCGCCGCCCTCACGGGAAGGGCGTCGTCCCGGCGCCCCCGCCGCGCCCTGGGGCCGTCCTGACCGGGACGTTCGGCAACCGGCCGGGCCGCCCCGCACCCCTCCGCCCGGTCCCCTGGGCGGTACCGCGGTGCAATGCAGATGTGCCGGGCGCGACTTCCCCTGCGTTACCTGGTGCCTCCGGGGACGGGCGGCGGCCAGAGCGCGTCCCCTGCGGGTGCGGCCGCGGCCGGGCCCCGGCGGGCTGCGGGCGCTGGCGGCAGGCGGGTTGCCCGCCGCTCCGCCCCGAGCCGGCGCTCTCCGCCCGCATCCTACCGCGGGTCCGCGGCGGAGCTGCCCGCGGCCGGGCGGGCAGGGCGGCCCGGGGACGGCCCCACGCGGCGGCTCGGGCGGGCGGCGGCACACGCACACACGCGCGGCGGGGGCGGGAGGCGCGGGACAACCCGCCCGCATCAGCCCGCCCGCATCGCCCCGCACCGGGCAGCCCGCCCCGTTCTGCTCCCGCCGGCGCTGACCTTGTCGTGTACCTGCGCCAGGTTAATCCTCGCCAAACGCCGCCGCTCCGCGCCCCGCTGCGGGATCCTGCGCGCCGGGCGCTGCGCTGGACGGACGGACAGACGGACGGATGGACAGATGGACGCGGCCGGGGCGCGGGCAGCCCCGCCGCCGGGCCGGCGCCTGCCGGGTGCGGTGCCGCTAGCGCGGGGCGGCCGGCGGCAGGGCCATGCGGCTCCGCGCCGCTCCGCGCCGGGCGCGCTCAGGCGGAGCAGCCGCGGCGGCGGGCGCTGCGGCGGGGCAGAGCGGGGAGCGCGGCGCCCGCGGCTCGGCCCTTCGCGGCGGCGGCAGCTGCGCCCATCCTCCGCGCCGCCGGCCTCCGCCCGGCCCCGGCCCCGGCCCCGGCCGCGGGCAGCCGCGCCGCTCGCTGCCGCATGGAGCAGCCGCCGCCTCCCCCGCGCCGCGCCGCGCCGGGCGGGCTGGAGCAGCCGGGCCCTCCCCGCCCCGCCGCACGCACGGCTGAGCCGCAGCCGCCCGACCGCCGCCGCGCAGACGTGCGGCCGGGCCGCCCCCCGCCGCGCCGGGCTCGGGGCTCGGCGGCGGTGGGACCGGGCACGGACACGGCTCCGCCTGCCCCGCCACGCCGGGCCGGGCTGCGGCTCCGGGCACCGAGAGCGGCCGCGGCCCTCGGGGCACCCCACAGCCCTCCCCCGGCCACCGCCCGGGGCCCCGGGGCCGGAGCGGGTGCTCGCGGTGCGCGGTTTGACCTGGCCGCAGAGGCACCGGCGGAACCGTCCCGCGGAGCGGCAGCGCAGGGCGGGAGCGCGGCGGCGGCTCCGCTCCGCTCCGCTCGGCGTGGCCAAGGCTCCTGTCCACCCGGCGTGGCCAGAGCTCCTGTCCACCCTCGGAACACGCAGCTCCCCGCATCCTGCCGGTCCGAGGACAGGAACGGCAACACCGCACTTCCAGGAGGAATGATCCTGGCAGGAGAAGGAAAGGCTGGGTCATCTGTGGGGGCAGTAAATTGGAGCGCTTTTGGGGATTGCGGCATCGTTACCTGTCTCCTGGATCTCTAACAAGGGGGGAGAATGCATTTCGTGCTGTGGAACACTGACACCCTTTTCTAGTGTTCTTTTGTGGGAAAGCGCCGGGAATGTTGCAGGACTGAGGAAGAGGAGCGCTGCCTGAAGAACCTGAAGAGGATCTAATTAACGAACCTCGTCAGTTCGGCCGGTGACCCCGCACCTGGAGGATGTGCCGGCACGTGCCCTGCCACCACTGGGCGATGGCCCCGTCTCCCCCGACACTCTCCCCCGACACTCTCCCCCTGCATGGGAGGCAGTTTTCGGCTCCTCCGGGGCTGCCCCGGGACTCTCTGCAGCTGGACCAGCCTGCGTGGCCGCTACTGCTGAGGGTGCAGGGGAATCCCATGGGCTGCTGGGCGCGCCTGGAGGCAGCGGGAGCGACGCTGCCGGGATGCACCGGCTTTTCTCGCTGGGGATGCACGCGGTAGGAGCCCCTTCCAGAAACGGGGCAATGCAGTGGCAGCCCTCGTGCCTCTCTGCTGATACCGCGCCAAAGTTTTCTGTGCCTTGGGATGCAGCGTCCGGCATCGGTAAGGGTGAGAAGAGGGAACATATCAGTACTCCTGGACTCAGGGCTGACCGTGTGACCTGAGGATTTTGAAGTGGTCTCCACAGCAGCCTGCGACCCTGGTCTCACAAGGAACACAGCTGCCAGAGCTGTGTCATCCTCTGTCCTTCTGACAGCCTCTGAAGCTGCCCGGGCTGGGCTGCCAGGCTGGGCCTGAGTTAGTGTTTATCTCCAAGTACTAGCTGCTGTTTCACAGAGCTACTTCAAGCTGTTATGGGGGGAGAGAGGCTGGCAGGAGGAAATCAGACTAAATTTTCTCTCCCCCAAAGGAAAACTCATGTCGGCAGGTTTTGCTGGGGTGGTCTCTGCCCCACACTCAGTCCTAGCCCTGGTCTCGTTTGGAGCTGGAGGCAGTGTCATGCTCAGCTTTGATTTGGTGTTCACAGTGTGCTCCCCTGTGGAGAGAAGAGAGACTGTAAGTTGTTCCCCGGTAAGACATCCATGGTCTTGGCTGGCATCCACCAGTTCTTGGGCTTCGGGTTCAAGCATTTGCTGCTCTGTCAGTCCTCTGCTGCCACAGAAGCAGGGGGTCCCAGCAGTGTGGCTGGCATTGAAGGGGGCAAACATCAGGGTACGGCTTCCCTGGCCATAGGAACATGGAGGAGCTTGGTGGAAACTCAGTTGGAGCTTGTGCTCAGAGGCTGGTGTGTACTGGGGGTGCACTGGTTTGCACCATCAGCACAAACACACTGTGAGGGCTGGTTCAGGTCTGCTCTGAACTGGAACCAGTACAGCACAGCCCGGGGGTTCCACAGCCTTGCAGATAAAGCAATGTCCTGAGCTCTCTGGCCTTGGAGCAAGGGCTGATGCACTTTCTTTGTCAGCCTGAATCCCTCCTGGCCATAAGACTGTGATGGCTGCACTGTCTGGTTAATGTGCCCAGTGGGAAAACTGCACATCTGGGAGTGTGGGGGCCGTGGGTGTTCTGGGGAGGGTCGCTCACCGATGGCTGGGAGGGAAAGGGGTCCTGGACCCAGGCCTGAGGGACAGTGGGTGGCTGCTGTGCTGGGCAGGTCCTGCCCTGGAACTGTTCCACTCCTCTTGTTCCCCCCTCTGCTGGGGCCTCTCCCGGGGTCTCCTCGGGTGTTCCTGGCTACCCTGGTGACTCCATAGGCCATGTCTGTGCCTTCAGTGCCCAGGGACAGGCTGTTGAGGGACAAGCCTCAGTGCCCTGGGAGGCGGCAGGTCTGTGTCCTGGCATGGTTATTCCCTGGTAGTGTACCTCATGGGCAGCACGGTCCTGCATGGCCCTGGCACCAGGGGTGTTCAGAATAACTCAGGTGAGCTCCCACCTAGCTCTGGCCAGGATTCACCCTGCCTTGGGGACCCTCAGCCCTGCTGGGGCTCAGTCACCTTCCCTGTCACCCTTCTGAGCAAGCCCTTGCTGGGGGTTTTGTCTTGCTCTCCCCAACTAGTGTTAAAATGCTTTTCTCCTGAGAGCTGGTAACTCCTTAACCTGAAATCTTTTTCCCCCTCACAGGTATAGTTTTTAAGTAATTTAATAATTTCTCTTCTTTTGCTGAAATAATGCGACCTTGAGGAAAGTATTTTGTTTAAATAACACAGAGAGCTCTTTTGTGCACTTTCTAACCCTTTGTCACACCGGAAGGAGGGTCTTGGGACTTGGGCAGGGTGCCAGCACTGTGTTGCTGCTGGCCACGGGGTGCCCTGCCCACCCACCCTGCTGCCCACAGCACCCACACCCTCGGTGCCTCAGGGGCTGCCCATGCCTTGGCCCTGCAGCCTACAGTGCCAGCAGTGCCCATAGTGCCCAGCAGTGCCCAGCAGTGCCAGCAGTGCCCATAGTGCCCATAGTGCCAGCTGTGCCCACAGTGCCCAGCAGTGCCCACAGTGCCAGCAGTGCCCATAGTGCCCAGCAGTGCCAGCAGTGCCCATAGTGCCAGCAGTGCCCATAGTGCCCAGCAGTGCCCAGCAGTGCCCATAGTGCCAGCAGTGCCAGCAGTGCCCATAGTGCCAGCAGTGCCCATAGTGCCCAGCAGTGCCCAGCAGTGCCCATAGTGCCAGCAGTGCCCATAGTGCCCAGCAGTGCCCAACAGTGCCCAGCAGTGCCAGCAGTGCCCATAGTGCCAGCAGTGCCAGCAGTGCCCAGCAGTGCCCAGCAGTGCCCATAGTGCCAGCAGTGCCCATAGTGCCAGCAGTGCCCAGCAGTGCCCAACAGTGCCAGCAGTGCCCATAGTGCCCAGCAGTGCCAGCAGTGCCCATAGTGCCCAGCAGTGCCCACAGTGCCAGCAGTGCCCATAGTGCCCAGCAGTGCCAGCAGTGCCCACAGTGCCAGCAGTGCCAGCAGTGCCCATAGTGCCCAGCAGTGCCCATAGTGCCAGCAGTGCCAGCAGTGCCCATAGTGCCAGCAGTGCCCAACAGTGCCAGCAGTGCCCATAGTGCCCAGCAGTGCCAGCAGTGCCCATAGTGCCCAGCAGTGCCCACAGTGCCAGCAGTGCCCATAGTGCCAGCAGTGCCCATAGTGCCCAGCAGTGCCAGCAGTGCCCACAGTGCCAGCAGTGCCCATAGTGCCCAGCAGTGCCCACAGTGCCAGCAGTGCCCACAGTGCCAGCAGTGCCCATAGTGCCCAGCAGTGCCCAGCAGTGCCAGCAGTGCCCACAGTGCCAGCAGTGCCCAGCAGTGCCAGCAGTGCCCACAGTGCCAGCAGTGCCCAGCAGTGCCCAGCAGTGCCAGCAGTGCCCAGCAGTGCCAGCAGTGCCCATAGTGCCCAGCAGTGCCAGCAGTGCCCAGCAGTGCCAGCAGTGCCCATAGTGCCCAGCAGTGCCCAGCAGTGCCAGCAGTGCCCACAGTGCCAGCAGTGCCCAGCAGTGCCCACAGTGCCAGCAGTGCCCATAGTGCCAGCAGTGCCAGCAGTGCCCAGCAGTGCCAGCAGTGCCCACAGTGACAGCAGTGCCCAGCAGTGCCAGCAGTGCCCATAGTGCCCAGCAGTGCCCACAGTGCCCACAGTGCCAGCAGTGCCAGCAGTGCCCATAGTGCCCAGCAGTGCCCACAGTGCCAGCAGTGCCCATAGTGCCAGCAGTGCCAGCAGTGCCCAGCAGTGCCAGCAGTGCCAGCAGTGCCCATAGTGCCCAGCAGTCCCCACAGTGCCAGCAGTGCCCATAGTGCCAGCAGTGCCCACAGTGCCAGCAGTGCCCACAGTGCCCATAGTGCCAGCAGTACCCATAGTGCCAGCAGTGCCCAGCAGTGCCCACAGTGCCAGCAGTGCCAGCAGTGCCCACAGTGCCAGCAGTGCCCATAGTGCCCAGCAGTGCCAGCAGTGCCCATAGTGCCAGCAGTGCCAGCAGTGCCCATAGTGCCCAGCAGTGCCCATAGTGCCAGCAGTGCCCATAGTGCCAGCAGTGCCCATAGTGCCAGCAGTGCCCAGCAGTGCCCACAGTGCCAGCAGTGCCCAGCAGTGCCAGCAGTGCCCACAGTGCCAGCAGTGCCCATAGTGCCCAGCAGTGCCCACAGTGCCAGCAGTGCCCAGCAGTGCCAGCAGTGCCCACAGTGCCAGCAGTGCCAGCAGTGCCCAGCAGTGCCCACAGTGCCAGCAGTGCCCAGCAGTGCCAGCAGTGCCCACAGTGTCAGCAGTGCCCATAGTGCCAGCAGTGCCCATAGTGCCAGCAGTGCCCATAGTGCCCAGCAGTGCCAGCAGTGCCCAGCAGTGCCCACAGTGCCAGCAGTGCCCAGCAGTGCCAGCAGTGCCCACAGTGCCCACAGTGCCCACAGTGCCAGCAGTGCCCAGCAGTGCCTATAGTGCCAGCAGTGCCCATAGTGCCAACAGTGCCAGCAGTGCCCGCAGTGCCAGCAGTGCCCACAGTGCCCACAGTGCCAGCAGTGCCCATCAGTGCCCATAGTGCCAGCAGTGCCCATAGTGCCAGCAGTGCCAGCAGTGCCCATAGTGCCCAACAGTGCCCATAGTGCCAGCAGTGCCCAGCAGTGCCCACAGTGCCAGCAGTGCCCATAGTGCCAGCAGTGCCCACAGTGCCAGCAGTGCCCATAGTGCCAGCAGTGCCCAGCAGTGCCCACAGTGCCAGCAGTGCCCACAGTGCCAGCAGTGCCCATAGTGCCAGCAGTGCCCATAGTGCCCAGCAGTGCCAGCAGTGCCAGCAGTGCCCATAGTGCCAGCAGTGCCCGCAGTGCCCAACAGTGCCAGCAGTGCCAGCAGTGCCCAGCAGTGCCCATAGTGCCCAGAAGTGCCCAACAGTGCCAGCAGTGCCAGCAGTGCCCATAGTGCCAGCAGTGCCCACAGTGCCAAACAGTGCCAGCAGTGCCAGCAGTGCCCATAGTGCCAGCAGTGCCCAGCAGTGCCCATAGTGCCAGCAGTGCCAGCAGTGCCCATAGTGCCCAACAGTGCCCAGCAGTGCCCAGCAGTGCCCATAGTGCCAGCAGTGCCAGCAGTGCCCATAGCGCCCATAGTGCCAGCAGTGCCCAGCAATGCCCATAGTGCCCAGCAGTGCCCATAGTGCCAGCAGTGCCAGCAGTGCCCACAGTGCCCAGCAGTGCCAGCAGTGCCAGCAGTGCCCATAGTGCCCAGCAGTGCCCATAGTGCCCAACAGTGCCCGTAGTGCCAGCAGTGCCCAGCAGTGCCCATAGTGCCCAGCAGTGCCAGCAGTGCCCACAGTGTCCAGCAGTGCCCACAGTGCCAGCAGTGCCCGCAGTGCCAGCAGTGCTTTGAGCCATGCCCGGAGCTGTGCCCAGAGCCAGCAGCACCATCGGGACTGCAGGGGCACAGGATGCCAGGTGCTCCGTGCCTGCTCCGTGGTGGCCGTGCCATGGGTGAGCAGGAGCTGCTCGGGGATAAGGTCGCTGCTCCGAGCAGTTTACGGTGTGCTGTGTGTGCACCCTAAAGGAGAGCAGCAGCAGTGCAGGGCAGCGGCGGGGCTCTGCAGCTGCTGACAGCCCGGCAGGACACGTGGCAGGAGGCAGTACTTGGTACTGCTTTGGAGAGACAGAGCTCCTCAAAAGGTGACCGAAACCAGCAATGCTTGTTCATCTTTACAAGGAGAAAATTCACTGCCCTAACCGCTGGAATGGCAAATGTTGCCTTGCGTGAAGTAGATTTCTCTTCTCTTGGAGACAAGAACGCCTCAGTCCAGGTGCACGGCAGCCTCTCCTCCCAGAGGAACCACGGAAGCCTGTGGAGTTCACCCAGCCATCATTTGCTGCCGATGTTTTTCCATTTTCAGTTCTTTAGTCTGTAAGATGGGGGAGCTGTTGTATTGTACGATGGGGCCGGGACCGATCCCGCTGCTGCTGGGGCCGTCTCCTTGCTGCCCGGCTGGGGGGGGAGCCGCTCGGAGGTGAGCGGCTCTCGCAGGTGAGCGGCGCTCGGAGGTGAGTGGCTCTTGGAGGTGAGCGGCTCTCGCAGGTGTGCAGCTCTCACAGGTGTGCAGCTCTCTCAGGTGAGCAGCTCTCTCAAGTGAGCAGCTCTCACAGGTGTGCAGCTCTCACAGGTGAGCAGCTCTCTCAGATGAGCAGCTCTCTCAGGTCAGCAGCTCTCTCAGGTCAGCATCTCTCACAGGTGAGCAGCTCTCTCAGGTGAGTGATTCTCACAATTGAGCGGCTCTCTCAGGTGAGCAGCTCTCTCAGGTCAGCGGCTCTCACAGGTGAGCAGCTCTCTCAGGTGAGTGATTCCCACAGGTGAGCAGCTCTCTCAGGTGAGCATCTCTCACAGGTGAGCATCTCTCACAGGTGAGCAGCTCTCTGAGGTGAGCAGCTCTCACAGGTGAGCAGCTCTCAGAGCTGAGAACACTCCCAGCTCTCCCAGCCTCTCTCCCCCTGTCCGGCCAGGGAGGCTCAGGCCGGCGGGGCCGGGCCCGCCCAGGTGCGCAGGTGCCTCAGCAGCAGTTGGGGTTCATTAGGGGGTTCTGCTGTTCATTTCTCCCCAGGCTGTGTCGGTGGGTGGTGACGCCCCAGCGGGTGTTGGTGCCCTGACCTTGGTGTGCCAGCCCCAGGCTGCCTGAGCCTGCCAGAGAGCCACACCCGCCTCCCAAAACCGCCGCGGGGGGAGGGCTGTGACAGGCTTATCCTCAGACACTGCATCTGATGGAGCCAAACCAAGATACCTAGCAGCTGCAGTGCACCCTTTTTTGCGATTTTAATCAAAAAATAACTTAGATTTAAAGTAGCGGGTAAAATAATTGTAGTGTCTGTTTCCTTAATCTCTTAACAGATTTGTTCTTTGAGAAATCATATCGTGCTGATTTTTTTTTTTTTTTTTAATTTCTTGCATGATTATGTGAAGACTTCTATCTGTTAGCTTATTCAAGATCTTCTATCTTCTGTCTTATTTAAGAAGTACTTCGGTTGTCAGGCACCAGCTGGGGGATGAGCACAGGTGACCACTGATTCTGCATCGCCCAGTTTTGTCTGGGAAAGTCCAGAGACAAGACTGGGAAAAGTTTGCTGTGCTGACAAGGAGCCTTGTCAGGCTCTGCCCTCCCTGGAGCCAGCACACGAGCTCAGGGCTCTCTTCAGCCAGCTTTGTGCCCCACACACAGGTGTGTGCCCACTCAATGGGTTTTCTTCCCCCTGTGGTGGCCTAGCAGGGTCACGAGCTCGCCCAGAGCGTGGCTTGTTTAATTTGGAAATAGGGGTGGGAGGGATATTATGGGAAGAATCAGATATATTGCAGGGCTGTGAATAGTAACTAGAGACTAAGCCCAGTCATAATTTAGAAAAACAGCCTGTTCAAACAAACCTGTCACCTGCAAAAGGCTGTTTCCTTCTGACAGGTGTCACTGTCACCTCCAGGCATTGGGACTGGCACCCTCAAGGCAGGCAGAGCCCAGAGCAACCAGGGGCTGCCAGGGGCTTGCTGCTGTGTGGATGGAGCTGGGGCAGAGCTCACACCAGGAGAGGGCTGCTGGCACCATGAGCAGCCCCATTTTCCATCCCTGTGAACAGACACACTTGTATTTTGAGGTGCCAGCCTGGACACCAGGGAAAGCCCAGGGCTGCTGCAGGGCTGTGCTCCAATGAGCTGGTTTGGGGGAAAACAGCCTCTTCCTGAGGGTGACATCAACCCTGCTGGATTGAACAACAAGGATTGCCCATCCCTGAGTGCAGCTTCCAGTCGTTGAACAGCTTGAAGGTGCTGGGGGAATGTTTGGACCCGATGCTCTCAGAGGGTTTTGCCAATGTAAATGATGCTGTGATTCCATGATTTCAGCAGCCAGAGGTGTTGGGTGTCGTGCAGATGGGATGGGCATCGTCTGACAAGCAGCACAGGCACCTCATCCTGTGCCACCAGGGCTCAGCACCCTTCTCCTGCCTGTTAAACCCAAACAGGTTCTTCATTGCCTGTCTCCTCCTCCCTGCTTCTGGAGTTTTAATAACGTGCTCCCTTAATACTTGCACTCTCTTCATGTTGGAGTTTTGGGTCTCGGCCTTTTAAAATTCTTCCTTATTCACATTTCTTTCGTACACAATTCATTCCTGCTTTGTCCAGATGACTTCTCAGTAGAAAACAGCAGAGTCTCCACCACCAGCCTGCCTGAATTCCCTCATAACAGACATTCCTCCCATAACAGACAGAAACCTGTTGTTCTTCCAGCTGCTGATTTAAGTCTTCTCCTTAAGCCAAGTTTTGCATGGAAAAGAATGTCCAGCAATTCAAATTATTTCTCTTCTGGATATTCCATCTCGTCTCTTATATCCAAGCAACATTAGCTGAGGTCTAATGTTCAACTGATCATGGTGGGAGAATGAAGAGCTACCCTACACCTCATTTATACACAAAAGAAAGAATAAATTTTATTTACGGTCTATGCAGTCTTCAATTTATAATGTTTACAGTCTCTACAGTTGCAGTGAAGAGCATACAGGAGCTCACCACTGCCATAACCACATCAAAAACATTGCACCAAAAATGAGTTAATTTTCCCTGCAAAATTTTGTCTGGAATGCAAGCTGGAGTGTTGCTCCAGCAGAGACAAGAAATACAATATTCCATTCAAACAGGAGGAGAAAGTGAATTTAGTGATTATTATGCATAAGCATTCCAAACAAACAGAACCAGGAAAATAATAGGATAACTAATATTTTTGAGAAGTTGCTAATTGGAAAAAAAAATCAGAGACACAGAAGCGAAAGAATTCTAGTAATAACTCTTCAAAAAAGAGCGAAGTGGCGTCTGGCATGGATCCCCACTGCTTCTGAGCTTGTTCAATTAAAATCAACACTGAAAGGCTTTTCTTTCACAACCATTGCTCAAGCTGCATCCTTCAAAAGGATGGCAAATGATTGATATGCATATGAAAGAACCACAGAGTATGAAATTACAAAATGATACAGGGTTTGGATATTTGCACTTTGAGATATTAAATCTTCTGAAGGAAAATATTTGAGAAAATTCTGAATAAAGAACCCTACAGAGGAGCAAGAAAGAGCAGCAAGATAATCTAATAAGGCAGAGGCTCAGCAATTTCCAAGTGCTGAATTCCTCAGCTGAACCACAACACGTTTCACATTTCCAACACAGGATCTGCCCTTCTCTCTGACCCGGGCATTCACTTCCAGGATTTTGTGTATGTCCATAAGACAAATGAGGCTCAGGGCCCTGAGTCAGGATTGGATTTAACCCTTTCTGGAGATACAGAGATGCTAAAAATCACTTCATTGCTCCTGGTGCCCACCCTCCTCTCGTTTTTGCAGGCTCAGCATTACCGCTACACTTCTCTGAGTGGGTGGAAACCTCGAGTGTCCCAAGAGGATCTGCAGCAGAGAACAGCACAGACAGCCCCTGCTCCCCCCATCCCCTGCTTCTCCCATCCCCTGCTCCCCCATCCCCTGCTCCCCCCATCCCCTGCTTCCCCCATCCCCTGCTCCCCCATCCCCTGCTCCCCCCATCCCCTGCTCCCCCATTCCCTGCTCCCCCATCCCCTGTTCCCCCATCCCCTGCTTCCCCCATCCCCTGCTCCCCCATCCTCTGCTCCCCCATCCCCTGCTCCCCTGTTCCCCTGCTCCCCCATCCCCTGCTCCCCCCCATCCCCTGTTCCCCCCGATCCCCTGTTCCCCCCGATCCCCTGTTCCCCCATCCCCTGTTTCCCTGCTCCCCCATCCCCTGCTCCCCCATCCCCTGTTCCCCCATCCCCTGCTCCCCCATTCCCTGCTCCCCCCATCCCCTGCTCCCCCATCCTCTGCTCCCCCATCCCCTGCTCCCCCATCCCCTGCTCCCCTGTTCCCCTGCTCCCCCCATCCCCTGCTCCCCCATCCCCTGCTCCCCCCATCCCCTGCTCCTCCCCATCCCCTGTTCCCCCCGATTCCCTGTTCCCCCATCCCCTGTTCCCCTGCTCCCCCATCCCCTGCTCCTCCCCATTCCCTGCTGCTTTACTTTAATAATTGTATGTGCATCATCGAAAGTCTTTTGTTTGGCACGAACCCCCTGTCAGGAGTATGCTGCATGGAAACTCCTTCGACAGTCACCTGATGGTCTCTGATCACACAGGACTTCCATACTGCGTTTAGCAGTGACTCGGGACGCCGTGACTCGACCGTATTTAGCGGTAATTGTTTCCCAGTAAGGCGCAGTGTTTGACTAATAGCTTCCTTTTCAGGGGTCAGGGAGATCGGGACGGGGTCAGGAGCTGGCACTGCTGATCACCCCCTCCTGCTGCCAGGAGCTCTGCACTCCTGCCTCTGCCACGTCTCAAGGACAGCACCCTCATCCTGCTGGGCTCCATCCCTAAGGGACAGTGCAGGAGCAGCGTGCCAGCCTGGCTTGGCAGGGCACGGAGAGCCACAGGGCACAGGGAACCACAGGGCACAGACACAGAGACACAGGGCACAGACACAGAAACACAGGACACAGACACAGAGACACAGGGCACAGGGAACCACAGGGCACAGACACTGAGCCACAGGACACAAACACACAGACAGAGCCACAGGGCACAGAAATAGAGACACAGACACAGAGCCACAGGGCACAGATACAGAGACACAGACACACAGACACAGAGCCACAGGGCACAGACACAGACCCACAGGGCATGGAGAGCCACAGGGCACAGAGACAGAGACACAGGGCACAGACACAGAGCCACAGGACACAAACACACAGACAGAGCCACAGGGCACAGACACACAGACAGACCCACAGGGCACAGACACAGACACAGAGCCACAGGGCACAGACACAGAGACGCAGACACACAGACAGACCCACAGGGCACAGACACAGACACAGAGCCACAGGGCACAGACACAGAGACACAGACACACAGACAGACCCACAGGGCACAGACACAGACAGAGCCACAGGGCACAGGGAACTACAGGGCACAGACACAGACAGAGCCACAGGGCACAGGGAACTACAGGGCACAGACACAGAGCCACAGGGCACAGAGACAGAGACACAGACACAGTGCCACAGGGCACAGACACAGAGCCACAGGGCACAGACACAGAGCCACAGGGCAGAGACAGAGCCACAGGGCACAGACACAGAGACACAGGGCACAGAGACACAGACACAGAGCCACAGACAGAGACACAGGGCACAGAGACACACAGCTCATGGGTTCGCTGCTGCTTGAAGCTTTTCTGGAAACGAATCCAGGCTGGGCTAATGAAATACAACTTCACCAGGCAAAACTGAATTGGCCTGTTGGGCAAGCTGGTCCATTGACTTGCTGTCCACAACAAAAATTCATGTTTTACTTCTCATCTTCAGTTTCCCACTGGAGCTTCCAAACACAGGGATTTTTTCCTTCTTTTTTAAAGTCCAGCTCCCAAAAGAGGAATGTTTTCCTGCTTTTCCTGTGTTTCTCTGGCCCTGGGTAACATTTCCTTATGTGTGGGTTAACAGGAGGGGATCAGGATCTACTGAGAACCGTGCTGCCAACCCCAGACCAAACTCCTCTATTTCCACCCTCAAGCTGGTGCCCTGACAGGCCACGTGTCTGGGAGCACACACAGCACATGAAGGATGAAGACTGGTGCTGACATATGGACTTGAAAAAAGGGGGCTGCAAAAAGGGTTTGGTGATCTCAACAGGTTGAGAAATGCTGAAAATCAGAGGAAAACAGGTGCTTTTCCCCTTGTGTCAGAGCTGCTCAGGAAGATGCAGAGCCCCTGGGGTGCCAAAGTACCAGCACAGAGCCCAAGAGCCAGGCACCTCCTGCACCCAGCACCCAGCTCTGTCCCCCCACTCACACTCTGGTCCCCACAGCTTCGTGCCCACAGCATGCCTGAGCCTGGCTCCCACAGAGCTCTGGAGCTGCCACCAACCACCCTCCCCTGTCAGCATCACCCTCGCGTGTCAGCATCACCCTCCCCTGTCAGCATCACCCTCCCGTGTGAGCATCACCCTCCTGTGTCAGCATCACCCTCCTGTGTCAGCATCACCCTCCCCTGTCAGCATCACCCTCCTGTATCAGCATCACCCTCCTGTGTCAGCATCACCGTCCCCTGTCAGCATCACCCTCCCCTGTCAGCATCACCCTCCCCTGTCAGCATCACCCTCCTGTGTCAGCATCACCCTCCCCTGTCAGAATCACCCTCCCCTGTCAGCATCACCCTCCTGTGTCAGCATCACCCTCCCCTGTCAGCATCACCCTCCCGTGTCAGCATCACCCTCCTGTGTCAGCATCACCCTCCTGTGTCAGCATCACCCTCCTGTGTCAGCATCATCCTCCCCTGTCAGCATCACCCTCCTGTGTCAGCATCACCCTCCCCTGTCAGCATCACCCTCCCGTGTCAGCATCACCCTCCTGTGTCAGCATCACCCTCCTGTGTCAGCATCACCCTCCTGTGTCAGCATCATCCTCCCCTGTCAGCATCACCCTCCCGTGTGAGCATCACCCTCCTGTGTCAGCATCACCCTCCCGTGTCAGCATCACCCTCCCCTGTCAGCATCACCCTCCTGTGTCAGCATCACCCTCCCGTGTCAGCATCACCCTCCCCTGTCAGCATCACCCTCCCCTGTCAGCATCACCCTCCTGTGTGAGTATCACCCTCCTCTGTCAGCATCACCCTCCCCTGTCAGCATCACCCTCCTGTGTCAGCATCACCCTCCTGTGTCAGCATCACCCTCCCCTGTCAGAATCACCCTCCTGTATCAGCATCACCCTCCTCTGTCAGCATCACCCTCCCCTGTCAGCATCACCCTCCTGTGTCAGCATCACCCTCCCCTGTCAGCATCACCCTCCTGTATCAGCATCACCCTCCCCTGTCAGAATCACCCTCCTGTATCAGCATCACCCTCCTGTGTCAGCATCACCCTCCTGTATCAGCATCACCCTCCCCTGTCAGCATCATCCTCCTGTGTCAGTATCACCCTCCTGTGTCAGCATCACCCTCCTGTGTCAGCATCACCCTCCCCTGTCAGCATCACCCTCCCCTGTCAGCATCACCCTCCCCTGTCAGCATCACCCTCCTGTGTCAGCATCATCCTCCTCTGTCAGCATCACCCTCCTGTGTGAGTATCACCCTCCCCTGTCAGCATCACCCTCCTGTGTGAGTATCACCCTCCTCTGTCAGCATCACCCTCCTGTGTCAGCATCACCCTCCCCTGTCAGCATCACCCTCCCCTGTCAGCATCACCCTCCTGTGTCAGCATCACCCTCCTGTGTCAGCATCACCCTCCCCTGTCAGCATCACCCTCCTGTGTCAGCATCACCCTCCCCTGTCAGCATCACCCTCCCGTGTCAGCATCACCCTCCTGTGTCAGCATCACCCTCCTGTGTCAGCATCACCCTCCTGTGTCAGCATCACCCTCCTGTGTCAGCATCATCCTCCCCTGTCAGCATCACCCTCCTGTGTTAGCATCACCCTCCCCTGTCAGCATCACCCTCCCATGTCAGCATCACCCTCCTGTGTCAGCATCACCCTCCCGTGTCAGCATCACCCTCCCCTGTCAGCATCACCCTCCCCTGTCAGCATCACCCTCCCCTGTCAGCATCACCCTCCTGTGTGAGTATCACCCTCCTGTGTCAGCATCACCCTCCCCTGTCAGCATCACCCTCCTGTATCAGCATCACCCTCCTGTGTCAGCATCACCCTCCCCTGTCAGAATCACCCTCCTGTATCAGCATCACCCTCCTCTGTCAGCATCACCCTCCCGTGTCAGCATCACCCTCCTGTGTCAGCATCACCCTCCCCTGTCAGCATCACCCTCCTGTGTCAGCATCACCCTCCCCTGTGAGCATCACCCTCCCCTGTCAGAATCACCCTCCTGTATCAGCATCACCCTCCTGTGTCAGCATCACCCTCCTGTATCAGCATCACCCTCCCCTGTCAGCATCATCCTCCTGTGTCAGTATCACCCTCCTGTGTCAGCATCACCCTCCTGTGTCAGCATCACCCTCCCCTGTCAGCATCACCCTCCCCTGTCAGCATCACCCTCCTGTGTCAGCATCATCCTCCTCTGTCAGCATCACCCTCCTGTGTCAGCATCACCCTCCTGTATCAGCATCACCGTCCCCTGTCAGCATCACCTTCCCCTGTCAGCATCACCCTCCTGTATCAGCATCACCCTCCCCTGTCAGCATCACCCTCCTGTGTGAGCATCACCCTCCCCTGTGAGCATCACCCTCCCCTGTCAGCATCACCCTCCCCTGTCAGCATCACCCTCCTGTATCAGCATCACCCTCCTGTGTCAGCATCACCCTCCCCTGTCAGCATCACCCTCCTGTATCAGCATCACCCTCCTGTGTCAGCATCACCCTCCTGTGTCAGCATCACCCTCCTGTGTCATCATCACCCTCCCCTGTCAGCATCACCCTCCCCTTTCAGCATCACCCTCCTGTATCAGCATCACCCTCCTCTGTCAGCATCACCCTCCTGTATCAGCATCACCCTCCTCTGTCAGCATCACCCTCCTCTGCTCCCAGTCCCACCCTGTCTGCCTGACTTTACTCTCTTGGTGTGTGTGAATACCAAACAGTACTCTGATCCTCTGACTTGTGGACACCATTGAAGCCCCAGGCTGAAAATTACAAACTCTGTTTTTCATGTTAGGGAAACTTTTCCCAGGCTGAGACAATTTTGTCAGTTCCAGCCTGAGCCTTTCCCAGGAATGATAACATTTGGGAAAAACAGAAAGGAATTAATAACAACATTAGCACCTGGGGTTCACTGAAAAACAGTTCTCATGGTGTGCGAGACAGTTTTGTTTTCTTCTCTTGTCCAATGGGCTGCTGTCTTGTTTGCAGTTTGTGAACCACACTACAAATGTGGCTCGGTCATTCAGTAAATCACTTCTTTAGCCATCTAGCTGGAGAAGTCTTTGTCGTTATTATACACAACTCCTAGTGCGATAGTGACACTGTCCTCTGAAAAAAACACCCAAAACCTTCTCCACAGCGATTTGACACCTCAGGACCTGCTTGTAGAAAAGCTTTTTACCTTCTGGGAAACTACATATACTCATGGATAAGATGTTCTCAGTCAATAGACCCAAAAATCTGCTTCATGCATGATCTGAGTCAGGTCATGGAGGTCCTGGCACCGTTCAGGCAGGATTGCATTGCTGGTCACATCCGAGAGCAGCAGTGCAAGGAGAGCTCTGGCTCTGGAACAGCAACAGTGAATTAACTTCTTTTCTCAAAAAACAGAAGTAAAAAGAAATAACCTTTTGCCTTGCCCATCTGACTGGAAAAACGTTTCTAGAGATTCTGTTCCTTCCATCTGATTTTAGGCTGGTTTTTTAAAGCAAATGTATCCTGTCAATTCAGAAAACCTCAATAGATTTCCAGCACAAAGACAGAAGCGAGCTTTTTTTTTCCTTTTTTTATCTCCAAACATGAGAAACACCAAAATGTATGAAAGAGCTCACACATGAAATACCAAGGCTCCTTTGTGCAGGTTTTCCCATGTTTCACACGGGTCCAATGAAAGATGTGTGAAACCACACTGCTGGCCAGGCTGAGCTGTGCTGCCCTGGGTGCCCTGTGGGGTCATGGCCATGCAGGGCTGTGCTGCCCTGTGGGGTCATGGCCAGGCTGAGCTGTGCTGCCCTGTGGGGTCATGGCCATGCAGGGCTGTGCTGCCCTGGGTGCCCTGTGGGGCTGATCATCCCTTGAACATCCCTTGGGACACTCGGGATCAGCTGTCCCAGCTGTGTCCCCCAGCCCCTGGGCTGGATGAGGAGCAGAGCAGCCTCTGTCACTGTGCAGTCTGAGCCATCCCAGGGGATGCTCACTGGTTCCAGCACAGATCCCAGACACAGCCCCAGATCAGCTGCTGGAAGAAAATCTATTTCATCCCGGCAAGAAATCATCACAGCTAACTCACAGACAGCCACTCCAAAATGCTCAACACTGCTTCCATGGGATCAGTAGAAGTCAAGGTCCATTCTGGGACTAATTTTGAAGTTACATCCCCACTAATGCCAGAATGCACCCAGAGATGCCCCCTGGAACTCCTTTCAGCCCTTTGCTGCAGAAGCTGGACAGCACAGCCAGAAGGGGAAGCAGGATGTGGAAGAACGGGGTGAAGAAAGTTTCCCCTTTTGGTGACCACGGGCTAGTGGATCCACTTGGCTTGTAAATCCATCTGCCAGTGCTCCGTGAGGATGAGGAGACTGAGCCACTCACTTCAGCAGCCCTGGAATGGTTTCCAGCCTGCTCTCTGCCAACAGCCCATAATTAGATGCATTCTCTAAGGCCTTGACAGTGTTTGTACAGTGAGCAATTACCACATGCTCCATTACAATGGTGCAATTAGCAGTGCTACACTGTTAATAATGAGTTTAAGACTTCTGTAAGGAGTCTGGAGGGCTCCCATTTGAAGGGCTTATAAGGATCTCGTTTGCATGACAAAAACCCATCCATGCACTGGGCTGCCACTTGCTGACCTCGCTGAACAGGGGCAGCGTTTCAGTCTCAAACTCAATGAGGAACCTTCTCATGAGTGGGGGAATTTCAGTTCAGACCCGTGGCTGAGATGATGAGGATGGAAACACGCCTAAGAGAATCTTGTGGGAGCAAGCAAGACAACATTTCTGAAGAAAGTGCCACTCCAAATACCATTACAGTCTGGCTTTTTATTTTTCTCAAGCGATGCCTTGGAACCCCCCGATCCCCTATTAGTTCCTCAGAGCAGGTTTGTGGGCATTTTGTGGTTTATTTAAACAGCCCACCAGTATTGTTACTGTTCTTTGATGGTGAGAAGGTTGACATTGAATGAAATTCAAATTAAGGATTTTTTTTCCAATTCCACTTTCCCAAAACCTAGTAATAATAAAAAAAAGAAATCCAGGCCTGAGGTTGCACTTCTCTCTCCTCTCTCGTCTCCTCTCTTCTCTCCTGTTTGCTTTCTCCCCTCATTGTTTCACACACCAGATGGCAATTTCCTCCCTGAAAGCTGCTTGTTACCCTGTTCAGTGATGAGTTTGGGAGCACATCCATCGGGAGGGACAGGAGGGATTGGCAGGATGGGATGAGGAGGCTGGGTGGATGCCAGCTGCAGCTGAATCCCTCTTGGAGCCACTGGCATTGGTTCCATCAGAAAAGGGGAAAGCTCTGGCAGCTTCTCACAGGAGCACCCCCTGTAATTCCCCCATTTCCAAAACCTGGCCATGAAAACACCACACAATTTACACTTTATTTGTGTCTTTGGTTTGATTTTTCAGGAGTGATTCTTCTTTCAGAAAAATGATGCATTTCCAGGCAGCCCTGGTGGCTTATGAGTTATGTTCAAGGCAAACACAAGACAAACGAGGCACCTCCAGAGAGCCAGACTCCAGGCAGAGCTCGCTGCCAGGTGCTCCAGTGCTGAATAATGACCACTCTAGTACAAACTGAATAAATGCATAAAGACCAGGAAAAAGAGAAATTAAACCTGAGGGGACACCTTTGAACAAGCCCAACTCCACAGAAGTGGGGCTTGTACATGGGGCTGTGAGGTTCCAAACTGCAGAGGACAGGTTTGCAGGGAGGGATGGTCTGTGACAGAGTCACACCTGTGATTATTGTGTGACATGTGGCTCTCTCTGTGTGCCATTAATTGTGTCACTAATTAGTCAGAAGCTGAAATGGGTTTGTGTGTGACAAAGGGGGGTTTTCTGCAGCCCCTGGCACCTGGGCATCCCCAGAGAGTGTCTGCCAGAGCAATCCTCCCCATGTGCCTGCTCACCTGCATCAGCCACAGCTCAGTGCAGCACCAGGTGAAACCAGCTCCTTCCTGATGCTTTGCTGTGGAAATCCAAGGAAAGCTTCCATTTTATAGGGGACTTTTTATCAATTTATCTTCTGCATAAGCAGCTTAGTGAGGCTAGTTTTAAAACTAGTGCTTGGGGGGACCCCAAGCCTGCCATGCTCTCCCCAAAGGACAGAAGTGATGTCACTCATCTCACACAGGGTGGGGTGGCTGCTGCAGGGGGTGAGCAAGGGACATTGGTGGCACAGATGGTCCTTCACCTCAACATCTGATCCAGCTGGAGGAAAACAGACAATAATTCAAAAACAAGAATACTTCACATCTGAAACTTCACCTACCATACCAGAGGTTCTACTAAAAATATAAACCTCTATCTACAGTTTTTACCTTAAATATACAGATTATCGGGGACTATATGTGTATTATTTCTGCAGGATGAAAGATAACCCTGTTTCCCATGCTGAGAGACACAGCAGAAAACACAAACAGCCACTGGGTCCAGCCAAAAGTGCACATAAACAATTATCCAGCATGAGGTGTGCCAGAAAGGAGCGAGCCTCCAAACCCCAGATCCTAAAACTCCATGCAAATCTGTTACTATGGCATGGACTGAAGCCTCATGCTGGGAGCAGCAGACCAGGTCTGGAGAACACAGGCTGACTTTGCAGATAAAATCCTGGAGCCAGAAAATTTGGCAGTCTGGCAAAAAATGTGCCAAAATTAAGGTGAAATACATTGTGCAGGAATGAGACAGACCTAAAAGCAAAGGTGACAGACTTGCACACTGGCTGACAGCACTTGACTGGGAAAGAGATCAGAGCCTGCAATCCTACAGTGTTCTCCCAGTTTCTAGAGATTGGGGGCTGAAATGGCTTCACATAAAATAAAAGGTTTCACTTAAAATACAAATTTTATTTTAAAATAAAATGTCACTTAAAAATATATTAAAAATAATAAATAATAAATTAAATAAAAAATAAGTTAAAAGGGATTGTTCCTTCTGTGATCAATGTATTCAGTCAGTTTTGGGTCCAAGTGACCCTTTAGCATCAGCAGCAGCCCCTGGTTCTCTAGCTCATGCCAGGGCCATGATGCTGTCCCCAGGGATGTGTAATCCCAGACCTGTGGCAGCCACACACAGCTCAGGTCCCTGACTCCAGGTTTCTCTGCCTCAAGGATTTTCTTTTCTCTCCTGCTTCAGGTTTGCAGGAGGTCTCTGGTCCAAGGGCCAGTGGTTTGCTCCAGGTGAAAGTTGCCAGTCCTGCTCCCAGCCCTGGCACAGTGTGTGTTGGCACCAGGGTCCATCACCAAGAGGAACACCAAGCCATGGATCACAGAATCAGGAGTGGTTTGTGCTGTGGAGCCCCTCTTGTCCCAGCCCTGCCATGGGCAGGGACACCTCCCATCAGACCAGGCTGCTCCAAGCTTTCTGCAGCCTGGCCATAGCCTGGCATGGGGAAGTTTGCCCCAGCAGATCCAGGATATTCCTGTAACACCGCCAGAGCATCCTGAAAAACCTACACTGGAGGGAAAGGCTGTCCTGACCCCCAGTCCCAGCCTGGAAATCCAGTGTTGTCCCAGGGCCATGGACTTCCCAAAGCACTTCCTTGAGGCAGGACAAGGCTGACAGGTCCAGCAAAGCCTCTGCCCAGCACCCCAGGGGTGTTTCATTCCACATCCCACCTTCCCTCACTCACAGGAGGGACAGGGAGTGCTGGGTGTTACACTCAGAGCTTCTGACAGCTCTAATGCTCCAATTAGCTGGTGCCTTTCATATTTACACATATATATATCACACAGTTAGAGAGCTCTGCTGTCCTCACTGAAATTCCTTGCATTCAGGAGAATCCATAGAATTATTTCAGCTGGAGTTAATGGTTATAACTCAAATATATTTTTTCTTAAGTGATAAACTTAATTTATCACAGCTTGCTCTCAGCAGGGACTCCATGATCTCATGAGCAAATGGAATACTGAGGAGGGAAAAATGAGGGCAGGTTTGATGTTATAAAATTAAGTGGGAAATTTACAGTGATGCTTGGAAAAGCCTGATATTTTACAAAATATCTGAGATTCCTGCTGGTGAGCTAACCAAGCTGTTCTGTGTAACCTGTAGGGGCAAGGCTGTCATTTGCTGCCAGCTGCACATGTTCAGCAAAGCTCAGAGAAACCTTATTTTTGTATTAGCACAATGATTTCCATTTGCAGCCCAAGTTTTATCATCTCAGGAGGTTTTATATGAGCTCAGGTTTTCAGTTCTCCACATCACCTCTGGAATTATTTAAGAACAAAGATGAGTTGGATTCATTATGGAGACTTAGTAAACCAGATCTATCAGAAAAGTATGGGAAAAGCAATTTTTTCTTCCTATTCCAAGCCAAAATGAGTTTGAAATACTGAGCTTTTTTATCAGACAATTTTCTTTACCTTTCTTCTCATCCATCCAAATTTTTATCCCAATTCTTTAAAAAATATCAATAAAAATGTGAGCATGTTGGATTCCATCATTGTCCAAGGAATTAGGGGCATTTTTCTCACTTTCCAGCAAACTTTCCATCACTGCCTTTCATTTATCACCACATTCAGTTATTTCTGGAGTCTGACTTTCGTGGTCACACCCAAACTCACGTGATGCAGCAGAGAGTTCAGAGCCTGAGCAGTGCCTGGTGTTTCTCCCAGCCTGTAGCTGCTGTTGGGTGTCAGTGCCCAGGCTGTCCCTGGCTCTGCTCCATCCGGGCACTGGCACAGGGACAGCTGCCAGCCCTGGAGGGCAGTTCCTCTGTTCCTCTGGGAGCAGAGCCAGACCTGCCCTGGCTGCAGCCTCTGCTCAGGGAGCTGTGCACACCAACAAGGCCCCAGTGTTTACATCATACTGGCATTAATTATTGCTCATAATTAATCAGTGATCATTAACAAATGATGAGGAAATAACAGTTTGTTTCTGAGTTTGGTTCTGTCCCTGGAGCTTTGCTGAGTGCTCTGAAGGGGCCCCAGTGGGAGCAGGTGGTGCCACTGGGACTGGACGTGGTCAAACACTGTCACCACCACTTTTGAGGGACCCCAGCACATTCCTGTGAGAACATTCTGGGCTGCCAAGTGCAGGCAGAAGCCAGGAAGGCAGGCATGGCAAGGTGCTGGCACAGCCCATGATCCCTGCATCCTGCACATTATTGGCATGTTTGCAGTCACAAGATCACCTGCACAGAGAGCAATTGGTTTTTATAAATCCTGCTCATTGTGCAAATCCCTTATTTAATTACACCATTAGGCCAGAGTGGATGTGAGAAACAATAATAGGAGCCCTGCTTTCAGCAGGAGGAAAAAATATTTGACAGAAGATTCATTAGAACTTGGCCAAATGAGCAGAAACTAATTTGGAGTGTGGGAATACAGTCCTTGCCAGCGATGAAGGCACAGAGGGCTTGGCTGGAGGCAGAGCTGGGAGTGGGGAGAGGGTGGAAGATGCTGTTGTGCCAGTCAGTGCCCTGAGGCCCCAGAGAGCCCCTCGTGGGGCTTGGGCAGCCCTGACTCCCCTCCTGAGGTTTGGGTAGCCCTGGCTTTGCCTCTGGCTCTGGCTCTGGCTCTGGCTCTGGCTCTGGCTCTGGCTCTGGCTCTGGCTCTGGCTCAGCTCTGGCTCTGGCTCTGGCAGAGCTCTGGCTCTGGCTCTGGCTCTGGCTCTGGCTCTGGCTCTGGCTCTGCTCTAGCTCAGCTCTAGCTCTGGCTCAGCATTGTCTCTGGCTCAGCTCTGGCTCTGGCTCTGGCTCTGGCTCTGGCTCTGCTCTGGCTCTGGCTCAGCATGGTCTCTGGCTCAGCTCTGGCTCTGGCTCTGGCTCTGGCTCTGGCTCTGGCTCTGGCTCTGGCTCTGGCTCTGGCTCTGGCTCAGCTCTGGCTCTGCTCTGGCTCTGGCTCAGCTCTGGCTCTGGCTCTGGCTCTGCTCTGGCTCTGGCTCTGGCTCTGGCTCTGGCTCTGGCTCTGGCTCTGCTCTGGCTCAGCTCTGGCTCTGGCTCTGGCTCTGGCTCTGGCTCTGCTCTGGCTCAGCTCTGGCTCTGGCTCTGGCTCTGGCTCTGGCTCTGGCTCTGGCTCTGCTCTGGCTCAGCTCTGGCTCTGGCTCTGGCTCTGGCTCTGGCTCTGCTCTGGCTCAGCTCTAGCTCTGGCTCAGCATTGTCTCTGGCTCAGCTCTGGCTCTGGCTCTGGCTCTGCTCTGGCTCAGCTCTGGCTCTGGCTCTGGCTCTGGCTCTGGCTCTGGCTCTGGCTCTGGCTCTGCTCTGGCTCAGCTCTGGCTCTGGCTCTGGCTCTGGCTCTGGCTCTGATCTGGCTCAGCTCTGGCTCTGGCTCAGCATTGTCTCTGGCTCAGCTCTGGCTCTGGCTCTGGCTCTGGCTCTGGTTCTGGCAGCTCTGGCAGTCAGGGGCTGGTGTCAGCAGGGCAGAGCTGGACCGTGCAGGGCAAGCACTGCCTGGAGCACCCACTCCTCTCCCAGCTGTCCCTGATGCACACGTGGCATCTGTGCCATGCCAAGGGGTGACATGAGTGTCTGCCAGGCCTCTCTACCTCCTCTGCCAGTGCACATTTCAGTGCCCACGTCTCTACAGACTAAATGTATAAACCATTAAATTAATTTAATTTGAGGCAGCCTGTAGCTTCATGGTCTAGAAATTTAGCTGTGGCTTCCCCTCCTTAAAGCAGATATGTTTGCTGTTCTGCTGTGCTTCTTATTTGTGTATTGGCTTCTTATCTGCCTTCTGTAGAAGAGCAGAGGAAAAGTTATTTATTCATTCAGCACCAAACCATCAGCTGGAGACTTGCAGAGAGGCTGGCAAACACTCAGAGGTCTTTCCTTTGGTTGTGGTGCCATCAGATACAACTGTGGGTCCCAGCCTTAATATGACACACATTTCACATTGCAGGACACTGCATGGACGCGCTTTGGGGTGTCTTTTTCCAGCAGCAGCTAATGGAGGCTTGCACACATTTTGAATATATTGTATGATCTCAATGGTAGTTTGTCCTGCTAGCTCCTTGATGGGCAAAGGGAATGGAATTTCTAAGATACTGGTCTGTCACTGGTGTGAGAGACAATGCTCCAGCTGGACATGGGCTGGACAAGGACAGCATCACTACTCAGTGGATGCTTTTGCCTCCCGTTCTTGTCTCTGCCACCTTTATTGCAGCGGATTCCAGCCCTCATCCTCCTCCCCTGCTCCCTGCTGTCATGCCAGCACTGCCACACTGCTGCCACGGGCTGTGTCTGCCAAATTCCAGGCCCAAGACACAGGCAAGCAGTGATGGATCCTGCTGGGTCAGTGCCAGCCAATTTGTCTTTTGGGCACACACAGAAGCTGGTCCAGGAAGGCGCCCAGGCTGTCCCTGCCCAGCCCTGTGAGCCTGCAGCACAGCCCACCAGGAGCCTGAGTGCAGTGATGGAATTATTGCTAATGGCTTGCTATTAATCCGTTATTAACACCATCATATTTTTGCCTTGCTGGGTGCTGCCAGCTGGACTAGAAGTAGCAATTCCTTTACCTATACGAGCAGTGCCCACAGGATGACTCACTAAGGGACACAGCAGGTTGTTAACCTCCAGGGGAAAATAAAAATCTCCTCTGTGTAAATGTCAGTGTTATTTTTGAAAGCTCAGCAAACAAAGAAAAAAAAAAAATCCCTTTCCCAGAAAATCTTCTGCACCTGTTACAGAATCATTTTGCATCTTATCTCCTTTTGCTTTGCGTGTGCCTCGGAATTGTTGGTGTCAACATGCAGGACAACAGGCTATGCACAAAACCTTATTATAATCTCTTCCTTAGGATCTGCTGGAAAGCAATGTGATTTTTCTGCCCATGTGTGCCGGGGCATGTGCACTCAGCTGAAGTGCCAGAAAATGTCTCACTTTTTTGCAGTTTCTTTTTCACCCACAAACCTGAGCAGCTCCTGCCCGGTCTGTAACACAGGGACCTGTCTGCAGGATTCACAGTGTCCCAGCTGTGCAGGGCACACAGGGGTCACAGTGTGCAGGATTCACAATGTCCCAGCTGTGCAGGGGCTGGGGTCACAGTGTGCAGGGATTCACAGTGTCCCAGCCAGGCAGGGCACACAGGGGCTGGGGTCACAGGAGGCCAAAATGTTCAGAGGATCCATTGCTCCTGCATTTCCTAAGCCACAGCAATGCCTGGGCTGAGGCTCTGTGTGCCCCTTGGCCCCAGCAGGTTGGAGCACAGCCCTGCAGGGAGGATTTCTCCCATTTGCAGCATCCTCTCAGGACCTTTCTGTTGCTGGCTCCTAGAAAAGTTCTTCCTGGTTGCTGTTCCTGGCCAGAGCTGGAGCAGGTACCAGTCACTGGTTGGGTGGCACAACTTTAACCTCCAGCATCCCCAGAGCTCCTGCCTTGCTACTGATCCATTTAATTCTTTAGCTCCCAGTCAGACTCGTTTGTTTCTTCAATCAGATTTAGAAGTTTCTTAGTAGCAGACAATCTTTCCCTGTAAACATATATAAAGTCAGCATTTTGCTCTACTTCAGGCAAGATAATCAGGTGGAGCCCTTCAGCTCTTGCCTGACAAGGATTTCTTTTCCTATCCCCAAATTTTTGATGATTTGTTTGAAACACTTTTCTGTAAGTCACAGACACAGAACACTACAGAAAGCAGTTACCCATGAATCTTACTGAGGGCTTGAGCTCTGCTGTGGGATGGCATCAGAACCTCTGTAACATGAAAGGACCATCACTGGGGTTTAATGTTACAGGGAAATTCACTTCCCGCTTTCACCCAGCTTTCACCTGTAATTATAACCTCAGGCATGACAGGTAAATTGCTCTTTGTCACTGGAGCAGAAAACATCTCCCCTTCAGTTTGGGGTATGGGAAATGCAGGCAAAGTTAAGTGTGATTTTTAAAATGCAATTTTGTGTATGAGCTTTAAAGCCATTGTGGCACCACTGAGTTAATCTAGAAGCACTACAGTCAGTCCAGAATGGAGGCAGGGACTGTCTTTTACCTCCTCAGGCAGCACCTAGATGGGTGTACAGCTTCCTTTTATCACTGCTCAGTTTTATTTTCTCCCTTGGAACTCCAGCTGTATAATCCTGGCAGTGGAGCAGGACAAGCACAGAGCACACCCTCTGCAACATCCACTAAAAACAGTGCAGGAATGGTGCTGCTGCTGTCTGCAGACTCAGAAAAAAAAGAGCTTTTCGAGTCTATAATTCCCTAATACAATCAAACACAATCATAGGCAAAATTATTCACACTGACTTGATTAGTAAAAAGAGAATAATATGCTAATGAGGCAGCATCTCTCCCTGCATTTGAACACAGCCCTGCAGCTCTCTGGACACGGATTCATCACTGTGGGAAAACATCACCTCCTTCCCTGGCTCTCAAAAGCTGCTGGTGCCTGGAATACAGGTGTGTGTCTGAGCTGCTCATTGCCAGGGCTGGGCTGGGCTCTCAGAAAGGGCAGGAGAAAACACGAGGGGACAGGAGAGCAATGGCACTGCCCCAGGTGAGAATGGGTCTGGAAATGAGGTGAGGGGTGATGGGGTCTTCTCCCTGGCTCCAAGGGAGAAAATCAATGTCTTTTCCCATCTGCTGCAGAAGGAAGGGGTTTCTCCCAAACTCGCAGCTGCTCTCCTGGCTGCAGGCGGCCCTGCCCAGCTCAGAGTTCATGTTCTGTACAATGAGTCTCCTACCACAGCTGGCATTGGCTCAGCCTCTCAGGCTCGAAGGGACACTTGCATGGCTGATGCAGCACCTCCTGCTTGTTTTCCAGGACAAACACAACTGCTGTGCAGACACAGGAGCTCGGGGCTGGAAAGCTGCCCTGGCAGGGCTCCCAGGCCAGCAGCCTCTCTCAGCTGGCCACTGGCTCCTGCCAGCTCAGCTCCAGCCCTGAGCTGAGCTCAGGGTCTCATCTCCGAGGGGAATGACACGTCCTGTCTGTCCCCAGCAGTGACTTTGTCCATTCTCAAGGGGTGTTTTCCTGTCCCAAGCCCCAGCTGGAGCCCAGGCTGCACACCAAGTGGGCTGCTGACCTGTCTGCAGTGAGAGCCCAGGCTCCACTGGGGCTGGTGTCATTTTTTTCCTTTTCAGCAGGATTCATCAGCTCTCTCTGCCCAGAGTCTTGATATTACCTGCAGATCAAAGGCATCATTTTTCCTCTCTGTCAGCAGGGATTCTGCCTGGGTATGTAGGTCAGAATCCATCCTTTTCATCCCATTGTCTGCCATATCTTTCATTCTTCACAGAAGATAACATTTCTCCTCACTTTTTTGAAATATTCTATTTGCACCTTTTTTCCCCCCTCAACCTGGCTGCATTCTCCTGACATTGTGGCCTCTCTCCATTTCTGTCTGACATTAGAGACAATGCACTGGGCAATACTTTATACATGATCTCAAATTTCCTTAAGCCTTTGAACCTTCCGCTCAAATATCCTTCTTGGTTTCTCAGACAGATACTTCCATTGCACAGCTCAAATGTTCAATAATAATAGGTTGGATCTTTTCAAATATCAAAACTTACTCCCACTGGAAATCAATCATCAGACAAGAGACAAATCAGGTAGTTGAGAATTGCCTGCCAACTTTCCTTCGCTGTAAAAGCTGATGAAAGCAGGCAAACTCTAAATGACTTGTCAAAGACAGCTTAAAGAGAGAAACTGAGAGGATAATTATGGCCACACAGGAACAGTGTTTACACAGACACACGGTGGAGGCACAGAGAGGGGAGGGTGTGTCAGAAGTGCAGGTGCAGGGGCAGAGGCAGCAGCTGAAGTGATGCTCTGGGGAGGTAACCCCACGAGCAGAGGAGGGATGGCAGTGCTGGCACCGTGTGAGACCCACTGTGGGCTCCAGGCTGGAGAGCAGCCTCACCTGCCTGAGCTCAGCCTTGCTGGGCATGCACGGCTCCAGCCCCCACAGCCCAAAAAAAACCTGACAGGCTGGGGAGGGTCCCAAGAAAGGGACACAGATGACCCAAGGGCTGGAGAAGCTGCCCTGTGAGCAAAGACTGAAGAAGTTCAGTCCCTTGTCCTGGAGAAGACTCGGGGGACTCCATCACAGCACCCCAGGACATACAGGGCAGATGTGGAGAGGATGGAGGGTCTCTGCAGGAGGAGCCCCATGGGGAAGGCAATGGGAGATGGGTAAAAGCTGCACCAGAAGAGGTTTCATCTCATCATGAAAGAAGCTTTCAAGAAGAGCAGTCATGGACCAGAAGCACCTTGCAGGGACAGCCCTCCACCCCTGGAGCTGCTCAGGGTGTGAGAGTCTCAGTGGGTTTCCTTTCCCAGACAGCACTGGAGCAGAGGATCCCCCAAGGTCCCTTCCTGCCTGGGCTGCTCTAGGCTCCTACAATCTCTAATCTGTAGGAAATGAGAGTGTAAAACACACTGGGATGTTCCAGTTGTCACCGTGGTGGCCCTGCCCATGCCATGCCCCTCTCAAGGGACAGCCACACTCGGGCACGAGCCAGCACTGAGGCTGAGCCTGGAGCTGGAGGGATGGGGACGCCAGCACTGTCCTTGTGGCCTGTGCAGCCACGGCTGGCCAGGCAGGCACCCCACTGCCATCTGTCCCTGCACCCTGGGACCCCTGCTCTCACCCCAACCCTTGCCCAGCATTTTCTGTGCTCCACAGGAATTTTCTGTGCCGAGTTGAAGTCCTCGTGCATTCTCTCTCTATCCCAATGTCATGTCCACTGCAGTAAGGCTCAGTTCAATCTAGGCTCATTTAATCTATCATTAAATGTCTTTTTATTTATGCATGAATAATTGAAACCTTGCATTATTAATGTTTTAATTAACCTTTACACAAGGTTTGCTGTTTTTAATGCCTCCTTTCATCTCCCTGAGCAGTCTCTGCAATGTGTTTAACTGCTGACTTTATGTCCTGTCACTTGTGTGAAGTTTTTAAGTGCAGCATGTGCACAGATCATCTTCAGAAAGAAGTCACTGCTGGAAGCTATGGAGTTGACTCCTCATGAAAATACTTCCCCATTTGTGATTCCATTACTAAGCTCTCCCTTGGAAATGTTGGTGCATTTGTCCAGTGCTGCTGCAGCTTTTCCTGTCTCTTCTTGCACAAGGAGCCCAGGTCAGTGAGGAACAAGCACGTGGGAAGGACACTGGGAGCTGGCAGGTGCTGTGGCTGTAGGGGCCTGGGTTATTTTCTGTTTTGTTTTGTGTTTCTGCCTCGAGTGCACAGAGTGCTGATGAATCCACACTGAATTGCAGTGACACTGAACAATCTGGGCCATGTCTGAGCAAGTTCAGGCCGTGCTCTGTATCATATGCACCAACCAAATTATATTTAGCTGTTTTTCTCCATATTTTGCTGCCTAGTTGTTTTTCTGCATATTTTGCTGTTCCTTCCCATGCTTAGCTGTTTTTCTGTATATTTCTTATTTTAGAGCAATGTTTACAACAAGTGCACAGGATGGGCAATTTTTAAATGTTTTTCTGCAACTTGTTGAGACCCTTCAAAGCCACTGAAACATAAATTGTGCTAAATCAAAAAAACCCCAAAAAAACTAAAAAACAAAATACTGAAATTAAAAAACCCAAAATAAAAGTGAGCAACAAAGCTCTAGACAGCGACCAATCATTGTACCTAAAAAGCTTGTGTGAACAGCATAGAAATGCCAATGAAAAAATGTGTAATCACATAGACAGTAGTCTTAAAATGTATAATTAAAGCCAAAAAGTAAACAATAAAACAGCTTCTACATAAATATATTAATTTTCTGTCCAAAAGTCCTGTTTCTCCTACAGTGAACCTGTGTCTGTGTCCTGTGTGTGGCACACTGCTGGTCTCCCAGCACAGCCCTCCCCCACAGTGATAACCCATGGGACAGAAAGCTGAAGGATTCATCAATACAGAACTAACTAAAATAAGTAAATTAATAAAGCTATGTCATTAGAAAGGTATAAAGGGGCTCCCCCCGAACTGGGACAGCTGTGTTAGCTCCCATCTTCATTGCCATCTTCAAGAAACTCTGACCATGTGCTTAAGAAATCACCTGATTACACCAGTGTGGAAGTCTGCCTCAGGTGGGAGCCAGGCCACTCCTGCAGGTGGTGTAGGAGGAAATCATGAACACAGGAAATGCAGAAAATGTGTGAACAGCTCTTCAAAGGGAGCCCTGTCCTCTGCTTGGTGTCCTTGTGGTGCTGCTGTCACCCAGCCCAGGGCAGTGAGCCAGCCAGGGGCTGGCCCTGCAGAAACTTCATCACCAGAGGAGCACCAGCCCTCACCCCCTCCCACCTGTGCAGGTGAGCAAACAAGGGCAGCTGCTCTGCCTCCTGCTCACATCTCTTGCACAGCTTCTCCTTTGGTGGCTGTAGTGCAGCTAGCACCAGGCTCATCTTCTTTTTGAGGGGTTATCTTGTCCTTATGGACCAGAATCCCTTCTGCTTGAGCCTCCAAAACTCAGTGATGTCTGGGCTTACCTGAGCAAATGAACACAAACAGCATGGCTGGGAGGAGCTCAGCCCTCCTCCCTCAGCTCCACTCCTGCACAGGACTTTTATTGGTGTCAATCACAATAATGTCTGTAGAAAGCATCAAACAAGTGATGGATGGCTGTAACCTGGAGCAAAGGGATTTTCCTGTACCCAAATGGCTTTATTTTCAAGTGACAGTGGCATGTTTGCTCCTGGACACACTGCCTCAGTCACAAGTCTGCTGCTTAATGGGGAAAAATAACAGGACAGTAATTAATAATGGGGATGAGGAAGGTTTTCCATTAACTGATCACATATGGCAAGCAATTCAGCTTAAAATTTGTCACTGTCACTTTTCCAGCATAAATTCAGAAAGAGTGGTGCTTCATTAAATCTGTAAGGGTCTTCCAGAGTAAGCAGCAACTAACCATTCACAATAAGTTAATTAAAACTCTTTCACAACAGAAAGAGCAAATGTTGGTGGGAATAAATTGATTTTCTGTTAGCATGTGCTCAGTACTGATTGATGTACTGGAGATGCTCTGTCTACATCCACTTCATCTCAGTCAAGTGCAACCTTTAGCATGCAACTGCTTTCACTTTTTCATTAGCAACTGCTGTTAAATGCCATAACAGCAGAAGAAATGTTCAGGAAACTCCTTTTCCTCCCTTTTGCCTTTAAGCCAGATTGGCAGATAAGGAATGTTTCAGCCAGCTGATGCACAAGAGTTTTTAGATGTCAGACAAGAACACCTCTAATAAATACCACTGACCTTGCTTGAGCCTTACCAGGGGTCCAAGGGCAGCTCACCACCCTGCAGTGTCTGCACCATTCATAAACCACAGTTGTCTTCAGACCCCCAAGTGAGGGAATAAATAAATAAATAAATAAGTGGTGCCAATGAGCACCAGATCATGTCTGTTCTGTGCAGAAATCTCCCCCACTCTGCCTCCACAAAATCTTGTAGCTCAGCAGTGGCTGCGAAGATTTTATGAACAACACTCTATAAAGAAGCATTTTTTAAAAAAACACTCCCACACCTCCCAGCAATATATGGTCTAAATTTTTTATTAAACAACTCATTGATTTCAGAAGTGTAAGTTCAAGTGCAGTGAAACTGTGAGTAAATTCTGATGAAATGCAGCAGTGAGTTTGTTTCTAAAAACAGGGCAAAAGTGAAAAGGATGAAACGTTTCCTGAGGGAGCTGAAAGAGCTCGAACCCTTGCTTGAAGACCAGGTTTTGGACTGTGCTTTACAGACAGACAAAGTGCCTGCTGTGAATGGATGAAGGCCCTGGGCTGGAGGAGTGCAGGCTGCAGAGAAATGTTCTCACAGCTCAGGTGCTGTTTTCACTTCTGGGCTCAACAATAGAAATGGGGAAATTCTGGTAGTGCCCAGAGCACACTGCACCTTGTAGCAGTTTTCTGTAAGCTCTGAGATCTGAAGGCCCTTCTGGAGAGGGGACAGTATTGTTTGTATCACTCCTGAAAATTGTGTGACTTTTAGTGTGCAGAATGGTAAATATTATAATTGCATTATTATTGTATTCAATTCCTCCTTTGATGAACAAACAGCTATGTAATTGCAGCAGTGATTTAACACCTTTGTAATGGCTGGTTAAGTTCTTTAATTGTACATTCCATTTCCAGCTGTTGGTCTCCTCTCTGGAGCACAGCCCTGGGTGCTAAACACTTTGTACACCATTAGTCTGGAAATTCATTTCTGCTCTAATTTACAGGGAACACAGTGAGATCCTGGAGTGTGCCTAAAGCCGTGGTAAGGCTTTGTCCTTTGGTCACCTCACCTGTACCTCCTACATCAAAATCCTGCAGCAAATCCAGTCCTGCAGCAAACTCTGCAGATGCCAAAGGCAGGGACCTTCCAGCCTTCCAGCTCTCCTAGGGAGGTGTCAGGTGCAAGTTCCCAGCTCTGCCCCAGTGAGTGGGTTTGGGATTATTGCCACTAAAGATAACAGCAGCCCAGGTGTTGGGCTCACCCATGCTTGTGGCTGATGCGAGATGGTGTCCATGATTTTCCATGAAGAAGTGACGTGTTTGACTTGCCCACCTGCTCCCCACGGGCTGGAGTCTGGCTGTGCTCTGGAGGCTGGAGGGATGGAAATGTTCAGAGCAGCCTGTGCCCTCCGTGCCAAGAGCCCAACATACGGAGCAGAGGAACACCACCATAGAGGATAAAGCACTATCACAGCTAAAAGAACCACATTTTCAAATCAAATTGCATAAGAGCTATGCCATATGGCTTAGCAATGAAATTACTCACAGCAGCTGGTCTAAGAGTGAAAGTTTCAGTGACTCTGTCCACAAACAGTGGAAATACAGAGCTTCAGAAATAATCTATGTATCGGGCAGAAAAAAATATATTATCTTCTCTGTATACTACTGAACATGTCAGATCACACTCCAGGAACTCCTCGTTCTCTGAACCTGCAGTGGCTCCACCAGCTTTGATGGGCAGCAGCTCTGGAAGGAGCTGCCAGCTGCAGCCGTGGCCCCATGAAGGTTCTGCTGGGCTTCCTGCGTGCTCTGTCCCAAAAGCAGGAAGCCCTGGTACCCCCAGGGCTGCCTAAGGCCCAGCAGGTGTTTCACAGTGATGCTTTCTGCCCAGCCAGGGCTCTCAGGTGCACGGGGAGCAGGCAGGGATGCTGGAAGCAGAGGGAGGAGGGAGCTGCTCCCTTTGCAGGCTGTTGGCACATCCACCAGCCCTGTTCACCACTGACACTCAGGGAATGGTTTAATAAGGAAAGGATGGGAGGCCCCAGCCAGTTCTTTGTCTCCTTCCAAAGCAGAATTGCTTTTTCTCTATCTAGGAGAGCAGATGAGCCTGATTTTCTCAGGTAGCTCCTGGCTTCATCAGGTTTGTGTCAGAATAACATCCACCTGCTATCAGAAACACGAGCATGAGCAGTGCTGGAACAGGGAGTAACAGGTGCAGTTATTATGAATTAATGACTAATTAACCAATATCCTGGAGGGATGGGCCAGTGGGAGGGAACAGCCAGTCCTTCCCTGCATGTGGTGGGTTTCTGTGCCCCACATTGTTCTTTTGGGAAAAGGTCAGTGCTAGGGCCAGAAGTGTTTGGTAACTGTCTAGAAACAAAATGGATCGAGGCAGCCTGTATAGCATGTTAAGTAATTTTCCAGATATAAGCAGGATGAACTATAGCTGGGAAGCTGAATGGCATCAGGTATGAGATTTTTTCTAAAAGGAGGGGGACTCAATCACACTGTGTAATGCAAAACCTAGACAAGTGTGAGGAGTAAAGGGACAGAGAAGGGGCAAGAACAAAGTGAAGGATCAGAGAGGCCCCACGGAGGGGTAGAGAGGGCAGAGGAGGAATTTCTGTCTGTGTCACAGAGGAAAAGGCAGGATGTGCAGGAAAGGGTCAGCAGGGCAGGGGTAGAGGGTAGGGAGAGGCCCTGTCACCTTTCCTGTCCCCCCAGGGCCAGCAGCACACGGGGCTCTGGGCAGGGCTGAGGCTGAGCATGGGGCACAGGAGCCCCAGGAGGCCCAGGGGCTGCTGCTCACAGCTGGACACTGCCCAGGGGTGTCAGGGGCAGGACAGGGAGACAGGAGCTGGCAGGCAGGGTGGGCTCCTGCTGCAGGGAGGCTGCAGCGGGACAGGGTGCAGCTCCTGGTGCTGAGGACAGCTTGCACAGAGCCAGTGGAGTGTCTGCCCAGGATTCTCTTTGTTCCTCTCTGTGAAAGATGTAACAATGCAGGTTGCCAAGGGGAATATTTTTCCTTACACAGGGGACATCACCACCTAAAGTGCACTCAGAGAGTCACTTTGTTATATATGTGATTCATGCTAATTAAATTGTAACAATATTAGCAAAATTGTTGCTTTATTATCAATAGAAAAATTGTATTTAATTGTTATAAAGCAAAAAGGATAAAGGAAATGGTTAAACAAAGCAGATGGAATCATCCTCCAGATGTTTGGTGGGAGACAGGATCATAAGGGTGTAGGTCTAAGAACAGCATCTAGAAATAAAACTCTCAACCTTGAACTGGGCCAAATTGGGATGATCCCAAAGCATTTTACACTGAAATAAGGCCTGTTGTGGGAACATATATTTAATTATGGAACTTTAAGCTCAGTGCTCCTGCACTACCTGCGAAGTCACACAGCGAACACTGAGGAAGACCCCAAGCCTTCATCACAAACATGACCCCGAAAGGAAGAGAGACCCCGACCACTGGTGGCGCATGGCAGCACAACACAGGGACGTGGATTTTGGGAATAGAAATGAGGAGGAGCTTTCTAGAAGATTCTATATTAATATACATTAGTAACCAGTATATAAGTGAGATTTTATCTTGGCTGGTTTGGTTTGGTGTGAGGAATGGCCCTGCCTGTACCCCAGTTGGGGATCCCCCAGTCAGTTTTGCTTGTGCTTTATTCAACTGAACCATTGGACCTCTATTATACTGAAATTGCTGCTAAATTTTGTATTTACTCAAATTTATAGAACTCATATATTTTGATTGTATTCATTTATATACAATTGCTATTATTAATAAATTACTGCTAAATTTAACTTTGTTGTTTGATTAATTAGACAAAATTGAACACATCCAATATCCATTTATAACAACTTCACTCCCTCAAATGTACCAGAAGGTGATTGGGGAGGAAAAGCTGAGCTCAATTCCCACACCCTTGAAGGCCCCTGTGGCACCACCCCACTTTTTTGAGGGAATCATCTCACCCCTCCCACTGTTCTTCCAGTTTCCTCCCTTCATTTCCTCGTCTTTGATAAAGAAATACTGTTTTGAAAGAGATGTTTTACCTTTTATAACAATTCACTCCTCTGTGGCCAAGCCAAGCATGCTGGAGTCTTGCAGCCAGCTTGGAGCTGATCTGGGAGCTCCCTGGCCACTCTCCAGATGTGTCCAGAGGTGCTGGGCAGCAGGACCCACTGGAGCCTCCCCAGCCATGGCCTGCCCAGCCTGTGGAGCTGCAGCTGCTCTGTAGAGCTCCCCCTGCCCTTGGCTGTGCTTTCCACCCAAACTCTGCTTCCCTCCCTGCCTAGCACGACCCAGAGTTAACGACACGGGGATTTTATGCACATGGGAAGAACTTCCATTATCTTTGGAGTATGTTAAAATAGCACTGGCAGACAGTGCCTGATACCAGCTTTACTCAAGGTGAATGGGAAAAGGAGAAGCTGAAATTTCACACAGCACTGAGAAGATGTGTTTTGTATACCTTGAAGTGAGTACTGGTCACTTCCTGGGAACAGTAATTCATAAATAAATGGGTCTGCACAGGAACAATGGCTCCTGGACTCTGGGGAGAATGTTCAGAGAATCCTTCCCATTTCCAGCATGCAGGACCTGAGCAGTAATTGGCCTTGTGCCCATTCTGTGGGTGCTGGGATGGCCTGAGGGAGCTCCCAACTGCTCTGTGCATGGTATTCTGCAAGGAAATGCAATCCCTCAGTGTTTCTCCATGAATGGTTTGTACAAAAGGCTTCTCAGGGAGCTGAACTGAGCCTGCACTGTGCATGGTCTGAACAACTACGCTTATTTTATAAAATCAACTGCCAGAATTAAATCTAAACTGTTAATTTAGAGTTTCAGGCAGAAGGAACCTCAGCACAAGTTTAAACCAAACAAAGGAAATTCTGTTCATCTCCCAGTTCCACGTGTATTTTTTTCCTTTAAACCCATAAGATACTTCTCAAACTTGGGAGCATTTTAGCATCAGTCTTACTGACAAGAGCCTTCCTTCAGCTCTATTTTGGTCATCAAAGAAACTGTGAGCCTGAGGTAACCAGGTTAAAGTTCTTTGAATGAGAACCTTCCTTTATGGTCTCACTGCTGATCAGAAATGCTGTTCTGTGGAATCCTGCAGACCTCTCCATTCATAGGAGTGTAATGTCCTTGTCCTTATTGTCCTTGCTCACTGCAGTTGTTTCCCAGTGCAGGAGAGTCCCCGGGGTGATCAGTCCCCACAAAGCAAACCAGCAGGAATGTCTCACCCTGGGTTTGCCTGGAGGAAGGCTTCTGGCAAGGAATCCCAGGCTGCTACCCTGAACAGTGTCCCTAGAAAACAAGGCTTGTTTAGGGAGGTGGGATCAGAGCTGCATCCCTGGGCAGGATCAGCAGAATTTCCAGGTCACTGAGAATCAGTCCTATTAATAGCAGCTCCTGATTGCTGCCTGCAGTATTGATTTGCTCTGCTTTGTCCTGCCTGAGGCAATCTGAGAGGTAAATCAGGAGAGCTGTCAGGGAGAGCATCCTCAGGGAGAGGATCCTGCTTGCACTTGCTGGACACAGCCCCCAGCGTCCAGGCTGGGTCAGGTCCTGGCAGCTCTGGGGACACTGAGCACACAGGGCAGATGGAGTCAGCCAGGAGGGGAAGTAAAGAGGCCCCTGGCTGTTTCTATTCAGGTATCCCTGATTATTAATCTGGATCTGCTGATTAAGAGATGCGAGGTTTAGTAATTAGTGCAAGGCACTGACTCCCTCCTGGTCTGGGTCAGGGCCAGTTCTCAGTGTCAGAGGATGCAAAACAAGGGGAGGGGGCAGAAACCTGACCCCCAGGAAGCTCCATTTCCCCAGCCTGGGCAGCAGCTGCTGACAGCAGAGGGGAAGGGGAGAGATCACCAAAGGGGAGGGGGAGATATCAGCAAAGGGGAGAGGGGGAGATCAGCAGAGGGGAGGGGAGAGATCAGCAGAGGGGAGAGGGGGAGATCAGCAAAGGGGAGGGGGAGATATCAGCAAAGGGGAGGGGGAGAGATCAGCAAAGGGGAGGGGAGAGATCAGCAGAGGGGAGGGGGAGATCAGCAGAGGGGAAGGGGAGATCAGCAGAGGGGAGGGGCAGATCAGCAGAGGGGAAGGGGAGATCAGCAGAAGGGAGGGGAGAGATCAGCAGAGGGGAGGGGAGAGATCAGCAGAGGGAAGGTGAGAGCTCAGAGCCCAGCACAGCAGCACCACAGCTCCTGGGGCAGCAGGTGCTGGAGGGTCACAGCACCCACCATCAGTGAGATGGGTCCAGGTGTTGCTCCAGCTCCTGCACCACGAAGTGGCTTCACCCCCCCATCCAGCCCCTCCCCACTGCCCTGCTCTCAGCAGGAATCTGCCGGGGCTGAGCACAGCCCCGTTTCACTGCAATTGGAAACCCGAGTGAAACTTAGATTTAGGAATGTGTTGCTGAGGACATTAATTCCTGGTAAATCTGATGTCTGTATCTCAAGAGGAAGAGTTCCCAGACACAGCACATCAATTCTCTTCCCATACACCCCAACCTTGGATGCACCAGTCTAAATTTCAGCCACTTTGAGCGCTCAACTCTGAGTGCAGAAATTTGCTCAACACCTGCTTTACTTCTCAGGTTATTTGTAAACCTCTGAAAGCTGCTATGTTAGTCCTTCTCAGGCACTGGTTTTTGGGAGCAGCCTCAGAGCTGATCACCTTGGACCACTGCCCCTCTGAGGGGCTGTTCAGCCTCTGCTCTGACAGCTGGGGAGGCTCAGCTGATGTGAGGAGCAGCTGCTGTGGAGCCCTTGGTGCTTCCCCTGTCCTCTCCATGTGCCTGCAGCTATTACCAGGTATCCTGGTAAACTCCAGCCCTTCAAATGCCATTTTCTGTGCATAGCCCAGAGCCAGTGCACCACCAAAACCTGCATGGAACAAAGGTCACCAAGTGCTGACTTCACATGAGGCAGATGTCCTCCACTCCCAAGTACAGGGAAGTATTATTTTCTTTTTTTACTTGAAGTTTTCAAAAGACATTGCTAATGTGGAGCAGAAAAAAACCAGGTGTAATTAGCTGTAGAGCAAATGAGGCCATCCAATTCACAAGAGTTTTGATTTCCACTTCCCAGGAATGCAGCACTTCATCTCTCTTGAGAAAGGTTCAAACTCTGTATTGCAGAATCCAGCTGGGATTTGGCAACTGATTTCCATGAGCTGATTTTCAACAGTGGTGGAGTTAAAGAACAATCTACATCTGCACATTCTCTTGTGATGTGTTAGGCATGCACACATCACACTTGCCGTGAAATTAATTACAAAAGGACACAGGATTCTCCTTTCAAATACACATCAGACAGCCCTGCCAGCTATTTCATGTGTGTCACAGTCTCAGCAAAACCATTTCTTTCAAGAATTTGTGACTTGTTTCAACTTGTTAAGCACAACCTTTCATTTAACAGTTTGTGAAGTTAAAGGGATTGACTTGAAAACTATAAAACTATTTCTGCTCCACTGACAGCAATATTTCCTTTGCTTTCACATCCTTTTGAACAATTTATTGTAGAGCCTTCCCCCACTGCAGTGCTTATTGCTGCACAATTTCTTGCAGTTCACTTATTACTTGAATTATTTTCCCTTGCCATCACAAGTATCCAGAAGAAAGTGGATACATAGCTGAGCCTGTGAGTAGATGTTTCCTAGGACAGCTCCAAGATGGAAAGAAAGGGTGGCTAATGCCAGCCCTCACCCAACAGCTGCTCGTATTACCTGTAAGGTAAAGAGTTATCCAGTTAAAAACAGAGTCAGCCTTCATAGAGAATTTAGGCATAGAATTATGTGTGGTTGTTTAACATTACTTGATAGGATTTGCAGGGTATTAAAATTATACTGCCTTAGTTGAAAGCTGCAGCACGTCAGGAACCTGCCATGCTCTTTAAACAAAGCATCACCTGGATCTCCCCTCCCTCCAGGGGCTGCAGGCAAGGGCACAGTCCCTCGCCCAGGGGGATGCTAAAATGCCACTGCCACCAGAGGTGTCCCCAGCTGGCACAGCCACCCCACCCAGCCCCAGCACAGCCAGCACAGGTCCCCTGTTCCCAGGAGAGCTCCCTGCATTCCCAGAGCTGGGGCATTTTCCCCTGGCAGCCAGTGGGAAGGTGCAGCCTCAGGGACAGCCATAAAGGCGCGGGGAGAGTATGGGGGAGCTCAGTGCTGGTGTGAACAGCTGGGTAAAAATAATTCATAGGGCAAAACCAGAGCAAATGAGCAGCAGATCCAGGTGAGAAGGGCAGAAACAGCTCTGTGCCAGGTGGAGTCGGGTGTGGTTGGGATCCAGCAGTTACTACAGCAGAAATGAGAGTAAACCAATGAATACATCCAAGCCACAGTGGTCCAGAGACAATTTCTTTCCATTTTGTCATTTTGTGCTCTAGGTCTGAGTGGCATCATCACAAGCAAAGCCGAGTGAAGCAGCTGGCAGCAGGCCAGGCCAGTGCCAGCGTGTGCCTGCATGTGCCAGCATGTGTCAGTGTGTGCCAGCATGTGCCAGCATGTGCCAGTGTGTACCAGCGTGTGCCAGCGTGTGCCAGCGTGTGCCAGCGTGTGCCAGTGTGTGCCTGCATGTGCCAGTGTGTGCCAGCGTGTGCCAGTGTGTGCCAGCGTGTGCCAGCGTGTGCCAGTGTGTGCCTGCGTGTGCCAGTGTGTGCCAGCATGTGCCAGTATGTACCAGCGTGTGCCAGTGTGTGCCTGCATGTGCCAGTGTGTACCAGTGTGTGCCTGCATGTGCCAGTGTGGGCCAGCGTGTGCCAGTGTGTGCCAGCGTGTGCCAGCGTGTGCCAGTGTGTGCCTGCGTGTGCCAGTGTGTACCAGTGTGTGCCAGCATGTGCCAGTGTGTACCAGCGTGTGCCAGTGTGTGCCTGCATGTGCCAGTGTGTACCAGTGTGTGCCAGCGTGTGCCAGTGTGTGCCAGCGTGTGCCAGCGTGTGCCAGTGTGTGCCAGCGTGTGCCAGTGTGTACCAGTGTGTGCCAGCATGTGCCAGTGTGTGCCTGCATGTGCCAGTGTGTGCCAGCGTGTGCCAGTGTGTGCCAGCGTGTGCCAGCGTGTGCCAGTGTGTGCCTGCGTGTGCCAGTGTGTACCAGTGTGTGCCAGCATGTCCCAGTGTGTACCAGCGTGTGCCAGTGTGTACCAGTGTGTGCCAGCGTGTGCCAGCGTGTGCCAGCATATGCCAGCGTGTGCCAGTGTGTGCCAGTGTGTGCCAGCGTGTGCCAGCGTGTGCCAGCATGTGCCAGTGTGTGCCAGTGTGTGCCAGCGTGTACCAGTGTGTGCCAGCGTGTACCAGTGTGTACCAGCGTGTGCCAGCGTGTGCCAGCCTGTGCCAGCGTGTGCCAGATTGTGCCAGCGTGTACCAGCGTGTGCCAGCGTGTGCCAGTGTGTACCAGTGTGTGCCAGCGTGTGCCAGTGTATGCCTGTATGTGCCAGTGTGTGCCCTCATGTGCCAGCATGTGCCAGCGTGTGCCAGTGTGTGCCCGTGTGTGCCAGCGTGTGCCAGTGTGTACCAGCGTGTGCCAGCATATGCCTGCGTGTGCCAGTGTGTGCCAGCGTGTACCAGCGTGTGCCAGCGTGTGCCAGTGTGTACCAGTGTGTGCCTGCATGTGCCAGTGTGTGCCTGCATGTGCCAGTGTGTGCCTGCATGTGCCAGCATGTGCCAGCGTGTGCCAGTGTGTGCCAGCATGTGCCAGTGTGTGCCAGTGTGTACCAGCGTGTGCCAGCGTGTGCCAGCGTTTACCAGCGTGTGCCAGCGTGTGCCAGTGTGTACCAGTGTGTGCCAGCGTGTGCCAGTGTGTGCCTGCATGTGCCAGTGTGTGCCTGCATGTGCCAGCGTGTGCCAGTGTGTGCCAGTGTGTACCAGTGTGTGCCAGCGTGTGCCAGCGTGTACCAGCGTGTGCCAGCGTGTGCCTGCATGTGCCAGTGTGTGCCAGCGTGTGCCAGCGTGTGCCAGTGTGTGCCAGCGTGTGCCAGCGTGTGCCTGCATGTGCCAGCGTGTGCCAGCGTGTGCCTGCGTGTGCCAGCGTGTGCCAGTGTGTGCCTGCATGTGCCAGTGTGTGCCAGCATGTGCCAGCGTGTGCCAGCGTGTGCCAGTGTGTGCCAGCGTGTGCCAGCCTGTGCCAGCGTGTGCCAGTGTGTGCCAGCCTGTGCCAGCGTGTGCCAGCGTGTCAGTGTGTATCTGTGTGTGCCAATGTGTGCCAGCGTGTGCCAGTGTGTGCCAGCGTGTACCAGTGTGTGCCAGTGTGTGCCAGCCTGACCCTGGCAAGGGGCAGCTCTGGGGATCAGTGCCCGTGTCACAGCAGGAGCAGCAGCACCAGGACTGACGCTGTTCAACACTCATGGTTCCCTCTAACCCCACAGCCCCATTACAAAGCACAGCTGAGCTTTTCAGGATGCTTTTTCTTCTTGTACTTTTGAATTCTTTATATTTACACTCTTAAAAAAAAAAAAAAAAAAAAAAAAAAAAAAATCAGGCAGGGAAAGCTACATTCCTTTTCAGTTTTACTTAAATTCCTTTTTATCAAATGGTTTTTATTATATTTCCTACTTTCTACCGAATAACCAAAAACAACAGCGAAAAAAATCAAAAGCTTTGATTAAAAAGCAAGTCCTCATCATAGCTACTATTGCCATCATCATTATGCCATAATGAGAATTATGATTCTCAGTGGATTGGCCAAGGTGAGAAGGCTCCGGGATGTCACAGGATGTCTCAGGCAGATGTTGCAGCTGCTCAAGGACATACATTGGCACATCTGAGGTGGAAAGCACCCACTTGGGAAGAAATTTCCTCTCACCAGTGCAGCAGAAAGGAAACAGAAAGCATCCTATGGTCAAGACAAAGAGTGGAAACAGAATTAAGAAGCATGAGCGGTCAGTGAGTCAAGGTCAGTCCTGCAGAAGCCCTGCATCACAGACGTGTTGCTTTCCCAAAGTGCAGGAGACAATGGAATGGATTGATGCTCCTGCAGGGCAGGAGCAGCCTGGTGAGCCCGGGGGAGCCAAGCCCAGCGATCTATGCTGCCCTGGGAGGGACAGGGAGCTGCCGACAGCTGCATCTCAATAAATGGTCCCAAAGAAATGGTCCGTGGAGAAAGCTGCCTGTTATGGGCCAGATAAGCCATGTGCCACAGGGATACAGCAGAAACCAAAACCCCTGAAGTGCCTGAAGCTGTGGGAGCCCCTCCCAGTGCTGAGGAGCAAGGCTGGCTCTCCTGGGTCACCTGTCCCCCTCCCCTTGCTGGGCACACGGAGCCTGGGGCTTGTACCCACACTGCTCCTGCAGGGTTCAGCTCCATCCCTGGCACAAGCTCCAGGGGTATGTGTGCCACACCAGCCCAGGCTGTGGAACAGCTCCTGCCCCTGCAGCATCCCTGAGCACAGCTCTGTCCTGCCCTGGGCTGTCCTCTCTGGGTGCCACTGCAGACACTGCTGGTCCTGCTGCCCAGGACTTGGTGGGCAACTGCAGGGGATCAGAGTGAGTCTGTGTTAGCCCTGTCCTGGTAAATGACAGGCAGTGCTGTGCAAGGAAAGAGAAGACAGGAAAGGTCTTGAGCAGATAATGCTTTCAAGTTCTTAATAATGGCACCAGAGAAGTACCAGTGGCATCTCATTTCTAAGAACATTCAGTCTCAGCTTGGATGGGGTCTGGTCTAATGAAAGATGCCACTGCTCATGGCAGGGCATGAGATAAGATGGCCCCTAAAGGTCCCTTTAGGCCCAAACCATCCACTGATTCTAAGATTCCCATGCAAGGATAAGGGTTCAAACCTCCCCATACCACAGAACACTGCTCTGCCTGGCAGACTTTTAGAGTGGCTCTTCTTTACTTCCTGCTGAAAATCCAACATGTCTTTCTGAAGCGAGGTAAATTCCCTAAAGCTTTGCTGTCTAAAGCTGGGGAGTGTCTGACTGGCTGTCAGCGGATGTAAGTGGTTAACAGGAATATGCCGTGGCCAGGCAATGTCCCAGTTTCCCCCTGCAGAGCATTGCAGCTCCCCCCAGCCTCTCTTGGTGTGTCCCACTTAGGTTTGCTGCCAGTGGGTCAGGCTGACATGAGTAACAGCAGCTCTCAAGGACTCTACAAGACAATGAGCACTTCTGGAGGGGCAAAGCTGTTGTAACAAACAGCAGTGATTATTCTGCCAGCATTTAGCACTCAATTACTTCTCAGTGCCTCAGACCTCTGTGGCAGGGCTAGCTCCAGGACCACCCACTGCAGACAGGGCTGTGTCTGCTTCCCTCTCAGTTCTGAGCAGATCACTGATAAATGGCTGTAGGGCCATGCCTCAATAAAGTGCTGCACTGGCATTTATTCACACCCAACCAGACTGGGTTGTGAAGGGTGTCATCACTCACTGAGGGCAGTGCTGCAGCTACCAGAAGCTGCCGTGAAGGTGTTCTTCCACCCTACCCCCCAAACCTTTGGCAGCAGCAGACACATCCCCAGCCCTGACTGCTGGGCTGTCACTGTGTGTCCCCTCTGCCCCTGACCAGCTCAGACCCAGTGGGGCCCATCCTGGCAGAGTAGAGGACACCACATGTGTTCAGATGGGCAGAAATGGGTGATGGCCACAGCAGCCTCCAGGGGAGGCACGAAAGACACAACCATAGGAAACACCATCAGGTAACAAAGTGCTCCCAACACCCTCTGAGGGTACGCCAGGTGAAAGTGAAGATGAGCATTAACATGATGGACATGCAGGAGAAAAATCCGGGTTGCACAGAGACCCTGATGAGCTGTGAAAACTAATCACTGCCATTCAGGAATGATAATGTGAGTTCTAATAGCAAAAGAACATGTCAGCTCAGTGCTCTTCAGTTGCTGAAAAGAAAGCTCCCTGCCAGAGATTGTCCAAGGCCACTGTGCAATTGCACATCTGGCAGGAAGAAGCCAGAGGTGCCGGAGCAGCCGCGGTCCCCAGTCCTGCCCGGAGGTGCCAGCAGTCGGGCCGGTCCTGGGCAAAGGCAAAGCATTGCCAGTGCTGGCACGGGACAGGAGGGACACCCAGAGCTCAGCAGATCCATCTCAGGTCCCAAGGCAGGGATGGAGTAAGCGCTGCTGGAGCCAGGCTGAGGGGCAGCCCTTGGGGACAGCCAGCACAGGGACACTGGCGGTGCCTAAGGGACCTGAGAGCTGCCTGAGGGCTGTTCTGTGGGTGAAGGGAAACCAGAGAACAATGAGTAGGTGTGTCCTGGCTTCATCTATGTCTCCAGCACAGCCTTCCACAGTCCTGGGAAACCAAAGCAGGGGCACTGGACAGGGAGGATAGGGCAGTGCAGCAGCCTGAGTGTGACAGCACCCATGCTCTGGGCAGGCAGCTGAATCAGAGCCTCCAGACATCCTTTTCAACATAAATTAATCTGTGGTTCAAAAAGGGGGACAGAAAATAGGACTAGATAATGTGTAAATGCAGCAGGACTCCTGAAACTGGCAAAGAGGAAAATGTGTGCCAGGAAGTGCTGGAGGTCTGGAAGAAATAGCTGGCATGGAGAAAGCAAATAATCTCCTCGCTCTTTCTTTAGTGCAAGATCTGGGAAATAAAAATACCAGATAGAATTATGAAGCAAGAAAAGAAATGTGTAAATAAATGGGGCTTTTTGTGGAGGTGGACTGTTACAGAGACCAAAAATACAGATAACCGGGAAATCGCTAAGACAAATTCTCAGAAGAAAATTCCACTGAAACTTTAACCTTAAATACCCTGAGCACAGAGTGGTGGATCACAGGAGATTACACTGTGGAGCAGAGACAACTTCTGCCCTTGCTGTCCATTGACTCAGCACCCTGCCATGAGGGTCATACCACATATGCTTTATGGCTCAAATACTTTTATGAAGGACTTTTGCCTGTTATACCAGAATTGTATAACAAAAACAATACAGAAGATCGGTGCACTCTGAATGGGTTCCTGACAGAGGCCTGGGACTGCGAGCTGATAGAGAGAAGTGACACTACTGTTCAGAGCACCTGAAAGAGCATCCAGAGCAGGGCCCAGCCCAGCACCTCTGGGTGGAGGCCACAGCCCAACCTTCCTGCTGCCAGGCCTGCACACACTGCCCAGCCCAGCCAGCGGAGCAGGAGAGCTTTGGGGCTGGACAAAGGCCACTGCCACTGGTCACTGTCACTGCCAATGTCACTGCCACTGTCACTGTCACTGGTCACTGATCACTGTCACTGTCACTGCCACGGTCACTGGTCACTGATCACTGCCACTGCTCACGGTCACTGTCATTGCCAGTCACTGGTCACTGGTCACGTTCACTGGTCAGCAGTTGCTGGTCACTGGTCACTGTCACTGTCACTAGTCACTGTCACTGGTCACTGGTCACTGGTCGCTGGTCATTGTCACTGGTCACTGTCACTGATCACTGCTGGTCACTGTCACTGGTCACTGATCACTGGTCACTGATCACTGGTCACTGGTCACTGTCACTGCCACTGCTCACAGTCACTGTCACTTTCACTGATTGCTGGTCACTGTCACTGGTCACTGAGCCTCTTGCCATCTGGCTTGGTGTCCCAGTGCGGGTCCCATAGCCCCCCCCAGGGGCATTGCTGACCACTGGCCTGGGGACACTGCAGTGTCTGAGAACGTGACTCTGGCCCTGGGCTGAGAGCAGCTGCAGGTTGGTTTGAGTGCAATGCTCCCAGCGTGCTGATGGCTCAGAGCCTGGAGTGCCACCCTCCCTGGCTTCTCAGGCTCTGCACTGGGGCAGTCCCAGCCCAGCTGGGCCAGAGCTGTGGTAGGTGCTGGGCCCTGCACAGGCAGCTCCCTTCTGCACATGGAGGTGAGAAAACAGACACACACAAAACTTGGGGTACAGATCTCAAACAGTGTGATGATTCTTTTCCTTTCCTGAATCCCCCCCTCTACATGGGTGTTTTATAATTAATTTGTAGGCACTCAGAGAGAGCAGGGTATGTTTTAGATGGCTGGTGTCTCTGCAAATGAGATTTCTCCATTGAAGTTCCTTTAATGAAACCCAGGAAATGAGGGAGCAGTGTAATGCCCTGATGTGCACAGCTGCTGGCCAGCCCTTGCACTTCTGCAGTGGGACTAAGGAGCTCAGGTGTGCAGGTATACTGCTGATTACTTGCCTGTTAATTAATACTCCAGGCAACACATTTCCTTTAATTACACCATACACGACAGCTGTTGCCAACAGTCTCAGGACTCTGTGATGCAGAGCACTCGTGCTTATTTAGTCATATTTTGAGTCCAAGGGCTGGAGTTTTACAAGTCCACACACACACACACACACACAAGGAAATTCTGTCCCTGAGGGAAAGGGCAGCTCTGTCCTAAAAATACACTGTCCATAATGGCTGTGTCCTCCCTCTGCTTTTGTCACACAGCTCTGGTTTCACATCAACACACCCTGCGCTGGTTGGCTGGTGCTGGAGGTTTCCTGGTGGTTGCATTCTGGGGTGTCACTGAAGGATCTCAGCTGAGCCCTGTGCCCTGAGGTCCCCAAGAGAAACTAAAGCCCAAAATATTTGTGGAGAAAAGGGCTGCAGCCAGCAGGAGGAGCTGGGCACTGCTGGCTTTTGGCACTGCCAGGGGTACAGCAGGGTCATCACCGCTGCTTGCAGTGCCTGGAAGGGGAAGGAAGGGGGTTGTCCAGCAGCTCCCTTCCCTCCAACACCTCCCAGCTCTAGGCCAGGCTGACCCAGTGCTTTTGGAGGCTCAAGCTGTCCCACAGTGCCAGGGTCCCTGTGACTCCCACCCGTGTGGGGCTTGGGGCCCTCTCTGTGCTCTCTGCCCCCATCGTGGGCTCCTGCACGAGGGTCTCCTTCTTCCAGCAGGTTCTGACAAGTGCAGGGCTGATGTGGGCAGAGTTTCATGCTGGTTTCACGCTGGACTGCAGGCAGGGTCCTGGGCTGGTGTAAAAGCTTCACCAGAGCGCCAGGGCAGCCAAGCTGGCTCACACAGAAATCTCTGTGCCTGTTGACAGGCAGCAGTGTGGCAGCAGTGTCTCTGCACCCAGCACTGCAGCTTCACCCAGCACCTGCAGCTGCAGGGACAGGCAGCACAGCGAGGCACATCTCCCAAACCACTGACATGGGCTGGAGCAGCTCCATCTCCTGTCTGGCTCTGCACTGACAGGCTGTCAAGCTGCTGGCTGGAGCCGATGCCACAGCACCTCAGGACAAAGTTTGCCTTCAAACCTCAATCAGCATGCCAGGAACAATTATTGCTTCATCACTAGGAGCATCATCTGGGTTTGGAAATGCCTCTCCACACCTGCAAAATGAAAGCATCCCCAGAACTGCTGAGATAAATGTGATGCAATGAGTTATTTATTTGATACAAACTGCTGCAAAGCTTCTGACAGTCTGTAGAAAATGAGCTCAATGCTCCATCTCTTCCTGGGCTGCTGTGCACAGCTCTGCAGCCACAACCACCCCTGACACCACCTTTTCCCTCAGCTGGACCAGCCACTCAGTTGATGTCTTTAGCAGTAGCCAAGAAAAGGAGTAAAAAGTCTTCTGAGCTGCCTGGTTAGTCCAGCACGCCCCTGTATGGAGACATTAAAGAATTGCTCAGGATGAAAACACTTTTCTGATGTGAGCAAGAGAGAGCATCCTTCCACCACCTCCTCCTCCTCTTCTTCCTCCTCCTCCTAACTCCCATATGCTCTGTTAGACCCCAGCAGGATCCAAAGCAGAAGCAGCATTATAGCAGGCAATATAGCGTGGATGAAAGCTCATCCCTGCTGCACTCTGGAAAATGGGATGTTTGTTCCTGTTGCAGCAGCACCAGTTCAGCCTGTGTTTCTGTTTATTTTAAACCAGGTTCCCTCCTCTCAGTGCTGTGAGACTTCATAGGGCTGTGAGCACTGCTCTGTCTCTCAGAAAATGATCTAGTGACAAACCCATTTCTCCTGAAGGGAGGAGCAAGGAAGGGGCTGCAGTGTGGAGTGCCGGGGGCAGCAGCAGCACTCGGGGCGCAGTGTCACCTGAGCTAACCCCAAGCACACCCCAAGAGTAAGAACACCTCGGCAGCTGCAGCAATGCTGCAGAGGCGCTTTCTGATTTTAAACCAGTGCTGGCTTTGTCACCTTTCTCGTCACCATCAGTACCAGACAGGATACTGCACCTCCCTTTGAATGAATTCGCTGGAGCTCTGCTGGGAGCCCTTGGAGCAGGAGATTCACAGGTGATTATCTCAGCCCTGTCCTGTGGATGGGCTGCTCGGGGACTTGTGTGCCATTTCCATAAATCACAGCAATCAGTGACCTGTTAGAAGCCATAGCCAAAAGAGGAGAGGACTAACTTTAAGGAATAGAACTCACAAGGACTGACAATGCCAGCTGGCACAGAGCAGAGAAGGCTGGTGCAGTGTGAAGACCTGAACCATCAGCTCTGTGCCAAGGAAGCCTTTGGGGCAAACACACTACGAAATAAGGGAGGAATGCAAAGGGCTCAGGGCTGGCACTACAGGGCACACTCAGTAAGATAATGGGTACATTCCAGAAAAGCTGCATCTTTTAGGACTTTTCTCCAGGGCTTGAAGATAGCACATTAAAAAGAAATTAATACTAAGAAAAGAAAGGGAAAGAGAAGGAGGTACTTCTAAGAGGGGTAGAAAAAAAATCGCGTGAGTGGGAATTTAGCTGTGGGAACTGGAATGTCGGAAGGTAAAAGGATGGGAAGGGGCCAGAAGTGAATTTTTAACTCCTGAGAACAGCAGCTGAATCAATGATAGGGCCAGGGAACAGGATGGCAGGGGAGGGAGTGCAGACAGGCAGTGAAGGGAATGAGAGGGATCTGTCTTTACAAACTGTGGGCCTGCTTGTAGATAAAGTCACATCCTGAGAGGTGAAAGGAGCAATGGGAAGAACCATAAATTCCAGAGGAATTCCACTAATTGACACGGACTGTTGTTCATCCAAGGACGTGCTAAATTCCTGGATTTAGAGGAAAAGAACAGAAAGAGGAGACAAAGAAAAAGAAAAAACAAATAAAAAAGGAGGTTTTTATGTACCTCTCAAGTGCCTCAGACAGTGGGAGGAGAGTCAGGGAAATGCGGCCGGGAAATTAGGATGAAAAGAAGGCTGCGTCCTCCAACAATGACAGACCCCATGGGAAATGCCCATGGCCACTCCCTTTACTCCAAGTTACTGGACTCCTCTGTCTCCTTTTTAGATATAAATCTCTGGCATCGTGGATTAATTTTCCTGACAGCCGGAACATGGGAATAATTGTGTCCTGCCGAGAGCAGACACATCAGGCTGCAGACCCCTGAAATTTCGGTGGGGTACAGGAGGGTTGGTCCTTTGGGTAGAAGAAACACGACAGAAAAAGTTGTAATGGCTTGGCTTGGACCCAGTCTGACTGAGAGGCGTGAAAACGGGTGGTAGGGGTAGAACAAACTCAATACAAGTTCCACATCAATATAAGTTCCATTTTTAAAAAAATCTCTTGTGGTATCTTGAGAAAAGACGGCACGCTGTAAAGAAGGAGTTTGTGGGAACTACAGTGCAATTAGTGACTGCAATACCTATTGTGCAGGACAACAGTTCCATGAAAAGCACTCCACAGTACCTACTTCATGTTTCAAGGTCTCAGAGGAATTAAGTAAAGCTGCCATTCAGCTAGGTGCAAAGTAGCACAAAGATAAAGGAAACATTCCAAAGTACACTCTAAATGTAAATCCCTTCCTCTTCAGACAGTGTTTCACCATCATTAACAGTGTTTCACTGAACATTCAGACGCGAAAACATAACCAAACGCACAATTCAGCTGAGTTAAGAAGCAAGAATAAAGAAGGGGAGTTCCTAGAAAGAGCTGGGCTGACTCATTCGTGCATTGAGAGCAGTGGGGAGCTGATGCCAAGCGCGGATACAGGAACGGACGCCTGTGGGACCCCAGGGAGGCAGGAACATCAGCTCTGTCACCGCAGAGGTGTGGATGGGCCTCCCGTCCTGTCCCGGAGAAAGGGGACTCCAGCTCCAAAACAAACTATTACATTGGGAACTTCCAACCCAAATTCTTCTATGATTCTGTAATGCTGTGAGGCAGAAAAAGGCACGCAGGCAGAGACAGATGATGAAGGTGCTTCTCAGAGTCTTGCTGAACACACCCCCTAAGCTGAGGGGTGCGCGAGAATTGCAAGTTTGTTTGAAAAGTTTGAAAAGCACCAAGTGTGATGCTGCCCTTAGGAGCCATCCGAGCCGGGAACTCAGATGTCACCAGCGGGGCAGTGACAGGGTGGGCACTGCGTGGTGACGAGCAGCTAGCACTGCATGCGGCAGAAACACGGGGCAGGGACTGGGACACTGCACCCCAAAAACTGACGAGGAGATGAAAAGGAACCTCTGAAAGACCTGTTTGAAGACAGACCTGTAAGGGGAGAGCTGCAGAAGAGAAAAATATGTGACAAAGAAGAGACTGCCTGTCGGTCTTCATGGTGGCTGAATAGCAATGGGGAAAAAAAAAGAAGGAAAGGGCTGAAAGGTTACAGCGGGCTGGAAGAGCCTGCCAGCACAGTCTCTCCTGACTTTGGTCATCAAATAAAGATGCTCCCCCATAGACACCTGATCAGTGCTTGAACATCTCACCCCACTGTTTTGTGCTCTGATTTAGACAAAGAATTTAACAATCTCCCTCTCCATTCTTTAGAGAACAGCCTTACAGATGGCTGAGAATGCCATGTGTAATGTGCGCTTTAAGTGCTTGTTTGTCTTATTTGAGTGGAGCTTTTGATGTTGGACTATCCATTACTTAAACCAAATAAGTTAGAAAACCATGAAGGAGAGTGAAATGGCCTGTATCATTTAGTTCTGCACAGAATTTGTGTGCGCTGAAGATTTCATTTTTCCTGTAAGACGCAGATGGTTTGAAATTGAAAAGCTGGGCTATTCCAGTGGCAGTCCTTTTGTTCTTGGAATGAGCTTGGCTTATTGAAGCCAAGGAGGAGAACCTCTGATTAATGGCAACATCTATCTTTAGAGAAAAAGGTTGGCATTAGACAGAGGGACTGTGAAATTCTGAAATGTTTTAACATTTTACTTTGCATGGCAAGAGCTTGAAGAAATTCTTTCTTCTGGAGAGATCAAATCCAGTTTTGGGGGGAGAGGGGGGTTATCATTGCTCTTGGTGGGGTGAGGAGAGCCCAGGAACAGTGACAGTGGGGAATACCTGATCTGGGAAGACCCAGGGTGCAACTGGCCTAGAGATACACCTGTAAAGGCAGATGGATTTGATACTTAGCCTCAAAGAGTAACACTGCAGCTGGAAATGAGAGAATCTGGCCAGTTAATGAGGGAAGAGAATAACCAGGTGAAGGACATGATGGAGTGGGGCAGTGTGTGAAAGCACAGGGCCATGGGCAGCCCCAGGCCAAGCCAAACACTGCAGCTGGAGCAGGGCAGAGCTGCTGTTCTCAGGGGCAGATCCCGAGCAGGATCCCACGGCAGAGCTGCAGGGCTGCAGGAGAGAAGGGCAGCGAGGCAGCAGAGCTGCAGGGCTGCAGGGGAGCAGGGCAGAGGGGGAGCAGGACAGCAGATGCCCACCATCTGCTGATGCTCCCCACCCCCAGCAGGTGCTGCCCAGGTACCCGTGGCCCCTCAGCAGGTCCCTGTGGCCAGCCCAGCCCCGGGGGCCCTTGCCAAGGCATGCCCAGAGGCAATGGGGCTTTCAGGAGCTGAGCTCCACCACACCAGTGCTCCTGCTGACCCCAGCCCCAGTCTGCAGGCTTGGCTGTGAGAGTGTGCCCACTGGAATATTCCTGGAAATTTGCTGTTGTTTTCCAAGCAGCTTGCCTGAGTTTTCCCAGAAAGGCAGAAGCAGAGTGCTGGTTTAGAGAACAAGCTGCACTTTCCTCTCTCCATGTGCAAAGTGGTTTGTGGCCTTGAGAAAAACAATTGAACAGTGGACATTGAAGAAGATGATTAAAAACCTTTTAACTCTCATGGGAAAAGGTACATTACAGACAAAAAAGATGGGGTTTTCAAAATGTGGGTTTTTTCAGTGTTTTTTGTTTAAACAGTTATTTTTAATTATTATTATTTGAAAATAATATGCAGAACTTAACCTTTTAGATTACAGTGATCAGAAATGGACATTTAAAAAGCAGGCTGCACTAGTGCAGTGCAGAAATGGGAACTGAAGAGACTGAGCCAGGGCAGGCGAGTCTGCCCGACAGCAACTGGCAAAACCAGACCTGGTGTGTCCATTCTGATCTGTGTGACAGGGGCAAAAAGAGACTGCAGATGTTGCATTTTCCACCTCACAGGTTTTAGGCAAGTTGATTGGATTTTACTGAGTCGAAATGACTTGTGCATCTTTGATCATTTCTGGGAGTCTCAAGTCTCTTCAGACACGGCAGTTCTGGAGGTTGGTCATGATTTTTCATGCAAACTGATGAACTTCAGCTGAGACAAAAGTACATGTTAGAGGGAACAAAAGTATCAGGTGGTGGGAGCCCGAGTCAGTAGTTTGAGCAGCGATCAGTGCAGTGTGGGAAATGCAGCCCACAGGGGCTGGGGGTCCTCAGAGCCCCCTGTCCTGTCCCCAGAGTCCGGGCAGGGCTGCTGGCTGTCCCCAGGCACTGGGACCAGGGCAGGGCCAGGCCAGGCTGCCAAGGGCTGCACCCAGCCCATGCCTTACACTTACTGTTCTGCTGTGTACAGTATTTTGTCTCATTTTACACTGTTGGCTTGGTGCTATTTCTGTAGGATTTTCTGCATTTTAAAATGTCATGTTTTCAACCCTCAGCTTTAGAGTAAGAACTGAACTGAGATACCTCCTCTGAATTCAAGACCAAGGCTCATCTAATGTCGTGTGATGTTTTACTCCTCAGCACACGGCAGGCAGCCCCAGCAGTGCACAGGATTTCATCTGGGAGAGAATGCAGTGGCTCTGGCTCTGGTTCAGCTCCTCTCTCCACACTATACAGCATTCTCCAAAGGCACTGAGGGAGCAGCCACACAGCCTGTTTTAGATGTGCACACTGCATAGACGAGCTTTTCCAAACAATTTTGGGAATATGGAATTGTTTATTCATCCTGCAACAGCCACATGAACTGCAGAGGTGGCAGGTAACAGGTGAAGCCTGCAGGAAGCTGGGGAGGGCTGCACAGTGTTTTCAGAGGAAATCAATATTCCTCTGGTACCTCTTGCTGCACAATACCAGCAGAGAGATGCTGACACCACTGAAGCTACACAGGCTCTTATCTTCTCACTTGATAGACCATTAACTTTAAGGATGCTTCCCAGGCTCCCTGCTCCAGTTCAAGAGTCTTTGTGATTATTTTTCCAAGCAAATTAATCACTGAAATATTTCTTTATTTTATTCTGAATGAACCAATAAATTAATTTACTAGGAGATTTCTTCATTTGATACTGCAGTTTAAATCAACAGACAACAGCAGAAAACTGGTTTATTGAACCTTGCTCATTGCCTATAGCCATTTCCATGGTGCTGGTACCTGTAAATCCTCACTGAGCAAGGTTGAGTGATGCTTCTCAGCTGGAGCCCACAAAATATGTAAACATGCTTCCAGAAACTAACACAGCTCTCATGTGCAACTGCATGGAGTGTGTGGTGTAACCCTTCCTAAACCTCTGGTCAAAGGGACTGATGAGACACTTGTACTGCAAGTCCAACCAGAATTTCCCATTAGATGTTAGAGACTGTTTAATAGTTTCTAAAGTACTTCTCCTTAGTTCAAAAGTAGACAAAGTAGTATGTGTCAGGAAGGACAGTTGTACATTCTAGGCACTGAGGCTACTAACAATAATTCCATGCAAATAGGAAATAATTATAAGCAGAGAGGCACTCATGGAAGTGAAAGTATGAGCACAAAGACGATCTCATTTCTACTCTCAAATAGTCTTGATTTTATGTATATTAAAATTTCTTACTGAAACTATTTCTGACATTGCTACCATTCCTGGTAGAGGAGGAGGAGGAGGAGGAGGAGGAGGAGGAGGAGGAGGAGGAGGGCTGCTGGGGGCTCCAGCTGCTCAGGGGCTGCATCCGAACCCCCTGGCGTCCTTACAGTGCTTGTCACAGGTCACCATGGACTGAGAAGCCAGCAAACAGCTTTATTCTCCCCTAGTTTAATGAGTCTCAAGCTGTAGTAACAGTAAATTATTCCACTGTTTATCTTTAGGTATGGGACAGCACCTCTGCTATATTCTGTTGTGTCTGTTCCTATAGTCCATGCTCAATCTACAAAATTTATTATTGTCCTTCTGCATCTGTGGGAAGAATACCAAAAGACCAATACACAGAACCATTTTTAACTTGTAGGTTGTGATTTTAAAATGCTCATTTCAAATCAAGGAAATTAGTTTTAAGATGCCATTGAAGCTGCTGACAAAATTGAATCCTTACAGACAAACCATTCAATGCAGAGGAAAGAAATGCTTACAGGCAAGGATTTCCTTTGATTTCTGAATGGCTCTTTTGGAGAAAAAAAGAGGCAAAGAGGGGAGGATGAATATTTTGATTCCTCTTGATTATGACTCAGTGTTAGGAAAAAGAAACAAACATGAGTTTGAAAGAACCCAATTTGGTACAATGCAGAGATAGGGGCATTTCCCAGGTGTCCAGGGCTGCATTCTCCCACGGCAGCCCTGAGCAGTATGTCACTGCCTGGCATCAGGGTGAGCAGAAATCCCCAGACACACAGGCAGGGACATGGGGAGCAGCCATGGGACATCCCCAGTGCTGGCCAGGACCTGGCTGAGGGTGGTGGTGCAGCCCCTGAGGTGACCTCCAGCCCTGCACCTGTGCTCAGCTGTGGTGGGGTCTGGAGGAGCAGAGGGAGGTGTTCTGCAACCCAGCCAGAGCTGCAAACAGCTGCACCCTACAACCACAGGATCCTTGTCCTTTGGAGCTTGGCTGTGTTATTGACAAGTGAAAGCACGGATGGCAATGAACACAGGAAGCCAGGGACACAAATGCAGCTCCATGACAAGGGTGTTCTGTGCAGACAGAAGAGGTGCACTCCATAGCCAACCACGGAATCGCTGTCACGAGTCAGCCACACGTTATCTATGGGCAGGGAGACACAGACCCTGCCCCTCATCGGGTTACAGTGCACCAGCTGTTCTCCCCTGAGCTTCCTGCAACCCAATGTAACTCACTGAGACCCTCCTGCCACACCAGCACCCTGCCAGCCTTCTCTGGGAGGCTGAGGATGCCAAAGAAACACCCCCAGGACGGGTACTGGGGGTCAGATAGTGCCAGCTTCATCCTCATCCTCATCCCTCACTGGAATTCCAGGCTAAAGGACTCAGCAGGAGAGCACAGCCTGTCTTCTGTTTGCAGGGATCCTTCTGGCCCAGCCCAGTGCTCCAGAAAAAGGCTCAGAAGGGGATGGCATGCTGCACCCTGTTGTGGGTGTCCAGCTCTGTCGGGAGGGATGGTTTGGGCAGTGGTAGCACCCTCAGCTCCTCATTAAAGAATTGGATGTCCTCATCCCTAGCCTGCACTCTGTGCACTGGTTCAGGTGCCCTGGGCCAGGAGAGTGTCCCTCTGTCTCCATCTCTGCCACTGATCTGCACAAGTCATGGCATTTCTGGGCTTTGGTTTCAGCAAATCAGGGTTACAGCAGCAGACCTGCATTGCTGTGCCCTCCACAAGCCCTGAAGGAAGAACACTGACCCCACGGAAGTCACAAATTATCTGAAGTACATGAGCAAAACAGTAAATATTTCAGTGGGGTAGTTGACATATAAAAGGTTGCACTAATCTACAAAGTGCAAGACAGCTATGTCTGCTTACACATAGGATTCTAATCTTCTAATAGTCCTGTAATTTTAGGTAAAGCCTATTTCCAGAGGATTAGCAATTGTTTTTCTGAGGTATTAGTTGTACAAGGTTCTCAAGAGTCTCGTGTATTTCAGCAGAGCTGAGTTAGACAGGGCACACACCCCACTGTCACTGGGGAGTGGGGACTGTGGGAGTGCAGCACCTGAAAAGTGTATGTGTGTGTTTTAAATTCTGGGTTATTACATAAGTGTCTTCCACGAGCCTTAAATGTTTGTAAACAACTCATTTAGTCATCACTAAGCATTTAATACTGGTGGTCTCCCTGATGTCTGTTCCAGGAATAATAGAATGGAAATTCGCACAATAAAAATAAATTTTGGAGATATATTCTTAGTTTTGAAATATTTAATGTTTTGTAAAAAAGTCTAGAAATCATTATACAAAGTGAACTCCAAAATGAAGATATGGATCAAACACAGAAGATAGTAAATATCTGTAGTTTCAGTCCACGAAGATCTATCAGTCCTCTCCTCATTTCCTTAGGGTATTTCACGGGGTCATTGTTGCTTTAACAGGCCATAAACCCCCTGGCTGGTGGAACACCTGCTGCTGACAGCAAGGCTTTCAATCAAGTGAGACACGGCTTTGTCCACCCAGAAACCTTCAGGGATGGGGACTCCACAGTCCTCTCTTAACCACCCACATTTTTCATGGGTGATGCAAAATAGCTCCCAGTTGAATTAACCAGGTCTTTTGGCATCCTCTGTGAGACCCCACCAGCCCCAAGTGTGAAAAAACCCAGCTCCCCACTGCTCCAGCTCCCCACTCCTGCACTGTCACAGGTCTGTCCTTTCCCCACAGCTCTCACCCTGGCTGCACCTGCACAGGCTGGGAAAACACATCTCAAGTCCAAAGAAATCGCAATAGGGTTTTTTGCTTGATTTATTGGAGGTTTGGAGTGTTTGTGTTTCACTGAGCTAGCCCTGAAGCTCTGCTGGAGCAGGGGTCTATCACACGTGGGTTGGGATACAGCTATGGACAGGAATGGGGTCACAGATGCTGGGGCAGGCTCAGGGTCACCTTGTGCAGAAGCTGAGCTGATCTCACACTACAGCACACTCATCTCTCCAGTGGCACTCGGCACGGATGTGTTTTCTTGCTGAGTAAATAAATTCCAAACGGGCAGGGTGAGCTCTTTGGAAACTCTCCGAGACAGCAATTAGCTGCATGCCTGAGTGAGCAGCCGGCTCCTCTCTCCAGCCCCCACAGCTCTGCTGGCGCTCCTGGTCAAGAGGCAGGAGCTCATCGGGAATGCCGGATCCACACCCTGTATCTCCCTGCCAGCATCCCGCATCCCGCATCCCCCGCATCCCCTGCATCCCACACCCCCCTGCATCCCGCATCCCCCTCCACACAACCCGCATCCCGCCTCCTGCATCCCGCATCCCGCATCCCTCATCCCCCGCATCCCCTGCATCCCACACCCCCCTGCATCCCGCATCCCCCTCCACACAACCCGCATCCCGCCTCCTGCATCCCGCATCCCGCATCCCGCATCCCGCATCCCTCATCCCCCGCATCCCCTGCATCCCACACCCCCCTGCATCCCGCATCCCCCTGCCCGCATCCCGCCCAGCCGAGCCGCACCTGCCCGCAGAATCCGAGGCTGCCAGCGGGCCTCGCCAAGCGCACGGAGGGAGTCACATTTCTGTGCAGGGATTCCATCTGCCACATGTCACGAGTGCCATCTGCTGACGCTTCCCGGGCCCTCAGGTGTCCTGCTGGAGGTTTCCAGCCCCTGGTGCCTGTTGGCCGTTTTCCCTGGGCTCAGGTGCAGGGCAGGGGGCACACACCTGTCCCGCACAGCACCTGGGCAGCCAGGAAGGGCAGAGCAGCCCCTGCTTCCCATCACTACAGGCAGTCCCAATCATCCCACAGCTTCACTCCGAGTCTGTGCCAGCAAAGGGGCCCTGCTGCTCTCACAGTGGGTGCTTTGGTTCCCAAAGGTCACTCTGTCCTACAGAGAAAGCAGCCCAGCAGGGATGGCATGGCCAGACAGGCTCAATGGATAGCACCTGTTCTCAGCAGGATTCTGCACCCATTGTGTGATCTTTCAAGACCTGGGAACCTCCGAGCAGCACTGACATCCTCCTCTGAAAGCAGAATCCTTCATGGATACTGCCTGTCCCATTTCTGATGCCTTATTTACACTAGAGATGTTAAAGAAGACAGCTACTCTACTGAGTGGGCTAGTTGTACCCCTGCTAGGAAATTCAGTCATGGGGACAGAAGGAGCATGCTATCACCATGAAGACAAGTAACAGCTATGGGACCACTTTGAGGGTCACAGGGGACCATGCTGGACACAGGCCACATGCTGGGCAGGACATCACAACCCCCAGGTACTTGCAGCAATCTGAGCAGCAGAGCTGTGCTTCAGGCCCTCAGTGCATGGAAATTGAGATCCAAATCCTTTCACTTTGATTTCTGATGCAGCCTGTCTCCTAGTAGCTCCTGCAGCCATTTACTGATTTTGGCCAGAGGCTGAGAAGGAAGCGAATCTCTGAGGCAAAGGGGCTCTGGCCTTGGAGATTGGCTGCTGGGCAGAGAATGGCAGGAAAGAGCAGGGGGACACCCAAAATTTCTCCCTCGGAATCCAGCAAAGGCCACCCCCGTACCCCATTCAGGGGTCCCACTCTCCCACTCCATAAGGATGCTGTCCCCACCTGCACAGACCAGATACCCTACAGTGGCCCTGGGAGCACAGAAAGTGGCAGGAGAGATGTTTGATGGGGTTTTATCATTGCCCTGCTCCCCCAGTCACATACACACCAGGCACTACTGACTGAAACAACTTCCACTTACTGCAATACTAAGTCTAGCAGTTATAACCATAATATTCAAATCTTTTCTTTCCAGAAATAAAACTAAAATGGGATATTTAAATTCTACCCAACAAAGAGGAGGAAGCTAAAGCAATGAGATAAGTAGCAACTAAGTAAGTGGTACTACAAAGCACCACTTTGTAAAGGTTAGATACCAAAAGGTTTCTTTAAAACAGACATTCATTTATGGAAGTACCAATCTGGCATTTGTTTTCCACAGACTCAGTGTTTACCTGAGCAATTATTCTGCCAGCTGCTAAAATGATGGGATGCAAATGAAAAATGTGTTTATATGTCCACAGTCATTAAGCTTTTGTACTTCTGTATTACACACAGGAATACTTCCCTAATATACTTTATGATACAAAAGAAGAGGTCAGCTAAAGCCCATTATTGCACTAAATTTTCAGAAATGTGACTGAATTTTGGTCAGAAAATGCTTCAAGGAAGTTTTACCTTCACTTTCTTCATTAACCTTTGTTTTCTAGTCCTTTTGAGGGCTTATGTGAACTGCCATAAAAGTCAAAGCAACAATTTGCTCCATCAGTTTCACTGAACATATCAGGAAACTTTTCTCTGCAGAAAAACATTCATATGGCATTTCAACAACACTTTGCAGTCACCGTTGTGCTATACATTCAGGTTTTTAGGCATTGAAATGTCAAATGTCAAATGTCAGTGAAATTTCCAATTATCTCCAAAAATAATTATAGAAACAATGCTCTTAAGCATGTATTTGTGGGAGTGTGTAATTTATACATGACACATGAATCCACACAGTTCCAAGGATTCCAGAAAGCTAATTTTAAAAATCTGACACAGTTACTCAAGGACAGGACCATATCAGTAGAAAGTCCTTTGCAGCTCCACAGGGAGAAGGAAACCAGCAGGGAGAGGAGGTGAATTTCAGAAGGGCCAGCTTTGCAAATAAAGGTATTTTTTGGCTCCTTACTGACTCTCATGTTTTAAGCAGTTCAGGGTCAGCGCTGTGTTCAGGCATCTCTTTGAAATGGCAGTTCTTCAGTAAGGACAGCTGCCTGTCCCCAGGCTGCGGTGTGGCCTCATCAGTGTCTGCCAGCACAGACAGCTCAGCTGCGAACAAGTACCTGACAATGCAATGCACCTGAGGTGAGCAATGCACGGGTTTATGTACACTCACACCAGACTGGAGAGGACAGATAGAGACAAGTACAGCTGAAGCACTTTAGAAATCTGCACATTAATAGGCAGGGTGAGGACTTGGCACAAACCTGACCTCACAGGTGGAACAAGCTCCTCCCAGGACACTGGGCAGATTTGAGTCACAGCATGCCCTAAGGCTGGCATCACTTTCCCCCTGTCTTCATGTCCCTCTGACCCAGCACTGCCACACGTGGCAGTCAGCACACAGCCTGTGCCACACACCTCCAGGAGCCTCTCACAAACCACCTGCAGGTACCAGACAGGTCATGGCAGCAAGAACTGGGTGCAGGTGGTACAGGATGGGTGGGTCAGATCTGAAGGTAGTGACTTCCCACAATCAAGACCCAAGAAACACAGCTCATACTCCCTCTTATACTGGCCTTTACTTTCAGAAGACAAAACAGAAACAATGCTCCTGTCCTGAAACCTTACTCAGGCAAAAGGTTTGGAGGTTTTTTTATCATAAAGACCAGGACTCTCTTACTTCAAGCTTCATGTGTCACAACAGAAGCACTCTGAATAAAATGTTAGCTGCAGCCCAAAACGTATCAACCTGCCCTGCCTGAGGAAGGCACAGCTCATCATCCTCCAGCTGCCAGGTGTGCTGTTCAGGCAGCCATCAGCTCAGAATGCTCCAGAGAGCAGTGGTAACCAAGGCTCCTCAGTTGGAAGGAACCTCAGATATGGAGCAAAATACTCTAAATGGTCTGTGATCATAGAAAAAAGCATGAAAAGGAAGGGAAAAGGACCCAGGGCCTCAGCTAAGTCTACAACACTCAGTGCAGCATGCTGTCAACATGGACAGCATTTAGCAAACCTCTTACTGATCTGCAGATGGTGCAAGAGGACTTGTGGTGTTGGGATTTTTGTGGTTGTTGTTGCTGAGGGTTGGGTTGGTTTTAACACTGCAAAGGCTTCACTTCAGCCTTCCCACAGCAAGAGCACATTCCCAGGCAGGTGGTGCAATGAGCCAGTGGACCCTGACCCTGGCTTGTTGATGTTCCCAAGCATGGTGAGTGGCTTGGACTTACCAAAGAGGGAATTCTGACATCCCCTGGCATCATTTTTCCTCTTCATTGATCACATGCTCTGACATAGTCAAAATCCATGTTTCATCTAGCACTTCTTGCATCAGCATCCATGACAGTATTCCAAGGCTGTGACAGTTGCCAAAAAGAAAAACCAGTTGTAAGAGGGATTGCTGCAGACTCAGGATTCTCTCATCTATCAGTCACCAGCCATGTGAACAAACAAGAAGCAAAGGAGGTTGAACCTGATACAAAAAATAAAGAAGGCAGGGAGCCAGGTAAAGGGAGATGGGATGGCCTGTACTGGAATGAGAGAAATCCAAAGAACGCTTACTAATTTCAAGGATTTGGGATCAAAATTGCTAATTCTCAGTGCTGCATTGCAAGGGCAACCAGTGCAGACACCTTAGTGAAACAGCATCACCCTGCAGGAGCTCAGGGCTGCGCAGGAAACTGTCAATATACAAGTTATTGGAGTTGTGCAGTGTCCTGGGTGCTCTCTGCAAGGAAACAAACTGATAAGGAGCAAATGGGATGAGTTCTGCCTGATGTGCACAGGTGCAGCTGCTGGTGGTGCTCTGACTTATGGAGCACAGTCAGGGAATGCCATCGTCTGCCAGGCACAGGAGAGGCCTCATCTGGGCTTGGAGGGTCACCTGTCCTTGCCATAGCCACCCCCCTAGCAGGGATGCTGCACAGGACCGGGGGCTGGCACAGCTGGCACACAGGGATGCAGCCTCACAGCACCTGCTGCAGCACCATGGGCAGGAGAGGAGAGCAGGGCCAGAGCTCCTGCTTGGCCTTGCAGCCCTCCAGCATCTCCCAGACAGCTGCTCCTGTGCTCTTCTCTCTTTCTGGAGCCAGGAGCACGCTGGCTTCTCCTTGGCACTGCGCTCCTGCTGCTGCCCAGCATCCTCTGGGACCCTGACACCTGCAGAGCCGGGGCAGGTGGGATCCCGGGGCAGTCAGGATCCCTGGGGCAGTCAGGATCCTGGGGCAGTCAGGATCCCTGGGGCAGGATCCCTGGGCAAGTGGGATCCCCGGGGCAGGTGGGATCCCTGGGGCAGGATCCCCGGGGCAGGATCCCCGGGGCAGGTGGGATCCCTGAGGCAGGTGGGATCCCCGGGGCAGGTGGGATCCCTGGGGCAGGATCCCCGGGGCAGGATCCCCGGGGCAGGTGGGATGCCCGGGGCAGGTGGGATCCCTGGGCAGTCAGGATCCCTGGGGCAGGATCCCCGGGGCAGGATCCCCGGGGCAGGTGGGATCCCGGGGCAGGTGGGATCCCTGGGCAGTCAGGATCCCTGGGAAAGGATCCCCGGGGCAGGTGAGATCCCCGGGGCAGGCGAGATGTCAGGCAGACAGGATGCCAGGATGGTGTGAGGACCAGGACAGCACATTGGAGACAAATTCAAATCAAAATAATCCGTTGACACCTGCCCTGAGTTCAAGGGGAAGGGCATGTCTCGTGCAGACCGGTGTGATTGATGGCCTTGGTATAACACCCAGATCCCACAAGGGACTTCACTTAAAATCTAGCAATCAATACTAGAGAGATCAAGGCTTTTCCCACAGACCTTTGCCGCTTATATTGTTTTCAAAACACCTGTATTTCCTTCTGAGAGGAATGTTACATTCGAGTTTACAAACAAGTTGTAGATCTGTTGCTAGACAAAGTTAGCACCTAGAGATAAAAGAAACAATGGAAGGAATTACACTGATTGATGAATGCAAAAAGAGATTTGCCTTTACAAACAAACTGTAGGTTTTCTTCTAAATTAAATTGGGTAACAGAAGATGAAAGAAGCAACGGGGTGGGGCGGGGGGGGAAATATAAATTCTACAATAATTAAAAATTAAAAGGAAGGGCTATACATTAGAAGGGAATGTCAGGTGTCAGGTGCTCCGGGAAGTCTGTGCCTACCAAGTACCTCAACAATGGGGAAAGAGAGAGGGAAAAGCGACCGGGAAATTAGGATGAAAAGGGAGGCTGCATTCTCCAAAATTTGAGAGATCCCAGGGGAATGCCCCATGGTCTCTCCCTTTATTGGAATAAAGCAAAAAGGACTCCTCTGTCTCCTTTTTGGACATAAACCTCAGGTGTTTGTGGATTAATTTTCCTTACACTTCAAAGAGAATAATTAAGGAAATTCATAATATCTCATTAATAAAAAAACTGAGCTTCAGAGCAGGAATAGTTTATTTCCAAAACATTACATTGATCACTGAAATTTTAAATTGAAGTTGAATTAAATGCTTAATATATCTTTATTCAACTTTACTTTTTTCATGTTGGTCTCCAAACCGTGATATTTCTATGTCATGGAGAGAAAAATAAAAGAAAAAGCTTAGAAATGATCTCTCCATCACTTCAAGACCTCAATTTTAGGTTTACACAAAAAACAACACGGCTAGGAAAGACCTTTCCATTTTCTGCATCTGATTTTTTGCTTTTGTTTTGATACCTTCCATGCATTACTAGGATAGAAAATTAACATACTAATGTCAGAAACAGTGATGCATAAATGTGTTAATTATTAAGGACACTAAAAGCCTGAATTAATCTGTGCTGAATGAGTGCAAATTGTCTGACAAACCCTTTGATCATGACTTTATGAGCTTCCCTTCCACAGGTTTACTCTTCTCATTTATAGCCATGTCTAAACTATAGACTATTTGTGCATCCATAGGGAATAAATTAAGCTCCCTAGAAAGCCACTTATTAACCTGCTTTGCAAGGATCTCTTAATCCACAGGGGAGGGGTCTGGAGGTGATCCCCTTCTTCCACAGCCAGAGCAGCCTTAGCAGAGGGGCTTTCTGCTTCAGGGAGCTCATGACTTTCATAACCCCTGTAAATTATTTTGATCCAGGGGTTTTAGGGATCAGATTAAGGTTTTCATACACATTTCTATGCAGTTTATGTGCAGCTGTGTGGTTTTGTGGTTGGGTTTTGGGTTTCGATAGGACTTTTTTTGACCTGCAGGGCAGCACTGTGGGGCAGAGCCAGCCCCTCTGAGCTGGGAATGGGAATGGGGATGGGAATGGGAATGGGAATGGGAATGGGAATGGGAATGGGAATGGGAATGGGGATGGGAATGGGAATGGGAATGGGAATGGGAATGGGAATGGGAATGGGAATGGGAATGTTCCCCGGGGTGCCAGCAGCCCTGCCATCAGTGCTGTTCAGCCAGCCCTGGGAAGGCATTTTCCCTCTGGCTAACAGCACTCACTCTGGTCAGAGTGCACCCTGCCCTCACCTGGCCAGCACACCCACACTACTGCAGGCACCCACGGAGCTTTAGCTCAGTTTGGGAATTTTTATTTCTGCACCTCCATACAGAACCTCTCAAAACAATCCAGCCAGGGGTGAAACTGGCCCCATTTCTGCAGAACACTCAGCACTCCCTGCCTCAGGGAGCATCTATCACATACCCCGTGTAAAAAAAGTAAATTTTAAGTTATAGGTATAGAACCTGGGACTAAAGTGTCCCGAACCAGAATTGTCAGCTGTCACTTTCTTTTCCTTTTTACATTTACAGGCAAGGATAAATAAGTGTTGAAACAATGTGATTCAGAGCAACCTGAATCTCATGGACTCTCCCCTAAGCTTCACCTAGGAAAGGACAAGTCCTGCAGTTGATGGTGGAGCTGTGCAGATCACAGAACCAGCCCTTCAGGCCAGGAATTGGAAATGAGCAGCAGGAAGCAGCAGCACCCCTCCCCTGTGAAACACACACAGCTCCACGCCAGCTCTGTGGTAGACGTAGTGATGTCTTACATAGCAAATGATCTATTTTTACTGCCTCAGAAAAATGCACTTTTCTTTATTAGTTTAGAAACTAAGCTTGAAAAATTTATGTGCAGCCTCACCTTACCCTCTGTCCAAAATTGTACCATTTTGTACCCTCTGTACAAAATCTGTCCACTATGAGCAAGGATTTCAAGCACATGATAAGAATCTGCTTACACAATTAGTGCTTCCATCCCTAACACTGAGAGGCACAATTCAGGGGAAGTGTTACCTTTAGGATTTGCCAGCTGCTGGAAGGAAACCCATACATGACCAGATAGGGGAACAGCTGTGTCTTCATTCCACCTTCTGTTTATTCTGTTTGTGGCACATGCACACGAGGACATGGGGCAGCTAATGGTGTGCACTCCTCTATCCTGAATCTCTGGGCTTTTGTTCTTCAACTCCTGGACAAGTTTGTTTATGCAATTGCAGATGCTAGGCTATGGGTAAGACAAGCTGGTTTTTTGTTCTAGAAATTACATTTTCCACAAGCACATTGAATTCAGAACTCATATATTCCATTTGTATGTGTAACCAATATTTATGCAATGCCTTTAGTTGGGAAAAGTCACCTTTATGGATTCCTCTGTTATTTTTCTTACAGGGGGTGCCAAGTAATCAATAACCATGTCAGACATTTGGGCAACTGGACCAAGTGGTTTTATGTGGAAACATACAGTACCTGCTTTTATACCTCTGAAAACAAAGTCAGAATTTCTCCTAACTCCTCCTTTTCAACCAATGATAAGCACACTAATTAAAAAGGAATTAAATGCACCTGCTTTGAGCTCTTGACTTGTCTCATGTCTGGTTTTTACCAGACCTCATCCAGCTCTAAGGAGAAGCCAGCAGAACCTCAGCAAAGTGTCAGCAAGTGGCCCCAGCATGGATGTCACATCTTCTCTTAACTTTTGCCACCCCTTCACACTGGTGTGACCTTCATGCTGCCTTGGAGAAATCCTGATCCCAGGGAAGAGCTTCACTGTGTGAACAATAATTATTGCACTTCTTCTTGCTCATGTCTTTTCCTCCCGAGCTTTAGGAATCTCCAGGCACTTGCTCAGAGCATCGAGCCTGAATTCATATTTGCACAATCCATGCACTGAGGCCAAGTGTCTCCTGTAATTAAGGGAGTGGACACAGAGCACCTGAATCTATTGATCTGGGTCCTGGGCAGGGGAAGGCTGCTATAAGCACTAGAGGATTTGTGTCTATGTACCTGGTCTTTTCTGTGCTCTTTTTTTTTTTGTATGGGAAGTTGAACTGGAATTGAAGAGCATGAGTTAAATATTTCATGTCATACTGGAATATATAATTCATGATCAAATCCTTCAGAAGGGAAAAGATAAGATAGACCTGCAAAAGCTGCAAATAAAGTATTTTCTGTCCCCTCTAGACAGACTAATGGAAAAGTGCTTTCCCCTTTTTCTGTAGGTGCTTTAAAGGAAATTAGAAATAATGTGATAGCAGTAAAAACAAATTCTCAACATGCATTTGAGGAATTATTTGTTATTGTTTGCAAACAGATTCGATTAATGTTTTACACCCACTTATCCTAAAGTACTCTGTTGCACTTGGTTCCTCCACAATTCACAGCCTCTCTTAAGAACAAGACATATTGGCTTCAACCTGTGAACAGCTCCACTTGTGGTTATTTGTTGTGATGACCTGGGGAGCCCCGGACAGCAGAAGGTGGCAATGGAGCTCTGACAGAGCTGCTCCACTCCATTCAGATGGGTGAGACTCTTCCCAGGTCTCACAAAGGGATGTCACATTGGGATGGTGTGTGGGATCACAAAATCAGGGAGTGGTTTGGGTTGGAAGTGACATTGAATCCCCCCAGTGCCACCCCTGCCATGGCAGGGACACCTCCCACTGTCCCAGTGTCCAGCCTGGCCTTGGGCACTGCCAGGGATCCAGGGGCAGCCACAGCAAATCTGGGAAACCTCAGTGCCTCCACACCCTCACAAGGAAGAATTTCTTCCTAATAGCCCCCCTAGCCCTGCCCTCTGGCAGTGTGATCATAACAGGCCCTGATAGAAATTCTTTCTAAGGCTGCCATCAGGTCTGCCAGCCCCTCCTCTCTGCCAGGCTGGACAATCCGGCTCTCAGCCTCTCCTGACAGCAGTGGTTCTCAAGCCTTGTCTCCAGCCTGCCCATGTCTCTCCTGTGCTGGGGGGCCCAGCTCTGGGCACAGCTCTCCAGGTGTGGCCTCACCAGAGCTGTGCAGAGGGGCAGCTTTGCCTCCCTCCACATCAACAGCAACATCTGAAAAGAAGTTTTATAAAATCAGCAAAAACAAACAACAAAATTTCAAAGCTATAATCATTTTGGGGGCTTTTATTCTTTGTTGCACTCACAGTGACAAACCAAGATCTTGGATGAAAGATCTCCAGATTTTTCAGCCCACGGTTCAAGCAATTTCTAGTCCTACAAGATCCCAGGGCTGCGCCCCTGATGCAGGTCTCTGAGAGTAAAACTTGCTTTTGCAAACTGGAATTTGCCTGGCAGTTTGTGCACTGTTCTTCCTCCCTGGTGTGCAGATTTCAAATATTTCTGAAGCACTCACTTCTGCTCAGCAGCCCCAGAAAAGTGCTCTGCTTCATTCAGTTTCTGTAGCAAAGACCCAAATTATCCACTGGCAGTTTACAGAGCAGCAAGTTAATGCTGGACTCCCTTTGCTTTGTGGAGAAAATAATTACAGAGTTTTTGACAGCAGAACAACAGACAATTGCACGTTGTCTCTGTGTTTCTTTGAGGCAATCGATACCAAAACACCAGCAAGATTTTCACAGGCAGTTAATCATTTCTAGGAAGCATCATGGAAGTTCTTGAGACAGATGAGTTTGGCTGTGTGCTGGAGCTGCCATGGAAACAGCTGACACTCCAGGCACAGGTACCAAACCACAGGGCAGCTGTGCCAGGGACAGCAAACAAGGAAAAGCACCAGGAGTGGGTACTGTGGCACATCTGTGTAGGCAGTGAAGCTGCAAGTGTGCAATTAACCTGAAAATGAAGGCAGGGCAAGGTCTTCCCTTGCCCTGCAGGGAGGTGCCTTGTGTGGGTGGCTGTGCACAGCCACAGCTGCCTGGCCCTGCACAGGGAGCCACAGGGGCACCAGAGCCAAGCCCTCTGCTGGGATTTGCTGACAGTGCCATGCCTTCCTCTTTTAAAGGTTTTCCCACCACCTCTCCATGCAGACATTTGTTACAAGAAGTGCAGAACTGGGAGCATTTTTTCCTCCTTGTTCTTTTCTAGATAAGAAATCAAAATTGGAATTAATTTTTAAAAAATCACTTGGCAAATAAAGCCTCGATGAGAGTCAAATGCCTTGAAACAACAGGTGCCTCAGTGTTGCCCGATGCCCCAAACAGAACACAAACTAACAGAGTCAGTTTATGCGGTGCTTTATTCAGGGCCCGGGGAACCTGCGGACTAGCGTCCAAAGTCAGGATCCCACAGCTCCCTTTTTCCATCAGGTTTTTATACCTTTTTACAAAGTGGTCTACGTGCAGAAATACACATTCTTCAAAACAATACAGATACATAAATCTTGCAGGTATCATTCCTAAAAGTTATAAATTCTGCATGCTTGTCTACTTAGAACTATAGGCTACCCCCCTTAATCCCCCTTGTATGTTTGCCCACCACCAGAACCCTTTATTTATTATTATTATACTTTAGCCTTATCTTGAAAGTTTCTAGATGTCCTATATGCCCTACTAAATCCTTTGATTATTGTTTTCACAGTTCTAAATGTTCTATATGCTCTACTAATTCTTTTCACTATTGTTTCACAAGGTAGGTTCTCAGGGCCTGTCCGAAAACTGCAGTTTTCTAAGCCTTAGCATGACTACTACTATATCCACATTAGTCCTTTTTCTCGTTATTTCGGTATCATCAGGACAGGCTTAGGGAAAATGCAAATCACAGAGTTTACTTGTAGCAGTTGACAGAGACAATGCATTCCAGAAAATGCTTATAACATACATAAAGGCTTATAAAATAGAGTGGGAAAAGGAGACGAAGCAACATTTGATTTCTACAGAACACAGTATGCTAGGAATCTTCTGGTGGCTGCCTGGCCATGCCAGAGACCAGAGGCAAAAAATCCCCAGCCCTGAGAGCCACGTGGCAGCGGCGTGGTTGGGGTGGCCTCTCCCAGCACACCCTGACCCAGCACAGGTGGTGTGTGTGGTCACCTGGCCACCATGCACAGGATCTCACTGGCACAGTCCCACTGGGCCCAGAGCAGAGGCGAGGTCAGCATTTCTCATGGGGGGACAGCCACCCCAGAGCCACCGGGACACCTTGGCTGGCCCCAGCTGTGACACGAGCTCCCACAGCAGGAGCCAGTGCTTGCTGTGGCTCTGCACACAGGTCCATGATCCACACCTGGCCTGGGGACAGACAGACCCACAGTACAGTCAGTGCCTGAACTGCATCGCAGGAAGGCAAAAAGTGCAAGAAATACATAGACAGACCCTTCAATAGGGTCAAGAATGCCAGCAGACCTCAAAAATTGCCAGGTTACATCAGCTAGCATTAAGATGAAGTAAAAAAACTTATTAGTGATTTCACACAAATATAAACGAATAAAAAACCAGACCTAAAACAAACCATTTGTATGAGTGCACAGAATGAAATCTGTAATCAGGAGTTCCAGAAAGGGACACCAACCTGAGACTCCAGATAAACAGAAAAAGTAGAAAATTATTGTAAACCTATCTGTCTTTTATTGTAATTAACTGCTTTTTCAAGCTTCCTCATGGTGATTGCTTTCAGCCTGTTAGCTCCTGCTATCCATGAAATGCACAGATTATTGACTTTGTACATTAACTTGGACACCAAATCCCTTCTTCCCTCTGCTGAAACAGCATCTCTGAGAGTGTGAGAGTGAGGGAGCCACATCATCATGTCCGTGTCCTTGACAACCTTTTCTTAGCTCTTTAAAACATCTCTGGATGAGTTTACACTAGGAGTTGAATAGTTCTTCACTGCTCAGACTGTTAGTGCATTAGAAATGTCAGCCTTTGAAATAGACATCACAAGGAATTTAGTTCTAGAAATCAACCCAATTTTATTACCTGACAAAAACAAGCTTAAAACATTTCAGTTAAGAGACAGATGATTTACACCTAAATAGAGCAGCAGAAATACACTGTCAGTTGTTTGCTGAAGCTAACATCATAAAGATGATGCAGCAAAATTGAACTTGTGTGTTTCTGGGGAAAAATAATTGTATTTATTTTCTTCCTTTTAGCAAAACATAAGAGCACATGCGAAGTGCAAAGAACCAGACAGACAACAGACATAATTTTGAAGAAGTAAAAGGTGATTGGAAGAGGTCAGGAAGAAATCAGACTAGCTATACTTGTGATTCCAGTGATTTTCTGGTCAAACATCCAGGATCCCAAGCTTTCTGCCCATGCCATCATTCATAGCAGGACCAAGGTCACAGAGGTTTTGCTGCAATTCTTCGCACTGCATGCAGTGCTCATCTGTCCAGTTACCATTGCATCATCACTTCTATCACCTTGTCATAACCTAGGACATGGACCTGCCATTGAGATCGGTGTAGAGACAGAGTTCTCATCAGACTTAAGTTAAAATTAATCACAAGCAAGCTTTAAAGCAAAGTTCCCTTTGTTAGTCAGACAGAGGCCTTTGTGCCCAGGTGAAAGCTGCTGGATCCTGTGCACAGAAGCCCCAGTGAGCCCCACACTGGTCAAAGCCAGGTCCAGTCTTCCTCTCTTCCAGGGTTCTCACAGCAATGTTCTCACAGCCAGTGTTCTCACAGCCGATATTCTCTCTCGTTGCTCCTTCCACTCCCTCACCACGTGTGCTCATGCTGGGCCCCCCTGGTCCATGGCACTGACTCTGCTGCACCCTCTGCTTTCAGGCTCACCCTCCTTCCCTTCTTGCACACCCTGAACCACTGCTAGAAAGTCTCTGCAACATTCAGCAAGTGGCTCACTGTTGCTCAATGAATTGGCTTTTTTCGGCTTTCTTCTGCTCTTTTCTACATTTTTGTCTTCTTTGAGAGCACCTTATGAGACATCCATACAGACCTGCATAGACATTGGCTTCTTAAAGATTTTCACTACTCTTAACCTGACTCTAATCTCAGAATATAAAACTGAGATATAAACCTGAGATGCATAATTTCTAATTTTTCAGAAAGGGATATCCTTATATTGCTGGTCTATTTTTCCAAACGCATAAGTGCCTTCTCATACCAAATCTGCATTAAAATCAGGACAGTAACTGAGAAAAGTCAGTGAAAACAAAGTTAATTGCTGCAGCCACTAAGCGCTGATAAACAGAACGGGGTGTGAAAGAGGAGTAAAGAGGAGTCCCAGGTTCCGGGTTATCAGCAGTAGAATCATGCTGAGAATCTTGAGTGGGAGGCAAACCACCGACAGGAACATTCATCAGCCCAGATTCTGACTCCAAGGTGATGATAAAAAAGAACATCAATCGTCAGCTGCAAGGTAGAAACAACAAAAACGCAAAGAGAAGCCTACACCTACTGTTAGGTACTTGAGAAAACTTTAACAAGTCTGAGATATCTCTGAAAATAATATGCACAGGTGTGTATTGAATAATGGAGAGCTTTTAATGTAATAAACGGAGATAAACTAATAACATAATTACTGCCATTAATTCAGCAATCAGAATTGTTTCCAATTGTAAGGAAAATTAATCCACAAACACCTGAGGTTTATGTCCAAAAAGGAGACAGAGGAGTCCTTTTTGCTTTATTCGAATAAAGGGAGAGGCCATGGGGCATTCCCCTGGGATCTCTCAAATTTTGGAGGACGCAGCCTCCCTTTTTATCCTAACTTCCCGGCCGCTTTTCCCTCTCTCTTTCCCCATTGGCTGAGGTACTCGAGAGGCACAGACTTCCTGGAGCGCCTGACACCTGACATTCCCCTCTAATGTATAGCCCTTCCTTTTAATATTTAATTCTTGCAGAATTGCTTCTTTCATCTTCTGTTACCCAATTTCATTAGAAGAAAACCTACAGTTTGTTTGTAAAGGCAAATCTCTTTTTGCATTCATCAATCAGTGTAATCCTTTCTATTGTTTCTTTTATCTCTTTTTGTCTAATAACAGATCTACAACTTGTTTGTAAACTCAAATGTAACATTCCTCTCACAAACATTGATGCCCTGATTTTTTACAAGTTTGACAAAGAGGTTGCCCATTTTTGCAGGGAAGTGAAAGAAGATTTATACAATTTAGTCCAATCACTCCTTCTGTCTTCCCTGGTGTCTTATTAAAACAAAGGAGGAACACCATATGCTGCACGCCCCACTGACCAAGCCTCACACCCTAGAAAGCACTTCCCTAAAGCCCACAGCCCAACTGTTTGCCAAAATGAATAAATCTGACCTGTCTGTTGAGGATCCACCTCCCTCAAGTGTATGTTCAAAACTTGTGTGCATGTTTCTTCCTTTCCCTCCACTTACCAGAAGACCTATCCACGAGTCTATGGCCAACAGATGTGGTAGACTGTAGTTTGAGATTATTAAGGATAGGAAGAGGGTGGGAGAGGGAAGAAAAAACACAGATTTTTCTATCCAAAAGTTTTACAGATACTGGATGAAGCAGAATCGGATGACTTCTAGGTCCAGAATCCCAAATCCCTCTTTCCCACTGTGCCAGCTCCTCACTGTCAGGGCGGGGTGAGGAGCAGAAGAGTCCCTGAGGCTGAGAGCTCTGCTTGTCCTGCTGCACCACTACTGCGAAGGACAAGTCAGTCTTAACTCTGTTGTAATGAGGAAACCTAAACCCCCAGGGCAGTGCAGGGGCAGCGATCAGTGGAGGAACTGTGACTAGCACAGTGTGACAGAGACAGCAAGAAAATGTGAACCTTAATGGGAAATGGTACCATCATCGGATTTTGAATAAGGAAGGGCTGTTTCCATAAAATAAAAAGAATAAAAAAAAATTTTAAAAAGAGAAGCGAGGGAGAGGAAAAAATAGTCAAGAAAAATTCCAACACTCTCTTCCATGTCAAACCAATTTTCCCCAGATCTAGACCAGCATAAAACTAGTTAGTACCAGGGAATGAAGAACACTAACACAGTGAGTGTTCTCCCCTTTTTAAAGGTTTTTGGGGATGCACATCTCACAAAATGGAAACAGGATATTTGCCAGACACAATCAAGCAAAAATGTACTTTAGTTATTAATGATATATCAATGTCCATAGTGACAGCATTTCTGTTTGATATCTTTATCAGCAGTTTGGACAAGGGAATCAAGTACTCCCTCAGTCAGCTGCAGATGACACCAGGTTGGGTAGAAATGTTGATCTACCAGAGGGCAGGAAGGCTCTTCAGAGGGATTTGGACAGGCTGGTTCAATGGTCCAAGGCCAACAGCGTAAGAATCAATAAGGCAAAGAGCTGGGTCCCACACTTGGGTCACAACAACCCCATGGAATGCTCCAAGCTCATGAAAGGGCAGCTTGGAAAGCTGTCTGGTGGAGAGGACCCAGCAATCCCTGGCAGCCTTCCAGTGATGGCATTAGACAGAGCAGTTTTTCTTCCAAAGCAGTAATTTCAGTGTCCTAAAGGATTCAGACCACTCTCCTTTATCCAGGTCTTACATCTGTGCATGGGTAAAATCAGCCTTATATGCTGGCCCCACACGAGAACACCTCTCAGTCTCCATCTGGAATCACAGAGCCTTCAGTGAGCATCTCCTGCCAGCTGTTCTGTGATCATCACCATTTTCTCTATTTTTGGGGAAGCGGTTGTCTGAAGCACACTGAGCTGCCATATAGCAGCTGTTCAGGTTCACTTTCCAGGTTGAGCAGGAATGCCTTTGGGATTCTCCCTTCCAACCAAATGACTTATTCCACCAGCTGAGCACATGGCACAGACACTCTCTTTTGTTGAATCAGTACTAAAGCCTATTAATCAGATAAATACTAAATCAGTTCTAAAGCACTCTAATCAGATCAATACTAAATCAAATCTTGCTCATTATTCATATTTTTATGTTTCTAAAAATATCAGTTTCTAGTGCAACATCACTGGCTGTTTCCAGGGCAGGATGCAGACCTGAACGGACTCTCCTTCACAATTTGAGTGAAGAATTATGAGCTGAGCTCCTTCATGTGCTTCTCCTCCTCTTATACCCACATCTCACATCCAAAGACTCTTCATGTCTGTGTCACAGTCGGTAGCAGGATGCTGCTCTCATCTCTGGCTGCAGTGCAAGTCCAGGAGTAGGTCCAGGTGTGGGTCCAGGTGTGGGTCCAGGTGTGGGTCCAGGGGTGGGTCCAGGGGTGGGTCCAGGGCCCCACCAGCTCTGCTCAGATGATCAACCTGTCCTCCTGCACCATGGCTGGTCTGGGCATGCTGCTACCTTCTGGGTCAACAGCACTTCATGTTCTTTATTTTCTTGTGACTTAACTATAGTTGTTGTATCCATGACCTTGTTTCATGTGCCATTCTTTCTAGGCAAGACATTAAGGGAACAGGAAGTGAAATAAATGGGACTCTGAAAGATTTATTGGTCACAGGAAGGACTCTGGGCTGTGAAGGAAATATTGGACTGTGCAGCATGAATACAGAGATGGAACCTGCCCGCTCCATTTTCCCACTCTTGCTCTAACTAGCAAAAATGTTCCAACCTCCAGCATTACTCTGGCATTCAGGATCTCTCCAGGCAATTTATAAGGGGTCTACTTCTACTACTTCCAGCAGTAGTTCTTGCTGCCACTCCCTCCCTGCTCCACCCAGAAGAAGCAACCTGTTGCAGCTGGTGGTCCTGGAAATGCACCAACCATGTGCCAGCATCTCTGGAGACCTGATCTCATGGTAAATACCCAGGCATCACATCCTCACCACATTTATCAGTGTCAGAGGAAGATCTTTGCACAGCCAGACTTCCTCATCTGGCTCCTGCCCCTCCCTAGCCCCTTCCCATCAAGTGCAGAGGATTTCTTGTTTGTATCACACCAGAAAGGGCAGCTCCCTCAGCCATTCCCAAGCAGGAGCAAACAGAGAAGAACTCTCTCCTACAATCCATTTTTTCTAGTTAACAGTGTTGGAAAATGCTGTCAAAACAGTGCTTGAGGGTGAGCCCCTGACAGAAGACAAGGTGGGCTGCAGGTGCTTCACTGTGCTCCAAACCCACCCCTGCACAGGCGGCAGGAGTGCCAAAGGCTCCAGCAGTGCACCCTCCTCTCACTGAGCTGATCCAGGTGTGCACAGCAGGGACAGTGACACGGAGCTCCCAGGGCTGCTGCAATGGACACCTGTGTCTCTGGTGCTGCTGGCACCTGCCTTTGTGCTTTAGCTCATTTTTCTCTCCTGTGCTTTGTAACTGCACACTGGAAACATGAAGAAGCCCCTGCATGTGACATTTTGGTCTCTGATATGAGCTATATGACATGGAAATAGATTAAAGGTTCACTTGAGTTTTTCATATTTATGTCCATCAGAAGTGCAAAAGTAAGAATAGACACTGTTGTTACAAACTAATGGAAACTGGGATTGATCCTCTGTGAACCACTCATGCTTCTTAAAGTTCACTTCTTTCTGCTAGACATTTTTTACAGCAATAAATATGCCTCTCTGACCTTTCTGACTGTGTACAAGGGAATAGATTGGACAAAAGGAAATAGTGATCAGCAAGAAATGCATATAGTGCTGAGCTGGACTCTCGTGGTGCCTTCAACTTCAATGAGAGCTCAGAAAAATAACGACCTTGGAATGGCTTTGCAGAGCACAGTTAGGCAAAAGAGCTCTCTCTCTCTTTGGACTGAACATGTATTGAGTCGTTCCTGTCTCCAAGGAATTTGCTGCACTTCACCCTTGCTCTTGCTGCTCTGAGGGGTGATGTGGCATCATGAGAGCAGGCATGGTGTCCATGTAAGAGTCCTCTATCAGCTGCACCCCTCGGTGCCCAGCTCACAGCTCCTACCTTTTCCAGAGCTCCTGGCCCACAGATTCTCTCCATTCGCAGCTTTGCTCCAGTTCTGCAGTTTGCTGGTGTGGTGATATTGATGATACAGGCCCTGAGCAACTGGTTCTGGGCCCTTGGTTCCCAGGAGCTCTGAACCACCTCAGTTAGGACCACAAATGAGGCCTTTCAAATGTCAGACACTGTTTCCGAGAGATAACTGTTAGTTGCTCCTAGAATTGCATTGAGTAGAGCCTCTGAAGAATGTTTTGTGCACTGTCATGCTCTATTAGCCAGAAAAGAGAGCAGAAAAAAATTACAACTGTGCAAATATTAACTATTGTCTGTCAGCACAGATTAAGAGCACCCAAACTTCATTGCCTGAAAGGCAGCACTTGCCTAATAACACATTAATAGTTTTCATGTGAGGCCTCAATTTAATCATTCTGCATTCCTGGGCTGTTTAGGCTGCTTTGCTTCCAATGTCACATTTAATCGGTGTGCCACCTTCTGTTGAAAGCTTTTTAAATAAAACTTTGATAGACATTTGTCTTACACAAAACTTGTCCTTCCGTGTAAAGATAAAAGCAGAACACCGGAGGGAGGATTTTTCTAAAATCAAAGAATTGCTCCTTCTCTCACTGCCTGCTAAGTACCTTATCCTCAGAGTTCATTTCACTTTCATTACACATCACCCTGCGCAGATGCCACCAAATTAGAGAATCAGTAATTGACCTCTGGAGCCACTCACTAAAGCAAGGTGCAAAGGAGCAGAGCATTCCTGGCTGCCCAAGGTGTGTGTGTGCCCTTGCCCAGCAAGGTGATACACACTACTCTGGTGATGCACATTTCTCTGGTGATGCACACTTCTGCATCAGCCAGACACCAACGGATGTGTTCATGAATTTACATACTTCGATTAGTAATAATTCAATGTAAAGGGCAAACTTTGACTCCTTTTTCAAGAGCCAGTGCTCTGAGTTACAGAAGGGGTGGCCATGCTGAGCAGTGGCCTGAGTCACACCATGCTGCTGCCTTGGAGCACCCTGAGCACCATGTGGCTCAGCTCTGGGTGTGCTCCTGCCCTGCAGCAGCCTGGCAGTGCCCACACACCCAGAGCCTGCCAGCCCTGCTGCCTGCTCCCAAACAACAGTGGGGGTGGGGGGACTGACTGGCCCACACTGGTGCCTGTAGACCTTGCATGCATCGTGCTCCCCTCGACTGCCTTTGTTCACAAATCTAGAAAGGCTTTGTCAGGTCAGTGCTTCTTTCTGGTGACTGCCAAAAGGGAGGAAGAATCCTCTGGGGATTGAGATCCTTCTGGAAGGTGCTCCCTGTACAACTGCTTCAGGTGGCTGCTGGAGCACTATTTTAATTTTTACCTTCTTCATTTATTTCCCACCACATTTTGCCATGTTTTCAGAGATCAACAATTCCAGATGAGCCTCTAGTTCTGAATTTTCATCGGCTTCATCTAATTCCTTTGAGAAAACACCAGTCTCTGAGCCCAGCTCAGCCCTGCGAAGGTGCTGTCCCAAGAAAGCAATTTCATCAAGGTGGGAGCTCTCCCTGTGTCTCCTGTGCAGGACAAACAGAAAATCAGAAGGGAGCATGGACTTGGAATGGATCTCAGAAACCATGGCTATCTCCAAAATAACAAAGTGCAGTGACTCACGTCCCTCCAAAAAGTTTTATCGGGGAGGGGAATGGAAGGAGGGGAGGAGAGGGGAGGGAAGCAGAGAAAATCCAGTTTGTTGTGCATGAGCCTCAACAGCAACAGCAACAGAATGTGCTGAGACACCAAGGTCAGCAGAAGAGCAGCCAGAGGGAACTCAGAGAGTGATAATTAACATCCTCTGCTCCCACCACCCCCATGCCTGAGAGCTTATTTCCTGGCCATTAACCCAAATCAGAGCAGACTGGCCCCCAGCAGGACAGCTCACAGGGACAGGAAGGACTGGGGCCTGAGGAGGCAGTTTCAGAGTGTCTGAGGCAGAGAGATGCTTCTCCTAGGAAGAATCATGGGAGTTGTACAATGACAAGAAAATAGCTGCAGGAAACCAAATGCCTGCCAGATCACAGTTTAGGGAGGCCACAGCCCATGAGCTTCATCTAGGTAAACCAAGTCAAAATAATGTTATGAGAAATTTTTAAGCCTTTCCTCCAGCACTTTGCAAGATAACAGACTGAGTACATTTCCAAGTGCTATTTATTTGCTCATTTCTTCCACACACAGTTTATCCATAGGGATGTGGTAAGTTCCTTACCATGTATGATGGGGTGATGTGCCCTTAGCAGCAGGAGGGAGGTTATGCTTGTGCCTTGTTTTGATAAGAGCGAATCATAGCAGAAACAAACATCAGTTTACCTCTAATCCTTACAGCAATCTGGAAGCACTGCCTAAACATTAGAGAAAGGGCAAGTCACAGCCAGGACACGCAGGGCATTTCCTCTGTGCCTGGGCTCCTGTGCTCTCCACCACAGTTTGACAGTCTCAGCAGCACCAGGGTGCAGTTACCACTCTGAGTTGTGCTACTGAACCTGTTACCCTCCCTTTCCTCCACAGGGTCCTGCTGGTTTTTGTCACTCAGCCTGTGGATCTCAGTGTCCATGGGAATGAATGACCATTGTGCAACTGTGTCTGCACAGATCGGTCACTGCCTGGGGCAGGCAGGCTGTGATTCTGCTGTCCCTCTTCCCATGTATGAATGACCATTTTACCACTGGATGCTAGGCTACAGGAATCCAGGTAAATCACAGATGGAAACATATTCCCTATCTGACCTGTTCTGCAAACCAGTCCGTGTCTGGATGAGAACGAGGGAAGGAAATAGTTTCAAATTTAAATAAGTAAACATAACATGTAAATGTGCACGTCCCATTTCTTCAGAAGGGCTGAAGAAGGAAGGGATTGTGGGATGCTCACAATGGCATCACCACCTAGAGAAGCTCTAATTCTGCTGGGCACAGGGAGAGTGCAGACTCTGAGACTTTGCAAACACTGACACCACTTTTAATCAAGGTAAACTTCAGTCATTTCACTCAATATTATTTCATTTGAAGAACTGTGCTGTGAAAAGAATAATTTTCCTTAATTAGTATTTTGCTCAATTAATTATTTCTCTCAGAGGAGATTTGAACTTTATTACATTATTCAAAAGAAAGAAAACACATCTCAATACAGATATTGCATTAGTTCAATGCAACCCTCAGCTTACATTTCAATAATCATTGCCATTTCTATTGATCTTTGCAAAACTTCTCAAATTGATAAACTTTCCCAGAGGTTAAATTTTGCCTAAAGACAGAGACCAAATTAAGAGAAGTGTCATGTCTCATACTCCTGGAGTGACTTGCAAGCATAAAATAAGACATGAAAAAGAGGCAGACAAGCAGCCACGTTATTTTGCCTGAAGGAACATAATTCTGTTGTTTTTATTAGCTGTGCAGTATTGTAAAATTCAGGCTCTCTATTCTCTGTTCAAGTTACACTGGCCCATTTGACACCTGAGGCTTTGCAGTGTCCTGCAGTCTGTTCTGTTGGAACACCTGTTTCTTCATCACCAGAGATCATTCCAAAGAGCATCCACCTATCCATGACCACCTGGTGATGGGATTTCCCACACACCAATGTGGCTGGGCAGTGCTCACAGTGGCCCCTAGCCACAGGGCAATGGTCATGGCACAGCCCCCTTGGCCTCGTGCCTCTGCAGGGCTCCCCCCACTCCCTCCAGAGCTCCTGGGAGCCATTTACCCAACATCTGAACACAGCAATTACTATTCACATGAAGTACCTCTGAAACCATGCCACTCCATAATTATGCTCAAATTCATTAGCAAGAATGATAGAATTGTAATTAACTTTCAAGCCTTGTGTGAGCCCCAGATAAAACCAGAACCTGTTACGAGAGGTGGCTTCTGAAGCCACTGGCATCAAGGAGGCAGAGCTACACACCACAGAGCTGTACACACCACATCTACTGCTCAAGAGCTTCAAGCCCATAGTTTTACTTTGATTTCTTTTCAGCATTCTAGTATGAACTGTAATCTTAATTCTGATCTCTCCTTTTTGCTCTCTGTCATTGGATTAGGACTGCTAACAAGAAAAACCACAGAAAAATCAACATATTAAGTTACTCAAAATTGCACTGTTTATACCCTAATGAGGTCTGAAAATCATCCTACAGGATTCAAAACCATAATTTCAAAATAGAAAACTAGGTATAAAATGTCTTTGAAACACTAACTAGCCCCTGACCTGTTGTTCCAATAGTTAGGAATGATTCTTCTTTGGTGGGAGTTATGCAATGCAGATTGGAATCTTGCAGGGACAGTCTCTATGTAATACCTGGAAGTTTTGGGCCTGGGACAGGAACCAAACAAAGACATTGTAGAAGACATTGCATATGAGGTTGTTAGATCATTCTGATCTTAAAATCCTGTCTTTCACTTCTGAAATGAACATTTTTCTACTTATTTGAAGAAGACACTATTACACTCCAGCAAGCCATGACACTCAGCTGAGAGGAGGAGAAGGAGGGAGAGGAAAGGAGAATCACTTGAGAGTGGAGCAATGAGGGGTTTAGAATTGCACTTGCTAGCCCTGAGGAGCAGGACCCTGGGGATGCCCGGGCACGTGGGGTAACCACCACCACTCCTCCCAGCCGTGCCCAGCCCTGTGTGCCCAGCTCTGCCCTGGCCCAGCCTCCCCCTGGGGCCAGCAGTGCCACTGCTGCGTGCTCTGGCTGGGAAAGAGGCACCTGCAGCACTGCCTTCCTGCTACAGCCAACAACTGATCTTACCTGACCTTTAACAAGGCAGCACATGGCATGAAATACCCATTTCTGTAAAGAATGCTGGAGGCATTAATGACTTTATATTCTGGTGAACTCTAACTTGCCTTTGGTATGAGGGGAGGAACACGCCGTGCATGGCAACAGGGAAGCAGGTGGAAGATGCTGATAGAAACGATGATTCAGCAGCAGCCAGGCTACTGCACTTGGCAAGTGGCTTGCTAAGAGACAGCAGAACAACTGCCACAGTCCTGTCACTCTGCTGTGGCCAGGCCAGACAGTGACACAGGCAGAGTCTCCTTCTCACAGCCCCCACTGGTGGCCACTCTCTACAAAATACTCACATGGAAGGGTGTGTTACAAGCTGTTTGCAGGATTATTTTACTGAAAAAAATGACCTTTGAAATAAATATATAAAACTTCATATAATTATTTTCAAACAATCATAACAAGAAAAAGTTCTGCATCTATCAGAAATCACCTCTGCTGAACTCTCCCTGGCACTGTCTGTGCTGCAAAGATGAAGCCAGGCAGCATCCTCCCTCCTGGGTTCACTTCTGCCCTGGATACCCTGGGAGTGGGACCTGCCTGTCACAGCACTGAGCCTGCTGAGCTGTGCATCATGACAGTCCCTGCTCTGCAGCCTGGGCAGGTCTCTGGTGAGCTCAGAGCTGTGGCACAGCTGCTGCGCTGGGAATGCCTTACCTGGCCAAACACAGTCTCTTCTGGCTGACTTACTAATGACCTTCTCTGTTTCAGCACCTTGCAGTGAATCACGTGCCTTCAGGATGTTGATGTGGTGTTATGAAATTCTGCTCACGTGTGGAAGGTTTCACAGCAGGTCATGCCTTTATTTGGTAGACTAAGGACTTTACATACTGAAGCTCTTTGCTCCTCCCCAGAGAGAAGACAGAGCCTGGGCTCTGGTCTCCCGTGGCCCCTCCCACATCAACCTGTATGTGCTTTCTCACGACTCAAGGCACTGATTCAATTCATCAATGATTTTCATTAATAATTATTTTCATTATCTCTCAAACTTTTCTTCAGCTTTAGTAATGCTCCAAGTGGGTTTGGTCTTTCTTTGCATGTGCCATTTATTAATATTCACTCTCTCAGGAACCAGAGCATCTGTGACTTGTAGAGGTAGAAGCAGTGTCATCAGCTCAGATAAATTCTCTCATTAAATAATTAAAAAAAATCAGTGATGATCATTTTATCATTTACATCAACTGATCCCAAAGCCTCCTCAGTATAGAAGACAGCAAGGTGCTCTGGCCTGTCAGAGAGAACAGAGACAAGCCCTGGCAGCCAGTGGTCACAGGGGCAGCTCTGGACCTGGCACACCTGCCAGCTCTCAAGGGACTCTCAAGTTCCTGAAGGGGCTGAGGAAACCAGCAGGTTTTAAGATTAACTGGTCCCACAGTGGCAGGGAAGGTGCAAAGTTGAGCCATGCAGGGATTTGTGGAGCAGCTCTTTTGTCCTGGGTGAGATGGGGTGGAGCACAGCACGTCCTGTCTGCGTGCCAGGATGCACAGGGCTGGGGCAGAAGTGTTTGGGAAAAGCCCAGACCATTGTCCTTGTCAGCCAGCAGCTGCTTTCCCCACTGTTCTGGACATGAACCAAAGTACCTTCCCCAGTTTGCATCACAGCAGCCAGGTCCTCTCCTAACTCATCCCAGGGAAAAACAAAATAGTTTACAATTGCCACCATGCTCTACTACTGCGTCCATAATTTCCCCCAGATGTGATTACTGATCAATTTCATCTGAATTTTCTCCGACATAAAGCTCAAGTAAGAAAATATAAGCCTGAAGGTCACTTCTTGCTGAGGCTGGAGAAAAGGCTCCTCATCATCCCCCCCTTTGCAGGTGCATCCCCACCATGGCCCGAAGCCTTCTGAGCTGCTCCTGTTTGACACTAAAGGTGAGAAGCACTGTAGGAAACCAGGCCAGTGGCCAACAGAGACCTTAAAGACTGAAGGGATAGGAAAAAACATCTATTCACTCTTTTAAATCATTATTACAAATGTTGACCAGCTATAGCCACTAACAGGACAAGCCAACTTGAGAGGATTACACACTAACAATACTATAGTATGCTTTGTCTGTGGGAAAACATTTCTAAAATATTAACTGAAAGTATTATAAGAGCTGCCTACTTTCTACTGGCTGTTCCTCTGCTTTTGAACCAGGTAACAAACAATTAATTCTCCTGTTAATTAGAGTGACCAGAAAAACACATATTTTCCCTCTTTCATCTGTCTTTAAAATTGTTTTGAAGTATGTGTCAAACACTGAATACCGAACATGTGCTCTGGTGCATATTGCCTTGAAGTGGAGCATGATAGCTATCAAAGCTGTTTATTCTTGTTTACTAGTGTTTAGCAGCTGAATATTTCTCTGCATCAAACATCTACAGGCCACAGAAGGCAGATGTCAGCAATGGCTTCAGGCCCCTTTATGACAGAATAAATAAAAAGTGGGTGTGAGTGCAGTTGTGCCATTTGTGCTTTTCCTTTGCACAGTGGAGGGTCACAGGCTGAGAGCCCCAGTGGAGTGAACCCAGGCAGACCCTGCACCTCCCCTCAGTGCTCACCTGCATCCTTGCAGCACATTAACTCATTGCAACATTAACTCTGCAGGTACTGAAAGGCACAGAAGGGTGCCACAGCACAGAACAGTAACAGAGTGAGGTGTATTACACAGTGCATTCCATCACCCCCACAGATACAATGCATGACATCACAGCCAGGCACTGACAGGCACTGCCACCCTTGCCCCTGCTTTTCTGGATGCTGAACTCCTGTTTCTAGTGCGATTTTTTTGAAACCAATGCTCAACTCACTTTTCTAATTTGCCCTCTATTTTCATTGAGGTGAAGAGGCAATCAACAAATTATCAACACATTGTGATATTCAAGAAAATAAGAATTGGAAACCAAAACAATGACAAGAATTAGGACCCTGTGTGCGTCCAAGGACGTGTGCCAAGGCATCTGCTGCTGCTCTGCAGGCAGTGAGCACTGCCAGTGGGACAATGGAACAGCAGGAACCGTGCTGTGCTGCCAGGCCAGTGCTCTGCTCGTGCTCTGGCACGCACAGGGAAGCTCTGCATGATGCAGCAGCTGTAACTGGAAAAAATGCTCTAGTGTAGACTTTAGTTGATTTTACTTTTTCAAAGATATTTGCCTGACAGAAATGCTTATCTGCATATTTCTCTCTCTGTAATTTACATTTAGCCTGTAAAATGGGAATACAATTTTGATATGAAATTAATAATAACCTCATGCTTTAGGCTGAAATGATTAAAACATGGAAGTGAAATTCTAAAAATAACAAAGCTAGATTTTCATGGTAATTTGATCACATTTTCCAGCTGAATATTCCAGAAGGACCAGAGAACTTGGCTGGCTGCCCCATGTCAAGTGCTGGGCTGAGCAGGGACTCCCTGCCCGTTCATCACTAGGTCTGTGTACCCCCAGATCATGGTACTTTGCCCTTGTCTGAATCTACCTTTGTCATCTGCTGATGTCAGTTCTCAGCAGTACCAGGGATATGCAGATGTTGCTAGGGAAGGTCAAGACAAGACAAATAAAGTCTTTTCTTTCTACCTAAGCTGTTCTTATTATTCTTTTCTCTGTTGTTATTTGGAAATTTAGTCCGCAGAAAGAAACTTACTCCCAGCCCTTTTTACAGCTCCTTTTGGTTTTTCTTCACAGCAATATATTCCAGAGACTCCAGCTATGTCTCTGGATGGATATTTCTGAGACTTGCCTCTGTGCTGCCAGGGGTTAAATTAGACCGGGAAAGAGTTCAGTCCTTGACAAATCTGATTTTTGAGAATGTTTGTTCCCAGCTTTCATCTGATATTTCTTCTTGATGTGGCAGTGTCCTTCATGGGGGCTCTTAGGAAGAATATGTTGTCTTTAATCCAGTGAAACTGAGTGGATCCAGGAGTTTGCAATCCTTGGGAGCCTGTGCATGCTGAGGGTGGCTGGGCAGTGCTGCGGGGCCAGGCTGCAGCTGCCGCAGCACAGGGAGATGCTGCTCCCCTGAGGACACAGCCCCACAGCCCCTCCTCAGGAGCTGAGCCGGGGAGGATGTGGGTGGGAAGGCAGCTCTTGTGCCTTGACATGGTGGGGAAAAGGACTCTACTGCAGCTCAGGGGTTCCCAGGAGCTCCAAGCCAAGGGGACCCTCACCTCCAGCACAATACAGACGCTGCTCCATGCCACACAGCCTGCAGCCAACACAGATGGTACTAATGCAAATACTTATTTTTTAAAGCTGGATGCAAATTTTAAAAGTAATTTACTCATCTGTTATTCCTGCTCCCAGCACTCAGCAAAAACATTTTTATTCATCTGTCCTTGGCATAGAAGCCTTTGTGATTAATACTTGTATTTATCATAATTCCAACTGACTCTGACTTATGTCCCCAGGAAAAAAAAAACCAAACCTGGGAATAGTCTTTCTTAGTAATTTTAAATGAATCTTGCAAGGGATTCACTGATAATATTTCATACATCTTCGATGAAATTCATATATTCTCAGAGGTTTTCTTCTCTTTTAGGATCTTTGCCAGAGCTGTGTTACAGAGCTGACAGTGCTGGCTGCAGTCACACACTTGTGTTTCTGTGTGGAAGTGCTTATTCCTTTACCATCCATCCCCAAGTTTGTTGCCTTAGTGCCTGACCACCTCAAGTGAAGGGAAGCTTTTGCACAACAATATAAAATACACAGTATGTAATTGTGTGGTGTGAGGGCACCCACAGTAAAACGACTTAGAAAATGAAGCAGTGTGCCTGTTGTGACTGAACACTTCAGTGATAATAAATTAGTGTTCAGTAAACAAATGGGTCAGGAAATGTCCTATTACTACTACATGAAAAAACTGTTTGTGTAGTGACCTCAAATTCCAGCAAATGGTCCAAAACATCCTTTTGAATCAGTCCCAAAGTTTTGCCAATAGAAACTCACTGATACTGCTTTGGTCTCTGCTCAGGAGCTGTTCAAATGTAAAAAGCCATCTCCCAATTAAAAGCTCAAAGCAAGGCATCTCTTCCTTTTTCAGAGGATGCTTATCACCACTTGGCACTAACCACTGCAAAAAAAATTCCCTTCCACGGGAAAAAAAGACTTAAAAGTAGGTGGCTTGATAGAAGATGTGAAATACTTTGTACCAAAGGAAGGTGCTAGTATCTGACTTTATTACTCTCCACCAGAGGAAACACATCAGAGTAGGGATGTTTTAAAAGCCTTAGCCTGCAGAATAAATTAAATTGAATTATTAAACTATATATAGAGACGTAAGTCCACTATCAGCTTTATCAACTTACTTTATTCATCTTGTTGCTTATGGAGGAGTTTGTTTTAAAACCGGTACTTAAGACAAAATGTTACTTAACAATAACTTTATTCTGGTATATTTATTCTTTCTTTAGTGTGTAATTGGATTAAACAGTAAAATTGAGAAAGCCCAAAAGCAATTATTTGCCAGAATTGCAGGAAGAGGCGTATTATATCCAGCGTGAATGTGAGGCAAAAGAGGTGCAGCTGGATGGAGAATAAACATTCTACAGAGTTGAAATTCTGACAGTAGCAGATGTTATCACATTCCTATTAGAGGCTTTCTTTTCTTTTAACATTGCTCTGCAAAGTAAAGCAAATAAAATTACGTAGAATTTTTAATGTTTATATGAGTGTGTCTTACGTTATAGATTGTTGAAACTTGACACTGAGTTCTCCCCTTGCCTGCTTCCCCACCAGGTTCTTCTTTGGAAGCAGTGACAACTTGTGAATTGTGCAAGGAAAAGTTGCATCTTAATCTGGAAGACTTTGACATTCATGAACTCTATAGGGCACGTGCAAATGAACAAGTTAGTATATTTTACCTAATTTGGTAAGTGTTGCTTTAGTGGTGGGAGGGCAGTCTTTGGAGAAGCCAAATGCATCTCCATTTCAGAAGGACTGTTATACATATAAAGTAATGTTAATGTGGAACAGATTTTTCTCCTCAATATTCCAACTACCACTACCTTCCTGCTATGCTTCCTAGAGCTGAGCTTTGAGTAAGTTTAATATATCTCTTCTCTTACTTGCATATATGTCCATCTAGCTTTGTAATCCAGTGTGTCTGGATTGCACACTGTCACATAGATGCAGTGTGAATTCTGGCATGATTAGATTGAATTTCACGTTAAGTCAGGAGTTACCATCACTTTTAGCTGTTTTTGAACCCAGCAGTTGTTTTAAACATAAGATTACAAGCTTCTTTTAGAGTGGTAGATACTAACCTCTGTTCTAGCAGTTTCTAACTGCTCCTGCAAATCATTTCCTAGCTTAAAAATATTCAAAGGCACATTGGTATTACTCTTGTTATGTATAATGGATTATGTTAGAACTACTGCATTGTGTAGTATTTAAAAATGAGTAAATTACACAAAGCTGTTGTTTTTGATGAACTTTATTCAGAGGGTTTTCCCCTATTCTCTGGGAATGTGTTCTGATGATATACAAAGACTAACAATACTAGCCTGCCTCAGATGTTTAAAGAAAATATTGAGTGACATCAATTTTGGGGCAAAATATCTGCCTCTAATTTTTTAATTATTTAAAGTAAGTTCTTACCCTAGTACTCTAATTCCTATCAATTGGGGCAGTCTCTGAAAAGTCTTTCTCAAGAGTGCCATCGTCTTGTTTTAGTACAACAGTACTATATGAAGTATAAATAGTTTTTCAGCAACATAAATTTTTTAGTATTACATTCTCCTAATTCTTTTGGAGCAACTAGAGATAAATCTATAATGATTCCATTAAAATCTGATTGTTCTACTTGAATCATATATGCAGATGTATTACTGACATTCTGAGTGTTTCTTTTGATCTCTTTTAAGGCAGACTATGAATTTATCAGCTCTGGTCTCTACCTTGTAGTGTTGTTACACTTATGCGAGCAGCGCTTTTCTGATATGTTAGGAACTGCAAATGAGGCCAGCACACGTGTCAGAGTAAGTATGCAGTGATTTTCTGGCAGGCATTGCTTACACAGAGAGCTTGGAGGCAGATTGTTACCTCGAGTGACCTAGGAGCTAGATACCCAATAAACACACATTTTAAACAAATATAAGTCTAAAATGGGCTGTGCTTGTCAGTGCACCGTGTTTGGTTAGAAACTGAAGGTAGTACATAATTGCAGGTACTCTGCTACAGAATGCTTTTTATCAATGTTGTTGGTAATTCATTAGTTAGCATGCATGTTGTCATGATTATTGTGAATTTATGCAAAACTGAAAGGTTAACCTCTTTCTCTGCCAAACATGCAGTTAAGAATGCTGGACTACCTGATCAGTTATATTTTTCTCATTATGCAAGTCTGTATTGCAACGGTCTAGAACTTGCAATGCTTGTCTGCCGGAATACACCTAAATGTGCACTGGAATATTAACATTCTGCAACAGCCCATAACTGTAGCATGATTTCTGTGGCATTAGTCCAAACTCTTATTAGTTGCATTCGACTGCATTCTTGTCACTTGAAAGGCCTGGTGTAGGAACCCTTACCAGTAAGAGATCAGCATACAGAGTTCTTTCTGTACAGTGATTCACTCATTAATACAGTATTCTATGTGTTTATTTGATACTAGATCAGTAATCAGTGCTCTTAGTCCACTGAGCTGCTAAAATCCAATTATTTTTAATTTTTTTGCTTACATATGAAGGAGTGACAGCATTAAGCTTATCCAGTGCATATGGGAATGGTTGACTGCAGGCAGGTACTAGGTCTTTGGGAAAGAGGCAGGACTGTTCTCTGTCTAATCTCTTAGTGTATTAGAACAGTGCTCCTGTTTTCTGTACACATGTAATGTAGGGCTTGTATTCCATGGTCCAGTCTCTGCTACAGGTGTAGAGGTATAAAAGGCACATGATCTAATAGCATCCAGCACAAGTTACTACCTGAAGTAGTATTGCTGAAGATGTATTTACTAGTTTCCCATCAGAGGAAGCATTACATACTTCGGTGTGTGACGCTGCATTTTAAACCAGTGAGAGCACCAATGCTAATGTTTGATATCAAGCAAATAAGTAAGCTATGGAAACTCTTTTTATCTGCTGTGTCTCAATATCTAGACTTGTAACTTGAAGCAGTGCTGCAAATTGGTAGTGACAAAAGAAAACCACTCGGTTGAGACTTTATTCCTAGGCATTTTGGATTTGGGTTTTGATACCCTGTGCTTCTAACATTCAAAGCATCACTGTTGCGTAATAGTAATCCTGCTCTTAAGATTTGAATTGTAAACAAAAACTTTAAATGTGGTTATGCATTTTTCGTGAACCACATCCAGTCAGAGGGTTCTGTTTTGTCATATTAGTTGTGAATTAAATGAAATGTATTTAACTAATGCAAGTCCTTACCGTGATTGTTTTTCTGCATTACAGTTTTTAGGAATGGTTTTCATTAAATTGACACTTGTTTATGTTTGCTGCTTTCAAAATTGATGTGTTTTACAGACTGTAGAACATGAAGATGATGCCACAAGCTGCTACCACAAACATTTTACAGCAGAAGTAACTGTGCAATAGCAATTTGAAGTCTAGTGTGTGTGGATTTATATTAAATTTTGCATTGTTGTTTGTAAGTTGGGCAAATGGGTTAGGATAACTGAGATCTGTCATGAATCTTTGGAATGTAAAAAATGAAGAAAACTTTGCTAACTTGTTGCAAATTTCTGCAGATAACTTTGCAACTTTTAAACTACTTTCTCTCTGCCTTGTTTCTAGTTTATTAACCTTGCAAGAACTCTTCAGGCACATATGGAAGATAGTGAAAGTAGGTGCTTCCCCTCTTTCCCTCTTCTCCCATTAGATCAACTCAAAGCTAATGAGTACAATTCTCCTTGCCAAGAGTCATAATACTGAATGAACATCATTACTGAAAACCTTACTCAGCAGTGCTTTTTCCATCATCAGTGGAATTGTTCTGAGGGGGAACTGATTTTAATTCTCCATGATTAATTTTCCAATAGCGCAGAGTTGTTTAAACCACAGAAGTGTTATCTGCAATCAATTAAAAATTCCTTACTAGTTACAGTTTGGTTATTGTAGTTCTGGTAATTCATAATTACAGGATAAATGGTAACCTTCAGGTTGTTGCCTTTTACAAGAGTCTTAGCAGGAGAGAAACATTTAGAATTGAATTTTACTACATTTAAATTAGACAGTTGTATTGCCATTTTTCTTTCCTTTTTTTTTTTTTTTCTTGCCCTCTTCTCGCCTTGTTTTTTTCCATCTATACACACTTTTTGGTTGTGTGGGTTCCTTGATCAGGACCTTGTGAATGAAGTCTAAAGGTTGCCAATTTTGGCGAAGGATTAGCCTACTTTCCATCTCATGGCTTTTTTAAGTGTTTAAATTCAAAACTATATGCTGATACATCTAAATTTCTGGTAAATATAACCTGGATCTATTTATGGGCATGTTGAATAGGCAGTAGAAGGGTACTTGATCTACTCTTTTTTTTCCTAATGTATACATGTGAGTGTCTGTCTACTGTATATGGGTTTGCAGTACACAGGATGCATTTGGAATACTATAAAGAATGGGAGTGTGCTTTCTGTGAAACAGGGAGTTCTGGTTCAAGATTATTATTTCTGCATTCAGAGCCATCAAAGGTGGACTTGATTTCTGAATTTATTCCTAAGTTATGTGCATCCTTACTAGAGGAAAAAAAATAATGAGTGTCATTTTACTCCTTAATTCAGTCTATATGTGATTCAGCCTTTAACTTACAGGTGAGGAATACTGAGTTCTAGTTTTCTTATTGATGCACTTCAGTTACATTTCTCTTCTAAGAACTGAGGAAGCAAGGAAGTCAGACTTTTCTTCTTTCTTTGTTCAGGGATGGAAAAGTTACTCCAATATAAATACTTCCTTTGCCTGCAGACTTTGCTTAAGAGGACACACTAAATTCCTGTTACAGACAAGCTAGCATTATGCAAACCTAATGTAGGTGTGGGAACTGACCTTCCCATCACAGTTGACAAGTGTGTATTTGTCTTTCAACTCACCTTGCAATGACAAAATTCTGTGCTTACGTGGGCTTTGTGTTCATCTTGCATATGCTGAAAGGACAGGAATGGAGAGAGGAGCTGTTTCCAAGTAGCCCCAGGTTGCATTAAACAGCATATATGTATATGTATATATATGCATATGAAAATTTAAGAGCTTTTGTTTAGAGTGCTGAATCTTTCTAGGTATTTTAGTATCCAAATTGTGAGTAATTTCTTTCCCTTATGTTGGGTGCTGCTGTCATGGACTGAGTCTATCTTCCTGTGACTACTGCTGGAATTAGCCACTCTTAACTACTCCATAAAAGTTAAATCTCTGGCATGCTTGAGTTTTCTTCCTCTTATTTTGAGGAAGAAAGTTTTGATTTGAAAATGCGGTATTTTTCTGACATGAGATACATTTAAGAATGAAGCTATATGATTACAGAAGGTTTGGGTGGGTATTACAGTCTGCTGTTTAATATTCTAAAATCACCTTTATTTCCTCCACTCATCCTAAAGTGCTTTAATTTTACACATTTTTGTCAAGGCTTCTGATTACACTGTGTTGTTCCAACAGCTTCTGAAGATGATTCTGAAGACTGATGCTTTCATACTGCAAGAAACAAACAGAATTGCTGCAGAAATGCTGAACAAGCAAGAGCAACGTCAACATGCATTTGTTTTATTCCTCTCCTTAGTAAAATGCGCATTGAATATTACTGTCGTTTTTGAAGCATTGTTGAATTCAAAATCAACTGCTGCACAGTGGAGCTCAGTGGTCTTGAGAACTACTCAGCAAGTGTGAGGATTAGATACATAGAAAGCAACTTCCCTTTTTAAATTATGCGGATGTTGAGCTTTGTGTTGGAAGACATCAGATTCCGGATATTTAAGGAAGCTCTATCTCCCTTTTTCTTTCCTTCTTACTGTAGTCAGACTTCTGGTTTTGTCTTACCGAGTTTTGCTCCTGTACTGGCACTAAGTGGTTATAGTGGGTTTCAGGGGGAGGGTGGGGATACCCGTGTACTTAAATAGGTTTTGTTTGGCTGTTCTTAAATGCCTCTTTTGCCGCATCATATAACTGATTGCTTCCATTGTTAATGAATGAATGGGAGGATAAGATAAGCAAGATGCTGTAGAGATTGTTTGGGTTTTGGCTTATTTAAAGATAATTATTTAACTCAAAAAGCAGTAAGAACTTGCAGTGGTCTTTTAATACTTGGCGATGGCTTTTTTTATGTACCAGTTTGGAAATCTGAGATTATATTTGATATCATGTGGCTGTTCCGTTACGGAATATTGCAGGTGTAAACTCTTACATTTCAGCATTCCTAGCAGATATGCAACTTGACAAAGACCTAAAGTTGTTTAGTTTAATCAGACTTTTTTTAGATCCCACCTTCACTGTTAAAAGCTCTGGTTATCAATATGTTTTCTAGTGTTGTCACTTCTTTATAAATAAAGACAAAAGAGGTATGCATCTCTGCTGGTACTGTCCATTTTATTTAAATGTGGATATCTACCAGAACTTACACTTGAAAACATAGAAAGCTGTAGTCTGGGGTATATCTTTACAAATGTTTATAAATTCTTACCCAGCTATTTAAGATTGTTCTGACCATTTTGGATTGAAATCCTTTCTATAAATGGTGGTTCAATAAATTCTTATACATGTATTGGAACTGTATTTCCTACAGATATGTGTTAGTTTTGTAAGTACCATAGTAACAGTGTATCTGCAAAGAGTGCAGTATGTTGAAATGCCATGAGTTCAGTTTGTTGTTACAGTATGTAAAGCTCTAACTTGTGCAGATGGAAGGATGTGCCTTACCAGCTGAAATAGACTTGTGATTTTTAGAGTTAACTTTGCTAGCATTACATGAGTTGGCCTGTTATCTGTAAGACTCAAAAGAAAATTGAATGCTAAGGAAATGGCAATTTCTATGCCCATTCTAGTAACTTCAGGGATTCGGTGCCAACTTTTACAATTACTATTTGGTAATTAGTTGAAATACAGCTCTGGGACATCAAACTGAAAAGCAAAGGTCCAGGCATATGTGAAGAAGTTTCTAAGTCATTTCTGAAGACGGTGAAGTCTATAATGAATGTTCAATCCTTGCTAAGTTAGATGGTACAACTTAGTAAAATGTCATACAGTGAAGCAGTCAGTATTTCATATGCACTCAATGCATTTAGGGCTAAAAACATGGGTTCTGATACCCTAATAAATTGATGGCTTGAAGGATATTTTAAATTTTTTTTCATCAGTCTTTGTAACAAACACCATTCCATGAAGGTAAGCAATGTAAGGAGTTCACGTACAAATGCAGTTAAAACAATACATATGTTTGGTGTCCTACAGCCTTGTTGAGCTTCAGTGCAAATGAAGGAGTGACAAGGGGAGAATACCACAGTGGAACTGGTGAAGAGTAGAGGGTCTGAATGCACCTTTTGGGAAGAGTGCTGCCACCAGACCGAGCTACCTCCTCAGAGGACAGCTGCCGTGTAGCCCTGATGCCCCACAGCTTTAGAGCGGTAGGGCCTGAGAGCAGCCAAATTAGTTGTCCTCTGTCTCTGTGGTGTGAGATCTCTGTCCATGCACCTCTTTGTGCAATAGGTTGTGAGTCCATGGAAGTGGATTTTAAGCCAGCTCAGAACTCCAGCCCACTACTTTGCTTCATTGTACTTCAGTGCCCTCAGAGACTTGGAAAACTGATGCCTGTGCCAATCACTCTGGGGTCCTGCAGCTCAAGGACTGCCTTGGGACTGAAAATTACAGTGGCAGTGAATATTAGTGTATGGCACAGTTGTAAGAGCAGCCCTGAAAATGCAATCTTTGCTTCTTGCCAGGCACCCATGTTACTCCTCAGCATGTTTCCAAGCGAGATGGGTGTCCCATAACCTAGGGACAGGGTGGACAAGTGTCAGGTGGGTCACAAACCCTTCTCTCGGAGCAGCGCGCTGTTCCTGGGCGCTCCTGAGCACAGTTGCGCTGAAAAGCATCCCTGAATGTATGTGGGTGGGAAGGGCTGGGGTCTGGAGGGGCCAAGCACCACCTCAGAGAAGAACTGATTTGTTCTGGGGGTCACATCCCAGTTAACACGTACAAGTTTGACAGAATTTTCTTTCAGTCATGCCAGGTGGTACTTGAGCACCAAATACCCACAGAGAACTTAGTGAGGTTCTGTGGGGTTGGCAAATCCTGGTCCAAGCCCAACTGATGCCCCTGTGACTCCTCTGTGACTTTCCTCAAGGAGCTGGTAGAACTGTGCAATATTTGCCACCAGAGCTTCATTCCTGAAGAAGCTTTATCTGGAAAATGCATCCATTTCCTACTTAACAGCGCAGTCCTCTCTCCCTGATCTCGGAAAGAGCTGCCCACAGCCACGGAAACCACCTTCCTCTCCTGATCACCTCACTGTCCTAAAAACACTGTGACAGAAGCCAGGTGGTCCATGCAGGGACAGTGTCTCTTCTCTTTAGGGTCAGTGGAAAAGGGCAGAAGCACCTACAGAGCTTCAATGCCTCTCTTGAGGCAAAAAAATCCAAAAAACCCCCCCAAAACCCCCAAAACCAAGCCCCACAAAAAATACTCAACCCCTCAAAAACCTCTCAGAATAAAAAAAATCCACTAAAAAATCCCCAAAACTTTGAAAAATCCTTAAAAATACCCTAAATCAAGCTTTAAGACCCTCCAAAGCACCCCAAAACCCCTTTAAACACTGAAAAAAAAAAAACAAAGAAAAGAACCTGAAAAGCCCCAAAATTCCACTTTAAAACCTCACAAAACTCCTTTAAAACCCAAAGAAAACCCATCCCCCCCCAAAAATATTAAAAAACCCTCAAAGTCCCACTCAAAAATAAAATCCTTAAAAATCCCAGAAAAACTAAAAAAAAAAAAAACCAAACCAAAATTAAAAAAAAATAAATTCCCTCCAAAAACTTTAAAAAAATCCATTAGAAATTCCCTAAAGGCTCTCCAAAAAAAAAAAAAAAAAAAAAACCAAACCCAAAAGCCCCTTTAAAACCCCTAAAATAAATTCCTAAAAAGAACTTCAAAAACCCCCAAATTCCCATTGAAAACCCTCCCAGAAAAACCTTTCAAAACCCCCCAAAGAACCAGGAAACCCCTTTTAAGACTGCAAAATTTCTCCAAAAACCTCCTTTAAAAATCCCTTTAAAAAAAACAAAAAAACAAAAAAACCAAACCCGTTTAAGATCCGTTAAAAACAACCCACAAAAGACCCCCCCACAAGCCCCAGTATTCCACAAAAAAAAAACCCAAATCCGCTGTAAATAAGGGTAATGTTTGGCTATCGATCGCTCTGGATTCGCGTGTTAATGCCCGCCGATCGATCGCTCCGGGCTCGACTGCTGCTGCCTGCTCAGGCACCCTGAACCTGACCGCGCCCCCGGGGCTGCCTGACTGCCGGAGGTGTCACGTGGCCGCGCCCTCCGATTTACAACGGGGTGTTGGGGGGGGGAGTTCGGGTTTTTTCTGCGGAATTTTGGGGCTTTTTTAAAAAAAATGGTTTTGAAAAGCTTCTTTTTTAATTTTAAAGGAGTTTTTTTGGAGGAATTTTGGCGGTTTTAAAGGGGTTTTGTGTTATTTTGGGGTGTTTTAAAAGGTTTTCTGGGGAGAGTTTCAAATGGGAATTTTGGGGCTTTTTTAGGTTCTTTTTAGGGGTTTTTAAACAGCTTTTGTGTTTTTTTTAGAGGGTCTTTAAGGTTGTTTTAGGGTATTTTTAGAGATTTTTAAAAGTGGTTTTTTGTTTATGTTTTTTTTGTTTTGGTTTGGTTTTTGGTTTTTGGGTTTTTTTGGATGGGTTTTGGGAGCCATATACAGTGGAATTTGGGGGCTTTTGGGTGTTTTTTTAGTTTGGGTTTTTTGCGGTTTTTAAAGGGGTTTTGGGATGCTTTGAAGGCTTTTTAAAGTTGTTTTTAGGGTATTTCTAGGGATTTGAAAAAGTTTTTGGGGATTTTTTTAGAAAGTTTTTTTGATTCTCAGAGGTTTTTGAGGGTTTTTGGGGGAATTTTTGGGTTTTTTTTGGTTTTGGGTGAGTTGGGGTTTTGGGAGGTTTTGGTTTTTTGTGGATGTTTTTGTGGTTTCTTTGGGGTTTTTTTCCTTCTTTTTGGCCTTTTTTTTTTTTTTTTTTTGGCTGGGGTTTTTTTCCACTTTTTTCCCCCAAAATTTCCCTCCCCAGGTCTGTTTTTTCCAGCGTCGCTACAAGGAGATGCTGGAGGGCACCGAGACAGTGACGAACCTTTGTGCGAGGAAGCAACTGCTGAACAGTGTGGCTTTGTAGTGGGAACTTGTCGCTTTTCCCTTGTCAATTTTACCTTGCCGCTCCCTCCCTGGTGCCCCCAGAAAAAAATGGGGGCTATGAGGACTAAAAAAAAATAAAATTGAGGGGAGTGATTCCTCTTCCGTTATTGTGTGTGTTTAAACTGCGGGAAATAGCCCTCCAGCTGTGATTTAAAGGGGACTGACAGACACGGGCGAGTGCGAACCGTGCAGAGCCGAGCAGTGCCGGAGCGGCGGCAGGAACCGAGCCCGCTTCGACCGCCCCGGAGGGGGCTCGGGGGCCGCCTGGGCCCGGTGCCAGCCCCGCTGGGCGGGCAGGGGCGGGCGCAGTTCTCCCGGCGCAGCCCCCGCCTGGCGGAGGAGCCGCCTGAGGAGCGGCTTTAGCCCCGGGGACCGCCCGGCCCCGCCCAGCACCGCCCCTCGCCCCGCCCGGCCCCGCCCAGCACCGCTCCTCGCCCCGCCCAGAACCAACCGACCCCGCCCCTCGCCCCGCCCGGCCCCGCCCAGCACCGCCCCTCGCCCCGCCCAGAACCAACCGGCACCGCCCCTCGCCCTGCCCGGCACCGCCCGGCACCGCCCCTCACTCCGCCCCGCCCCGCCCGGCACTATTTCTCCCAAAACTGGGGTGGAGCAGTGGTGGGGGTGGTTGGGTTTGGTCTGGATCTCTTATTCTTTATGCAGTTTCTAAAGCCTGTTGTACAATTCACTGTCCAGTATCTTTCTAACAAAAGAAGGCCGGGGAGACCGAGCAAAGGAGCGGCCTCGGGCTGGAAAGGGGCAGGAGAAAGGCAAAGGGACCTGCCTGGGGTCACTGTAGGCAGCAGAATGGACCCTTGGGTGACCAGTGGAAGTGAGGAATGGGTCTGAGTTCACCTACAGGGAAAGAAGGAGGGGATGTTTTGGAGGGAAAAGCTGAGGCAATGAGTTCACTCACCCTGGCACAAGTTGTGTTTGTACAAAGTGGGGCCAGAGTTGAAGGTCAATCCAAAGCTAACCCCACTTGACCTCTGAATTCCAGAATAGTCTGTGAGCACACAAAGCAAGGGACTGTTAGGAAAAATAAGACAGCACTGCCATTCTGGACCTCTGCATGATATTCACACAGATATTCCCTTTCAAGGAGTGAAACGGAACAAAAGGTATAAAAGAAATGTAATTCCAAGAGGGAAAATAATCTGCAAAAGACAAGTCCCCGTGGGTCTGGATGCTGATCCCTATTGCTGGTCCATGACAGCATCTGACAGGTCAGATTTCAAGCTGTTTTATATAACAGGAAACTCGTTTTTTCCTTCTTGTGGGCAGGATCATTGGCTTTGCAGGGGTGAAGGCACTGCACATTTTCCACCTAGGAAAAGAGTTAGGGAACTATTTTAAAACATAGTCCTGGAGGCAAACAGCTTGGCTTGATATTTCTGTGTGGAAATAGAAGAATAGCTCTTCTGATTTTTCTCTGATCTTTCTCCCACAGCTGTTTCTGTGTTCCTGACATGTCTTTAGGTCAGGGACGTGTGGCTCGGAGCTCAGGAGCTGGATATGTTACTGACCCACCTCAGGTTGTTCTGCACTAGTGCAGGTGATGAATTGCAGGATGGCTTGGGAACTCGGAAACAAGGAGGAGAAACTATTACATCTCTTTGTAAAAAGATTTGGCTACGTCAGAGCATTAATTCAGGGAACTAACACTTCATCTTTAACATTCTGTGCTCTGCCATCCTCACTGTGAGCCCTGAAAGTCTCCTGAGCTGTTCTCATACAGATCTAACTTGTTTGGTCAAAAAAATCTTATTTTTGTTTGGACAAAAAGATTTTATTACTGTGTGCAAAGTCATGGGGAAGATTTATTCAACATCTCTCAGTGGGACATTAAAGCTCCGCTTTCCCTTTTCTTGAACAGTCTGAGACACAATATTACTTTATATCATTTTTATTACAGGCTTTTTTAACTTTTTGAAGAACCAGAAAGACTGTTTGTGCATATGTGCACAAATATGTACATTGAGCCAAGGTGGCTGGAGAGGTTAAGTTATCCTGCAGGGCTTTGACTGTTCTCCTACCTTTTTTTCAGTTGCAGGTGAATTCCATCTGAGGCAGAGGGACCATCCCGGCCGGGGAGACTCACCAGAGAAGGTCAGTCACAGTTTGCCTTTGCAGGGGGACAGGAAATGATGAGTGTGTTACAGCACTTTGCTTTGTCTCTTTCTTAGGAATTAAAGCTGGATATCTGCAGTGAAGTTGAAGCGTGCAAGGTGAGCACTGATCTGTTTACAGAAGCAGCTGCTTTTGCCGAGGTCTCACTTTCTGCTGCAAATCTAAGTATCCATTGCTGTTTGTTTTCTTTTATTAAGGTGAGATGTCCTCACTGACCTGGCAACAGACTCTGTTCCCTCCTCCTGCAAGCTCTCCAGGTGTATTACAGCAGACTCTGAGGAACCCTCAGCCTTTTCCTCTTTGGAGGCGCCACCCGGGCAGCTTTTGGCACCGGCCGAGCCATCGCGGTGAGTCGGGGAGTTTGGGGGGCGGAGCGTGGGTCCGGTCCAGTTTCAGCCCTGCCACATCACCTTGTCTCCTCTTATTGCAGGTATATCCTGGTGAGATGGCATCAGACCCTAACAGAGGCCACATTCCCCGAGGTCCCGGGCGTTCTCAGGAGACGGTGAGTACCGGAGTCATTTGGTTCTGGTCCATCTGTTGCTAGGAGGATACACTGATGTTTAATTTTCTTTTTTGTAGCTGACTAAGAGAATATCTCCACCACAAGGATTTGTTTCCAGCACCAATGGATTTCATCAGACGATCTACCTAAAGGTAAGGAGCCAGCGGTCGGGAAAAGGGGAAAAAATCTTTATCTGCGGGGGCAATTAGAAGCTAGGTTAGAGGTCAGTCCCATAGCGGGAGGGGCCCCTCAGAAGCCAAGGGACCGGGTTTCTCCTCGGCCTCACCAGAGCCTCGGCAGGGCAGTTCCGACAAGCACGCCGTTTCCCCCCGCTTCGCGTCGTCAGCCTTTTTTTTCGCGTCTCAGCCGTCCCGGATATTTTCTCCCCGGGAGCCCGCCTTTCAGCTCGGAGCCATCGCCACGGTCCCTCGGCGGCCCTTCCTTCCTCCGAGCTTCCAGAGCGTCCTCCTCACAGCTTCAGAACCGACTCGCCTCAAGGCGTCACGGTCCATCGTCACGCACTTACATCGCTTTGTACACGTCACTTATTTTGCCACGCCTTGTATCTGATGTGATGTTGCTCACTTTGCTGTGCCTTGTACATGATGTGATGTTGCTCACTTTGCTGTGCCTTGTACATGATGTGATGTTGCTCACTTTGCTGTGCCTTGTAAATGTTGCTTCTGCTCGGAGCTGCCCTGCCCTGGCACACAGTTAGGTAGTCACAGTTAGGTAGAGTAGCTATGAAACTTGATTGTTGGTCTCTTTTCCATGGGATTTTGGGTAGGAAATGTCTGAGGTTATCTCCTAATTCAGCTAAACCTTCATTGACCTCCTCCCATTGTCTCACAGGTACCCCAGGCAGATAGCCGTCTCCGCAGCTGCCGCCACCGCCACTATTCCCGGAGTCTCCGGTTCAACGTAGAAGACCAGCAGCCGGAAGATGCGTCCAAGCGTCCTCTTCAGCGTAGCTTTTCGGGTAAGGATTGCAGTCAGCTAAAGAGCGTGTGACCGTTTGTCTGTTTGCGAGAGTTTGCGTGGGTCTGCCGCCGCTTGAGACGGCCAGAGCGAGCGCGTGTGCCGAGCGGGTCTAACCTTGCATGCATGTCTTTTCCTTTTCAGCATTTTCAATTAATTTTTACACTTAGAATAAAAAATCCCCAGCCGGGTTGTTTTTTTTTTTTCCCCCCGGCTGGGTTTTTTTTTTCCTCGGTCCCGGCCGGTCTGCGAGGCGACGTTCATCGCCAAAGTTCGGGCGCAGACCGACCAGGGCCCGGGGTTTTCGTCAGGCAGGGCGATTTTTCCCGAGGCTCCCGGGAACCGAGTTCCCGAGGAGCGCAGCGAGTGCGGTTCAGCAGAGTGCTTGAGACGAGAGCGAGGGTGCATTTGCGTGCCGAAGGGTTCTAACCTTGCTTGCATTTCTTTTGCCTTTCAGGTTTTTCAATTAATTTTTGCATTTAGAAGAAAAAATCCCCAGCAGATCGACCAGGACCCGGGGTTTTCTTCGGGCGGGACGATTTTCCCGAGGCTCCCGGGAACCAGGAGAGCGACGGCGAGTCGCAGGTAAGCATAAGGATTAGCGTGCGGCAGATGAGAGGTTTTTCCGTGTGCAGATTGTCCTTTGGATATCCTGTATAAATAAAGCAAACCGAGGCGAGCGGTCCTGGAATAGGAGGATGGATATATTGCGTTAATATGTATTTGGCTCGCAGTCGATGGTATTGTTGTGCATTTGCTGCTGCATTTCCCTGTATTGCTCTGTATGTAAGTTTGCATGTAACATCATGTATATGGATTGTATTTGTAATTCAATTTGTATCTGTACTTGCCTTTGTATACATTGTTTGGCTGTATTTTGATGAAGTGTAATTAAAAAAAAAAATCATTCAATAAAGTTCCACCCCGACCCTAATAAAGATATCCCCCCGCTTCTCCCCACGTACCCCTCCCCGGCTCCTGTCTTTATTTATTTTCCTCACTCTTTCTCTCTTTACCTTTCAGTCTATTTCTGACTTTGGTTTTCTAAGTCCTCTCTAACTCTACTTTCCTCTATTTTTCCTATTTATTTCCTTCTCCACCTTTGTTTCCCTGTTTCTCTCTGCTTCTCTGTCTTTTCTCTCTCTCCCTCTCTGCTTCTCTCTCTTCTTCTCTCTGTTTCTGTTTCTCTCTTCTTCTCTTTGCTTCTCTCTCTTTGCTTCTCTCTCTTTGCTTCTCTCTCTTTGCTTCTCTCTTCTTCTCTTTGCTTCTCTCTTCTTCTCTTTGCTTCTCTCTCTTCTTCTCTTTGCTTCTCTCTCTTTGCTTCTCTCTCTTTGCTTCTCTCTCTTTGCTTCTCTCTCTTTGCTTCTCTCTCTTTGCTTCTCTCTCTTTGCTTCTCTTTGCTTCTCTCTCTTCTTCTCTTTGCTTCTCTCTCTTCTTCTCTTTGCTTCTCTCTTTGCTTCTCTCTTCTTCTCTTTGCTTCTCTCTCTTCTTCTCTCTTCTTTCTCTCTTTTCTTCTCTAACTTTCTTTTCCTTTATAGCTTTAAAAAAGCAGCAGTAGAAACTTTCAGGCTCCCTGGGAGTAAATTAAAAAAAACATTAAAACAGATAAAAACAATTTACTCCCCGGGAGCCTGAAACTTTCTACTGCTGCACCAGACTTATAGTTTTTATTCTTTTTATATATACTATATAGGGCCCCTAATTAGCCCTTACCGAGGAGGTCCAGGCCCCCCTAGCCCCACCCCCTACAGGTACCACATACCTGGGATGGATCAGCCCCCACCCTACTCCATCCCTGCAGGTGCCACCACCCACCTGAGGGCTGAATACACTAGGGCCAGGACCACACCCACATGACAGGGAGGGAGGACCCCCCCATGCGCCGCCGCCGCCCCCCCCCCCCCAGGCAGGGCTACACCACGCCCACCCACCCATGTAGGGGGTCCCTGCGGGCACTCAGCCACACAGTTGGCACCATGCCAACCCTAATTATCACCCCATCCCTAAACACCCACCCCCTAATTCGCACCCCATCCCTAAACACCCACCCCCTAATTAGCACCCCATCCCTAAACACCCACCCCCTAATTAGCACCCCATCCCCAAACACCCACCCCTAATTAGCACCCCATTCCCCAAACACCCACCCCTAATTAACACCCCTCCCTAACCCTAACACCCACCCCTAATTATCACCCCTCCCTAACCCTAACACCCACCTCTAATTAGCACCCCTCAATAACCCTAGCACCCACCCCTACTTCACACCCACCCCTAACTCTACACTTAGGGTGATGGTGTTAGGGTGACGGTGTTAAAGTCAGGGTTAGGGGTCAGGGGTCAAGGGTCAGGGGTCAGGGGTCAAAGGTCAAAGGTCAAAGATCAGGGGTCAAGGGTCAAAGATCAGAGTCAGGGTGTCAAAGGTGAAGGGTCAAAGGTCAAAAGGTCAAAGGTCAAAAATCAAAGGTCAGAGGTCAAGAGTTAAGGATAAAAGGCCAAAGGTCAGGTGTCAAGGGTCAAAGGTCAAAAATCAAAGGTCAAGGGCCAAAAATCAGGGGGTCAAAGGTCAAAGGTCAAGGGTCAAAGGTCAGAGGTCAAAGGTCAAGGGTCAAAAGGCAGGGGGGTCAAGGGTCAAAGGTCAAGGGTCATGGGGTCAAAGGTCAAGGGTCATGGGGTCAAAGGTCAAAGGTCATGGGGTCAAAGGTCAAAGGTCAAGGGTCATGGGGTCAAAGGTCAAGGGTCATGAGTCAAAGGTCAGGGGTCAAGGGTCATGGGTCAAAGGTCAAAGGTCATGGGGTCAAAGGTCAAAGGTCAAAGGTTAAAGGTTAGAGGGTCAAAGGTCAAGGGTCATGGGGTCAAAGGTCAAGGGTCATAGGGGGTCAAAGGTCAAGGGTCATGGGGTCAAAGGTCAAAGGTCAGGAGTCAAAGGTCAAAGGTCATTGGGTCAAAGATCAAAAGTCAAAGGTCAGAGGTCATGGGGTCAAACGACAAAGGTCAAAGGACAGGGGTCAAAGGTCAAAGGTCAAGAATCAAAGGTCGAAGGTCGTGGGGTCAAAGGTCAGGGGTCAAATGTCAGGGGTCAAAGGTCATGGGTCATGGGTCAAAGGTCAAAGGTCATGGGGTCAAAGGTCAAAGGTCATGGGGTCAAAGGTCAGGGGTGATGGGTCAAAGGTCAAAGGTCATGGGGTCAAAGGTCAGGGGTCAAAGGTCTGGAGTCATGGGTCAAAGGTCATGGGCTCAAAGCTCAAAGGTCATAGGGTAAAATGTCAAAGGTCATGGGGTCAAAGGTCAGGAGTCAAGGGTCATGGGGTCAAAGGTCAAAGGTCAGGGGGTCAAAGGTCAGGGGTGATGGGTCAAAGGTCAAATGTCTTGGGGTCAAAGGTCAAAGGTCAGGGGTCAAAGGTCAGGGGTCATGGGTCAAAGGTCATGGGCTCAAAGCTCAAAGGTCATAGGGTCAAAGGTCAAAGGTCATGGGGTCAAAGGTCAAAGGTCATGGGGTCAAAGGTCAAAGGTCAGGGGTCAAAGGTCATGGGGGTCAAAGGTCAAGGGTCATGGGTCAAAGGTCAGGGGGTCAAAGGTCAGGGGTCATGGGTCAAAGGTCAAAGGTCATGGGGTCAAAGGTCAAAGGTCAAAGGTACCAGGGTCAAAGGTCATGGGGGTCAAAGGTCAAAGGTCAAAAGTCATGGGGTCAAAGGTCAAAGGTCAGGGGGTCAAAGGTCAGGGGTCATGGGTCAAAGGTCAAAGGTCATGGGGTCAAAGGTCAAAGGTCAGGGGTCATGGGTCAAAGGTCATGGGCTCAAAGGTCAAAGGTCATGGGGTCAAAGGTCAAAGGTCATGGGGTCAAAGGTCAAGGGTCAAAGGTCAGGGGTCAAAGGTCATGGGGTCAAAGGTCAAGGGTCATGGGTCAAAGGTCAGGGGGTCAAAGGTCAGGGGTCATGGGTCAAAGGTCAAAGGTCATGGGGTCAAAGGTCAAAGGTCAAAGGTAACGGGGTCAAAGGTCATGGGGTCAAAGGTCAAGGGTCATGGGGTCAAAGGTCAGGGGTCATGGGTCAAAGGTCAAAGGTCATGGGGTCAAAGGTCAAAGGTCATGGGGTCAAAGGTCAAAGGTCATGGGGTTAAAGGTCAAGGGTCAAAGGTCAGGGGTCAAGGGTCATGGGGTCAAAGGTCATGGGTCAAAGGTCATAAGGTCAAAGGTCAAAGGTCGAAAGTCAGGGGTCAAAGGTCAGGGGTCATGGGTCAAAGGTCAAAGGTCATGGGGTCAAAGGTCATGGGGTCAAAGGTCAAAGGTCATGGGGTCAAAGGTCATGGGGTCAAAGGTCAAAGGTCATGGGGGTCAAAGGTCACGGGGGTCAAAGTTCAAATGTCAAAAGTCATGGGGTCAAAGGTCAAAAGTCAAAGGTCATGGGACTCAAAGGTCAAAATTCAAAGGTCTGGGGTCAAATGTCAAATGTCATGGGGTCAAAGGTCAAAGGTCATGGGGTCAAATGTCAAAGGTCATGGGGTCAAAGGTCAAAGGTCAAAGGTCAGGGGTCAAAGCTCATGGGGTCAAAGGTCAAAGGTCATGGGGTTAAAGGTCAAATGTCATGGGATCAAAGGTCAAGGGTCAAAAGTCAGGGGTCACAGGTCATGGGGTCAAAGGTCAAATGTCATGGGATCAAAGGTCATGGGTCAAAGGTCATGGGGTCAAAGGTCAAGGGTCATGGGGTCAAAGGTCAAAGGTCAGGGGGTCAAAGGTCAGTGGTCATGGGGTCAAAGGTCATGGGGTCAAAGGTCATGGGGTCAAAGGTCATGGGGTCAAAGGTCAAAGATCACGGGGTCAAAGGGCATGGGGTCAAAGGTCAAAGGTCATGGGGTCAAAGGTCAAAGGTCATGAAGGTCAAAGGTCAAGGGTCAAAGGTCAGGGGGTCAAAGGTCAAAGGTCAGGGGGTCAAAGGTCAAGGGTCATGGGTCAAAGGTCAAAAGGTCATGGGGTCAAAGGTCAAAGGTCGTGGGGTCAAAGGTCAGGGGTCAAAGGTCAGGGGTCAAAAGTCATGGGTCATGGGTCAAAAGTAAAAGGTCATGGGGTCAAAGGTCAAAGGTCATAGGGTCAAAGCTCAAGGGTCAAAGGTCAGTAGTCAAGGGTCATGGGGTCAAAGGTCAGGGGGTCAAAGGTCAGGGGTCATGGGTCAAAGATCAAAGGTCATGGGGTCAAAGGTCAAAGGTCATGGGGTCAAAGGTCATGGGGTCATGGGGTCAAAGGTCAGGGGTCAAAGGTCAGGAATCATGGGGTCAAAGGTCAAGGGTCAAAGGTCATGGGGTCAAAGGTCAGGGGTCATGGGTCAAAGGTCAAAGGTCATGGGGTCAAAGGTCAAAGGTCATGGGGTCAAAGGTCAGGGGTCAAAGGTCATGGGTCAAAGGTCAAAGGTCAGGGGTCAAAGGTCAAAGGTCATGGGGTCAAAGGTCAGGGAGTCAAAGGTCAAAGGTCAGGGGGTCAAAGGTCAGGGGTCATGAGTCAAAGGTCAAAGGTCATGCGGTCAAAGGTCAAAGGTCATGGGGTCAAAGGTCAGGGGTCAAAGGTCATGGGGTCAAAGGTCAAAGGTCAGGGGTCAAAGGTCAGGGGTCATGGGGTCAAAGGTCAAAGGTCAGGGGTCATGGGTCAAAGGTCAAAGGTCATGGGGTCAAAGGTCATGGGTCAAAGGTCAGGGGTCAAAGGTCAGAAGGTCAAAGGTCATGGGGTCAAAGGTCAAAGGTCAAAGGTCATGGGGTCAAAGGTCATGGATTCAAAGGTCAAAGGTCATGGGGTCAAAGGTCATGGGGTCAAGGGTCAAAGGTCAGGGGGTCAAAGGTCATGGGGTCAAAGGTCAAAGGTCAGGGGGTCAAAGGTCAGGGGTCATGGGTCAAAGATCAAAGGTCATGGGGTCAAAGGTCAAAGGTCAGGGGTCAAAGGTCAGGGGTCATGGGTCAAAGATCAAAGGTCATGGGGTCAAAGGTCAAAGGTCAGGGGTCAAAGGTCAGGGGTCAAAGGTCATGGGGTCAAGGGTCAAAGGTCAAAGGTCATGGGGTCAAAGGTCAAGGGTCAAAGGTCATGGGGTCAAAGGTCAAGGGTCAAAGGTCATGGGGTCAAAGGTCATGGGGTCAAAGGTCAAGGGTCAAAGGTCAAATGTCAAAGGGTCAAAGGTCAGGGGTCATGGGTCAAAGGTCAAAGGTTATGAGGTCAAAGGTCAAAGGTCATGGGGTCAAAGGTCATGGGGTCAAAGGTCAAGGGTCATGGGGTCAAAGGTCAGGGGTCAAAGGTCAAGGGTCAAAGGTCATGGGGTCAAAGGTCATGGGGTCAAAGGTCATGGGGTCAAAGGTCAGGGGTCATGGGGTCAAAGGTCAAGGTCAAAGGTCATGGGGTCAAAGGTCAAAGGTCATGGGGTCAAAGGTCATGGGGTCAAAGGTCAAAGGTCATGGGGTCAAAGGTCAAAGGTCATGGGGTCAAAGGTCAAAGGTCATGGGGTCAAAGGTCAAATGTCAAAGGGTCAAAGGTCAGGGGTCATGGGTCAAAGGTCAAAGGTTATGAGGTCAAAGGTCAAAGGTCATGGGGTCAAGGTCATGGGTCAAAGGTCAAGGTCATGGGGTCAAAGGTCATGGGGTCAAAGGTCAAAGGTCATGGGTCAAAGGTCAAAGGTCATGGGGTCAAAGGTCATGGGGTCAAAGGTCAAAGGTCAGGGGGGTCAAAGGTCAGGGGTCATGGGTCAAAGGTCAAAGGTCATGGGGTCAAAGGTCATGGGGTCAAAGGTCAAAGGTCATGGGGGTCAAAGGTCAAAGGTCATGGGGTCAAAGGTCATGGGGTCAAAGGTCATGGGGTCAAGGGTCAAAGGTCATGGGGTCAAAGGTCAAGGGTCAAAGGTCATGGGGTCAAAGGTCAAAGGTCATGGGGGTCAAAGGTCAAAGGTCAAGGGTCAAAGGTCAAAGGTCAAAGGTCATGGGGTCAAAGGTCAAGGGTCAAAGGTCATGGGGTCAAAGGTCATGGGGTCAAAGGTCAAGGGTCATGGGGTCAAAGGTCAAATGTCAAAGGGTCAAAGGTCAGGGGTCATGGGTCAAAGATCAAAGGTTATGAGGTCAAAGGTCAAAGGTCATGGGGTCAAAGGTCATGGGGTCAAAGGTCAGGGGTCATGGGGTCAAAGGTCAAAGGTCAAGGGTCAAAGATCAAGGGTCAAAGGTCAAAGGTCAAGGGGTCAAAGGTCATGGGGTCAAAGGTCAGGGGTCATGGGGGTCCAAAGGTCATGGGTGGTCAAAGGTCATGGGTCAAGGTCAAAGGTCATGGGGTCAAAGGTCAGGGGTCAAAGGTCATGGGGTCAAAGGTCAAAGGTCAGGGGTCATGGGGTCAAAGGTCAAGGTCAAAGGTCATGGGGTCAAAGGTCAAAGGTCATGGGGTCAAAGGTCATGGGGTCAAAGGTCAAAGGTCATGGGTCAAAGGTCATGGGTCAAAGGTCAAAGGTCATGGGGTCAAAGGTCAAATGTCAAAGGGTCAAAGGTCAGGGGTCATGGGTCAAAGGTCAAAGGTTATGAGGTCAAAGGTCAAAGGTCATGGGGTCAAAGGTCATGGGGTCAAAGGTCAAAGGTCATGGGGTCAAGGTCATGGGGTCAAAGGTCAAAGGTCATGGGGTCAAAGGTCATGGGGTCAAAGGTCATGGGGTCAAAGGTCAGGGGTCATGGGGTCAAAGGTCAAAGGTTATGGGGTCAAAGGTCAAAGGTCAAAGGTCATGGGGTCAAAGGTCATGGGGTCAAAGGTCATGGGGTCAAAGGTCAAGGGTCATGGGGTCAAAGGTCAAATGTCAAAGGGTCAAAGGTCAAATGTCAAAGGGTCAAAGGTCAGGGGTCATGGGTCAAAGGTCAAAGGTTATGAGGTCAAAGGTCAAAGGTCATGGGGTCAAAGGTCATGGGGTCAAAGGTCAAAGGTCATGGGGTCAAAGGTCATGGGTCAAAGGTCATGGGGTCAAAGGTCATGGGGTCAAAGGTCATGGGGTCAAAGGTCAAAGGTCAAAGGTCATGGGGTCAAAGGTCATGGGTCAAAGGTCAAAGGTCATGGGGTCAAAGGTCAAAGGTCATGGGGTCAAAGGTCATGGGGTCAAAGGTCAAAGGTCATGGGGTCAAAGGTCATGGAGTCAAAGGTCATGGGGTCAAAGGTCAAAGGTCATGGGGTCAAAGTTCATGGGGTCAAAGGTCAAGGGTCGTGGCGTCATGGGTCAAAGGTCAAAGGTCAAAGGTCAGGGGTCAAATGTCAGGGGTCAAAGGTCAGGGGGTCAATGGTCAAAGGTCAAGGGTTACGGTGTCAACGGTCAAAGGTCAAAGGTCATGGGGTCAAAGATCAAAGATCAAGGGTCATGGGGTCAAAGATCAAGGGTCAGGGGTCAAAGGTAAGGGGGTCAAAGGTCAAGGGTCATGGGGTCAAAGGTCAAAGGTCAAAGGTCAAAAGTCAGAGGTCAAAGGTCAGGAGCCATGAGTCAAAGGTCAAAGGTCATGGGGTCAAAGGTCATGGGTCAAGGGTCAAAGGTCAGGAGTCAAAGATCAAAGGTCAGAGATCAAAGGTCATGGGGGTCAAAGGTCAAGGGTCATGGTGTCAAAGGTCATGGGGTCAAAGGTCAAAGGTCAGGGGTCAAAGATCAAAGGTCAAAGATCAAAGGTCATGGGGTCAAAGGTCAAGGGTCATGGGGGTCAAAGGTCAAAGGTCATAGGGTCAAAGGTCATGGGGTCAAAGGTCAGGGGTCAAAGATCAAAGGTCAAAGGTCAAGGGTCATGGGGTCAAAGGTCAAGGGTCATGAGGTCAAAGGTCAAGGGTCATGGGGTCAAAGGTCAAAGGTCAAGGGGTCAAAGGTCAAAGGTCATGGGGTCAAAGGTCATTGGGTCAAAGGTCAGGGGTCAAAGGTCATGGGGTCAAAGGTCATGGGGTCAAAGGTCAAAGGTCAAAGGTCATGGGTCAAAGGTCATGGGGTCAAAGGTCATGGATTCAAAGGTCAAAGGTCATGGGGTCAAAGGTCATGGGGTCAAAGGTCATGGGGTCAAAGGTCAAAGGTCAGGGGGTCAAAGGTCATGGGGTCAAAGGTCAAGGGTCATGGGGTCAAATAGCAAGGGTCAAGGGTCATGGGGTCAAAGATCAAAGGCCAAGGGTCATGGGGTCAAAGGTCATGGGGTCAGGGTCAGGGGGTCAAGGGTCAAAGGTCAAAGGTCAAGGTTCATGGGTCAAAGGTCATGGGGTCAAAGGTCAAGGGTCATGGGGTCAAAGGTCAGGGATCAAGGGTCAAAGGTCATGGGATCAAGGGTCAAAGGTCAAAGGTCATGGGGTCAAAGGTCAAGGGTCAAAGGTCTAAGGTCATGGATTTAAAGGTCAAAGGTCAAGGGTCAAGGGTCAAGGGTTAAAGGTCAGGGGTCAAAGGTCAAAGGTCAGGGGGTCAAGGGTCAACACAAATATTTTCCAAAAGTGTTTGCAGAGATCCAGCTGTGGGGAAGCTATTGTGAAGGTTTGTAACCTTCTCAGAGGTAAAAAAGTATTTACTATTGATATGAATAGATTGTCATTGATAAGCAGCTGAGATTCTCTAGTACTGGAGAAAAAAATCAGTTTTATTTCAATAAAATTGAATAATGACATGGTGATTCCTACATTCCAAACTCTGTTAGTCCTTGTCCTTTCAAAGCGCAAAGAAGTTGAAGTAATGGAACAGAATTATTCCACCTAAAACATTCTGCGTGAACCATTTTTGTTTTAGCCTCTTCATTTAAAATATCTGAGTTCTTTGTCCTTTTCATTTTAAGCAATCTTGTTCTATCTGTGGACACCCTTTTTGCTAAGCTAGTAAGAGATGGAAAATAGGAACAAAATGAGTTTTAGCATGATGTGCATTACTGTGTTTCAGTAACCTTCCTGTTTATCATTAGGGCAAAATAGAAGAAAATAATTTCTTCTGAACCTGGTTTCCTTTTCTAGCATAAATTGTTGGTTTCTAGCTCAAGGAGCATCTTAGATTAGTCCATAGTCAGAAAGCTGAAGGAGCATCTGGAATTTTAGCACCTGTCATATGTGATGAAGTTATGCTCATCCTGCATTCATACCTGGTGAAAAATACAGATGGTGCTGGTTTGTATTTCTGAAACCTTCCATTAGCAGTTTCCATCTTTGCAGCAGCACAAGTGGGGGGCAGGGGGGAGTACATGAAGGTTTATAAGCAGGGTGAAATCTTTGTGTGTGCTACGTAGGTACGATAACACAACTTGCAGGAAGGTACAGCTGCCAATGAAAACAAGTTTCAGCTCTGCTCCTGGGGTTTTTATCCAGATGAATGCTGATTGTTCAGCATTACCTAATGGCCAGCTTCTTTCAGAATTTACAAAGGTATCTGTGCAAACTATATTTTAGCATAATATATATGTATACTTTATTGATGATAACTAATACATTAATAAAGCACACATTATACAGAACCAGGAGAGCAACGGTGAGTCGCAGGTAAGCATAAGGAGGTGCATGTGGCAGATGAGAGTCTTCTGTGTGCTGACTATCCTTTGGATTTCCTGTATAAATAAAGCAAACTACGGTGAGCAGTTTTGAAATAGGAGGATGGATATATTGCATTAATATGTATTTGACTTGCAGTCAATGGTATTATTGTGCATTTGCTGCTGCATTTCCAGGTATTGCTCTATATGTAAATTTGCATTTAACAGCGTGTATATGGATTGTGTTTGTAATTCAATTTGTATCTGTACTTGCCTTTGTATACATTGTTTGGCTGTGTTTGATGAAGTGTAAATTAAAAAAAAAATTCATTCAATAAATTGAATATAATAAAGATACCCCAGTCCTTCTCCCCCCTCTTCCCCTGGCTCCTGTCTTTATTTGGTATGATTTATTCATTTTCTTCACTGTCTTTCTTGCTTTGCTTCTCACTTTACTTTTCAGTCTATTTCTGGCTTTGCTTTTCTATTTTGAGCTCTCTGCGTCTCTCTGGTTCTCTAAGTCTATCACTATATCCTTATTTCCCTCTACCACTCTTTCCCTGTAAGTCTGTTTCTTCTCTGTTTCTCTAACTGTGTATTACTATTTTCCTTTAACCCCTAAGTATTTTGCTTTCTCTCTCTCACCCTAACTCTTTCTGTCTCTGTGTTTCTTTTTCTAATTCTCTATGTCTCTCAGTGACCCCACCCCCCCCGCTCCCAGGAAAAGAGGCCCCGCCCCAAGAGCCAGAGGCCCCACCTCCAGCAGAGGAGGCCCTGCCCCTGGGGGTGAAGCCCCGCCCCCCAGACTATGGGACATGTCCCCTCCCTGGTGGGTGCAGCCTACTTTCCTGGAAGGCAAGGGCTGTTCTTCCGTAGGCATGGCCTCTTTGTAGGCGTGGTCTCATTTCCTGAGGCAAGGGGCTATTCCCTGGTGGGCGGGGCCACCTTCCTTGGGGGTGGAAGGGATCTCCTCTCCTGGGGGCGTGGCCCCCTCCCCGGTGAGTGTGGCCTCTCCTCCAGTGTGAGCACTTAAGGTGATGAGAGAACAGGGCAGCCCCAGGTGTGAGCACTTAGGGTGAGCAGTCCCAGGTGTTCACAATGAGAGTGAGGATGAGCAGGTCCTGCTGGGGGCTGTTTTAGGGGGAGGGTTTTACTGCTCTCTTCGGTATGGAGCTGCTGGGGGAGAGCAGTTTATGGTGGGTTCCCGGGGGTACCTCGTGGAACGGAGGTGAGAGCACCTCACAGGATCTGGGGAAATGCTGGGATGTGGAGCACTGCTTCAGCGAGGTGCTGAGGGACACTTCTGTGCGACAAAGCAACTGCTGAACAGGTGAGCCAGTGTGGCTTTGTAGTGGGAACTTGTCTCTTTTCCCTAGTCAGCTTTCTCTTGGCTATCCCTCCCTGGTGCCCCAGGAAAAAAAGGGGGGCTATGGGGACAAAAGAAATTTAAATTGAGGGGAGAGGCACTTCTTCCATTTTTGTATGTGTTTAAACTGCGGGAAATAGTCCTCCAGCTGTGATTTTAAGGGGACTGACAGACGCGGGCGAGTGTGAACCGTGCAGAGCCGAGCCGCAGAGCCGAACCGAGCTGTGCCAGAGCGGCAGGCGGGAGCGGCGGCAGGAACCGAGCTCGTTTCGTCCACTCCGGAGGGGGCTCGGGGGCCGCCCGGGCCCGGTGCCGGCCCCGCTGGGTGGGCAGGGGCAGGCGCGGTTCTCCCGGCGCAGCCCCCGCCAGAGGAGCAGCCTTAGCCCCGGGGGCCGAGCCACTGCGGCTCGGCAACGGCTTCTCTCGCCTGGCGCCGCTCGGCTCCGCGGGGGCTCCGGTCCGGCGGGTCGGCTCGGCTCCGCGCGGGTCGGCTCGGCTCCGCGCGGGTCGGCTCGGCTCCGCGCGGGTCGGCTCGGCTTCCGCGCGGGCGGCTCGCGCCGCTCGGCTCCGCGCGGTTCGGCTCGGCGCCGCTCGGCTCCGCGCGGGTCGGCTCGGCGCCGCTCGGCTCCGCGCGGGTCGGCTCGGCGCGCTCGCTCGGCTCTGGCGCTCGGCGCCGCTCGCTCCGCGCGGGTCGGCTCGGCGCGCTCGGCTCCGCGCGGGTCGGCTCGGCGCCGCTCGGCTCCGCGCGGGTCGGCTCGGCGCCGCTCGGCTCCGCGCGGGTCGGCTCGGCGCCGCTCGGCTCCGCGCGGGTCGGCTCGGCGCCGCTCGGCTCCGCGCGGGTCGGCTCGGCGCCCGCTCGGCTCCGCGCGGGTCGGCTCGGCGCCGCTCGGCTCCGCGCGTGGTCGGCTCGGCGCCGCTCGGCTCCGCGCGGGTCGGCTCGGCGCCGCTCGGCTCCGCTCGGCTCGGCGCCGCGCGGCTCCGCTCGGCTCGGCGCCGCTCGGGTCGGCTCGGCTCCGCTCGGCGCCGCGCGGCTCCGCTCGGCTCGGCGCCGCTCGGGTCGGCTCGGCTCCGCTCGGCGCCGCGCGGCTCCGCTCGGCTCGGCGCCGCTCGGGTCGGCTTCGGCTCCGGCTCGGCGCCGCGCGGCTCCGCCTCGGCTCGGTCGCCGCTCGGGTCGGATCGGCTCCGCTCGGCTCGGCGCCGCGCGGCGCCGCTCGGCTCGGTGCCGCTCGGCGCCGCGCGGCTCGGCTCCGCTCGGCTCGGCGCCGCTCCGCTCGGTTCGGCTCCGCGCCAGCGTCCCGTTCCGCCGCTCTGCGCCGCCTCCCGCTCGGCATCTCCTCCCTCCCCGCGCCGGCATCTGCTCCGCGCCGCTTCCCCTCGCCCGGGTCCCGGTGAAAGCAGTGCCACATGTGTCACCTTAAGCGCTACATCTTTCTTACACGTGCTCGGGGTTGGGGTTTTCATGTCAGTTTTTCTGGTCTAAAGGCTTTTCTTGTGCCCCAAAAGCCACAAGGAACCTGCCAGAAGCAGGCCTTCATTGCATAGGTGGGATTTCAATTTCCTCTTGGATTCTTCTTTCCCATCTTTTTTGGAGTTCTTGTGCCAGAGGGGGGCTCTGACCCCCAAGCCACGCAGGGTCTGTTGCCTTGCTAAGTGGGAATTAAATTGGCCAAGCCTGTCAGGAAAGCAAAACCATCCTGGGATTTGTTTGGCCAAAGATGGACTGTGAATATATCTGCAGTAGCAATCGGTGTGAATGCTGATAGTTTTGGGTTGTCTGATGCCTCTGGCCCCTCAGATGTTTTTAGCAGCAATCCATTTTTTAAAAGAACACAAAGAGCTCACAATGTGGAAGATTGTTTAGGAAATGCATCCATAAAAGGGACTCTTTTTGTAGTTCTCCTTCCTGCTTTCACCTGGGCTGGAAGGATGGGCATGGCCTGTATTTATCATATGAAAGTGATGTTACTAAATTTGTCCATAGATTCTGATGATGATGATTATTATTACACTTTTTTTTTGACAGAAAACATTTTCATTTTGCCTTTCCCACGTTGTTTTCAGGTCCTGCCCTGGAGTGACATGCGTGGTCTCAGACAGTGATTCCCTAGGAGGAAGGGGAGCCTTTGTCTCACCTGCACAGCTCAGGTGGATGTGACAGAATTGGTGTGGCCTGACAAGGAATGAACAGCTGTGTTCTGGAGTGCCTCGAAACCTTTCTCTGTCAGGTTTTGGGGGGGTTTCTCTTTGGGATTTCTTGTGATGCAGCACCTGGGGTGTCCCTTTGTGCAAAGTCCAGTGGTAAAGGATTGAATGACTGACAAGCAGGGTCTGGGATGAAAATGGTTCTGTTAAAATCAAGCAAAGAATGCAATAAGAAAGATGAGCATCCTTTTAATTTCTGAAATAGTTTGGAATAAAAATGCTGGGAAAAGGCACTTTTGCATTTGAATTGGTGTCACCTGGATAAACCCCTTAGTGAGCAATGAGAGCAGAAATGTGAAAGCCAGGATTCTTTGACTTCTGCAGGGGACTTAATTTTCTTTTCTTTTCCTTCTCTCTTTCAGGACAGGAAAAATCATTACGCTGCTCGCATCTTTGCCAAAAGCTGTGGTGGTTGAACAGCCAAAGCCAAGAGACTTCAGCATCAGGGGTCTGTGCTTGAGGGCTCCTGGTCCTGTCTGTGCTGTGGGGTAAGTCACAGGGATGCTGCGTTCCTCTTTTCCTCCCTGCTGGGATTGGCTGCCTAGGGAATCCTGGATCTGGGTGAAATGCCAGCTCTCCTGGTGTTCAGGGATGCAAGGTCTGAGGGACTACGTTTACCTAGGGCTTTCCAGCAAGAGGAAATGGGGTGCCAGAGCCGTGTCCCATCAGGCTGCGTTTCCCTCTGGGGAGGAGGGAGTCTGGGCTGAAGCGAGATTGCCACGAGCGCTCGGATGAGCATTCCAGGGAACAGGGAGCTGGGAATTGCAGGTGCTGCCGGAACCATTGCCTTAGGTCTGCTCCATCTCTGTCTGACCAGTGGGATTTGTGCTGGAGAGAGAGGTGGTGTTGGGAACAAAAGCAGGAGTAAATCCTCTCTGGAGATGTGCAGCAAAGGACTGAATAGCATGGAAGGAGAGCATTTAGAAACTCTATAGCTCTTTCTCCCAAAATTAAGATGGAGCAGTGAAGGGGGTGGTTTGGTTTGGTCTGGGAATCTTATTCTTTGTGCAATTTTTAATTATTGGACAACATACTGTACAGTATCTTTTGAACAAAGGCGGTCAGAAATTTAGGTTAAGGATTAGAACTTTCTCTGTGAAACACTTCAACTCTTTTGTAATGTCCATTTAGAGGTGGGTTTTGGCAGCCCAAGTCCAGCCAGGGTTCTAAGCAGCGGCATCTTTAGTCTGAGAGAAATCCGGAACAGTTCGGAAATTTAGCAGGCAGAAGCCCAGTCTAAGGCTGCATTTCACAGAGAAATAGGCCCCTGTTTGTGTCCACTGCCCAGTTAATTAAACGTGGCTGCTGCCTGCTAAAATTCCAAACAGTGCAGAGTCTCTCACAAGCACAATCTGGTACCACTTAGAAGCCTGGCTGTTTTTTGAGTGCCAAACACCTGCTATAAACTAACATTAGAAAACTGGTGAAGTGAGCTGTATTTCACAGAGAAATAGGCCATTATTTGTGTCCAGGTGCCAGTGCCCGATACTGGGCTTCTGCCTGCCATAATCCCGAACGGATCAGAATTTTTCCCAGGCACAACCTGTCACTACTTAGAACCCTGGTAGTTCTCTGAGTGCCTAAAGCCTCCTCTAAATAGACATTAGAAAAGTGTCGAATTCAGCCATATTTCGCAGAGAAATGGGCCCATGTTTGTCTCCAGTGCCCAGTGAATTAAACACGGCTTCTGCCTGCTAAAATTCCAAACAGTTCAGGGTCTCTCACAAGCACAGTCTGGTACCACTTAGAAACCTGGCTATTTTTTGAGTGCCAAACACCTGCTATAAACTAACATGACCCAAAGTCTCGAAGTGAGCTGTAATTTACAGTCAAATAGGCCCCTGTTTATGTCCAGGTCCCTGTTCTTGAGACTGTGCACTGTCTTCTGCAAGTATTAACAAATCTGGTTTCTCTCCAAATCCCAGCTGCCACCACTTAGAAGACTTGCTACCTTTAGAGTGACAAAGACCTCCTTCAGACCGGTATGGGAAAACTGGGAGGGTGAGTAGTTTTTCAAAGCGAAAAGTGCCAATGTTCTTGCCAAGGGCCCTGAGCCTGAGACTGGGCTTCTGCCTGCTAAATTTTCGAACGGATCAGAATTTTTCCCAGGCACAACCTGTCACTACTTAGAACCCTGGTAGTTCTCTGAGTGCCAAAAGCCTCCTCTAAATAGACATTAGAAAAGTGTTGAATTCAGCAATATTTCGCTAGAGAAATGGGCCCATGTTTGTCTCCAGTGCCCAGTGAATTAAACATGGCTTCTGCCTTCTAAAATTCCAAACAGTTCAGGGTCTCTCACAAGCACAATCTGGCACCACTTAGAAGCCTGGCTGTTTTTTCAGTGCCAAACACCTGCTCTAAACTGACATTACCAAAGTATCGATGTGAGCTTTATTTCTCAGGGAAATCAGCCCCTGTTTGTGTCCAGGTCCCTGTGCTCGAGAGTGGGCTCTGTCTTCTGCAAGTATTAACAAATCTGGTGTTTACCCAAACCCCAGCTGCCACCACTTAGAAGACTTGCTACCTTTAGAGTGACAAAGACCTCCTTCAGACCGGTATGGGAAAACTGGGAGGGTGAGTACTTTTTCAAAGCGAAAAGTGCCAATGTTCTTGCCAAGGGTCCTGAGCCTGAGACTGGGCTTCTGCTGCTAAATTTTCGAACGGATCAGAATTTTTCCCAGGCACAACCTGTCACTACTTAGAACCCTGGTAGTTCTCTGAGTGCCAAAAGCCTCCTCTAAATAGACATTAGAAAGTGTTGAATTCAGCCATATTTCGCAGAGAAATGGGCCGGTTTTTGTCTCCAGTGCCCAGTGAATTAAACACGGCTTCTGCCTGCTAAAATTCCAAACAGTCCAGGATCTCTCACAGACACACCACATAGAACCCTGACAGTTCATTCCATAGCAAAATGCTCCTCTAAATATACATTACAAAAGTGATGATGTGAGCTTTATTTCACAGTGAAATAAGCCCCTGTTTTTGTCTGTGACTGAGACTGGACTTCTGCCTGCTAAAATTACAAACAGTTCAGGGTCTCTCACAAGCACAATCTGGTACCACTTAGAAGCCTGGCTGTTCTTTGAGTGCCAAACACCTGCTATAAACTAACATGACTCAAAATGTCGAAGTGAGCTGTAATTTACAGTCAAATAGGCCCCTGTTTATGTCCAGGTCCCTGTTCTTGAGACTGTGCTCTGTCTTCTGCAAGTATTAACAAGTCTGGTTTTTCTCCAAACCCCAGCTGCCACCACTTAGAAGACTTGCTACCTTTAGAGTGAAAAAAACCTCCTTCACACTGGTATGGGAAAACTGGGAGGGTGAGTAGTTTTTCAAAGCGAAAAGTGCCAATGTTCTTGCCAAGGGCCCTGAGCCTGAGACTGGGCTTCTGCCTGCTAAATTTCCGAACGGATCAGAATTTTTCCTAGGCGCAACCTGGCACTACTTAGAACCCTGATAGTTCTCTGAGTGCCAAAAGCCTCCTCTAAATAGACATTAGAAAAGTGTTGAATTCAGCCATATTTCACAGAGAAATGGGCCCATGTTTGTCTCCAGCGCCCAGTGAATTAAACATGGCCTTCTGCCTTCTAAAATTCCAAATAGTTCAGGATCTCTCACAGACACACCACATAGAACCCTGACAGTTCATTCAGTACTAAAATGCTCCTCTAAACATACATTACAAAAGTGATGATGTGAGCTTTATTTCACAGTGAAATAAGCCCCTGTTTTTGTCTGTGCCCGAGACTGGGCTTCAGCCTGCTCATATGCCAAACAATTTAGGATCTCACAGACACCATCTGGCACCACTTAGAACCTGGCTGTTCATTCATTGCCAAACACCTGCTCTAAACAAATCTTACAAAAGTGGTGAAGTGAGCTGCATTTCACAGAGAAATAGGCCTCTCTTTGTCTCCAGTGCCCAGTGAATTAAACATGGCTTCTGCCTGCTAAAATTCCAAACAGTTCAGGGTCTCTCACAAGCACAATCTGGCACCACTTAGAAGCTTGGCTGTTTTTTCAGTGCCAAACACCTGCTTTAAACTGCCATTACCAAAGTGATGATGTGAGCTTTATTTCACAATGAAATCAGCCCCTGTTTGTGTCCAGGTCCCTGTGCTCGAGAGTGGGCTCTGTCTTCTGCAAGTATTAACAAATCTGGTGTTTACCCAAACCCCAGCTGCCACCACTTAGAAGACTTGCTACCTTTAGAGTGACAAAGACCTCCTTCAGACTGGTATGGGAAAACTGGGAGGGTAAGTAGTTTTTCAAAGTGAAAAGTGCCAATGTTTTTTCCCAGGGCCCTGTGCCTGAGACTGGTTCTCAGCCTGCTAAATTTCCGAACGGATCAGAATTTTTCCCAGGCAGAACCTGTCACTATTTAGAACCCTGGTAGTTCTTTGAGTGCCTAAAGCCTCCTCTAAATAGACATTAGAAAAGTGTCGAATTCAGCCATATTTCGCAGAGAAATGGGCCCATGTTTGTCTCCAGTGCCCAGTGAATTAAACACGGCTTCTGCCTGCTAAAATTCCAAACAGTTCAGGGTCTCTCACAAGCACAGTCTGGTACCACTTAGAAACCTGGCTATTTTTTTGAGTGCCAAACACCTGCTATAAACTAACATGACCCAAAGTCTCGAAGTGAGCTGTAATTTACAGTCAAATAGGCCCCTGTTTATGTCCAGGTCCCTGTTCTTGAGACTGTGCACTGTCTTCTGCAAGTATTAACAAATCTGGTTTCTCTCCAAATCCCAGCTGCCACCACTTAGAAGACTTGCTACCTTTAGAGTGACAAAGACCTCCTTCAGACCGGTATGGGAAAACTGGGAGGGTGAGTAGTTTTTCAAAGCGAAAAGTGCCAATGTTCTTGCCAAGGGCCCTGAGCCTGAGACTGGGCTTCTGCCTGCTAAATTTTCGAACGGATCAGAATTTTTCCCAGGCACAACCTGTCACTACTTAGAACCCTGGTAGTTCTCTGAGTGCCAAAAGCCTCCTCTAAATAGACATTAGAAAAGTGTTGAATTCAGCAATATTTCCCAGGGAAATGGGCCCATGTTTGTCTCCAGTGCCCAGTGAATTAAACATGGCTTCTGCCTTCTAAAATTCCAAACAGTTCAGGGTCTCTCACAAGCACAATCTGGCACCACTTAGAAGCCTGGCTGTTTTTTCAGTGCCAAACACCTGCTCTAAACTGACATTACCAAAGTATCGATGTGAGCTTTATTTCTCAGGGAAATCAGCCCCTGTTTGTGTCCAGGTCCCTGTGCTCGAGAGTGGGCTCTGTCTTCTGCAAGTATTAACAAATCTGGTGTTTACCCAAACCCCAGCTGCCACCACTTAGAAGACTTGCTACCTTTAGAGTGACAAAGACCTCCTTCAGACTGGTATGGGAAAACTGGGAGGGTGAGTACTTTTTCAAAGCGAAAAGTGCCAATGTTCTTGCCAAGGGTCCTGAGCCTGAGACTGGGCTTCTGCCTGCTAAATTTTCGAACGGATCAGAATTTTTCCCAGGCACAACCTGTCACTACTTAGAACCCTGGTAGTTCTCTGAGTGCCAAAAGCCTCCTCTAAATAGACATTAGAAAAGTGTTGAATTCAGCCATATTTCGCAGAGAAATGGGCCGGTTTTTGTCTCCAGTGCCCAGTGAATTAAACACGGCTTCTGCCTGCTAAAATTCCAAACAGTCCAGGATCTCTCACAGACACACCACATAGAACCCTGACAGTTCATTCAATAGCAAAATGCTCCTCTAAATATACATTACAAAAGTGATGATGTGAGCTTTATTTCACAGTGAAATAAGCCCCTGTTTTTGTCTGTGACTGAGACTGGACTTCTGCCTGCTAAAATTACAAACAGTTCAGGGTCTCTCACAAGCACAATCTGGTACCACTTAGAAGCCTGGCTGTTCTTTGAGTGCCAAACACCTGCTATAAACTAACATGACTCAAAATGTCGAAGTGAGCTGTAATTTACAGTCAAATAGGCCCCTGTTTATGTCCAGGTCCCTGTTCTTGAGACTGTGCTCTGTCTTCTGCAAGTATTAACAAGTCTGGTTTTTCTCCAAACCCCAGCTGCCACCACTTAGAAGACTTGCTACCTTTAGAGTGAAAAAAACCTCCTTCACACTGGTATGGGAAAACTGGGAGGGTGAGTAGTTTTTCAAAGCGAAAAGTGCCAATGTTCTTGCCAAGGGCCCTGAGCCTGAGACTGGGCTTCTGCCTGCTAAATTTCCGAACGGATCAGAATTTTTCCTAGGCGCAACCTGGCACTACTTAGAACCCTGATAGTTCTCTGAGTGCCAAAAGCCTCCTCTAAATAGACATTAGAAAAGTGTTGAATTCAGCCATATTTCACAGAGAAATGGGCCCATGTTTGTCTCCAGCGCCCAGTGAATTAAACACGGCTTCTGCCTTCTAAAATTCCAAATAGTTCAGGATCTCTCACAGACACACCACATAGAACCCTGACAGTTCATTCAGTACTAAAATGCTCCTCTAAACATACATTACAAAAGTGATGATGTGAGCTTTATTTCACAGTGAAATAAGCCCCTGTTTTTGTCTGTGCCCGAGACTGGGCTTCAGCCTGCTCATATGCCAAACAATTTAGGATCTCACAGACACCATCTGGCACCACTTAGAACCTGGCTGTTCATTCATTGCCAAACACCTGCTCTAAACAAATCTTACAAAAGTGGTGAAGTGAGCTGCATTTCACAGAGAAATAGGCCTCTCTTTGTCTCCAGTGCCCAGTGAATTAAACATGGCTTCTGCCTGCTAAAATTCCAAACAGTTCAGGGTCTCTCACAAGCACAATCTGGCACCACTTAGAAGCCTGGCTGTTTTTTCAGTGCCAAACACCTGCTCTAAACTGCCATTACCAAAGTGATGATGTGAGCTTTATTTCACAATGAAATCAGCCCCTGTTTGTGTCCAGGTCCCTGTGCTCGAGAGTGGGCTCTGTCTCTGCAAGTATTAACAAATCTGGTGTTTACCCAAACCCCAGCTGCCACCACTTAGAAGACTTGCTACCTTTAGAGTGACAAAGACCTCCTTCAGACTGGTATGGGAAAACTGGGAGGGTAAGTAGTTTTTCAAAGTGAAAAGTGCCAATGTTTTTTCCCAGGCCCTGTGCCTGAGACTGGTTCTCAGCCTGCTAAATTTCCGAACGGATCAGAATTTTTCCCAGGCAGAACCTGTCACTATTTAGAACCCTGGTAGTTCTTTGAGTGCCTAAAGCCTCCTCTAAATAGACATTAGAAAAGTGTCGAATTCAGCCATATTTCGCAGAGAAATGGGCCCATGTTTGTCTCCAGTGCCCAGTGAATTAAACACGGCTTCTGCCTGCTAAAATTCCAAACAGTTCAGGGTCTCTCACAAGCACAGTCTGGTACCACTTAGAAACCTGGCTATTTTTTGAGTGCCAACACCTGCTATAAACTAACATGACCCAAAGTCTCGAAGTGAGCTGTAATTACAGTCAAATAGGCCCCTGTTATGTCCAGGGCCCTGTTCTTGAGACTGTGCACTGTCTTCTGCAAGTAGTATACAAAGTCTGGTTTTTCTCCAAATCCCAGCTGCCACCACTTAGAAGACTTGCTACCTTTAGAGTGACAAAGACTCCTTCAGACGGTATGGGAAAACTGGGAGGGTGAGTAGTTTTTCAAAGCGAAAAGTGCCAATGTTCTTGCCAAGGGCCCTGAGCCTGAGACGGGCTTCTGCCTGCTAAATTTTCGAACGGATCAGAATTTTTCCCAGGCACAACCTGTCACTACTTAGAACCCTGGTAGTTCTCTGAGTGCCAAAAGCCTCCTCTAAATAGACATTAGAAAAGTGTTGAATTCAGCAATATTTCCCAGGGAAATGGGCCCATGTTTGTCTCCAGGCGCCCAGTGAAAACATGGCTTCTGCCTTCTAAAATTCCAACAGTTCAGGGTCTCTCACAAGCACAATCTGGCACCACTTAGAAGCCTGGCTGTTTTTTCAGTGCCAAACACCTGCTCTAAACTGACATTACCAAAGTATCGATGTGAGCTTTATTTCTCAGGGAAATCAGCCCCTGTTTGTGTCCAGGTCCCTGTGCTCGAGAGTGGGCTCTGTCTTCTGCAAGTATTAACAAATCTGTGTTTACCCAAACCCCAGCTGCCACCACTTAGAAGACTTGCTACCTTAGAGTGACAAAGACCTCCTTCAGACTTATGGAAAACTGGGAGGGTGAGTACTTTTTCAAAGCGAAAAGTGCCAATGTTCTTGCCAAGGGTCCTGAGCCTGAGACTGGGCTTCTGCCTGCTAAATTTTCGAACGGATCAGAATTTTTCCCAGGCACAACCTGTCACTACTAGAACCCTGGTAGTTCTCTGAGTGCCAAAGCCTCCTCTAAATAGACATTAGAAAAGTTGAATTCAGCCATATTTCGCAGAGAAATGGGCCGGTTTTTTCTCCAGTGCCCAGTGAATTAAACACGGCTTCTGCCTGCTAAAATTCCAAACAGTCCAGGATCTCTCACAGACACACCACATAGAACCCTGACAGTTCATTCAATAGCAAAATGCTCCTCTAAATATACATTACAAAAGTGATGATGTGAGCTTTATTTCACAGTGAAATAAGCCCCTGTTTTTGTCTGTGACTGAGACTGGACTTCTGCCTGCTAAATTACAAACAGTTCAGGGTCTCACAAGCACAATCTGGTACCACTTAGAAGCCTGGCTGTTCTTTGAGTGCCAAACACTGCTATAAACTAACATGACTCAAAATGTCGAAGTGAGCTGAATTTACAGTCAAATAGGCCCTTTATGTCCAGGTCCCTGTTCTTGAGACTGTGCTCTGTCTTCTGCAAGTATTAACAAGTCTGGTTTTTCTCCAAACCCCAGCTGCCACCACTTAGAAGACTTGCTACCTTTAGAGTGAAAAAAACCTCCTTCACACTGGTATGGGAAAACTGGGAGGGTGAGTAGTTTTTCAAAGCGAAAAGTGCCAATGTCTTGCCAAGGGCCCTGAGCCTGAGACGGGCTTCTGCCTGCTAATTTCCGAACGGATCAGAATTTTTCCTAGGCGCAACCTGGCACTACTTAGAAACCCTGATAGTTCTCTGGAGTGCCAAAAGCCTCCTCTAAATAGACATTAGAAAAGTGTTGAATTCAGCCATATTTCACAGAGAAATGGGCCATGTTTGTCTCCAGCGCCCAGTGAATTAAACACGGCTTCTGCCTTCTAAAATTCCAAATAGTTCAGGATCTCTCACAGACACACCACATAGAACCCTGACAGTTCATTCAGTACTAAAATGCTCCTCTAAACATACATTACAAAAGTGATGATGTGAGCTTTATTTCACAGTGAAATAAGCCCCTGTTTTTGTCTGTGCCCGAGACTGGGCTTCAGCCTGCTCATATGCCAAACAATTTAGGATCTCAAGACACCATCTGGCACCACTTAGAACCTGGCTGTTCATTCATTGCCAAACACCTGCTCTAAAACAAATCTTACAAAAGTGGTGAAGTGAGCTGCATTTCACAGAGAAATAGGCCTCTCTTTGTCT